>NW_027411755.1:197129065-198329065 GCF_047663935.1 Musca autumnalis
GTGATTCATAGAGAGTCGATATTTCAATAATTTTTCTCTCAAACATTAATTTGATATAATTTAATTACCGATAGTCAGGAAATTCTACGAATATTTATACAATGACTTTGTTTTACGTACGGGCGTATAACTATTGTCAGTACGTATACGTACAATTTCTCAAAAAAAAAAAATTAAATAAAAAATAATTAAAAAATTAAGTTATACTAAGTTACACTAGAAAATAATTTTTCATGATGGAATCTTTCAAATAAAATGCTTGCCGCTTAATATTGTCACCATTTTTAATTTAAATGCAAGCGATTTATTTGAGAGATTCTATCATGACAAATTATTTTCTAGTTTTCAGTGCATTTACAAATAAAATACTGTAACATAATTTTTTAAATATTTTTTATTTTTAACTCATAACCAAATTATGGCCAATTTAGGCCGAAATGTAGATAACAACTTTAAAATGCCTGAAATCGTGTGGTACCGTTATATTGGGGCTACACCAAAACCTGGACTTATGTCCACAATTTTTAATGGGGAAGCTTCTGTAACATTGGGAACTCCAAGTGCCAAATTTTAGAAAATTTTGGCTGAAAATTAGTATAAAATTCTTAAAATACTTGAAATCGGATGGTACCGCTATATGGAGGCTATACCAACACCTTGACCTAGGTCCAACATTTTTGGTGAGGAAGTTTGTGTACTTTTGGGAACCCCAAATGCCGAATAACAGCCAATTCGGCTTTAAAATGAAGATAGAATCCTTAACCCTTTCGGCCCCGAACTTTTTTCCTCGCATTAGTAGTTACTTTAAAAACATAGAATTAAAGTATAAGTCAAAACTAAGACATAACGTAAATTGGTGGGCGTTACCCCACCTATTTCGGAAGATACAGTACATTTTATCTAAAATTTATTTGCTCATTATTTTGTGCAATTATGTAAATATAAATGTTATAATTGTATAGAAGTATACCTCTGACCTTACTTTTGAAGAATCAAAACTAAAGTTTAACATAAAGCTCATACATTTTGATTTAGAAACGATTTAAATAATTTGGACTGTACACATCGATTTTTGACATGCCGTGATTTTCCAGACTTCACATTGAATAATGCATCGTAGTTCTGTTGATCGGGATACAACTGGCACTTTTTTATAATTTTTGCATTCTTAGGGCTACAATTAGCCAAAGCAATGTGTTCTTTGAGGAAAAAATTTTGTTAGTTTTAAATAAAACGACGTCAAAATCGAAGTTGCTTATAAGCAACGTTGGGGCCGAAAGGGTTAAACTATTTTAAATCGGGTGGTACCGCTATATGGGAGCTATAAGAAAAAATGGACCCATATTGGTTCCGGTTTCATATTCATGTATTGTCATCTAAATCTGAAAATTGTACAAAGTTTTAGTTTGTTTGGTCAACTGTGCGGAAAATGAGTTACTAGATTTGAACTAAACAGACACTAAAGCAAGTTAAATAAAACACTGTAAGAATAAAATTATTTTCCTGGGATTTTCATTGGATTTTCCAAAGGAATTCCGCAAAATAATAATAATAATATTTTTTATTTTTGCCTTATTAAGGCGAAGGCCATTTATAGTGATATTTAATTAGTTCTCTTTCGAGTTGAGCTGTTAGGCCTTTAGAGATACATTGAAAAATTAGGAGTCTACCGAAGTCCCACGCATCCAACCATTACACTACGTTTCACGGGTGGTAAATCCGATCTTCAGGTGTATTAGGATGTTGTTTTTTTTTTGTGGCAGACGAAGGCAAAGCTTGGTAACTGGTATATATATCGAACTTCATTAGATAAATGTATATGCGAAATTATGTCAGTTAATTGAAACTCCAAACTTTTCCTATAGTCCTGCTTGGTAATCCCATTTTTTTCTGGAGTTTCAATTAACTGACATAATTTCGCATATACATTTATCTAATGAAGTTCGATATATATACCAGTTACCAAGCTTTGCCTTCGTCTGCCACAAAAAAAAAAAAAAAACAACATCCTAATACACCTGAAGATCGGATTTACCACCCGTGAAACGTAGTGTAATGGTTGGATGCGTGGGACTTCGGTAGACTCCTAATTTTTCAATGTATCTCTAAAGGCCTAACAGCTCAACTCGAAAGAGAACTAATTAAATAATAATAATATTTTCCTCAGTTTTTCATTGGAATTTCCAAATTTTCCGCTTAAATTTTCTTTTTCCTCTAAAATTAAAAATTTTCACATTTTTTCATAAACCAAATCAGTATAAAATATTTTTAAATCAGTATAAAATGCTTTTGTTCTTGTGTTTGAACTTTTATTTCTTGGCATTGCTGTGAAACAAATCATTAAAAATTCCCAAAAGCAAAAACAGATTTTAACAGCATTCCTTAATGACATGGGAAAACACGATTTTCCCAAAAAAAAAACTCTTGCCTGCACATGTTCTCTTTTAAGGTGGTATCATCAAACTAACATTCGTCACTTGAAATTTTCAATGAACTGCTGCTAAAATAGAAAAATTGACGTTCAAAGAATTTGGCCACCACTTGTTTCACTATTCGCACTCACTTGTTTTTGTTTTTTGATTAATCGCCCATTGAATTGGATTTTTTGATAAAACTTTTGTTGCTATTCCCGATAAAATATCGTCATTTTATATCAGCAACGTCTATGGTGGCTGTTGTTTTTCAGTGTTTTTTTTTCTTTTCTCTTAAAAGACGTACGACTATCTTTTTGTTAAATTTGTTATTGCCAAATTAGAAGAAATCTGAAAAATAAAAAACAATGAAAATACAGTTTGAATCATTTTCATTAACATTTTAAGCTTTTCTTTTGTCCGTCATTCGCTTTGGTTGTTATGCTATAGAGTAGATGACCACAGTGGTCACTTGCTATAGACTAAAAGGCTGCAGGTGGCATCTACTACAGAGTAGAAGACCACGGGGGAACCTACTATAGAGTAGATAGATATAGTAAATGACCACGCGGGTTATCTTCTGTAGAGTTAATGACCACATGGTCAATCCTCCTTAGTGTAGATGACCACAGGGGTCATCTGCTATACAGTAGATGACAACAGATGGTATCTACTATAAAGTAGATGACTTCAGGGCTTCAGATGCCTTCAGGGCTTCATCTACTATATAGTAAATGACCACATGGAACATCTACTTTAGAGCTGATAACCGCAAAGGGCATCTACTATAGAGTAGATGACCACATCGGTCATATACTATGACCACAAGAGGTATCTAGGAGAGAGCAGATGACAACAAGAGGTATCTAGGAGAGAGAAGATGACCACGGGGACATCTACTGTATAGTAGCAGGGGACATCTACTGTATAGTAGATGACCACAGGAGGCATCTACTGTATAATAGATGACCACAGGGGGCATCTACTCTATAGTAGATGACCACAGGGGGCATCTACTCTATAGTATGTGACCACAGGGGGCATCTACTTTATAGTAGATGACTACAGGGAACATCTACTGCATAGTAGATGACCACAGGGGGCATCTACTCTATAGTAGATGACCACAGGGGGCATCTACTCTATAGTAGATGACCACAGGGGGCATCTACTCTATAGTAGATGACCACAGAGGGCATCTACTCTATAGTTGATGACCACAGGGGGCATCTACTCTATAGTAGATGACCACAGAGGGCATCTACTCTATAGTAGATGACCACAGGGGGCATCTACTCTATAGTAGATGACCACAGGGGGCATCTACTCTATAGTAGATGACCGCAGGGGGCATCTACTGTATAGTAGATGACCACAGGGGGCATCTACTGTATAGTAGATGACCACAGGGGGCATCTACTGCATAGTAGATGACCACAGGGGGCATCTACTGTATAGTAGATGACCACAGGGGGCATCTACTGCATAGTAGATGACCACAGGGGGCATCTACTGTATAGTAGATGACCACAGGGGGCATCTACTGTATAGTTGATGACCACAGTGGGCATCTACTGTATAGTACATGGCCACAGGGGGCATCTACTGTATAGTAGATGACCACAGGGGGCATCTACTGTATAGTTGCTGACAACAGGGGGCATCTGCTGTATAGTAGATGGCATCTACTGTATAACAGATGACCACAGGGGACATCTACTGTATATCTACCAGTAGATGGCCACAGGGAGCATATTTCATATATGTTTCATATATTCTAGAATTTGCCATCTAAATACCTCTTTATTTAAAGCATAATTTTCAAACCCTTACCACGATTTCGTGATCCACACACCCTCATCTAAAAATAACTTAAAATACCATACAAATCTATATTTTGATCATTTTTGTGTTTTTCTTTTTTTGTTGGCAAACATTTGCTAAATATTTTAATATTCATTGTTGTTGCTGTTGTTAAATCTCTACTAATTAATTGGTTCTTCTAATATTTGCTTATCATATGTTTATGTTATTGCGTCTTCTAGTACCCCACTGGTTATTATAAAAATATCTTATAGACTTATAACAGCCACAACCTATAAATATAGATTTCTATTAAATTATTGAATAATCATTGAGTTAATCTTTCTAATACCAATATTGTTTTTATGAATATCTCACATTTAACGTGACACGATAAATTTGCAATATTTTTTTTCTGTAGTTGTTTTTTTTTTCGTTTTGTTAATTTAATTAACCCAATAAACGTAGAGATACAAACACACGCACGCACTCAGGCTGGTACAATACAATACACAATCTAACACTCATTCGCCGCCGACCAAAAAAAGCAAAGAGTAAAAAGCAAAAAAATAAAAATATTTCTTTTATGGAAAAACAACAACGCTACATCTCGAGTATAAACAAAATATTTTGAACGTTGCTTTTGCTTGCTGCTATATTGGCTTTTATTTTCTTCTTTGTACAACAATGTGTTTGTTGTATACATTGTGATCAGCTGTTGTTTGACCTGCCTGACTGCCAACTGTTTCTCAGCTTCTTGACTAATAATTCATTCGTAGTTTTTGTTGTTTTTGTTTTCAACAGCGCAATGAAATTTTCACATCAACGACCGCCATTGACAGGTTGTTATCTCTTTTGAGGTCTCTGAATTCTTTTCTGATTCTCATAGATTATTTGCATTTTTTCTCTCTCTTTCGGTATCTCTCAGTGTGTTTATTCTCTTCAGGCATATTGCTATTGTGTTTTTTTTAGATAATATTTATGAAATCACGTGCACTATGCCATCCATCACTAGCTCATAGAACAGTGTTGCCGTTAGAGATGTATTGAGATACTGATATGGCATATTTCGACGACATAATCTTTTTTGTATGGAGTAAATGAAATAACAGGAGTCATCTTCAGTACAGTAGATAACCACAGGGGTCATTTTCTGTGGGTAGTAGGAGATGACCGAAGGGGTCATCTTCTATAGAGTAAATGGCCGAAGCGTTTATCTTTTGTAGAGTAGATGGCCGTAGTGGTCATCTTCTGTAGAGTAGACGACCTAAAGGGTCATTTTCTGCAGAGTAGATGACCACAGGGCTTATGTCCTGTAGAGCAGATGACCGAAGGGGTCGTCTTCGGTAGAGTAGATGGCAGAAGTGGTCATCTTCTGTAGTTTAGTTGACCGAAGGGGTCATCTTCAGTAGAGTTGGTGACCACAGGTCTCATCCTCTGTGGAGTAGATGACCGAAGGGCTCATCTTCGGTAGTGTAGAATTACGAAGTGGTTATCTTCGTTGGAGTAGATGACCGAAGGGGTAATATTCGGTAGAGTTGATGACCGAATGGGTCATCTTCAGTAGAGGAGATGACCACAGGTCCTATCTTCGGTAGAGTAGATGACAGAAGGGGTCATCTTCGGTAAAGTAGATGACCGAAGGGGTTATCTTCGGTAAAGTAGATGACCGAAGGTTTCATCTTCTGTAGAGTAGATGACCGAAGTGGTCATCTTCGGTATAGTAGACGACCGAAGGGCTCATCGATAGGGTCATCTTCGGTAGAGTAGATGACCACAGGGCTTATCTTCTGTAGAGTAGATGACCGAAGGTCTCATCTTCGGTAGAGTAGATAACCGAAGGGGTCATCTTCGGTAGAGTAGATGAACGAAGGGGTCATCTTCGGTAAAGAAGAGGATCGAAGGGGTCATCTTCTGTAGAGTAGATGACCGAAGGGGTCATCTTCGGTAGAGTGGATGACCGAAGGGGTCATCTTCTGTAGCGTAGATGACCGAAGGGGTCATCTTCGGTAGAGTGGATGACAGAAGGGGTCATCTTCTGTAGAGTGGATGACCGAAGGGGTCATCTTCGGTAGAGTGGATGACAGAAGGGGTCATCTTCGGTAGAGTAGATGACCGAAGGGGTCATCTTCGGTAAAGTAGATGACCGAAGCGGTCATCTTCGGCAGAGTAGATGACAGAAGGGGTCATCTTCGGTAAAGTAGATGACCGAAGGGGTCATCTTCGGTAAAGTAGATGACCGAAGCGGTCATCTTCGGCAGAGTAGATGACAGAAGGGGTCATCTTCGGTAAAGTAGATGACCGAAGGGGTCATCTTCTGTAGAGTAGTTGACCGAAGGGGTCATCTTCGGTAGAGTAGATGACCGATAGAGTCATGATTGGTAGAGTAGATGACCGAAGGGCTCATCTTCAGTAGAGTAGATGGCCGAAGAGTCATCTTCGGTAAAGTAGATGACCGAAGGGGTCATCTTCGGTAAAGTAGATGATCGAAGGGTTCATCTTCTGTAGAGTAGATGACCGAAGGGGTCATCTTCGGTATAGTAGACGACCGATGGGCTCATCTTCTGTAGAGTAGATGACCGAAGGGCTCATCTTCTGTAGAGTAGATGGCCGAAGGGGTCATCTTCTGTAGAGTAGATGGCCGAAGGGGTCATCTTCGGTAATGTAGATGACCAAAGCGGTCATCTTCTGTAGAGTAGATGACCGAAGGGGTCATCTTCGGTATAGTAGACGACCGATGGGCTCATCTTCTGTATAGTAGACGACCGAAGGGCTCATCTTCTGTAGAGTAGATGGCCGAAGGGGTCATCTTCTGTAGAGTAGATGACCGAAGGGGTCATCTTCGGTAAAGTAGATGACCGAAGCGGTCATCTTCGGCAGAGTAGATGACAGAAGGGGTCATCTTCGGTAAAGTAGATGACCGAAGGGGTCATCTTCTGTAGAGTAGTTGACTGAAGGGGTCATCTTCGGTAGAGTAGATGACCGATAGGGTCATGATCGGTAGAGTAAATGACCGAAGGGCTCATCTTCGGTAGAGTAGATGGCCGAAGGGTCATCTTCGGTAAAGTAGATGACCGAAGGGGTCATCTTCTGTAGAGTAGTTGACTGAAGGGGTCATCTTCGGTAGAGTAGATGACCGATAGGGTCATGATCGGTAGAGTAAATGACCGAAGGGCTCATCTTCGGTAGAGTAGATGACCGATAGGGTCATGATCGGTAGAGTAAATGACCGAAGGGGTCATCTTCGGTAGAGTGGATGACCGAAGGGGTCATCTTCTGTAGCGTAGATGACCGAAGGGGTCATCTTCGGTAGAGTGGATGACAGAAGGGGTCATCTTCTGTAGAGTGGATGACCGAAGGGGTCATCTTCGGTAGAGTGGATGACAGAAGGGGTCATCTTCTGTAGAGTAGATGACCGAAGTGGTCATCTTCGGTATGGTAGACGACCGAAGGGCTCATCGAAAGGGTCATCTTCGGTAGAGTAGATGACCACAGGGCTTATCTTCTGTAGAGTAGATGACCGAAGGTCTCATCTTCGGTAGAGTAGATAACCGAAGGGGTCATCTTCGGTAGAGTAGATGAACGAAGGGGTCATCTTCGGTAAAGAAGAGGATCGAAGGGGTCATCTTCTGTAGAGTAGATGACCGAAGGGTTCATCTTCTGTAGAGTAGATGACAACAGTGGTCATCTTCTTTAGAGTAGATGACAACAGTGGTCATCTTCTGTAGAGTACATGACCACAGTGGTCATCTTCTGTAGAGTAGATGACCGCAGTGGTCATCTTCGGTAGAGTAAATGGCCACAGTGGTCATGTTCTGTAGCGTAGATGACCACAGTGGTCATCTTCGGTAGAGTAAATGGCCACAGTGGTCATCTTCGGTAGAGTAAATGGCCACAGTGGTAATCTTTTGTGGAGTAGGTGACCACAGTGGTCATCTTCTGTAGAGCAGATGACCACAGTGGTAATCTTTTGTGGAGTGGATGACCACAGTGGTGATGTTCTGTAGAGTAGATGACCACAGTGGTCATGTTCTGTAGAGTAGATGACCAGAGTGGTCATCTTCTGTAGAGTAGATGACCACAGTGGTAAACTTTTGTGGAGTAGATGACCACAGTGGTAAACTTTTGTGGAGTAGATGACCACAGTGGTAATCTTTTGTGGAGTAGATGGCTACAGTGGTAATCTTTTGTGGAGTTGATGACCACAGTGGTCATCTTCTGTAGAGTAGATGACCACAAGTGTAATCTTCTGTAGAGCGGATGACCGAAGTGTTCATCTGCTTTAGATTAGATGACCACAGGTGTCATCTTCTGTAGAGTAGATGACCGAAGGGGTCGTCTTCAGTAGAGTAGATGATTACAAGGGTCATCTTTTGTAGAGTAGATGGCCGAAGTGGTCATTTTCTGTAGAGATCACCAGAGGGGTCAACTTCTGTTGAGTAGATGACCACAGTGGTCATTTTCTGTTGAGTAGATGACCATAGGGGTAATCTTCTGTAGCGTAGGTGACCACAGGGGTCATCTTCAATAGATAAGTTGACCAAAGGGCTCATCTTATGTGGCGTAGATGACCACTGAGGTCGTCTTCTGCTGAGTAGATAACAACAGGAGTTATCTTCTGTAAAACAGTTGAAAAGGGTCAGTTTCTGTAGAGCAGATGAGTACCGGGGTCACCTCCTACTACAGAGTAGATGACCACACGGGTCATCTTCTAAAGAGTAGATATCCCCCGAGTCATATTCTGTAGAACAGATGCCCGCAAGGGTCATCATCAGTAGAGAGGTGATCACAGTAGTTATCGTCTGTAGAGTACATTACCTCTGGGCTCATATAGGGTATCTATGGGTATCTATAGAACCAAATACCCCTTCTTTATGTTTTCTACAGACAGATTGCCTTTTAAGGCCTTTTATAGCTAGAAAACTTCTTGACATTTTAGCTTTCCAATAGACAGAAGCCATCTTGAGGTCTTCTATACACACAGCGGAAGCCCACTTCCATAGACAGAACAGCACTTCAGGTCTTTTATGGACACTTCAGGTCTTCTATAGGCAAAATACATCTTTACGTGTTTTATAGACTGAACAGCAGACCTCCAGCGAAAAAATCTCATTGCCACAAACCAACACTTTGGAGAAAAGTTTAACAGGTTTCACTGAAATGGTTCGCATGTTAACTATCGGAGGGAGTAGCCGATTTAGTACAATCTTTGCGCATCGTAATATTTTTTCCAGATATAGATTACGTTCGTAAATGGACTCTAGGACCCTATTACGATTTTTGTCTTGGACATGTCTGTACTTCCTGAGATGATAGAGTAAAAAAATTGAAAACAATTTGAAAATACTTCCGAATTGAAAATCTGAATTTGGCTGAAATTTAGCACAGTGTAATATTTTTTCCAAACGTTCATCAAGTTGAAAGAAGGAAGAACTATATCTGACTTCTCCTTTCGGTGCCTTCCACAAAAAAATGATGTTCGAAAATAGATTTCAAAATTTTACTGAAGGCATTCTTTGTGGCTCTGATTACAGTCACATATCTCACATAAGTGTGTGAAACCCAGAACTACTATTTTTATATTGAAATATAAGATAACCTCTCCGTAGTCCAATCGATTTCGATCAATTCGAAAAACATAAATGGACCACTTCTTATTCGAAATCCGATCAGAGGCAACCCTTTTCATAAAATACTATGTATTTGATCTCAAAAACACTTGTTTTTCTCTCTCCCTCACATACTCACACTCTCGTTCTCACACATTTTACTTTTCTCATGAAAAGCTTTCTTTCTTTTGCTATTGAGGCGCTTATGTGTTGTTGCAGCAGCAAACGTTTTTCGAACAAATGCCGGTCAATTTTTTTAATCGTTCATTCGTTCTCGTTTAGCGATCGAGTGAAAAACAAGATTGCCCCCATAACCGCACAATTTTAAGTGAAAAGCGATAATTTTGAATTAATTACTACAAATTTATTTTGTGTGGTTTCGCTAAAAAAGAAAATCCGCACGAGAAACAAAAATAAAGAAAGAAAGAAAATCGCATAGAGGATGGTGATGGTGTGTGTGGAATTATAAGAAAAAAAGAAAACAAAGTAAAAATTGTTAACTGGCTGTGATATTCATTCAACCGAAGAGGAGTCGAAGAAAAACAACAACAACAAGTGCGAAAAATAAACCAAGTTTTTTTGGGGTGAAATAAAATAATAAAACAAGATTTTGCTATTTTTATAATTTTATAAACGAGAAATAAAACATAAAACAACAAAATGTGCAAAAAGAAATAAAAGGTTTGAAACGAATTAAAAAAATAAAAGTAAAATTGTTTTATACAATTTATTGTAAAAAGCCAACACCAACAACGCCAAGAGTAACAAAATAATAAATTATGTAAATTGTAAGAAAAGCTTTTTTTCTTCTGTTGCCGCTGCTGTTGTTTGTGATATTCCTTTCTGCAATTCTACGTAGCCTACGTCTTTTTCTACGTCGCCTGTTCTTCTTCTTCTTATTTTACAACCGACAGACAGCATGTTCTTTTGTGCACTTTGAAACTTTGCTACAAAATTTATTTCTCTCGTCTGACTGCGTTCAGATAATTACACAAATAAATTAAATAAATGATTTAAATACAAAACCAAACAACAACAACAAGAAAATAAATTGAAAAAGTATCTACTTAAGGAAAATAAAAAAGAAAAATATTGTGTTTGTCGTCGAGTGTGCCTGTGGCTGTGAAAGAAAGAAATTAAAAAAGTTCATTAAAATCTCAATTGTGAAAAAAAGTATTGCAACAAATCTGTGTTAAAAAGAATCATCTTTTGGTCTCATATTAAGTTTTTGTTTTCAAAAAAAAAAAGAAAGTCCATCGTCGCCACAATGAAGGAACGCAACGAACTCAACAAAATGATGGACAAAATGTTGGCCATCAAAGAAATGGAACATCTAAGCAGCCGTCGCAGCAGCGTTTACGTTGATCCCGAATGTGATAAATTCTTTGAATTGCCCCAGTTTATGGGTGTCAGCACAAATGACATAACCACCAAGTGTCAATGTTTTCAATTTAGTCCAGGTAAATAGAATAATGTGATTTGCATTTCGAATGAGGTGTTTTTGTGGTGAATTATGGTTGTTGTTGTGAATAAATAAAATTAATGAAAGTACATATTCGAAACAATTATATTCGCCTATAACAAGCAATACGGGAAAAGAACAATTAAACAATTGCCAAAATCGCGACCGCGCCGACCATCTAATACCCTACACCACCAACCCCTTTAAGAAACTTGGGGGTATATTATTATGCTTAATATTTTATTAAAACAACTTGTTTATGAGTATAACAAAATTGAACTTTTTTTAAAAATACAAGAATCTCCGGAAGCTTTCGCTTTTTATATATGATTTAGGACCATATTCTACCGTTTTTATTCACATTTTCGTTATCTGCGGCCACAAACTGTTTTTGAAATATCTATGGTAAATATCTATAAGGAAAGTAATATATTAAACATACGAGTCCAAACATCCATGGTTTTGGCATGGTTCTAAATACTATAATGATGGCAGCTACTCCTGCTCTGACAAAATTGACTGAATTAGCCTATTACTAGACAGCGGAATCCTATACAAATGCATATATGATTAGGCTGGTTGTAGAGAAAATCTGATTAGACAGAATCTTGTTTTATCACAAAATAAACGAATTAGGCCCAGAAATTTTTGCATATTTTTACATATTGGCATAAAATGAGCATATGCAAGGATTTGTGGCCTCGAAATCCCACCGAAATGGCTGAAATTTTTTAATAAGTCTTCCCTGTGGATATAAAACTTTCCACCTGAAATTTGTCTTTATCGATCCAGGTCTTCATATAGCCCCCATAGAATGGCACCTCCCGATTTCCGGTATTTTGAAGGTTGTGGCCCCAATATCCCTCCGAAATGGCTGAAATTTGATATTAAGTCTTCCTTGGGGGTAAACAAATTTCCACCTAAAATTTGTCGGTTTAGGTGCGGCCCTTTATATAGCTCCCATAGAATGTTACCTCCCGATTTTCGGTGTTTTGTAGGTTGTGGCTGTGGTTATACATTTATCTTTTTTATTGACTTATCTGAAGAGAATTTTGAACTAAAAAATTTAACACACATTTTTGTATCTACATATTATTAAAATATTTGTTGCATAAGAAATAATGTATATATGTATATAATATAATTTTTTGCATATGCAAAATTTATGCATTTTGCATATGTCATATGAATCGATTGCAATTTAATCAGAAGCCAAAAATATGCCTATTTCCAAAATTTGACATGAATCGGATCAAAAATGGGGGTTGCATAAAATTCCGCTGTCTACCTATTACAGTCGAACTCTTCTATAATATCCCTATACCAGACTTATATGAGGTTCCAGTATGGACTCAATTGGGGTATATCCACTCCTTCGGGTACATCCCGCACATAATTTCAGAAGAGTTGTAACAACAGTACAATTTTCATCAGGGGCAAATCCATACTTCTGAGACTAATTCGGTCAAAACCGACCAAGACCGATTCGGTCAAAAATTTGGCCTTCGTAATATTTTGTCCAAATTTAATTTATGTTCGAAGATAAGCCATATCGTCCACTCCTTCAGGTACCTCCCCCACAAAAGTTCAAAATTGTTCAGAAAAATTGTGCGGGGAGTGACCGATTTGGTCCATACTTTACACGTCCTAATATATCTGCCAGATACAGATCAAGTTCGAATATGGACTATATTTGTCCACTCCTTCGGGTACCTTCCACACAAAATTTCGTATAAATTCACTTTAAGATCTGTTCTCGAATCACTTTGATTTTTGTTGAAGCAAGTTCAATTGCTAGGTAAAAGTTTTTTCAAGGGCAAGTCCATACTTCTTGGGAAAACAACCAGAACAGTGATGTTTGGAACCATATGTAGTGGCTGGAGAGCACGACAGCTCCCGAACTGATCAACCGATTTGGTCCAAAATTTGGCCTTCGTCGTATTTTGTCCAAACTTAGTTGCAGTTCGAAGATGAGCAATACCGGTCCCCAACTTAAATGGATGGCACGATATCTCTTGAAGGGGGCAACCAATTTTGTCCAAACTGTGGATCTCCTAATATTTTGTCCAAATTTAGTTTAACTTCTGAAATGGTCCATATCGGTCCTCTCCTTAAGGGGTTATGGCCACTTAAAAATTTTACAAAATCGACATTTTTTTTATTTTAGCCTTATTAAGGCGAAGGTCATTTATAGTGATATTTAATTAATTCTCTTTTGAGTTGAGCTTTGCCTTCGTCTGCCACAAAAACAACATTCAATACGCCTGAAGATCGGCTTAACCACCCGTGAAACGTAGCGTAATGGTTGAATGCGTGGGACTTCGGTAGACTCCTAATTTTTCAATGTATATAATAGGTCTTATAAGCTCAACTCGAAAGAGAAAATTTTTTGTTGGCTGATTTTAAAGTGCAATTGGAATTGTGCAAGTGCAATTTGCAATTGTTGCAAAAATATATTCGATAGGACAAAAATTAGCTGAGATATGATCGTTAGAGAAAATTCATTGTGATTTGTATGTAACATCGAAGTTTGAAACGCGGTTTTCTCAAAATGGCATTTTGGAATGCGGTGCCCACTGTAGCTCAAAAACGGAGTATCCGATCTTCATATGGTTTTGTGGGATCGTTATACATATAAAAAGCTTGTGCGTAAGCGAGAGACTTTTTTTAAAAAATAATTTTGGCGAATTTACGGCGAAGTAACTATCAATTTTTTTAGTTAAAATCAATATTTTGACTTTGACAGTTTACAATTCTTTTACAAATTGGCATTTTTAATTCCGCTTAGCTTAACTACAATAATATTAGGTTCTTAATGGTCCCACAAAAACATATGCTGATCGGTTTATTCGTTTTCAAGCTACAGTGAGCACCGCAAACTGCTTTAGTAGAAACATCGGCCATTTGTCGGAACACTGTGCAATATTTATCAACAACAAAAAATTCTTGTAAAAAATTCACGAAAAATATCGCTCATTTACTCAAAGAGTGGCATAACTCAAAAAATGGGTTAGCAATTTTTATTTTTTTCTACGGCTTCTACTTTATATTGTGTTAAATTTCCAAGTTGATATCTCTAAAACTCAACGAGTTACAACTTATTTGCTGGGAGTTTGGCATAAATAACCAAAATAGTTTTTTGAGGTTATGATGCACGTAAGCACTTCAAATCATGCTTGATCTTGCACAGAAATTTAGCACTGATATCTGGCTATCTCGTTACAAAAGATGGTCCAATTAGCTATTTTATTTTTTGTGTAATACTTTTTTATGTTGGGAAGTCAAATTTCAATCGACAACTTAAAACGCGTTTTTCTCAAACTTTATTTTTCGAAATGTGTCACTCTTTGATTAAATGAGCGATATCATGTTTCGTGCTCAATAAGTGGCCATAACCCCTTAAGGTACCTCTCCATAACAGTTCAACATTTGTGTCTAAGTGCAGTTTAGGCTTCGCAGATCCTTTGGAAATGTGTACCGATGATGTTTGCTGTGGTCCTGTTTACAACGTTTTCCCTAGACAAGTACCTGCTTCCTGGCATACTGGTCCAAAAGTTCTACGATGACCCACTGGTACCCACCTTGGTCCTGTTTACAACGTTTTCCCTGGACAAGTGCCTGCTTCCTGGCATACTGGTCCAAAAGTTCTACGATGACCCACTGAAATGACTAGTCGGCGCGATATCTATCGAAAAGATATGACTCTCAGTCCATTCCTTCAATTTTTGTCGGTAAGTTCAAATGTCCAAAAAGGGACACGACATTTTGAAAAGACCCTAAATACATTCGACCTGTCCGTAGATATAAGATTCAATTCACATAGGCTGAGGGTGTATATCTGTCGGCGAAGCCAACTGATACTTTTTTTACTTCTTGTTAAAAATGTCAAAAGGGTCTTTTTGGTCCTTTCTTCGAAAATCATTCAAAACCATCCTTTAAAAAAAAAAATGTGAATATATCAAATCGAAATATTCTACAAAATTGTTCGTCAAAAATTTTTACTATTGGTCTCAGAATACACCAAATCTGTAAATCCTATCTAATCGCCAGGAATCTCTAAAAATGCAAAAACACCTTTTAGGGTTAAAGTCGGACTTCATCTGAGTTTATTCAAAATTGTCCCACAAAACATAATTTTAGAGGTATAATGTCAAAGACAAAAATATTCTAGGTCAAATTTCGCTAAAGGTCACCAAAGAAATAAAGTCTTCATTTATATTATATATCATGAAAATATCAGTATAAATTTTGCTGAAAAAACATGAAAATATTTTCCAATTTTTTTGATGAAATTTTTTCCATTATTTTTTCAAGTTGATACAGGAAAGTAATATGAAACTGGGTTCTATGCGAAAAGTGTCAAAAGAGGAAAATTCTACACAAAATTTCAATATGACTTTCAGAATAAACCCTATATCTAGCTATAATATTTTCTTAAGAAAATTGGATTACAAATTTATATATTTTAGAATGAAATTATTTGTTTTAATTTTGGACTGTTAATTTTACATAATTCCATACTGGATCAAAATCTAACACAATTCTTAATTCTAAACTGAATTTTTCCGAAAGTTTGTGTGGGAGGTACCCGAAGGAGTGGACTTATTGAGACCATATTGGAACCTCATATTACTCTGGTAGAAAGTTTACACTATACAAAGTATGGACCAAATCGGTCACTCCCTTCAAGAGTTATCGTGCGCACAAACTTTCCGAACATATTCGAACTTTTGTGGGGGAGGTGCCGGAAGGAGTGGACCGATTTAGCTCATCTTCGAACTTAAACTAAGTTTGGGCAAAATATTACGAAAGCCAAAATTTTAACCGAATCGGTTCATCCGTTCGAGAGTTATCGTGCGCTCCAGCCAGCAGGACAGACAGACAGACAGACGGACGGACATGGCTAGATCGACTCCAAATTGTCTGAAACACATTTCGTCCAAACATACTTGGGGTCTAAAACCATTATTTCGATGAGGCACATTTTCATCGTATCAAAGTGTATATACCCTCCTTAGCCTAAAGGCTGAGGGTATAACAAAAATTTTTGACTTGAGTGATTCAAAATTGTCGCATATCTATCTTCACAGCAAATTAATGCTCTATGTGTCGTATCATTACTAAGAACATTCATACGCATAATGGGCTGGAGTAATTATTAATAATACGCCTTAATTGCCCATCCAAGTTTATTTCATGTAATGTTTTGTGTCTTTAATATATTTTCTCATAAAATTTTCTTTTTTCTTTAAAAAATTTCGTATAGATGGATTTTTATCAGTCTTTTTTCCGGTATATTTGGATTTCAAACTAGACTCATGAAAGATAAATTCACAGCCAACACAAAACTGATTCATTCATAAATTAGGTATCACAATATAGTAACCAACCATATTTTCTTCTTATCATTTATTTTTCATGCTATCATTCATTCAATTCAGGTGATCTGTGATTGTAGTTTCTGCTATTATTTTTTTGATATCTCAAATAATGTTTGTAATTTTTCACAAGACATTGGCATATGCCGTATGACATAAATATCTATTTGATTTTCGTATAATATACCGCACGAGTTAAAATGGTAGAACGAGTGTACTCAAAAAAACCCCCACAACCATGCCGAACAATGCAAATCGATCAGACGTCAATTACTAAATTAGACATAATCATGGAAAAACAATCATCAATCTTAGAATAGAAGCAGCAACGAAAAAAAAAGTTTCAACAGAAATTTCTACAAAAAAAATCCAATGGAAAAAAGCGACATGACTCTTATCAGAGGTACGACTGACTGACTACTTTCTAATGGAAGCAAATGGCTTTAGTAAAAAAATGGGGGGATGGGCAAGGTTTCCGCTGCAAATGGAATAAAAATTCTTTTCGTTATAGGAAATTATGTAGTTTAAAAAATACATATTCAAATAATTTGTCTGTCTCGCCCGCCAGTCATTAGTGTTTTTTTTTATACCCTCCACCATAGTATGGAGGGTATATTAAGTTTGTCATTCTGTTTGTAACACATCGAACTAATCATTTGCGACCCTATAAAGTATATATATTCTTGATCAGGATAAAATTCTAAGACGATCTAGACATGTCCGTCTGTCCGTCTGTCCGTCTGTCTGTCCGTCTGTTGTAATCACTCTAGCGTCCGCAATAATTGAGATAGAGTGCTGATAGAGGCTATATCGGGCCACTTTTTGGTATAGCCCCCATATAACGGTACCTCCGGATTTGAGGTATTTTGACTTTCTTCGCCACATTTGCAGACCGAATTAGCTATAATTTGGGATTTAGGGTTCCTAGTGATCAACAAACTTATATCCCAAAGGATATAGGCATAGGTCCATGTTTTGGTATAGTCCCCATATAACGGTACCTCCCGATTTTCGGTATTTTGCGAATTTTAGCCACAATGTTTAACCGAACTATCTGCAATTTGACATTTGAGGTTCTCAGTGGTCATGAAATATCTCCACGAAACATCGTCAACATAGGTCCATGTTTTGGTATAGCCCCCATATAACGGTTCCTTCCGATTTTCGGTATTTTGAGAATTTTAGCTACAATTTTTAACCGAACTAGCTGTAATTTGCCATTTGAGGTTCTCAGTGGTCATGAAATATCTCCACTAAGCATCGTCAACATAGGTCCATGTTTTGGTATAGCCCCCATATAACGGTACCTCCCGATTTTCGGTATTTTGAGAATTTTAACCACAATTTGTAACCGAAATATATGCAATTTGACATTTGAGGTTCTCAGTGGTCATGAAATATCTCCACGAAACATCGTCAACATAGGTCCATGTTTTGGTATAGCCCCCATATAACGGTACCTCCCGATTTTCGGTATTTTGAGAATTTTAGCTACAATTTTTAACCGAAATATCTGCAATTTGACATTTGAAGTTCTCAGTGGTCGTGAAATATCTCCACCAAACATCGTCAACATAGGTTCATGTTTTGGTATAGCCCCCATATAACGGTACCTCCCAATTTTCGGTATTTTGAGAATTTTAGCTACAGTTTTTAACCGAAATAGCTGTAATTTGACATTTGAAGTTCTCAGTGGTCATAAAACATCTGCAACGAAACATCGTCTACATAGGTCCATGTTTTGGTATAGCCCCCATATAACGGTATCTCCCCATTTACGGTATTTTGAGAATTTTAGCTGCAATTTTTAACCGAACTAGCTGTAATGATCGGTATTTTGAGAAATTTAGGTACAATTTTGTCTATTCAAAAATAATCGTCAATATAGGTCCATGTTTTGGTATATCCCCCCATATAACTGTACCTCCCGATTTTCGGGAATTTTCAGTGGTCACGAAATTTCTTCACTAAAATTCTTAACTAAAAAACTTAACGACTTTTTACTTCTTTTTTTTTATTTTTTGCTTGTCAATTTTAACCTGATATTATGATAATAATTTATCAAGCAAATTGATTGAAGTTATGTACATATATATGCGCTGTATATTTAGGTAATATGGGCTTTGGTTGTTGTGGTTGAAAATAAAATTAAATATTATCGAATAGAAGGTACAAAATAAATAAACAAGTACAAGTGTTTTATTTGTTTAGCAAATATTGATATATTTGTTAATGCAAAAAAAAGCTAACAAAAACAAACTCCTACAGATAAACTTGGAGGGTTTTGATTTGTGCTATAGGCTTCCAATGGTGTGTAATACTCTGTTATTTAGTTAATATTAATATAATAAGTACGTTAAGGGTCAATCGAGAAGTATTAGAGGTTTGACACGCTTGTTTGTTTTTTGACGTCAAGTGTCAATGACTTTCAATTAGGCCCTCTATCATGATATATAATGAAAAATGCTTGTTGATATATCTTAACCGTTTGTATCTTTTTACTAGCAGGTACTTGGCAGTTAGTTAAAGCACCACAAAATGTTTCCAGGCTATGTGTTGTATGATTAATTTTTTTTAATGCATACCTTATGTCGTATAAGTAATGTTATCGCTTATACGACCACAATGTGGTGTAGGTTAGGGTCACTCACCACTCTCTTAAATTTATCTGTAGAAAATATAGCTCCCAAAATCATGTTATTTGTCTTTGTACAATAATTTTATCTTCATGAAATACCTTTCTTTTTTATTACCAAATATTCTTATATTTTTATCAAATGTTTTGTTTACCTAATTTTGGTATTTAGTCTTTTCTTATCAACACTCCCCTTGTTTTGAGCACTTTGTTCACAAATCACTGATCTATTTCAAAACAATTTCTTTTTATCACAAAACCCACAAATCTATGGAAAACAATTTGTTTTGTTTTTTTTCTATTTGAAAGTATTAAATTTAGCACCTCATATTTGTTAGGTTTATTTGGCGTAATAAATTTCTTGATACTCTAATGATTACAATTATTTAACAATTAACAATTGCTTTAGCGAAGCCTCTTATCAAACGTAGAAAATCACAAAAAATTAAATTGAGTAAATATGAGGTATGTATGTTTGTGGCAGGTAGGGGGGGGGGTTTAAGGTATATGCTTCTCATGGAAAAATTTTAAAAACAATGGCAAAAACTTATACGATAAATATTATTTTAAAATCCACGTATGGCGGGCTAATAATCATACAAAAAAAAATATTTTAAAATCCACGTTTGGTGGTCTAATAATCCGTAAAAAAATATTCTTTTAAAATCCACGTTTTTATACCCTCAGCATTTATGCTAACGAGGGTACATATATACACTTTCATACGGGCAAAATGTGCATCATCGAAATAATGGTTTTGGACCTCAAGTATATTTGGACGACATGTGTTTCGGACAATGTGGAGTTGATTTAGGCATGTCCGTCTGTCTGGCTGGCTGGAGCGCGGATCAACTAATTCGGTCCTAAACTTGGCTTACGTAATATTTTGACCAAACTTAGTTTAAGTTTGAAGATGGGTTATATCGGTCCACTCCTTCCGGTACCTCCCCCACAAAAGTTCGAAAATTTTCGGAAAAGTTGTGAGCACGATAACTCTTGAAGGAAGGAACCGATTTGGTCCATATTTTGCACATCGTGGATTTTTTTACCAGACTTAGATGAGGTTCCAATATGGACTCTATCGATCCACTTCTTCGGGTACCTCCCACACAAAATTTCGGAAAAGTTCCGTTTAGGACCTGCTCTCGAATCACTTGAATTTCATTGTAGCAACTTGGATTCACTGCCCTTCATAGGACGGTACAAGTTTCATCAAGGGCAAGTCCATACTTCCTGAGAAAATAGCCTGAAAGTTGCAAAAAACCCCTATGACACCGTGTGTAGTGGTTGGAGCGCAAGATAACTCTCGAACGGATAAGCCGATTCAGTCCAAAATGTGGCCTTCTAATATTTTGTGCAAACATAGTTTATGTTCAAAGATAAGCCATCTCGGTCCACTCCTTCAGGTACCTCCCCCACAAAAGTTCAAAAATGTGCGCACGATAACTCTAGATGGGAATGACCGATTTGGTCCACACTTTACACATCCTAATATATCTACCAGATATAGATCAGATTCGAATATGGACTAAATTTGTCCACTCCTTCGGGTACTTCCCACACAAAATTTTAGATAAATTCACTTTAAGACCCTCTCTCTAATCACTTGCTTTCGCTGCCTCACTTACGACAGTAAAAGTTTTTTCAGGGGCAAGTCCATACATCTTGATAAAACAGCCCGAAAGTTGTAAAAAACCTCTATGGCACCATATGTAGTGTCTGGAGTGCTCGAACCGAATACTGGGTTCGTCCACACTTTGGATATCGTAATATTTCTTCGAATATTAGATGAAATTCGAACGTGGTGCTTATAGGTCAAAAGTTCGAAAATATGCGCTAAAATGGTACGTGCGATATCCCATAGACCTAGCAACAGATTTGGTCCAAATTTTGGATCTCTAAATATTGTCGAAGCCTTGAGGTACCACCCACACAAATGTTCAACATTTTAGTTTGGTTAACGGTCTGTTCGAGGATCCTTTGGACATTTTTACCGAAGGTTTTCCTAGTGGTCCTGTTTACATCGATATTTTGTTTTTTTTTTTTTCGTAGGATAGTATGGTAAAAAGCCCTATCTATAGATATCTCCGCAAATGTTTGAGCTTTAATCCAATCCATATTTTTGTCGGTTCATACGCCCAAAATTTTGAAAAGCTTAATACTTAAGGTTTTTTTTTTGTTTTAATCCCCACAGGCTGAGGGTATATCTCTGTCGGCAAAGACGACTGATACATTTTTACTTCTTTCGTCTAATAATCCCTTAAAAAATATTCTTTAAAAATCCACGTTTTGTGGTCTAATAATCCCTCAAAAAATACTATTTAAAATCCACGTTTTGTGGTCTAATAATCCCTCAAGAATATTTCTTAAAAATCCACGTTTTGTGGTTTAATAATCCCTCAAAATATTGTTTAAAAATCCCCGTTTGGCGGTCTAATAAGCCTACAAAAAATATATATTTGTTTTGTTGCCTTGATGGTGCCTTAAAAAATATTCTTTAAAAATCCAAGTTTTGTTATCTTCAGGGTGCCTCAAAAAAATTTCTTTAAAAATCCACGTTTTGTTGCCTCAGAAATATTCTTTAAAATTTTACGATTTTTGCCTTCTGGGTGTCTCAACAAATTTTTCTTCAAAATTTACGTTTTTTTTACCTTCAGGGTGTCTCAACAAATATTTCTTAAAAATTTACGTTTTGTTGCCTTGATGATGCCTCAAAAAATATTCTTTAAAAATCCACGTTTTGTTGCCTTGATGATGCCTCAAAAAATATTCTTTAAAAATCCACGTTTTGTTGCCCTGATGATGCTTCAAAAAATATTCTTTAAAAATCCACATTTTGTTGCCTTGATGATGCCTCAAAAAATATTCTTTAAAAATCCACATTTTGTTGCCTTCAGGGTGCCTCAAAAAATATTCTTTAAAAAAAAAAAAAAAACAAAATATTCGTTAGTTGCCTTCAGGGTGCCTCAAAAGATATTCTTTAAAAATCCACGTTTAGTTGCCTTGATGATGCCTCAAAAAATATTCTTTAAAAATCCACGTTTTGTCGCCTTGATGATGCCTCAAAAAATATTCTTTAAAAATCCACATTTTGTTGCCTTCAGGGTGCCTCAAAGTAATTGTTTAAAAATCCACGTTTTGCTGCCTTGATGATGCCTCAAAAAATATTCTTTAAAAATCCACGTTTTGCTGCCTTGATGATGCCTCAAAGTAATTGTTTAAAAATCCACGTTTTGTTGCCTTCAGGTTGTCTCAAAAAATATTCTTTAAAAATCCACGTTTTGTTGCCTTGATGATGCCTCAAAAAATATTCTTTAAAAATCCACGTTTTGTTGCCTTGATGATGCCTCAAAAAATATTCTTTAAAAATCCACGTTTTGTTGCCTTGATGATGCCTCAAAAAATATTCTTTAAAAACCACGTTTTGTTGCCTTGATGATGCCTCAAAAAATATTCTTTAAAAATCCACGTTTTGTTGCCTTGATGATGCCTCAAAAAATATTCTTTAAAAACCACGTTTTGTTGCCTTGATGATGCCTCAAAAAATATTCTTTAAAAATCCACGTTTTGTTGCCTTGATGATGCCTCAAAAAATATTCTTTAAAAACCACGTTTTGTTGCCTTGATGATGCCTCAAAAAATATTCTTTAAAAACCACGTTTTGTTGCCTTGATGATGCCTCAAAAAATATTCTTTAAAAATCCACGTTTTGTTGCCTTGATGATGCCTAAAAAAATATTCTTTAATAATCCACGTTTTGTTGCCTTGATGATGCCTCCAAAAATATTCTTTAAAAATCCACGTTTTGTTGCCTTCAGGGTGCCTCAAAAAATATTCTTTAAAAATCCACGTTTTGTTGCCTTCAGTGTGCCTCAAAAAATATTCTTTAAAAATCCACGTTTTGTTGCCTTCAGGGTGCCTCAAAAAATATTCTTTAAAAATCCACGTTTTGTTGCCTTGATGATGCCTCAAAAAATATTGTTTAAAAATCCACGTTTTGTTGCCTTGATGATGCCTCAAAAAATATTGTTTAAAAATCCACGTTTTGTTGCCTTGATGATGCCTCAAAAAATATTGTTTAAAAATCCACGTTTTGTTGCCTTGATGATGCCTCAAAAAATATTGTTTAAAAATCCACGTTTTGTTGCCTTGATGATGCCTCAAAAAATATTGTTTAAAAATCCACGTTTTGTTGCTTTGATGATGCCTCAAAAAATATTCTTTAAAAATCCACGTTTTGTTGCCTTGATGATGCCTCAAAAAATATTCTTTAAAAATCCACGTTTTGTTGCCTTGAAGATGCCTCAAAAAATATTCTTTAAAAATCCACGTTTTGTTGCCTTGAAGATGGCTCAAAAAATATTGTTTAAAAATCCACGTTTTGTTGCCTTGATGATGCCTCAAAAAATATTGTTTAAAAATCCACGTTTTGTTGCCTTGATGATGCCTCAAAAAATATTGTTTAAAAATCCACGTTTTGTTGCCTTGATGATGCCTCAAAAAATATTGTTTAAAAATCCACGTTTTGTTGCCTTGATGATGCCTCAAAAAATATTGTTTAAAAATCCACGTTTTGTTGCCTTGATGATGCCTCAAAAAATATTGTTTAAAAATCCACGTTTTGTTGCTTTGATGATGCCTCAAAAAATATTCTTTAAAAATCCACGTTTTGTTGCCTTGATGATGCCTCAAAAAATATTCTTTAAAAATCCACGTTTTGTTGCCTTGAAGATGCCTCAAAAAATATTCTTTAAAAATCCACATTTTGTTGCCTTGAAGATGCCTCAAAAAATATTCTTTAAAAATCCACGTTTTGTTGCCTTGAAGATGCCTCAAAAAATATTCTTTAAAAATCCACGTTTTGTTGCCTTGAAGATGCCTCAAAAAATATTCTTTAAAAATCCACGTTTTGTTGCCTTGAAGATGCCTCAAAAAATATTCTTTAAAAATCCACGTTTTGTTGCCTTGAAGATGCCTCAAAAAATATTCTTTAAAAATCCACGTTTTGTTGCCTTGATGATGCCTCAAAAAATATTCTTTAAAAATCCACGTTTTATTGCCTTGATGATGCCTCAAAAATATTCTTAAAAATTTTCGTTTGGTTGCCCTCAGGGTGCCTCAAAAAATATTCTTTAAAAATCCACGTTTTGTTGCCTTCAGGTTGTCTCAAAAAATATTCTTTAAAAATCCACGTTTTGTTGCCTTCAGGGTGCCGCAAAAATATTCTTTAAAAATCCACGTTTTGTTACATTCAGGAGGCCTCAAAAATATTCTTTAAAAATCCACGTTTTTAATTTTTTTTTTTAAATATGAGTGATCAAATGTCCATATTTCGATATGCATGTCCTTGGTGTTGTATGAGTACCAACACCACTCATACGCCCCCAATGTCCTCAATTAATATTACTTATATGACATGAGGAAGTGAAGTAATAAATTTAATATTTTTTAATATCATCCAATGTGCCCTGTCACCCTGATTTGTTCCATTTGTCGCTTCCATTGAACTTTGTACATTGCAAAAATCTAAAAGCGTCATCGTAATTGTTGCATTATTTTTTATTTTGTAATATCAAGAATAATCAACTAGGTGATTATGCATTGTTGTAATACAATATTACCAACAATTTTTCAATAGAAAAAAGCCGTAAAAAACCGATAGTTCGTTCGTTCTATTCAAATGTAATTTCAATGAACGCTATAGTAAAATGCAATTAATTATGGTGATTATAAAATTTTCCACTGTAATTATAGAAATGCTGTTATTTTCTCGGCAGACCACCAAAACGATCAACCAACCACCCACCACTTTCTCCCTCTCTGTCCCTCTATCTATTTCTCCATTTAAGTGGTTTTTTATTACAAAACGTGAAAATATAATTACATAAGACCTTTCATCATCATCGCCACCAAACTATCTATTTCATCTATCCTATCAATCATTGAGATTTGTATTTTTTATACGCCCAGTTATTTTGTTGTGTGTTGTGGTAATAAATTCGGTATCTTGTTAGTGTAACGTTATACATACGTATTTGTTTGTTTGTTTTTTATGGCATTTACACTGAGTGTATTGTAAGGTGCATTATTGTTTGTGGTGTGAATGATGATATCGTAACCACCACCACCACCCACCTGCATTGTTATATTATCAAATTGTATGGAAAGCAAGCAAATCTCATTGCAGTCACCGTTTGATGGCTTTTTGTTCTCGAAAATTACCTCATAAAATGCAATGAAAATACAGTTGCAACACGTGCCATCAACACCTAAGGGATTATAATTTAAGAGAAGATTGCTTTAATAAGCAAAAAATAGGTTATATGATTCAAAACCGGTTAAAATAAATTAAAACTCTAAGAAATTTAGTAACAAAGTTAAGGGGATCGTATAAGTGATTTTAATATAGGACTTGGGCCGTATGAGCGTTGTAATCATTCATACATTCCATGGTATCAACATTTATTGATTCCAAGGGGTTTGATGACAACATTTATTTAATAATTTTTATTTATTAACAATTATATAAATATAAATTAAAAATAAATAAATAAAATAAATTAAAACTCTTAAGAATTTTAGTAACAAAGTTAAGGGGATCGTATAAGTGATATTGATGTAGGACTTGGGCCGTATGAGCTATTGTCATCATTCATACATTCCATGGTACCAACATTTATTGATTCCAAGGGGTTTGAAGATAACATTTATTTAATAATTTTTATTTTTTAACAGTTATATAAATATAAATTGAAAATAAATAAATTAAAACTCTTAAGAATTTTATTAACATAGTTAAGGGGATCTTATAAGTGATATTAATGTAGGACTTGGGACCGTATGAGCTATTGTCATCATTCATACATTCCATGGTACCTACATTTATTGATTCCAAGGGGTTTGAAGTCAACATTTATTTAACAATTTTTATTTATTAACAATGATATAAATATAATTTTTGATTATTTGTTAACAATTATATTCATAGGTGAAAAATTATAAATATAATTTAAGATATAGTTTTAACTACAGAGGTTTTAAGTTACTTAATTAATTGTTAATGTTTGTTCAGTTATCACTTCATTTATTCATTTTTTTATTTTTTAAATATTTTCTACAATTCCTAACGACTCGATAATACTCCATTCCTCTAAACACAACAAATTCGAGATTATCTCTAAAAGCGATTAAAAATATTTAATCGTCAACATTTAATCTTAACAGCTGCTGAACATGAAACTATCAACTGTTGATTGTTCGCATATTTGTGACTGCGTCAGATGGTGAAACGAACGACATCGCACACCGACACAGATAACTTGTGAACATCGACCCATAAGGCGAAAAACGAAACAAAACAAATCACAACAATTCAAAAAAGCAAAAAAATGGGGTATATAGGAGGAGAATAAAATGTAGAGCAAATGCAATCTATAAAATAGCACAACTGATAAGACAAAAATAACAATGAAACACCTATGAAAGAACGATCCGCACAACCATTAAGGACGGACGCATATTGATAATTTGTTTGAAAAGTATAGAACAATAAAAATAAATTGTTATCTTTAAGTGATTAACAAAAAACTTATATGGCCACAAATCACATACATACCTAGGTTATAAAGAAATGATTTAAGTTTATGCTATAAAACTACTCAAAAGATTATTGAAACAGTATTTAGAGGGTAATTTGATTACTTACTAGGCTAGGAGATAGGAATTTATGGCAAACATTTTAATTCAAATCATATTTGTGACTTCAATCATTCTTTAGTAAATGTCCCTTTAAAATGGCAGCGTAAAACAAATGGAGCGTAGACGTTTTGTTGTCAGTTATACGCCTAGAAAGCCCCTTTAAAAATTATCCGTTACAGAAACGAATATTTGGGGATGTCACAATGTAATGCAAGTGTCTTAATAATATCTGTTAAAAATACTCATTTTGTACTATTCAACAAGTAAAAAGGTATTATTCAACTTTGCCGACAAAGCCGGTGAATATAACAAAAAAAAAACGATATTGAAATTTCAACACGATCTGAACAATGGCCTTGAACTGGACTAAGTGCTGTTGACAGAAATTTTGTAATTTTGCGGAGGAGCTACCTGAAAAAGTAGGCCACATAGACCCATCTTGTAACTTGATCTAATTTTGGAAGTTATTCTTGACAATCGCCCATGTTAGGTGCTTGCCTTACCCCTTGGCGAACAATGCCAACCTTTTTCCATCAATAAATTAGTTGTTTTAAAATAATAAAACAACAACAATGGGATTAAGCCAACCTATTTTGAAAACCAAAATTGTATTAGCTATCCCAATAAAAAACGACGCCACCAATGTTCGTTATTTTAAAAATATTTATTCAGAATTTGTTATTAGTTGAAAATATTTTTTTCATTATTTTTAATTCAAAAATATTTTTCAATATTTAAAAAAATTAAGGTTTCAACAATATTTTTTCAATCTTTTTTAATTCAAAAATATTTCTTTACAATTTTTTTTGTTATCAAAAATATTTTTTGTTAATTCAAACATTTTTTATTTTTTTTTTTGTTAATTTAAAATTATTTTGTCAATATATTTTTGATTGAAGATAATCTTAAAATAAAAAAAAAACAAAACAATTTTTTGTATTAACAAATATTAACTCAAAAATATTTTTCAGTTTTTTGGTAAATCAAAAATATGTTTCAATTATTTTTAATTCAAAAATATTTTTCAATATTTTAAAAAATTAAGGTTTCAACTCCGTGCGGAGTTTTTTTTTCCACTTTTTTCTCCCATCGGACGCCTCCCCAGGTGGTGGATAGGGGAACGCTCATCAGATATGATGGGTACCGCAAAAATAAAATATGCGGGGCGAACCAAAAAACAAAGGGAAAATGGCAGCGTTTGACCAAAAATTGGCGGCAGCAAACAGCGTCTGTACTCCATTGGAGCGGCTGAATTTGTAGACGGAAAACTTTAAACCCTTCAGAAGGCAACGGGAAACCACTGAAGTAAGATCCCTTGTAAACCATGCATCTATGAATATGAACAACAATATACGGCCCTCATTCTCCGGAAACGAGAGGGTGCTAAGAATCCCCGGAGGTAAAACAATAAATACTTTAAATATCGGAACATGGAATATACGAAGTCTATATGAATCTGGCAAATTAGCAAACACAATATCTGAAATGAAAAAACTGAATATAGATATACTAGGAGTGTGCGAAACTTGGTGGCCTGATAGTGGAGATTTCACTTCGCAAAACATGAAAATCTTTTATTCTGGAAATCTGGATAGAAACCATAGGAATGGAGTAGGAATAATCATGAAGGAAAGTATAGCAAGATTCGTAACAGATTACATACCGAAATCGGACCGAACTATGTTTATACAACTTGACACAAAACCAGTAAAAATAAATATAATTCAAGTATATGCTCCCACTGCTGACAAAAGCAAAGATGAAATAGAAAACTTTTATAAAGAAATCAACGACTTACTAAGATTAACAAAATCTCACGAAATTACCATTATCCAAGGTGATTTTAATGCGAAAGTGGGAAAACACATGGTTCCTGGAATTACGGGTCAATACGGTTTAGGATCAAGAAACGAAAGAGGTGACAGACTTGTGCAATTCTGCCAAGAATACAAAATGATAATAACTAACACCTTGTTTAGCTTGCCTGCAAGACGTCTTTATACATGGAAATCGCCACTTGACAGAAATGACAATGTTATTAGAAATCAGATCGATTATATTCTTATAAACAAGCGCTTTAGCTCAAGCATAAAAAAGACGTCGACATACCCGGGGGCGGACGTGCCATCGGATCATAACCTATTAATGTCTAAATTACGAATTAAAATTTCTGCATATGCTAAGCGGACCAAACAAAAGAAAAAGATTGATATACAGAAACTACAGGATCAAACAGTTCGAGCCAATGTGAAACAACTTTTAAGCCACGAACTAACCTCAGTCAACAATGAAAATGTAGAAAATATTTGGGAATCCATAAAATGCGCCATTAAAACTATTGCTGACAATAATCTGTCCTATACAGAAAAGCCACAAAGAAAAGATTGGATGACAAAACAAATACTGGACTTAATGGAAGAACGGCGAAAATATAAGAATACGAATTACGAACTGTACTACGAAATAAATAGAGAAATACAGATTAATATACGCCATGCCAAAAATGAATATCTTAATGATCAATGCAGAGAAATAGAGAGATTGCAACAATTACATGACGACTTCAATCTTCATAAAAAAATTAAGGAAGCTGCTGGAATATACAACAGAGGAATACCTAAAGTACTATACAATGAACATAATGAACCTGTTTTGGATACTATAGACAAGAAAAACATATGGAGCAAGTATATAAAAATCCTTTTTACTGACGAAAATCGGTCCATCTACGAAAGGCCGGTAGATCAACAATTATCTGGGACATCTATCACAAGATCGGAGGTTGAAACAGCAGTAAAGGCGCTAAAAGATAAAAAAGCATGTGGACCAGACGAGATTCCTTCCGAATTGTTGAAGTTAATTGATGGTGAAAACATTAACCTTCTGACGAAACTTTTTAATTATGTTTACGAAACTAGTAAATATCCCAAAGATTGGCTCACATCCATTTTTATAACCATTCCTAAGAAAACTCGTCCAAAATTTTGTAATGACTATCGATTAATTAGTCTAATGAGCCACGCACTCAAAATATTTCTAAAGATTATTCACTCCAGAATTTACCGGAAATGTGAAAATGCAATGGGGACCACCCAGTTTGGTTTTAAAGATGGGATGGGAACCCGCGAAGCTTTATTCGCCTTACAAGCGTTAGTTCAAAAATGCCGAAATTCGCAGAAGGACGTGTTCATATGCTTTATTGATTATGAAAAAGCATTTAACACGGTCCAACATGACAAAATGATAGAGATTTTATTGTCCATTGGAGTAGAAGGCAAGGAGCTTGAATGCATAAAAAGTTTGTACTGGCACCAAACAGCGCAAGTCAACGTCAATGGTGAACTGACTGAAAATATTAATATTTCTAGAGGTGTTAGACAAGGTTGTGTCCTGTCCCCTCTACTTTTCAATATATACGCTGAACGAATATTCAAAGAATCAATAAATGATATCCGGAAAGGAATATATGTAAATGGAACATTCATTAACAACATAAGGTATGCCGATGACACCACTCTTATAGCTGATAATATGTCAGGACTTCAAGAACTCGTCAACAGGCTGACCACTTGCAGCGAAAAATACGGTCTTAAAATTAATATCAACAAAACGAAATACATGGTCATCAGTAAACGCCATACATATACTAATGAGGCCCCATTAAAAATTAATGAAATAAATGTGGAAAGAGTCCAAAGCTTTAAATATCTGGGAGTTATAATCAACAACGAATGGGACATTTCTAAAGAAATAGCCTGCAGGATTGAAATGGCTAGAGACACATTTTTTAAATATAAAAAAGTCTTTACAAGCCATAATGTAAACTTAAAAACTAAAATAAGATATATTAAAACATATGTATGGTCTGTCCTATTATATGGCGTGGAAACATGGACCTTAAAATCCGTAGATATGAAAAAACTCGAAGCCTTTGAGATGTGGACATATCGACGCATCCTAAAAATATCGTGGACACACTTCATATCAAATAATGAAGTTCTCAGAAGATTACACAGAGAAAAAGAGCTGTTGAATAACATAAAGAGACGAAAAACATCATACTTGGGACACGTTATGAGAAATCAAAAATACAAACTGCTGCAAAGTATTATCCGTGTAAACTTTGAAGGAAGGCCGACAAGAGGGAGGAAACAACTTCTGTGGATCAACAACATCCAAGAATGGACCGGCATACGTGACGTCATAAACCTGCTAAGCGAAGCTAGAAACAGAGAGACTTTTGCCGATATTATAAACAATATTTAATAATTCAAACTATTGTAATATTATACTTATATTTGCATTTTGGTCGCCAACATTCGAAAATCGAATAGGCAAATAAAGAAGAAGAAGAAGGTTTCAACAATATTTTTTCAATATTTTTTAATTCAAAAATATTTCTTTCCAATTTTTTTGTTATCAACATATTTTGGAGTTGAGCTTGACGATCGAAGATTTTTTGCAAGCAAATCCACGTTATGCTACCTCAAAAATATTTTAAACAATCGAAGTTTGACGCTATTCGAAATTTTTTTCAGTTTTTTTGGTATTTTAAAAATATTTTTTCAGAATTTTTTATTAGTTCACAAATATTTTTTCAAATTTTTTTTTTGTTAATTCAAAAATATTTTTTCATAATTTTTTTATTAATTGAAACAATATTTTTTTTTAATTTTTTGGTAATTGAAACATATTTTTTCGATTCCAATTTAATTAAAGAATTAAATTTAATTGTTTTGTAAAATTTTTTGGTATTTGAAAAGTATTTTTCATTTGTTTCTGTTATTCAAAAAAAAAAAAAAAAAGATTTGTAATTCATAAATATATTATTATTTTTTTTAATTAAAAAACATGTTTTAGTATTTTTTGTTAACTCAAAAACATTTTTCAATATTTTTTCTTGATTCAAAAACATTTTTTCAGTATTTTTGTAAATTCAAAAATATTTTTTTTATAAATTTTGTGTTAGTTAAAAAAATAATTTTTCATTTTTTGTAAATTGAAAAATATTTTAAAAAATGTTTGGTTAATTCAAAAATACTTTTTCATTTTTTCTTAAATTAAAAATATTTTTTAAATTTGTTTTTGGTAATTCAAAAATACATTTTTAATTTGTTTGGTAGTTTAAAAATAATTTATAATTTTTTTATTTATTCAAACATATTTTTTTTTAAATTTTGTGCTAGTTAAAAAATAATTGTTGTTTCTTTTGCCTAAAAAAATAAATTTAATTTATTTTTTTTGTACAAATTTGTGGTAATTGAAAAGTATTTTTCAATTGTCTCTGTTAACTCAAAAAAACAAAAAAATATTTCAAAAAAGGTTTTTAATTCATAAATATATATATTTTTTAAAAACATGTTTTTTGTATTTTTTGTTAATTCAAAAACATTTTTTTAGTATTTTTGTTGTTTTCTTTTAAATTTTGTGTTAGTTAAAAAAATAATTTTTCACTTTTTTGTTAATTGAAAAATATTTTTAAAATTTTTTGGTTAATTCAAAAATACTTTTTCATTTTTTTCTTAGTTCAAAAATATTTTTTAAATGTTTTTTGTTACTTCAAAAAATGTTTTTTAATTTGTTTCTTACTTTAAAAATAATTTATATTTTTTTAATTATTCAAACATATTTTTTCAATTTTGTGTTAGTTAAAAAATAATTTTTAAATTTTTGGTAATTGAAAAATATTTTAAATTTTTTTTTGTTAATTCAAAAATACTTTTTCATTGTTTTCGCTAATACAGTATTTTTGTAAATTCAAAAATATTTGCATTTTTAAATTTTGTGATAGTTAAAAAAAATAAATTTTCACTTTTTTGTTAATTAAAAAATATTTTTAAAATTTGTTGGTTAATTCAAAAAATACTTTTTCATTTTTTCTTAATTCAAAATTCAAAAACATTTTTTAAATTTCTTAATTATATTATATAATATAATAATATTATATATATTTTTTGTACAGTGAAAAACATTTCATCAATTTGTTTGTTAAATCAAAAATATTATTGTTAACTCAAAAAGGTTTTTCAATTTTTTGGTAAATCACAAATATGTTTCAATTACACTGTGCAACAAAATGGAGCTCAAAGTCTGGGGGGTGGAAAATTCCTTTTGGGGATGAAAGCTCTTGGTGAGTATATACAGAACCCAAAAGGACAGATCCGCCGTGAGTCGAACTTTTGAGATATGGCGTGATGAATATTTTGCTGGAGACCCTTTAAGCCCTCAGGTATTAGCGTTATATCTTTGTCCGCTGTTGCTTAAGCTTATTTTTGAGATCACACTTCTTCAGCCAAATCATATGAGGATTATTTTCGTAGGGCATTTTGACCTTCTATCTCGCTTCCTTCAATGTCCTTTTCGTCCTTTATTTTAAGAGCCGCTATAAAAGTACCACAAGATGACGTTTTTCAGCTTCGAAATGTTCTGCAAAAATGTCGCTCAGCAAATTTTAGGTACGGCTCTCATTGACAACTAATCGATTTTGCCTCGTTTTCATAGTCATTTTTGACACTTAGCCTTGTTTGCTCAGAAAAAACTGTGTTTTGTGTTTTTATATGTTCTGTAACGAATATACAAAAACAAAATATAGTATTTTTCTGAACAAAAACAGGGTAAATTCACAAACCGACCATGAAAACGCGACAAAATCGATTTGTTGTCAATGAGAGCCGTACCTTAAATTTTCTGAGCGACATTTTTGCAGAACATTTCGAAGCTGAAAAACGTCATCTTGTGGTGCTTTTATAGCAGCTCTTAAAATAAAGGACGAAAAGGACATTGAAGGAAGGGAGTTAGAAGGTCGAAGTGCTCTACGAAAATAATCCTCATTCGATTTGACTGAAGACATGTAATCTCAAAAATAAGCTAAATTGACAGTGAACAAAGATATAACGATAATTCCTGATGGCTTACAGGGTCTCTAGCAAAAACTTCATCAAGCCATACCGCGGAAGTTCGACTCACGGCGGATCTGTCCTTCTGGGTTCTGTATATACTTACCAAGAGCTTTCATCCCCAGAAGGAATTTTCCACCCCCCAAAATTTCGGTTCACAGTGTTATTTTTTATTCAAAAAATTGTTTCTATATTTAAAAAAATATTTTTTCAAAAATATTTTCAATCTTTTTTAATTCAAAAATTTTTCTTTCCAATTTGTTTGTTATCAAAAAAATGTTTTGTTAATTCAAAACTTTTTTTCATTTTTTTTTTTTTTTGTTAATTTTAAAATAGTTTGACAATGTTTTTGTTAATTTGATTTTTAAAATTTTTTAATTCAAAAATATATTTTCAATTTGTTAATTCCAAAATATTTGTTATTGTTATTTTTTTAATACAAAAATTATTTTTCTAATTTTTTGTTTGTTAATTCACAAAAAAAAAATGTTAATTCAATATTTTTCAATGTTGGTTTTTTTTTTACAAAAATATGTTTTCAATCAAAAATATTTTTTGCTAATTCAAACATTTTTTTTTTGATTTTTTGTTAATTTTAAAATTATATGTAAACAAACATATTTTGTTAATCTAATTTTTAAAATTTTTAATTCAAAAATATATTTTCAATTTGTTAATTCCAAAATATTTTTTAATTTTTGTTTCCTAATACAAAAATTATGTTACTTTTTTTTTTTTTTTTTTTTTTTTGAAAAATCAAAGTGTTTTTTTTTTTAATTTTTCGATCAGAAGTATTTTTTTAATGTGTTTTTTGTGAATTCAAAAATATTTGGTTTTAAATGTTAATTGAAACATATTTTAAAATTTTTTTAATTGATTTAAAATACATTTTCATTTTTGTCGTTAATTCGAAAATATTTTTTATATTTATTATTAATTAAAAAATACTTTTTTTAATTTGTTACTTTAAAAATAATAAAATAAAATATGTTTCAAGTATCTTCAATTTAGAAATTTTTTCAGTATTTAAAAAAATTATGGCTTCAAAAATATTTCTCAAGTTTTTTATTTCAAAAATATTTCTTTCCAATTTTTTTGTTATCTAAAATATTTTTTGCTAACTGAAACATTTTTTTTGATTTTTTGTTAATTTTAAAATTATCTTTAATCAAAAAATTTTTTTGTTAATCTAATTTTTAAAATTTTTAATTCTAAATTATATTTTCAATTTGTTAATTCCAAAATATTTTTTAATTTTCGTTTCTTAATACAAAAATGATTTTTTCAATTTTTTTGTTAATTCAAAATTTTTTTTTTTTTTCAAAAACATTTTTTAAATCTTATTAAATTCAATTCTTTGGTGTTTGGAGAAAAACTTTATTTTTTGTTAATTCAAAAATATTTTTAAATTTTGTTATTCAAAAATATTTTTAAATTTTTACTCAATTCAAAAATATTTTTTCAACATTTTTGTAAATTCAAAATATTTTTCATTTTTTTTTTTGTAAATTCAAAAATGTGTTTTTTTTTTAATTTTTCGTTTAAAAGTATTTTTTTAATGTGTTTTTTTTTTGTTAATTCAAAAATATTTGGTTTTAAATGTTAAATTTTTTTAATTATTTTTTTCGTTAATCCGAAAATATTTTTTATATATTTTATTAATTCAAGAATACTTTTTTAATTTGTTACTTTACAAATAATAAAATATGTTTCAATGATTTTCAATTCAAATTTTTTTTAGTATTTAAAAAAAATTATGGCTTAAAAATAGGTCTCAAGTTTTTTTAATTCACAAATATTCACAATTTTTTTGTTATCAAAAATATTTTTTGTTAATTTAAATATTTTTTAAAGTGTTTAAAGTGTTTTTTTTTTTAATTAAAAATATTTGGTTTTAAAATCCCTCAAAGATATTTATTTTAATTCATGGTTTGCTATCTCAAAAAAAGATTTAATCCGCGTTGGTTGCTTTAAAATAAGTTATTAGAAAATATTTTGCTTACAAACATAATCTTTATAAAATCCATGTTTTCCTTCCAAAAATATTCTTCATAAAATCCATGTGTTCCTTCCAAAAGTATTCTTTATAATATCCACTTTTTAAATATAGGTTTGAGGGTATCTCAAAAAATATTATTTCAAATTCCAAGTATTCTTTCCACGTTTAATTTCTCAGGGGTCTTCCTGACGTATAATTGACGTCAAGACGTATACGTCCAGGGTTTTTGTTTAAAACTAGTACTTTTAAAGAAAGATTTATTAACATTGCGAAAAGGTTCTTTATAATATTTTTATAATATTTTGGCTTGAAAAATCCAATTTAGTGGTCTGATTGTCCCTATAAAATATAATCTTCAGATAAGAACATAAATACCTGATATCTGACCACAAAAAATATTAGAAAAGAACCCTTTTGCAATGTTAATAAATCTTCCTTAAAAGTACTCGTTTTAAACAAAAAACCCTGGAAGTATAAGTCTTGTCGTCAATTATGCGTCAGGAAGACCTCTGAGAAATATTCTTTAAAAACAAAGATTTGTTCCACAAATAATTCTTCCCTCTATTACTCATGATAACCTATAATACAACTTTTTTAATCGGAGTTTTTGAATGTCCTTCAAAATTATTCTCAAAAAAAATTGCTTATAAAATAGTTTTAAGTTTAAAGATTATAAATTTTCCTTCGAATTTATATTATATTTATCTTTCTCTTGTTTTTTATTTCCAGGTAAAGAACCAGCCTTGCGTTCATTTACCGAAATCAAACAGCTCTTGGAGCAGGGCAAAAAGCGTGAAGTTAAAAGTATTTTACGTGAAAATTCATGGCCCATCAATTCACCCATTAGATCACAATTATGGCCGGCACTGTGTGCCCAACACAATACCAAACCACAAATGGTTGAGGGTTTCTATTGGGAAATGGTTCATCAGGTAAGAGATCAAGAAACCGTACATACATATATATCCAAAATATAAATTCAAATTATTTGTTACTTTGTTTTTAGGTTTTCGGTACCACAGAACTATCAGAGAAGCCAATAATGTTACCTGCATTTGTTGATGCAACCCATTGCCTGCCCTATCATTTAACACGTACCGGTCGAGCGGTAGCCGATCGTATTGTTAATGTATTGGGTTATGATTGTCCAGATATTACTTACAGTCCAGTATTGTATCCAATTGTATCGATCTTATTGCATTTTATGTCAGGTGAGTGAAGATATTTGGACGTTTTTTTCAAATTCGTTTTAAGAGTTTGAGAGTTTTTGAAATTATATTTTGAAAGTTGGGAGAATGCAATATTACTTTTTAAAATTCATTTTTAAATTATGGGGTAATTTTTTAAAATGCATTCATTTGGTGGTATATTTAATTTTAATACGTTCCTGGGTGACGTATGACAAATATTAATTTTATGTGCTAATACGGGTGATGGTTATATATTATGAAATTATTTAATATATTAAAATTAAGTAAATAATATTTTCAATACGCAAAAGTTTCCGTTATGCAAAAGTAGGAGACTATATATGCCTGGATTTCACTTTCGTTAAGCATGGCTTATGTTCATTATTTATGGCCCACATGTTGAAGAATCCTCTTCACGAAAGTTTTTTGTTAACAAATTCAATCTGTGTCTGAGATACTTCATTGTTAACTTTCCTTTAAAGTAGTCGTTGAAAAATCAGGGAGCGTATATGTCTTGTCGTAAATTATACGTAACCAAAACCATATTTTTTTTAAATCAACTTTCGTTGTCTTTATGGCTCTTTAAAAACGTTGTCTTTATGTTGTCTTTATGGCTCTTTACGAGTCGAGGGTAATATATAGCTTAGAATTCATAATAATTATTATACACTTCAATATCAATTTGTTTATAAGACAAAAATACACAAATAAATTAATTGTTTTTCACACTTTCTTCATTGAAGCTCGGATATAAAAACCACACTTCTTTGTTTAAAGACATGTGGAAAATTTATTAAAAAGGGGATTATCTAAATATAGCCAAGATATATTATTTCACAATTGCTATATTGTTATTGCAGTTGTTTTCTGTTTTAATTTTTTTTATGGAGCCATAATGAATTAATTACACCCTCATCTTGTGCGACTATCTTACCAGATCTATATTTAGGAACGTTTATTTTTAAAACAATATAAATTATTCTATTTTACAATACAGTTGATATCTTCTTTTTAGTAAACAATATTATACAACTTTGTGCTATTTAAAAAAAAAAGACAAATATCCTCATTGTGACATGTGATTAAACAATTAGAACAATTGCGGACACCTTGTACGCCTGGTGACAAGAAACAATTGACACACCCACGTGAACGTATCCAACGTAAATTATAATGTCAACACAAGCATGAGTTACGGACAAATATTGAAATATGACATCAACTGGAAAATTTGCAAGTGCTATCCTCCTTTTGTTAGATCAATTAGTTTACACCTCTCTGTGGGTAATGGGAATTAGAATGCGAACAATAAGGGGAGAAACATGCTTTGTAAACTCAGGTCGATTAGCTAAAAAAATAAAATTTCTATTTAAAAAATACACGATTGAATTTTCAATTCTATATTTCAAAAAAATTATAAATGAGTAAGAGTTTGAGGACCAATGTCTGAAACCTATATACATGCGCAAGTCTTTGGATGGTTAAAAATAGTTCCATGAACATATCAGTAGGATGGGGTAGTTTTGATATAAAATACGAAAGACACTGTAATTCAGAGTCGTCTTTACTGGTCAAACGTCTGTGTATTTGAACCAATAAAGATAATAATTGTTTATTCGACAAGTAACAAGATTTTCAGCAACTTGCCTGATTCCTTAGAATAAGCTATTGTTGTAATATAGGCGTATACATGTTGTTGTTAAGTATACGTCATTAGGAACCAATACCAAAATTGATTTTTATACCCTCAGCCTTTAGGCTAGAAAGGGTTTTTACACTTCGATACGACCAAAAATGTGCCTCATCGATATAACGGTTTAGGTCCCAAGTATATTTGGACGAAATTCGCGCAGTCGATTTAGCCATGTCCGTCTGTCTGATTGGTGCGCACGATAACTCTTAAACGGATCAACTGATTCGAAACAAATGTGGGTATCGTAAACTTAAACTTAGTTTAAGTTCGAAGATGATCCATATCGGTCCACTCCTTGGGGTACCTTCCCCACAAAAGTTCAAAATTTGTCTGTAAAATGGTGTGAACGATAACTCTCGAAGGGAGCAATCGATTTTGTCCAAACTTTGCACATCGTATTATTCCTTCTAGATATAAATCGGGTTCGAGTATGGAGTATATTGGTTGAGTCCTTCGGGTACCCGCCACACAAAATTCGGTTAAAGTCTTTTTGAAATTTGTTTCAGTAAGTTGTCCTTGCGGCCCCCTTTACGAAGGTACAATTTTTTTCTTGCGCAAGTCCATACTTCCTGAGATATTGGCTTAAAAGTTCCAAGAAACCCTGACGGCACCAACGAAAATTTCAAATCCGCAAGTAATTCTCGCAGGGAGTTTCTGATTGGTGCCACCTTTGCACTTCATATTATTTCATCCAGTCTGTAGCAGGTTGGAATATGGGCTATATCGGTCCACTCCATCGGGTACCTCTCACACAAAATGCGAAAAAAGTGAAGTTTAGGAGCTCCTCTCCTCTCGAACATTCTGAGGATTTTTCAAAAAAAAAAAAATCTAAAAAATCTAAAAATATTATTGAGGAGTTTTAAAAATTATTTTTGAGGATTTTCAAAAAATATTTTTGATGATTTCCAAAAAAATAAAGCTACAAAACGTTGATTTAAGAAATGAGGCTTCTGGAAAAAAAATTGAGACAAAAAAACAAGGATTAAAAATGTTTTTGAGGATTAAAAAAAATATTTGTGAGGATTTAAAAAAATATATTTTGAGGATTACTTATTTATTTTTTTTTTGAATTTTTCAAGTGGCTTTCAGCACAGCTTACTGATACTTTCTTTAACATATTTTTGAGGCATAAAAAGTGGAGGCAAACCTGCATTTTCAAAAAAAAAAAAACACTATTCAGGCAACCAAAACCATATTATTGACGATTTTTAAGAAAAAGTATTTCAAAGGACTTTTAAAAATATATTTTTTTAGGATTTGAAAAAAAATATTTTTGAGACTACAAAATGTGGATTAAAATTTTTTTCCGGAGTTTAAAAATTAAGTTTGAAAGAAAGCATTGATTAAAAAAAAATATTCTGAGGATTTTTCAAAAAAAAAAAAAAATCTAAAAAATCTAAAAATATTATTGAGGAGTTTTAAAAATTATTTTTGAGGATTTTCAAAAAATATTTTTGATGATTTCCAAAAAAATAAAGCTACAAAACGTTGATTTAAGAAATGAGGCTTCTAGAAAAAAATTGAGACAAAAAACAAGGATTAAAAATATTTTTGAGGATTAAAAAAAATATTTGTGAGGATTTAAAAAATATATTTTGAGGATTACTTATTTATTTTTTTTTTTAATTTTTTAAGGCTACAAGACCTGGATTTTAAAAAATTAATATATTTTAGAGTCTATAAAACAATAGTTTGTGAATTTTAACAATATTTTTAAGCCTACAAAGCATTTGTGTGGCTACAAAATGTGTATTTAAAGAAAATATTTGGAGAATTTTTAAAATATATTATTGAAGCTACAATACCGGATTTTTAAAAATTATTTTTGAGGCTACAAAATGGTATTTTTTAAAAAATAGTTTTGAGGCTTAAAAGATATAACAAAATATTTTTGAGGATTTAAAAAATATTTTTGAGAAAAAAAACATTTTTAAAGATTTTTTTTAAATATTTTTAAAGCTTTTAAAAAATATTTTTGAAGGAAAAATAGAGGCTTAAAAAAATTGAGACAAAAAACAAGGATTTAAAAAATATTTTTGAGAATTTTTTTAAGCCTACAAAATGATGATTTAAAAAAAATACATATTTTTGAGGCTACAAAACTTGGATTTTTACAAAAAATATTTTGAGGATTTTTAAAAATACCGGATTTTTAAAAATTATTCTTGAGGCTACAAAATGGGATTTTTAAAAAAATATATTTCAGTATTTTTAAAAAGTATTTACGATTTTAAAAAGATATTTTTGAGGCTACAAACCGTTGATTAAAAAAAACAATTGGAAGCTACAAAAAGTGGATTTAAAAAAAATATTTTTGTAGATTTAAAAAATTAAATTGATGTAAAAAAATGAGGATTTTAGCGAAAAATTGAGACAAAAACAGGGATTTGAAAAAAATATTTTTGAGGATTTAAAAAAAAATATCTGTGAGGATTTTTTAATTTTTTTAGGCTACAAAACGTGGATTAAAAATATATATATATTTTTTGAGGCTACAAAACATGGATTTTTACAAAAATAATTTGAGGATTTTTTAAAAAAATATTTTTGAGGCTATAAAATATGTATTACAACACACGATTTTTAAAATTGTTTTTTGAAAAAATATTTTTGAGACCACAAAACGCGGATAAAATTTTTTTTGAGGCCACAAACCGCTATTTTAAAAAATATTTTTGAGGCAACAAAACTTGGATTTTAAAAATATATTTTTGAGGCCACTAAAAGTGAATTTTTAAAATATATTTAGACTACAAAACGTGGATTTTTAAAAAAGATATTTTCGAGCCTACAAAACTTGGAAAAAAATTGAATCTACAAAACGCGGATCTTTAAAAAAATATATTTTTGAAGCTACAAACCGTGGATTTAAAAAATATATTTTTGAGGCCACAGAAAAGAATTATTTTTGAGGTCACAAAAAATACTTTTGAGTCTACAAACCATGGAAAAAATATTTGAGGCTACAGAACTTGGATTTTTCAAAAAAATATATTTGAAGCTACAAACCGTGGATTTAAAACAAAAATATATTTTTGAGGCCACAAAAAATATTTTTAAGGCTACACAGTGGATTTATTAAAAATATTTTTGAGAAAATATTTAAAAAAAAAATATTTTTGGGGCTACAATGCGTGGATTTATTAAAAATATTTTTGAGAAAATATTTTTGGGGCTACAATGCGTGGATTTAAAAAATATACATTTTTGAGGCTATAAAACGTAAATTTAAAAAAATTTGTTGATGCTACCAAACGTAAATTAAAAAAAAATATTATTGTGAATTATGTCGGCCCCACAACGTCAATACCTTCCACACAAAATTTCGAAAATTTTCACAAAAGTGTAGTTCAAGAATATGTGGTTGATCTTATGGAAATTTGTACCGAACGTAATCTTTGTGGACATGTTTACAGCGATATTATCCCAAAGGAAAAACACTTATAACCCAGATTTGTAGCTGTCTCTAAGAATATCATTAGAAACCCACACTTAATGGTCAACCGATAATATTGTTAAGAAAGTCAGTGCGAAGCTTTCATGGTCTTGGTTTTTCGTAGCGCACACACACGTCTTGCGGATAAATAAGCGCCATGTTGGCTTTTCTGAAATATTTTTGATGGTCACGTTGTAGGACTTATAACATTGATGGTGCTTCACAAAATTAACCAAAATTCATTTTTTAACTCTCCATTTTTTACTTAACATGTATTATTTGAAATCTACGCTTTATAACCTAAGCAAAAATTCTGATACACCTAACGCATACGTCTTGTCGTCATGTTGGCTTTTGAAAAATATGTGTATTCCTCTGATATGCTTAATCTACGTATTTTAACCCACTACACGTTTGTGTATTTTAACCCACTAGACATTTTGGCTTGAAACTTCCTTTAGGTCTTTGGTCACATTCTTAAAATAAGGAATTTGATTATAGTACATTTAGGACCACCAGTTCTGTTTTTTTTGTACAGTTATAGGCTGAGGCTATGAAATAAGATATTTCGGTCGCACAAAACTATTGTAAAAAGTTACGTGTATAGCCATGCTGGTTCTGCAAATAATAGCCTATAAAACTTGTCGATAATAAGACATCTTGAGGGTCGTTCGTAGCGTATACGTCTTGTCGAGAATTATACGCCATGGTGGCATTTAGAAAATATCTTGAAACATTCCATGTGTGCTTCTCTTACAGGCTAAATCTATCTTATTACAGCCTACACATCGTTGACAAATTTACGCTGGAAAATTCCATAACTTCTTTTCCCAACTAGAGGAGTGATATTTATTTTAAAAATTAGGGATATGATCACAGTACATTTAGTTCCACCACTTCTGTAATTGTTCTATGTTGTGTAAAGTCATGGACCGTGGGTATTTAGCTAGTTTCGAGCCGACTAATGCTTTCTACTTGTTTTTATTTATAGCGCCTTTTAATGCTAGTCACCCATCGCAGCATCTCAAGATGTGAACCAAAACCATACTGCCTTTTCTTAAAATAATAATTATGTTTTGTTTCAACATACTACAATTTTAGGAACTAATTTATTCCTAATTTTTCCAACTCCAACTTCGCTTAATATGTTTCCACGTCTTAAGATCAAATCAGATCAGATCAAAGCCCTGCTATTTCAAAATTTCCCATTTGAATGCAAAATTGTGTTTTTTCCGTTGGGAATGTTTTTTTCGTTGGGAATGTTTTTAAATAAGACCAATACAAGCATTCTGGACATTCTGGAAATATATTTAAAACTCCAGTACCATTTATGTAGCCTCGATGGTCACTCCACCAATAATAATCCTAAATTCCCTGTTTTGTAGCATCGATTGCCTCTTTCTAAATGTTCCTGAAAATTCACGATTTCTACTCTCAGCACTAAGCTTGAATATTCACATTTTGTTTATAGAATATTCCTTAACAAAACTTGTTTTAAAATTCCACATTTATAGCGGCCATTGTGACTGACATTCAAGATCTGATGGAGCGTATACGTTTTAACGTCAGTTATACGCCGTGAAGTTCCTAGAGAATATTTAAAAGAAATATATACGTTTTAAAGAGAAAGGATATTTTTTCCCGATATACAAACAATAGTATTCCCGTTTTTTGTTTCCAATATATTTTTATACATATAAAGTGTAGCCATCACATGTTTTGGCCTGCTGATTATTACTTTTATAATATTAAAAAAAGAACAGGATTGCCCTATTCTATCTATATTTGCTTTAAAAATAGTGTGGATGATTTCTAAAAATAAAAAAACGCAAATATCTTTTGCTTATAAATGCCTCAAGTCTTGAGTGGATTATAAAAAGTAATAAACATTTTATTTAAATTTTTATTGTCTACAAGGTATATTACTAAACCCCCCTATACTAATTTAATAATAAAATATGGGACAAATGAGCTCGCCAAACCAGTGCTGCTTACTTTTTCTACCACCATCAAAGGCTACATTAATATAAGCTCAAAATCTTAAGGCCTCTCTAAGACTATTCGAATTCAAATTCGTTCGAATTACTACCAAACTTTTATTGTTGTAGGAAATGTTTGTTTGATTGAAAATAACAATATCTCAAATATTATAAAAAAACAGAAATTCGGTAATAGTTCGAATGAAGTTGTATTCGAATCTTCTTAGAAAAACAGGCCATTAATTTCTTGGAAAATTAATTACAAGAAAATATTTCCACTTTAGTTGCATTTTAGTTTGTTTAATTTTTCTTAATGTTTTTATTATATATTTCCAAGATGGTTACCCCTTTCGTATAAGTATTATTAATTGAAATACAATTAGGCGTATGAATCATTTAATAATAAAGCAATCATACGCCCCCAGAGCTGCCTCTGCAACTAAGACAATCAAATTTATTTGACTTGCTAAGTAAACAATCGCCAATTTATACCTTAACTCATTTCTACCATCATCAAAGGCGATATTAATATACACTTTGGGTGTATGTTAATATCGCCTTAATTTCATGGAAACATCATTACAAGAACATCTTTAGTTTCATTTTAGTTAATTTAAGTGTTTCCTAATATTTTCTTTAGATATTTCCAATATCATTACCTCTGTCGTATAATTATTATTAACTCAAATCCAATAAGGCGTATGAGCCATTTGATCATACAGCAATCATACGCCTTAAGAAGCAGAGGAATTTAAAAACATCAATTTACTTGCTAAGGAAACAATTGCCATTTTTTGCGTCTTCACATGGCACGTGAGCCAATTATACATATATAAAAATATAATTATGTTTTTATATAAAAATATATAATATTTTGCATTGTTTTATATATAAAAATAAATTCTTGTTTGCATTTCATTTTGGTCAATAATTGTATTTCTTTATGTTGTTGTTTTTCGTTTTTTTTTCGAATATCATACGTGAGCCAAATCCCATATATTTTGTTGTCTTTTTAATCTATTTTAGCTGACAATGTATAGTATAATCCCAAAGATTGGGCAATAGACATAATTTTTGTTTGTTTACATTAAGCGCCCTCCCCTTCCCCCTCTTTATCACCATTTCAATATGTGTTTTTTTATTTATTGCACATGAAAAAATATGTGTTTAAAAATGTAGAGCAAGAGAGTGAGAGAGAGGGATGGAGAGAAAAAACCTAATAACTTGTTGTTGTTATTCATTGTTTATTTTCATAAATTAAATTTAGATTTGATTTGTTTATACATTTTGTTGCTGCCACAATCACTCAGTCGCCCGCCTTCCTCAACATCATCATCGTGGCCGTCGAAGTCGTTTACTGCTGTATATCTTTAGTCGTTTTGTGTGTGTGTGTGTTTGTTTTTCTTTGTTTATATTTATTTAGCATTTTGTATTTGAATAATTTTTTTATGAAATGAAAAATTTTGTTGATAATTAGCAGAAGGTGGAGGTTTTTCTTGTTATTGTTGTTGTTGTTTTGTCACACATCTACATGTAGTTGAATTAGAAATCACTGATTCTGTTTAGCCAGTCTGTCAGTCATTCAGTGAATAATTAGTATAAAGGTGAAAATAAAATTCCAAAGTAAATACCATGTATGAATGTGTACATACATATTTTTTTTCTATATCAAGCAAATAAAGTAAATTATATGTATATAAAAAATTTACTATATGTAGTACGAGGGGTGGTTTTAATAGATTTTACAAAAGTATCCAAGATTAAACTGTTAACAGCTCTTTAAAATATTCTTAATGTTCAGATATTTTTAATGCCTTAGATACTGCTCTTAAATTGTGTTGTTTTAATTGCTTAAATAGGGAAAAGTCCACCGTGGTGCAAAGGAATGCCTGGTTCTATACACAGACCAGAGATCATCACGTGTTCAACCACGATGATTTCTCGTAATTATTCCTTAAACATCAAATAATTTCGGAGCGAAATCGGACCGACATCGATCCGATTTCCGAACGAAATCTGAAGAAACCCTTTGGGAAATTCTGAAGGGAAATTTATTTCCGACATTCGCTCCGATATCGGAACGCAATCGGTGCAAAATCTGAACTATTTCCCCTCCAAAAAATCGTTTGGAAATCGGAACGAAGTCTGAACGATTTTGCTTCCGAAATTGTTCAGACGTTGGTATGCGTCTTGCGGTATTTCCTAGCGTATACATCTTGTCGATATTTATACGCCATGGTGGCCTTCGCAAAATATTTTTTAAAATATTCACATGTTCCGCTGATGGTCTAATTGTGCGATTTATGGCCTTGATGATGCCTCAAAAATTTCACCAAAATTACATGAAAAATGTTCATTGACAAATCCACTCATGACTTTTTAACAATATTTGTTAAAAATCCACGTCTTGTTGTAAAAAAGCCTTTCAAGCATGAATCGCTAAGGAAAAATCTTAATAATCCCAATTTGTAGCTCCCTATAAGAATATTCTCAGAAATTCCCAATTTATAAACTTGAAGGCTAAAAAGTTTACGTTTTAAAGTCTTCCTTGTTGATAATTATACGTCTGCAGGTCTTTTTAACGAAAGTTGTATGAAGTGGTTGATATAATTTCCGATCGAAATCTGAAGAAAATCTTTGGAATGGAAATTTTATTCCGAAATTCGCTCCGATATCGGAAAGAAATCGGTACAAAAGCTGAACTATTTCCCCTCCGAGAAATCGTTTAGAAATCGGAACGAAATATGCACGATGTTGCTTCCGAAATTGTTCAGATGTGTCGGCAATCCGACATGTGGTTTGCTGCGAATTTACGTCTTAAAGTTTTACTTGTCGACAGTTAAGCGTCTTGCCGGTCTTTCGTAGCGTATACATCTTGTCGAGATTTATACGCCATGGTGGCCTTCGCAAAATATTTTTAAAATATGCACTGTTCCGCTGGCCTTGGTGTCTGAAAAAATTTCACCAAAATTACATGCAACGTGTTCACTGAAAAATCCACTAATGACTTTTTAACAATTTTTGTTAAAAATTCACGTTTTGATGTAAAAATGTCTTTCAAGCATGAATCACTAAGAAAGCCAATTTGTAGCTCTCTATAAGAATATTCTCAGAAATTACCAATTTATAAACTAAAGTCTAAAAGGTTTAGGTTTTAAAGCCTTCCTTGTTGATAATTATACGTCTTGCAGGTCTTTTGTAGCCTGAACTCCAGAATCTCGTCTGCAGATGGAAGACTTAATAAACATCTTCTGCAGATATAAGACTTCATAAGTGTCTTCTGTAGATAGCAGATCTAATAAAGATCTTCTTAAATAGAAGATCACCTAAATGCTAGAGTTGGGTAATCTAGTTCCTAGTTCCTTGTACTAGTTTCAAAACGTATTAGTAACATCATGAAATATAACATGTGCTATTAAGTATACGCAGTCTGTTCAAAGAAAAAATGTGGACCATTGGAACTGCGAAGTGAACTAGATAGTTCGATATAGTTCCTTTGGCACAACTCTACTAAATGACCTCTGTTGATATAATACCTTCTTTAAGCTTCCGAAAAGTCTTGCAGAATTTCTAAACATGTAATACCTACTAACTAAAGATCTTCTAGACGCAGAGATCTTCTAAACTCATGTTCATAGGAACCATGAATTTTTTTTAAGCCTGCACTTTAAAATGGTTTTTTGGGACAAAATTTGGAGTACAATAGTGTTCATCCTCCAAATAATGGTACCGCAAAAATTCAGCTTTTAATCTAATAAAACTTTGTATTACTTTCATAATATTATTCAAATATATAGGCTTATAGAAGAAATAGTGATGTAGCACCATTTGTTGTCAAATGTGTGAGGGAGCGAATAGGTGCTGTTGTTAGTTATACGCCTTCATGTTCCTATAAATAATTCGTTACAAACATTTAAAGCTGCTTATTTTTCGATGATCCTATTCTAAAATGTTTTTATGAAACCACAAGTCAATGGTCCTTTAAAAATTAATATAAGCATTCTTCGTATATGGCCTCTCCAAAAATATCCCAGAAATCCACGCCTTATAGGCTCTCTAAAAGTATTCTTGAAAATTCACGCCTTATAAGCTCTCTAAAAATATTCTTGAAAATTCACGCCTTATAGGCTTTCTAAAAATATTCTTGAAAATCCACGCGTTATAGGCTCTCTAAAAGTATTCTTGAAAATCCACATCTTATAGGCTCTGTAAAAATATTCTTGAAAATTCACGCCTTACCACAAAAAAAAAAATTTTTAGCCTATCTAAATATTTTTTTTTTTAATTCACGCCTTATAGCCTCTCTAAAAATATTTTTTTTTAAATCCAGGCCTTATAGCCTCTCTAAAAATATATATATTTTTTTTAATCTACGCCTTATAGCCTCTCTAAAAATATATATTTTTTTTTAATCTACGCCTTATAGCCTCTCTGAAAATATTTTTTTTTAATCCACGCCTTATAGCCTCTCTGAAAATATTATTGAAAATCCACGCCTTATAGGCTCTCTAAAAATTTTTTTTTTAAATCCACGCCTTATAGCCTCTCTAAAAATATTTTTTTTAAATTCAAGCCTTATAGTCTCTCTAAAAATATTTTTTTTTTAAATCCACGCCTTATAGCCTCTCTAAAAATATTTTTTTTAAATTCACGCCTTATGGCTTTTGTAAAAATATTCTTGAAAATCCACGACTTATCAAAATATTTTTTTTAAATCCACGCCTTAGCAAAATATTTTTTTTAAATCCACGCCTTATCAAAATATTTTTTTTAAATCCACGCCTTATCAAAACATTTTTTTTAAATCCACGCCTTATCAAAATATTTTTTTTTAAATCCACGCCTTATCAAAATATTTTTTTTAAATCCACGCCTTATCAAAACATTTTTTTTAAATCCACGCCTTATCAAAATATTTTTTTTTAAATCCACGCCTTATCAAAATATTTTTTTTAAATCCACGCCTTATCAAAATATTTTTTTTTAAATCCACGCCTTATCAAAATATTTTTTTTAAATCCACGCCTTATCAAAATATTTTTTTAAATCCACGCCTTATCAAAATATTTTTTTTAAATCCACGCCTTATCAAAATATTTTTTTTTTAAATCCACGCCTTATCAAAATATTTTTTTTTTTAAATCCACACCTTATCAAAATATTTTTTTTAAATCCACGCCTTATCAAAATATTTTTTTTTAAATCCACGCCTTATCAAAATATTTTTTTTAAATCCACGCCTTATCAAAATATTTTTTTTTAAATCCACGCCTTATCAAAATATTTTTTTTAAATCCACGCCTTATCAAAATATTTTTTTTAAATCCACGCCTTATCAAAATATTTTTTTAAATCCACGCCTTATCAAAATATTTTTTTTAAATCCACGCCTTATCAAAATATTTTTGTTTAAATCCACGCCTTATGGCTTTTTTAAAAATATTCTTGAAAATCCACGCCTTATGGTTTTTTTAAAAATATTCTTAAAAATCCACGCCTTATGGCTTTTTTAAAAATATTCTTGAAAATCCACGCCTTATGGCTTTTTTAAAAATATTCTTGAAAATCCACGCCTTATGGCTTTTTTAAAAATATTCTTGAAAATCCACGCCTTATGGCTTTTTTAAAAATATTCTTAAAAATCCACGCCTTATGGCTTTTTTAAAAATATTCTTGAAAATCCACGCCTTATGGCTTTTTTAAAAATATTCTTGAAAATCCACGCCTTATGGTTTTTTTAAAAATATTCTTGAAAATCCACGCCTTATGGCTTTTTTAAAAATATTCTTAAAAATCCACGCCTTATGGCTTTTTTAAAAATATTCTTGAAAATCCACGCCTTATGGCTTTTTTAAAAATATTCTTGAAAATCCACGCCTTATCAAAATATTTTTTTTTGTAAAATCCACGCCTTATAGCCTCTCTTAAAATATTTTTTTCAAGATCCACGCCTTATAGCCTCTCTAAAAATATTTTTTTTTTAAATCCACGCCTTATAGCTTTTCTAAAAATATTCTTTAAAATCCACAACACATAGCCTTTCTAAACATATTCTTAGAAATCTACGCCACATAGCCTTTCTAAACATATTCTTAGAAATCTACGCCACATAGTCTTTTTAAATATATTTTTTAAAAATCTACGCCATATAGCTTTCTAAAAATAGTCACGAAAATCCACGCATTTTAATTTTCTAAAATATTTTTGAAAATCCATGCCTTCTCTAAAATATTCATACAAATTCAAGCCTATATAGAAATATTTTTGAAAATTCACGCAGCCTCTCTAAATATTTTCTTGAAAAAAAAGCACGCCTTATAATCCTAAATCCCCTTTTTTATAACCTCGATTTTAATTTCGAAAAGTTCCTGGACCTAAAAAATTAATTCAACCCAGATAAAGCCTCTGGTCGTTTAAACTCCACAAAAAATGGTTGCAAAAATTGACGTAGAACTCAAAATGTTAGAATCATATAAAGTCAGAGATTTGTTAGGAATATAGTAAGAGTGTTTTCTCAAGCAAAAACCAAGGGATTGGCATGTAAGGATACACCTATATTACCCTCCAAAGTTTTTGGATCTTTTAAAAGAAGGCCCGTTTGCATGAAAACTATACGTCTTAGAGAAAAAAGTTAGTTTTTAAAAAAGGCTTAAAAAATCTCAAAAATATAATTTTCGTAAAAAATTTTAAGTTTTCTCGCTAAAAAAAAAAATCTCAGCGCTAAGTGGGTTAAAAACTCACATTTGCTTGCTTTAAAATTCGACTTTTAAAATAAAAAGATCACTTCCTTCAAGGTCTGATGGAGCGTATACGTGTTGACGTTAGTTATACGCTCTAAAATTCCCATTGCAATAAAAGGTTTAGTAATTAAAATACTTTAAGAGCTGCATTTGTTTTGATGATTCCTCTAAAATATTCATGAAAAAGACACATGTTAGATCAATTTAAAATATTTTTAAAATTGCTCGTTGAAAGCTTTAAAAGCTTTAAAAGTTCCTTATTAATATTTAAAAAAAATCCAAGTCTTATAGTTTCAATATTAACTTTCTAAATCATATTTATGATTAGATTATTCTAAATTTCCCTAAAAAGTCCATGTTTGTTTATCACTTACTCGTAGTGATTCACAAAACGTGCTTGAAAATTCCCTGTTTATAATAAAAAAATAACTTACATCACGATCTTATGTAGCGTATACGTGTTGGCATTAGTTATACGCTCTGAAATTTCCAATAAATTGAAATGGTAAATAATTAAAATATTTTAAGAGTTTTCTTTTTTTACGACATAGGAACCTCCAATAATTTTGATGTCGCAACAAATAAATAATAAAACAATTCAAAAAAATATTGGGTCGAAGATTCTTCTAAAATATTCTTTAAAACCGCCCTTGTTTATCAATTTATTTTCGAAAACCACTTTTTATGGCTTCAATGATCCCATGGGAGTATTTAGAAAAAAAAAACACGTCTTATATCATCAACCTTCTTTATATTAATAAAAGCCAAAGTTTTATATGTTTAATAGCCATTTTGAAATTTCCTTAAAACTTCACATTTTGTAGCCTCAACGGACCCTTTTAATATATTTTTTAAAACGCTATAATTGTCTCTATGGTCCCTTAGAAATACATATATTTAAAAGTCCACGTTTTTTAGCCTCAATATACTCTCTAAAAAAATTATTCACATAACTTTTTCAAGCCACAATTGCTCCTTTAGATATTTTCCTAAAATTCAACTTAAAATCTGAAATCGAAAACCTTGGCTTAAAAATCATGTTTAAAACTTTGATTTTTTTTAATTTATTCCTAAACGTTAAAGTTTGTTTATTCAATAGACCTTTACAAAAATTGCTTAAAAGTTCTGCGTTTTTAGCTTAAAAGTCATTGCGCTCCGAAAATTATGGTGCGTATACGTGGTGATGTTAGTTATACGCTATGAAGTTCACATTGGAATAAAATGGGAAAAAATTAAAACAATTGAAGAGATTTTCAACTTTTTTCAATTACATTTTACATTTCTTCTTATTCCTAATATGAATATGACTGTTAAATATATTTATGTTTTGCTTTGATTACATATATATTACACTTGTTGCAAAGTACCATTCAATTTAAAGTTCCATCATTTTAGGCCACCTACATCATCTTGAAATGACTACTCAAAGGGACAAAAAAAAAATAAATCATATTTTTTTGTCAACATTTGTAATTACATATCCGCCTAAATGTCTTTCGCTCACGCATATAAATCAGAAAGGGAAACAAAAAACAACCTACAACTAAACATATTTCCCAACACATGCATGACATGTTTCACATTTTGTCATGTTTGTCGATGGCAGCCTTCCTAATGTCACGATTTCCCACAATGAGTTAGGGTGTAATCATAAGTCATTATTGACCAATTCTCTGACAATAATCGTAAATCTTTTAGTCTGCGTTGGTTTTATTTTGTTTGCTGAGATGCGGGCCACAATAATAATAAAACGACGGCAACGGCGACGACGACACATGACACAAGAGTCTCAGTTACTCACGAGCTCTATGGCATTGTCATGATAACATCACAACTGGCAGGCGGTGGACAGACAAACAAATAGGCACATTTAAAAACTTATGACAAATATTTGAAAAAAAAAAATATATAAGTCAACTATTTTGAAGATAAAGGCCGAGAGAGAGAGAGAGAGAGAGGGACTGAAGAGGCCAGTGGAATTTAGAAATATATATTTTTTATTTTGGCCTTAATAATAAAATGTTTTGTGTGTTTTTTAGAGATAAGAAGATAATAAAAATTACGTGGAAAAAGTATATGAAATAAAACATTATTGATAGCAGCAGGTAGTAGACTTAAGGTCAATTGTGTACTTTGATCAGCTGTGATATTTTCTTTCTATCCTTCTCTGTCTTTGAATGCACAAGGTGAGAATGTTGATCACCCACACACACCTATAGACATCGTCATCATAAAGAACATTTTGCTATAGCATATGTCCTGTAGGGAATCCCTTTAATGAGTATTTTCCTTGCACAAAATTTATTAATGCCGAAATATTTATCTGATTACCGGCGGAAGAACCCTCATATGTCAATATGATTGCATTTATTGCATCTGTCTTTACAATTTTATTTTCTTATTCAATTACAGTCGATCAAAGAGATATCAATCTACCTTGACTTTTGAAAGTCATTTAAACAACTGCATTCATAAAAAATCGTCTAGAGGAGCTACTAGTGTTTTTATATTATTTTTTTATAATTAATATACATTTATATATTAAAAAAAATCAGAAAATGACCATAAGCCAGATGGAAATATTTTTTTATTTTATTGTGTTTTTGCAATTCAGCGATTCCAATCATCAATTATGAACTTATACGCTTTATTTTATTTATATTAGTTGTTCTTGTAATTTTCTTATCATTTAACTATTTGAAATTGCATATTCAATACGTACGAGTATTGTATGTACTTATGCCTACATTTGTTGCTTGTGTACATTCGTACTTATAAACAAATTAGCACAAATCTACTTGAAGTGACGCAAGGGGAACGTTGCTGCACTTTTAAAAGTTCGACGAGCTATCTAGCATATTGACGTTTTAGGATGGGGTAACATTTTAAATTTTCACAATGGATTATAAAAAAGAAATGTTAATGTATGTTTGTTTTCTCTAAATGTTTTTAAAATCCACTTTTTATAGCCTTGATGTTCCCTTTTTTATCGTATCAAAGTGTATATACCCTCGGGGGGGTTGTAATGAAACAGAAAGCTGGGTAGCGTATACGTTTTGTCGTTAATTATACGTCATACTGGTTCCTTAACATAATTATTATCAAATTAATTTTTGTTCCACGGTTTGTGATATTTAGTCGTCGAAGGGTGGATCTTTTTAAATATCTTGAATTTAAAAAAACGTAGATTTTTAAAACATTTTTTAGGTTATAAAATGTGGATTTTTAAAAATATTTTTGAGGTTATAAATCCTGGATTTTTAAAAATATTTTTAAGGTTATAAAACTTAGATTTTTTAAATTATTTTTGATGTTATAAAACGTGGATTTTTTTAAATATTTTTGATATTATAAAACGTAATTTTTTTTAAATATTTTTAAGGTTATAAAACGTAGATTTTTTTAAAAATATATTTAAGGCTATAAAACGTAGTTTTTTTTTAAAATATATTTAAGGCTATAAAACGTAGATTTTTTATAAATAATTTTAAGGTTATAAAACGTAGATTTTTTAAAAATATTTTTAAGGTTATAAAACGTGGATTTTTTAAAAATATTTTTAAGGTTATAAAACGTGGATTTTTTAAAAATATTTTTAAGGTTATAAAACGTGGATTTTTTACAAATATTTTTAAGGTTATAAAACGTGGATTTTTTAAAAATATTTTTAAGGTTATAAAACGTGGATTTTTTAAAAATATTTTTAAGGTTATAAAACGTGGATTTTTTTAAAATATTTTTAAGGTTATAAAACGTGGATTTTTTAAAAATATTTTTAAGGTTATAAAACGTGGATTTTTTAAAAATATTTTTAAGGTTATAAAACGTGGATTTTTTAAAAATATTTTTAAGGTTATAAAACGTGGATTTTTTAAAAATATTTTTAAGGTTATAAAACGTGGATTTTTTAAAAATATTTTTAAGGTTATAAAACGTGGATTTTTTAAAAATATTTTTAAGGTTATAAAACGTGGATTTTTTAAAAATATTTTTAAGGTTATAAAACGTGGATTTTTTAAAAATATTTTTAAGGTTATAAAACGTGGATTTTTTAAAAATATTTTTAAGGTTATAAAACGTGGATTTTTTAAAAATATTTTTAAGGTTATAAAACGTGGATTTTTTAAAAATATTTTTAAGGTTATAAAACGTGGATTTTTTAAAAATATTTTTAAGGTTATAAAACGTGGATTTTTTAAAAATATTTTTAAGGTTATAAAACGTGGATTTTTTACAAATATTTTTAAGGTTATAAAACGTGGATTTTTTAAAAATATTTTTAAGGTTATAAAACGTGGATTTTTTAAAAATATTTTTAAGGTTATAAAACGTGGATTTTTTACAAATATTTTTAAGGTTATAAAACGTGGATTTTTTAAAAATATTTTTAAGGTTATAAAAAGTGGATTTTTTAAAAATATTTTTTAAGGTTATTAAACCGGGATTTTTTAAAAATATTTTTAAGGTTATAAAACGTGGATTTTTTAAAAATATTTTTAAGGTTATAAAACGTGGATTTTTTAAAAAAAATTTTAAGGTTATAAAACGTGGATTTTTTAAAAATATTTTTAAGGTTATAAAACGTGGATTTTTTAAAAATATTTTTAAGGTTGTAAAACTTGGATTTTTTAAAAATATTTTTAAGGTTATAAAACGTGGATTTTTTAAAAATATTTTTAAGGTTATAAAACGTGGATTTTTTAAAAATATGTTTAACGTTATAAAACGTGGATTTTTTAAAAATATTTTTAACGTTATAAAACGTGGATTTTTTAAAAATATGTTGAAGGTTATAAAACGTGGATTTTTTAAAAATATTTTTAATGTTATAAAACGTGGATTTTTTAAAAATATTTTTAACGTTATAAAACGTGTATTTTTTAAAAATATTTTTAACGTTATAAAACGTGGATTTTTTAAAAATATTTTTAAGGTTATAAAACGTGGAATTTATAAAAATAATTTTAAATTTATAAAACGTCGATTTTTTAAAAATATTTTTAAATTTATAACGTGGATTTTTTAAAAATATTTTTAAATTTATAACGTGGATTTTTTAAAAATATTTTTAAGGTTATAGAACTTTTATTTTTTTTTTAATATTTTTAATGTTATAAAACGCGATTTTTTAAATTTATATTTTTAAGGTTACAAAACATTGTTTTTTTTTAAATATTTTTAGGTCATAGAATTGGGATTTTTAAAAATATTTTTTGAATTATAAAACTTTATTTTTTTTAAATATTTTTAAGGTTAAAAAACTTTGATTTTTTTTATGTTATAAAACGAGATTTTTTTAAATTTTTTTAAATATTTTTAGGTCATAAAATCGGGATTTTTTAAAAATATTTTTAAGGTGATAAAACGGTGAGTTTTTTAAATATTATTTAAAAATTCACGCTTTGTTGCCTTCAGGGTGCCTCAAAAAATATTCTTTAAAAATCCACGTTTCATTGCCTTCAGGGTGGCTCAAAAAATATTCTTTAAAAATCCACGTTTCATTGCCTTCAGGGTGGCTCAAAAAATTGTTTTAAAATCCACGTTTCATTGCCTTCAGGGTGGCTCAAAAAATTGTTTTAAAATCCACGGTTTGTTACCTTCAGGGTGCCTCAAAATACTCTTTTAAAATCCACGTTTTGTTTCCTTCAGGGTTCCTCAAAAATATTAAAAAATCCACATTTAGTTGGCTTCAGGGTGCCTCAAAAATATTCTTTAAAAATCCACATTTAGTTGGCTTCAGGGTGCCTCAAAAATATTCTTTAAAAATCCACGTTTTGTTTCCTTCAGGGTTCTCAAAAAATATTCTTTAAAAATCCACGTTTTGTTTCCTTCAGGGTTCTCAAAAAATATTCTTTAAAAATCCACGTTTTGTTTCCTTCAGGGTTCTCAAAAAATATTCTTTAAAAATCCACGTTTAGTTGCCTTAATTTTGTCTCAAAAATATTCTTTAAAAATCCACGTTTAGTTGCCTTAATTTTGTCTCAAAAATATTCTTTAAAAATCCACGTTTAGTTGCCTTAATTTTGTCTCAAAAATATTCTTTAAAAATCCACGTTTAGTTGCCTTAATTTTATCTCAAAAATATTCTTTAAAAATCCGCGTTTAGTTGCCTTAATTTTATCTCAAAAAATATTCTTTAAAAATCCACGTTCAGTTGCCTTAATTTTATCTCAAAAAAAATTCTTTAAAAATCCATGTTTAATTGCCTTAATTTTATCTCAAAAAATATTGTTTAAAAATCCACGTTTTGTTGACTTCAGGTTGCCTCAAAAAATATTCTTTAAAAATCCACGTTTTGTTGACTTCAGGTTGCCTCAAAAAATATTCTTTAAAAATCCACGTTTTGTTGCCTTGATGGTGCTTCAAAAAATATCCTTTAAAAATCCGCGTTTAGTTGCCCTCAGGGTGCCTCAAAAAATATTCTTTAAAAATCCACGTTTTGTTGCCTTAATTTTGGCTCAAAAAATATTCTTTAAAAATCCACGTTTTGCTGTCTTCAGGGTGACTAAATAAAATTCTTTAAAAATCTAAGTTTTGTTGCCTTCAGGTTGCCTCAAAAAATATTCTTTAAAAATCCAAGTTTTGCTGTCTTCAGGGTGCCTAAAAAAATTCTTCAAAAATCTAAGTTTTGTTGCCTTCAGGTTGCCTCAACAAATATTCTTTAAAAATCCACGTTTTGTTGTCTTCAGGGTGCCTTCAAAAATATTCTTCAAAAATCCACGTTTTGTTGCCTTCAGGTTGGCTCAAAAAATTCTTTAAAAATCCACGTTTAGTTGCCATCAGTGTGCCTCAAAAATATACTTTAAAAATCCACGTTTTGTTGCCTTAATTTTGGCTCAAAAATATTCTTTAAAAATCCACGTTTTGCTGTCTTCAGGGTGCCTCAAAAAATTCTTCAAAAATCTACGTTTTGTTGCCTTCAGGGTGCCTCAAGAAATATTCTTTAAAAATCTATGTTTTGTTGCCTGTTATTTAAAAATCCACGTTTTGTTGTCTTCAGGCAGGCTCAAAAAATATTCTTCAAAAATCCACGTTTTGTTGCCTTCAGGGTGCCTCAAGAAATATTCTTTAAAAATCCATGTTTGGTTGCCTATCATTTAAAAATCCACGTTTAGTTGCCTTCAGGGTGCCTCAAAAATATTCGTTAAAAATTCACGTTTTGTTGCCTTGAAGGGGCCTAAAAAATATTCTTTAAAAATCCACCTTTAGTTGCCTTCTGGGGACCTCCAAAAATATTCTTTAAAAAGTTACGTTACGTTAATATTGGTCCTTTAATAATAAATAGCTCCTCAGTTCGTACATGTGACATAGGCGTATACGATGCGACAGTAGTTATTCGCTCACATGCACTGTTGCCAGTTTCTCATGGATTACCTCATATTTTTTAACTTAACTCTAAATAATAACTACAAATTTCTACTGTACTTATATTTCTACAAATTATTAATCAAGACATTTCCTATGAGGATCAATCGCCGGTTATTGTCTCTTATCATGTCATTTAAATAATACGAAAAAAAGGGCAACTACAACTATTAACTCATTTCAACCGGTTCTAAGTGGTAATAATTGGAGTGTAAATGTACAAAGCGATAGAATATAAATATAGTGTACGTAGTTCACATCGCCTATATCGTTCACAATATTCTATTCACCACTAGGCACCACATCAGGCAATCAGTCAACCTGAAATGAGCTGATAACAAATAAATCAAACAACAAAAAATGATTTCATGCAAACAAAAAATAAATAATAACAAATCAAATAAAAATGTACGTACAACTCATAAAAAGACAAAATCACTGCAAATGAATTGTAATCCAGCAGAGCAGAGCAATTGAAAAAAACAAACGCAATGCAAAACCAGAAACAATAACAACAACATATAATACAAATAATAGGGGGGAACACTTAATCTCAAATGGCCTTTTTCAACTTTGTAGATAGTGAATGTTCTTCTTTTCGCCTTTTTTGCTTTGCATTCTTTTTTGTTTTTGTTTTTTTTTTTCTTTTCAAAACGGTTGTAAGTCAGCGTAAAGGAAGGAGACCAAAGCACGCCAACCAGAACGAACAAAAATGTTGTTGCCTTATCACATATTAATTTCTAATTAAGTTTATAATTTTATGGCGCTTTTTAAGAGGGTCATAAATATGTATATTTGAACGAATTTTTGTTTGAATGTAGTTAGGTATGTTGGTTATTAAAATTTTAATTATTTTTGAGGAAACAAAGCAATAACACTATTTTCGAATTTTCACACCAAGCCCTGACCATTTATATGATATATATATATATATATATATATATATATATATATATATATATATATATATATAAAATAGTAACATTTTTACAGTGTTTTATTTAACTTGCTTTGGTGTGTGTTTAGTTCAAATCTGGTAACTCATTTTTAACACAGTTGCAGTTTTTATTCATATTATTCACATTTTCGTTCCTTGAAGAAAATTTATTTTCTGAATAATTCTCCGAATTACAAATTGCATTACCTTCAGCTGTATTCATTTTCTAGTAATTTATTCATATTGATTATAAAATTTTAGCATAATGTCATCGGAGTATCTTCTATTGTGTAATTGAAATAAAAAAAAACGTAATAATCTGATTGAGCAACAAAACAGAATTCATATGAAATTCAATCACACAACAAAAATAACAAAGCACCGGCTTTGTCGGCGAAACTATTCATGTGAAGCCCTACAATCGATTATTTTAACTGTCAAAGCTCACAATCACTTCATACTTTAAATTAAAAAGCTATATGGACTGTTGAAGCTTTAAAAGTAAATTATAACAATATTCGTTAAGGAACATTGTAAAAACAAAAGTTCTTTTGGGAGATGCTAAAATCATGCTTAAGTGCGTATAAGTGTTGTCGTTACTTATACGCATACGTGCTTCTTACATTACATGGTGCACCATAAAGAATAGAAATGGTGTTCTTTGAAGAATTTTATAAAATAAATAAAAAAAGTCGAGACCCCGCCATGATTTTAAGAATATTTCTGAGGCAAAAACATATATTTTTAATGTCATACAACGTGGATTTTTTAAAAATATTGTCATACAACGTGGACTTTTATACCCTGTATCGATGAGCTGAGTCAATCTGGCTATGTGTGTCCGTCCGTCCGTCTGTCCATCTAAACCTTATAATCACGCTACTGGTCGCAATTTTGATCGGATCGTCACCAAATTTTGGGTGTTCATGGAGGTCCCGGAGGTGACGCTCGAATAATGGGTCGGAATGGACAACACACTTATTTAGAGGAAAATTCATCATTTGCAAAGCAAATATCTCAGCTCCTATAAAGGGTATACCAAAAGCAAACCCTTACAATGAAAGTAGAAAATATCACCTTTCAAACGATGTGAAGTAGGTTATCGTAGGTGGTCAAATGAAGAAGATATCACCATAACCGGAAATAAAACCCAACTTTTCAATTTTGCGATTTTAATTATAATGACGATTATCACAACTTTGGTTGGGGACTTTCCAAAAACAAAACCTGACCAAGAAAGTAGAAAATCTCGTATTTACAACTATGCGAAGTAGGTTGGCGTAGGTGGCCAAATAACGGAGATATCGCAATAGTCGGTAATGCAATCCGTTTTTAATTTTTTTTTTGTAATCACGATACAGTCGGAATTTTGATCGGATTATCACGAAATTTTGGATGTTGATGGGAGTCTCACAGAGGAAGAAGCCTTTTGATTTTGGAGATGCTCAGGTAATTTTCAGGCGTCGGGGTGGGTAAATAACTTATGTGGAGAAAATTCAACGATTTATTCATATGCGAATGTCTCCGCTTCCAGTTGGGTATCCCAAAAGGAAAACTCGTCAATGGAAGGAAGGTTCTCCTTTACATTGATGCAAACTAGGTTGGCGTATGTGGTCAAAATATGGAGATATCGGAAAAGTCGGTAATGAATTCCATTTTTTAATCACGCTATAGTTTGAAATTTTGATCGAATTGTCACGAAATTTTGGGAGTAGATGCTAGTGCCACAGTGCAAGAAGCCTTTTGGTGATGGTCGGATAATATGCAGGGGTCGGAATTGCCAAAAAAAAATCATCTGGAGAAAAATTTAATGTTGTATTCTTTTGCGAATATCTCTGCTTCTAGTGGGGTATTCCAACGGCAAAGCGTGAATTTTTTTAAGGAATATTTTTTCTATCCAACATCAGCCCCACAAACGTGGATATTTTAAAGAATTTTTTTCCATCCACCATTAGACCAACAAACGTGTTTTTCTAACGCATATTTTTCCATCCAACATCAGGCCCACAAACGTGGATTTTTTAAAGAATATTTTTCCATCAAACATCAGACCAACAAACGTGAATTTTTTAAGGCTTTTTTTCATCCAACATCACAACGTGGATTTGTTAAAGAATATTTTTTTCATCCAACATCAAAACGTGGATTTGTTAAAGAATATTTTTTCCATCCAACATCAGAACCTCAAACGTGGATTTTTTAAAAAATATTTTTTCCATCCAACATCAGCACCTCAAACGTGGATTTTTTAAAAAATATTTTTTCTATCGAACATCAGACCCACAAACGTGGATTTTTTAAAAAAATATTTTTTCTATCGAACATCAGACCCACAAACGTGGATTTTTTAAAAAATATTTTTTCCATCGAACATCAGACCCACAAACGTGGATTTTTTAAAAAATATTTTTCCCATCGAACATCAGACCCACAAACTTGGATTTTTTAAAAAATATTTTTCCCATCGAACATCAGACCCACAAACGTGGATTTTTTAAAAAATATTTTTCCCATCGAACATCAGATCCACAAACGTGGATTTTTTAAAAAATATTTTTTCCATCGAACATCAGGCCCACAAACGTGGATTTTTTAAAAAAATATTTTTTCCATCCATGCCACCTTGGTGCAATGGTATGCACACCCGGGGTGCACTCATTGATATGAGAGAAGTCTCCCTTGTCTCATCTGGCATGTTTATGGAACAATTATATAATAATATTTTTGAGAATACTTTTTAAGGATTTTTTTTGGATTCTTGAAGAATAGTTCTGGAAGATATAAATCGTAGATTTTTTAGAATATTTTTGGTTTTTTAGATCACATAAAACGTAAATTTTTTTGAGAATATTTTGGGATATTTAAGAATTTTTTAAATATTTTTGATTTTTTTTTTAATTTTTGGACATATTTTATTTTATTTTTTTTTTTAGAATATTTTTTGAGAATACTTATGGAGTTGTTAAGAATATTTTAAATTTTTTTAAGACTTTCTGGAAATAAAACTTATTTATTACAAATATTTTGGGTTATTGTAAAAATATCTTTGGATTTTGTAAAAGTTTTGGATTTTTGTGAGCCATAAAACGTGGACTTTTTTAAAGAATATTTTGGGCTTTTTTAAGAATATTTTTGGATTTTTTTATAATTTTCGATTTTTTGAAATTTTTAACAGTACATAAGACGTAGATTTCTTATAAGAATATTTTTGGGATATTTTAATATTTAAGAATATCATTAATTTTTTTTAAATATTTTTTTAATTTGGTCCAATATTTTTGGATTTTTTAAGAATATATATAAAATATCCACAATTTAAGAATATATTTGGATTTAATTTTCGATTTTTTTACATGAATTTTTTAAGAATATTTTTGGATTTTTTATATTTTTTAATTATTTACGGACTATTCTTGGATAATTTAAATTTATTTGGATTTTTTTAATATTTATGGATATTTGGGAACATGTTTGTATTAAAAATTATGTTTGATTTTTTCTTAATTTTTTTGTTTTTTTTTTTTAATTAGTAGATTTTTTCAAGAATTTTTTTGAGAATCTATATATATAAAAATGGTGTAAAAAATGTATAGTAATTCATAAAATGAGAACGGCTAGGCCGATTTCTGTAAGTCGGAAAATTGGAAAAATCGAAAATTGAGTTTTTTGTATGAAATTTTATTCCTTAATAGCGAGACGAAGTTCGCCGGGTCCGCTAGTACCTTATAGATTTTTAAGAATATTTTTGGTTTTTTTTAAATATTTTTCGATTTTTTGCAGGCAGTGGATTTTTTAAGAAAATTTTGGGATATTCTACGAATATTTTTGGATTACTTTAATGTTTTTTTTAGATTTTTTTCAGGTCATAAAACGTGGATTTTTTAAAAATAATTTAAGATTTTTTGGATTTTTTAAATAATTTTTGCTATATTAGGTACATATTTTTGGATTTGTAGATATTTTAATTTTTTTTTTAAATATGTTGGATATTTTTGGATTTTCGTTACAAAGAAGATTTTTAATCATATTCCCGTTTCAGTATCTCTATAATTGACTAACTATTCATCTCGTCTATAATATATCTCCCCTTGAAATAGACTCCCTTTGCTGATCTCTTATAATATACTTCCTCCTCACATATACTTCATCTTCAGATCATCTATAATCATCGTCCCTCTTCAGTTCGTATTTCAAAGACTCTCTCCTCAGCTCGTCTGTAATGGACTCCCCGAGATAATAGCCCTATTCCGCTTGCCCATAATAAACACTCTTTTCAGTTCGCCTAAAATATGTTCTCTCTTCAGTTGGTCTGTAGTAGACTCCTGCTTTCGCGCGTCCATAAAACTGGGCTCTTACGTGTCATTTCCTTTCAACTAAAAATCAAATAAGGGCGGTCTTGATTTCATCTACATATATCCTATATCAATGCCAATTCAGTTATATCTGGGACCTATTGGATTTAGTACATCGTGAAATTCAACATAAGTTTTTCAATCACGTGCAATGTAGATGCCAGCACATGCTCTATTCTAAAATACATATATGGAAAAATTGGCACAAGACCTTTGACAATCATGTGATGTGAAATCTATTTGTTTATCTTTTTTATTATTACTGCGGGAACATAGATATTTTCCAAAGATTTTTATGAATCACTCGTCCAAAAAACACCATAATTTATATATACATATATAAAATATGTATATAGGTATATCTACATATAGCTTATTCCTTTATTTTTCTGGTAAAATTCCATTCAGAATTTGTTTAAAATACATGTATTTAAAATAATCATTAATTTGCGTATATATACATATATATATATGACACTTGTTGTTCTACATTTTTTATAGTCAAACGTATTAATTTAGCATATTAATGTTTTTTCTTATAATATATAATTAATAACTGACGCTTGTTGACTTCATTCATATATTTGATAATACATTTTTGGTATAGGGTATTGAAATTTTGTTTTAGAGATATATATATAGATTTTCAAAAATATTTTGTTTTTAGCCTTTTAAAAAATATTTTTTAATTTATTTTTTTTATATTACAAATCTACATGTTTTTTTGTTTTGTTTTTATGTTTTTTATCTAAGAGTTTTAGGCCTCTCAAAAACATTTTAAAAAAATCCACGAGCAATTATAGACTCTGAAAAAAATTTTAATAATAGCCTTTTATAATATGTTTATTCCACAAGTTTTTAGTCTCTCAAAACATTTTAAAAAAATCCACGAGTTTTTTGATAGCCTCTCAAAAACATGTTAAAAAATCCATCAGCTTTGATAGCCACTCAAAACATTAAACAAAAAAAATCCGCGAGCTTTAATGTCTCTCAAAAGATTTAAAAAATTCACGTGTTTTGATAGCCTCTCAGAAACATTTAAAAAAATCTACGAGTTTTGATAGTCTCCAAAAATATTTTAATTACAGCCTTTTAAAATTATTTTTTTAATCCACGAATTTTTAGGAACTTAAAAAACGACGAGCTACCTTTTAAAAATATTTTTTAAAAATCTACGAGTTACCTTTTAAAAATATGTGTAAAATACCACGAGTTATCTTTCTAAGAATGTTTTTTTTTTTACTTTATGAGTTGCCTTTTAAAACCATTTTTTTTAAACTACGAGTTGCCTTTTGAAAATATTTCAAAAATCTACGAGTTGCCTTTTGAAAATATTTCAAAAATCTACGAGTTGCCTTTTGAAAATATTTCAAAAATCTACGAGTTGCCTTTTGAAATTATTTCAAAAATCTAAGAGTTGGCTTGTAAAAATATTTTTAAAAAATTTACGAGTTGCCTTTTAAAAATATTTTTTAAAAATCTACGAGTTGCCTTTTGCAAATATTTTAAAAATCTACGAGTTGCCGTTTTAAAATATTTTTTTTTTAAATCTACGAGTTGCCTTTTAAAAATATTTTTTAAATCTGCGAGTTGCCTTTTAAAAGTATTTTTTAAATCTACGAATTGCCTTTTAAAAATATTTCTTTAAAAATCTACGAGTTACCCTTTAAAAATACTTTCTAAAAATTTACGACTTGCCTTTTAAAATTATTTTTTTTTTTTAATCTACGACTTGCCTTTTAACAATATTTTTTTAAATCTATAAGTTGCCTTTAATTTTTTTTAAATCTATAAGTTGCCTTTTTTTAATCTACGAGTTGCCCTTTAAAAATATCCTTTACAAATCTACGAGTTGCCTTTTAAAAATATTTTTAATCTACGAGTTTCTAACCTCTAAATAGCCTCCCAAAACATTTAAAAAAATCCACAAGCTATGAGCCTCCCATAAAAATATTTTAAAAAATCCACAATCCTTTTAAAAATATTTTAAAAAAATTCACGATCCTTTTAAAAATATTTTAAAAAATCCACAATCCTTTTAAAAATATTTTAAAAAATCCACGATCCTTTTAAAAATATTTTTTAAAAAATCTGCTTTAAAAAATCCTATTATAAAAAATCCACGATCTTTTTAAAAATATTTTTTTAAAAAGTCTACTTTAAAAAATCCTATTTTAAAAAATCCACGATCCTTTTAAAAATATTTGAAAAAATCCACGATCCTTTTAAAAATATTTTAAAAAATCCACGATCCTTTTAAAAATATTTTAAAAAATCTACGATCCTTTTAAAAATATTTTAAAAAATCCACGATCCCTTTAAAAATATTTTAAAAAATCCACGATCCTTTTAAAAATATTTTAAAAAATCCACGATCGTTTTAAAAATATTTTAAAAAATCCACGATCCTTTTAAAAATATTTTAAAAAATCCACGTTCCTTTTAAAAATATTTTAAAAAATCCACGATCCTTTTAAAAATATTTTAAAAAATCCACGATCATTTTAAACATATTTTAAAAAATCCACAATCCTTTTAAAAATATTTTAAAAAATCCACGATCCTTTCAAAAATATTTTAAAAAATCCACGATTCTTTTAAAAATATTTTAAAAAATCCACGATCCTTTTAAAAATATTTTAAAAAATCCACAATCCTTTTAAAAATATTTTAAAAAATCCACAATCCTTTTTAAAATGTTTTAAAAATTTTTACGATCCTTTTAAAAATATTTTGAAAAATCCACGATCCTTTTAAAAATACTTTAAAAAATCCACGATCCTCTTAAAAATATTTTAAAAAATCCACGATCCTTTTAAAAATATCTTAAAAAATCCATGATCCTTTTAAAAAATATTTAAAAAAAATCCAGGATCCTTTAAAAAAAATTTTAAAAAATCCACGATCCTTTCAGAAATATTTTAAGAAATCCACGATCCCTTTAAAAATATTTAAAAAATCCACGATCCTTTTAAAAATATTTAAAAATAACCACGATCCTTTTAAAAATATTTTAGGAAATCCACGATCCTTCTAAAAATATTTTAAAAAATCCACGATCCTTTTAAAAATATTTTAAAAAATCCACGATCCTTTTAAAAATATTTTATAAAAATTCCACGATTCTTTTAAAAAATCCACGATCCTTTTAAAAACATTTTAAAAAATCCACGATCCTTTTAAAAATATTTTAAAAAATCCACGATCCTTTGAAAAATATTTTAAAATATCCACGATCCTTAAAAAATATTTTAAAAAATCCACGATCCTTTTAAAAATATTTTAAAAAATCTACGATCCTTTCAAAAATATTTTAAAAAATCCACGATCCTTTTAAAAATATTTTAAAAAATCCACGATCCTTTTAAAAATATTTTAAAAAATCCACGATCCTTTTAACAATATTTTAAAAAATCCGCGATCCTTTTAAAAACATTTTAAAAAATCCACGATCCTTTTAAAAATATTTTAAAAAATCCACGATCTTAAAAATGCTTTAAGAAATCCACGATCCTTTTAAAAATATTTTAAAAAATCCACGATCCTTTTAAAAATATTTTAAAAAATCCACGATCTTAAAAATGCTTTAAGAAATCCACGATCCTTTTAAAAATATTTTAAAAAATCCACGATCCTGTTAAAAATATGTTAAAAAATCCACGATCCTTTTAAAAATATTTTAAAAAAATTCACAATCATTTTAAAAATGTTTTAAAAATCCACAATCCTTTTAAAAATATTTTTGAAAAATCCACGATCCTTTTAAAAATATTTTAAAAAATTCACGATCCTTTTAAAAATATTTTAAAAAATCCACGATCCTTTTAAAAATATTTTAAAAAATCTACGAGCTATGATAGCTTCTCACAAATATGATAGCCTTCCAAAAATATATAGAAAAGTCCACCAGCTTTGCAGGTTTCTTCAAAAATAATGATTGTTTCTTAAATAATATTGAAAAAATCCATAAGCTGTGGTTGTTTCTTAAAAAATATTAAAAAAAAACACGAGCTGTGATGATTTCTTAAAAAATACTTTGAAAATTCCACGAGCTGTGGTGATTTCTTTAAAAATATTTTAAAAAATCCACGAGCCTTTTATACGCCCTCAAAATTATTTTAAAAAATCCACGAGTTATGATAGTCTTTCAAATAATTTTAAAATATCCACGAGCTATGATGTTCCCTTAAACAATATTTTATAAAATCCTCGAGCTTAAGTGTTCCCTCTAAAATATTTAAAAAAATGCACATGCTGTGGTAGTCGCTTAAAAATATTTTAAAATATTCATAAGCCGTGGTAGTGTTCCAAAGGAATATTATTTATTTTCTTTTTATTATGAATTCAGCAAAATAGGCTCTTTAGGGTAAAGAAATTAAAATTGTTGGCACCCCAACAAACCAACCTATTATTCGCTTTATATTGTGTAGGGTACCAACACACGTTACTTTTCAAATTAATATATATTTTTATGCGTTTTTTCTGTATTCAGTAAAAATTAAAAAAACACAATAAATATCACCACCGCTTTTTATTTCTTTGGATTATATTGGCTTTGGGCCAAATGCCACAGTTAATGTTCCGAATTTGCTTTGGTTGGCATATTAAAATATTTTTTTGTGTACTGTGGAATCTAGCGTGTGATGCAAAAAACGAAGCCTGGAATGTTTTCCATAAATCAAGTACTCAGAAAATGTAGATCTACAATGTGGAAAGTCAGTTTCCAAGAAGAAATAAGAGTCAAATTGTTTGAAAATGTAAATAGGAAATAAGAGAAGTTACTAAAACACATGTTTATACTAACTGATTTATTAAAGTAGGAATATGGGCGTATGATTGACGTCGCAAAGTATACGCCTATTGTTACCCAAACTCTTAGATTAGAAATTTTAGATTATCCCCTAAAATATTTTTAAAAATTTTGAAGCTATGTTGATCCCATAAACATTATTTTCAAAAATCTGTGGGCTGTATTATTAACTTAAAAAATATTTTTAAACATCCACGATGTGTGTTGGTCCCTTAGAAAATGGTTTTAAAAAATCTGGAAAATGTATTGGTCCCTGATTTTTTAAATCCAGGAGCTGGGGAAGAACTAAGCAATCTTTAAGAAGATATTATATTTTCTACTAACGAATTTCTTAAAGAAGGAATATGGACGTATTATTGACGTCGCAGCGTATACGCCTACATTTACGTGGACACTTAGATTAGGCCTTTTATATTTTTCTTCTTTCTAAAAATTTACTTTTAAGTTACAGTTGCGTGCAAAATAATAGCAGTGCGGAACTACTATGTACGAAAATTGCAATATTACTGCTATAAATCCTTAAATTAATTTAATTATCTGCATCAGGTGAATGCTTATAAGGCCCCAGTCCTCACGGGCTAAAATATTTTACATAAATATGCAACTATTAAGAAACTCCATTGAAGTTTTCTGCTCAGAAAGATTTTTTCGTGTGCAAAATAATAGCAGTGCAAGTAAGCCAAGTAAAATGAACATGTTAAAAGCTATTAATTTATAACTTTTTACAGTTGAAAAGTATTTTGGAATGAAAATAAGACGAAATACTGACAATATGTGCAAAAATGTGGATCATCACTGCCTTCAGTGCATCACTGCAGCCCAGATGGTCATAAACATAAAAAATTAAATTTTTCAAGGAAAAACTTACCACATAGTGGAAGATATCGGTGGTATTTTCTCATAAATTATTTGTAATGGTCGAAAATCATCGTACGTATCCTCAAAGCAACTAATATCCATAGTACGGATACTTTTTTTGGAATTTAATGTAAAAATAATCTGATAAAGCGAAGGAAATAAGACGAAATCTTTTGGAAACGTGCTAAAAACCCACTCTTATGGATTGGTATGGTCTTCATTTTTGTTATCCAGAACTAGAGCTACAAGTTTGCCAAAGATCCAGAAATGAAAATCAAATCGGTTTCCGAGATATGGAACTAATAACTTATAAACATAAACTAAGATTAGCCGCCTGTAGACGAAGCCATAAAGTGACCGGGCAGTTATTGCAGATAGATTACATTATTTACCACTAAAAATCGATATTGACAATTTGTATAGTGTTGATATGCTCTTAAAACAGATTTTTGAATGTAATGACTTTTTAAGTGTTGTATAGTGTAATCTATCTGCAATAACTGCCCGGTCACTTTATGGCTTCGTCTACAGCCGGCTAATATTAATTTATGTTTATAAGTTGTTGGTTTCATATCTCGAAAACCGATTGGATTTTCATTTTTGGATCTTTGGCAAACTTGTAGCTCTAGTTCTGGATAACAAAAATGAAGACCATACCAAACCATAAAAGTGGGTTTTTAGCACGTTTCCAAAAGATTTGGTCTTACTTCCTTCGCTTTATCAGATTATTTTTAGGTTAAATTCCAAAAATAGTATCCGTGCTATGGATATTAGTTGCTTTGAGGATACGTACGATGATTTTCGACCATTACAAATAATTTATGAGAAAATACCACCGATATCTTCCACTATGTGGTAAGTTTTTCCTTGAAAAATTTAATTTTTTATGTTTATGACCATCTGGGCTGCAGTGATGCACTGAAGGCAGTGATGATCCACATTTTTGCACATATTGTCAGTATTTCGTCTTATTTTCATTCCAAAATACTTTTCAACTGTAAAAAGTAATAAATGAATAGCTTTTAACATGTTCATTTTACTTGGCTTACTTGCACTGCTATTATTTAGCACACGAAAAAACCTTCCTGAGCAGAAAACTTCAATGGTGTTTCTTAATTGTTGCATATTTATGTAAAATATTTTAGCCCGTGAGGTCTGGAACCTTATAAGCATTCGCCAGATGCAGATAATTAAATTCCTTTTAGGATCTATAGCAGTATTAATGCAATTTTCGTACATAGTAGTTCCGCACTGCTATTATTTTGCACGGTACTGTATATATTATACTTTTTTTGTAAACCACACAATTAATATATTTTCCATTTTTTGTTCTCTCTATTTGCAGAAGAAGAAGCATACCATTGTTTGGCCGCCCTGGTGGGTAGCAAAGATAAAGTTTTCATAAATCAAACCAAATTATTGCATGAAGTTACATGGAAAACAGTTATGCAAATTGCCAAAAAACATACGGTAATAATTTTTATATAATTATATAAAATATATTTTGATAAATGTTTTATGAAACTTTTTTTTCATTTCTATAGAAAAATGCCGTTTCATATTTTCAACGCATCTGTCCTGGCGTTAAGCTGGAACGTGTTTTTATGGATTGGTGCTGGTGGATTTTAGCTGGTCTACCCTTCCAGCATTTAGTACGCATTATGGATTGTTTCTTTCATGAAGGCATTAAAGTACTTTATCGCATTGCCTTGGTCATTATCAATTTATTCCACAAAGAATGTCAATCGAACAACGAATGGAGTCCAGATAATATTAAAAATGACATTGGCAATGCTTTAATAAAATTCTGCAAAAAAATCCCAGTATCACCGGCCAAATTATTACATGCCGCTTTTAGTATTAGGGGACTAAGGTGAGGACTGCAATATGCAAATATATATTTATTAAACTAATATTTTTTTCTTGCCCTTTTAGTTCCACATATATTTCTAGAATATTTTTAAAGACTGAAATGCTATTGAAAAGCCGTTCCGTTTTAAATACGGGTAATAAAACTTTAGTTAAATCGCGTTCCAGCGATAATTTACCAACAAGTCAATCCCAAGTCAATATACAAATGATGTCACACACATTAACCATAAGAGAGGTGAGTTTAGTCAAGAAACGAAATATCCGCAATAATTATGTAATTTATATTTTATATATAAAAAATCTCGGGGTATAATGTTAAGATATAACATAAGGTATTTTAAAATAAAACTTGAAGCACCAGCAATACTGAATTAAATTTGATTTGATTACTTTTAAATAAAAAGTTTAAGTTGCAATTTAAATTTAATACGATGGCAATAAAACATAGAATTTTGTGTGCCCTAAAGTATGCTTTGGAAAGTGTCATTAGGTCTATGTTCGTATGATTGATGACATGCGTTATACGCCAACATGTTCTGAAGAAGGAAAGTATGAACTATTTTTTAAAAAATATTATTAAAACGTCAAAAACAACCGTTATAAAAATAAAATAATGCAATTAAAAAATCCACATGTTGTAATAATCTTAAAACGAAATAATAAATTAAAAAAATTAAAAAGTAATAAAATAGTGGTAGTCTGTGGTAGTGCGGTCCCTTAACAAAATATTTTTTTAAATCAACAAGCTTAAAAATCCAACAGTCTAAAAAGATATTTAATCCACGAGCTTACAAAATGTTTATAAAAAATATGTTTTTTTTTAATTCACGAGCTTTTAAAATATTAATTAAAAATATTTTTTTAAAAAGATGCACGAACTTATAAAATATTTATAATTTTTTTCCACGAGCTTATAAAATATTTTTATAAAGATCCACGAACATATAAAATAATTATAAAAAATATTTTTTTAAATCCACGACCTTTTAAAATATTTATTAAAAAATATTTTTTTAAAGATCCATGAGCTTATAAAATATTTATAAAACATTTTTTTAATTCAGGAGCTTATTTATTAAAAAAATATTTTTTTAATTCAGGATCTTATTTATTAAAACAATAGTATATAATTCAGGAGCTTATTTATTAAAGAATATTTCTTTAATTCAGGAGCTTATTTATTAAAAAATATTTTTTAAAAAGATCCACGAGCTTATTAAATATTTATTAAAAAGATCCACGAGCTTATAAAATATTTATTAAAAAATCCACGAGCATTACAAATATTTTTTAAAAATATCCTCGAACTTAAAAAATATTTAATAAAATATATTTTTTAAAAAAACCCCACGTGAATTAAAATAAAAAAAAAAATCTAAAAAATACACGAGCATTACTATTAATATTTTTGAATGCACGATATTAAAAAAAAATTATTTAAAAATCCACAAGCTTTGAATATTTAAAAAACAAATTTTTTTTAAATCCACGATTATTGAGAAAATTTTTTTTATATTTTATATAGCTTATAAAATATTTATTAAAAACAGTTTCTAGCAAATCCAAGAACATTAAAAATATTTTCTAAAGAATCCAAATATTTTCTTAAAAATCGACGAGCATTAAAAACATTTTTCAAAAAAAAAAAAACACATCCATGGTATTAAAAAATTATAAAAAATCCAATAGCTTCAAAATATTTATTAAAAATCCACTTGCTCAAACATATTTTTCAAAAATCTAATATTATTGAAAAAATATTTTTTTAAATTCCAACTTTATTGATTTCTTTTAATCCACAAATATTTAAAAATCCAAGATTATTAAAAAAATATTTTTAAAAAAAATCCACGATTATTGAAAAAATATTTTTTAAAAAAATCCACGATTATTGAAAAAATATTTTTTAAAAAAATCCACGATTATTGAAAAAATATTTTTTTAAAAAAATCCACGATTATTGAAAAAATATTTTTTAAAAAAAATCCACGATTATTATAAAAAATATTTTTTAAAAAAATCCACGATTATTGAAAAAATATTTTTTAAAAAAATCCACGATTATTGAAAAAATATTTTTTAAAAAAATCCACGATTATTGAAAAAATATTTTTTTAAAAAAAATCCACGATTATTGAAAAAACATTTTTTAAAAAATCCACGATTATTGAAAAAATATTTTTTAAAAAATCCACGATTATTGAAAAAATATTTTTTAAAAAATCCACGATTATTGAAAAAATATTTTTTAAAAAATCCACGATTATTGAAAAAATATTTTTTAAAAAATCCACGATTATTGAAAAAATATTTTTTTAAAAAAAACACGATTATTGAAAAACTATTTTTTAAAAAATCCACGATTATTGAAAAAATATTTTTTAAAAAAATCCACGATTATTGAAAAAATATTTTTTTAAAAAAAACACGATTATTGAAAAAATATTTTTTAAAAAATCCACGATTATTGAAAAAATATTTTTTAAAAAATCCACGATTATTGAAAAAATATTTTTAAAAAAATCCACGATTATTGAAAAAATATTTTTTAAAAAATCCACGATTATTGAAAAAATATTTTTTAAAAAATCCACGATTATTGAAAAAATATTTTTTAAAAAAATCCACGATTATTGAAAAAATATTTTTTTAAAAATCCACGATTATTGAAAAAATATTTTTTAAAAAATCCACAATTATTGAAGAAATATTTTTTAAAAAACCACGATTATAGAAAAAATATTTTTTAAAAAATCCACGATTATTGAAAAAATATTTTTTAAAAAATCCACGATTATTGAAAAAATATTTTTTAAAAAATCCACGATTATTGAAAAAATATTTTTTAAAAAAATCCACGATTATTGAAAAAATATTTTTTAAAAAAATCCACGATTATTGAAAAAATATTTTTTAAAAAATCCACGATTATTGAAAAAATATTTTTTAAAAAATCCACGATTATTGAAAAAATATTTTTTAAAAAATTCACGATTTTTGAAAAAATAGTTTTAAAAAAAATTCCACGATTATTGAAAAAATAGTTTTAAAAAAAATTCCACGAATGTTGAAAAAATATTTTTTTAAAAAATCCACGATTATTGAAAAAATATTTTTTAAAAAATTCACGATTATTGAAAAAATATTTTTTTTAAAAATCCACGATTATTGAAAAAATATTTTTTTAAAAAATCCACGATTATTGAAAAAATATTTTTTAAAAAATCCACGATTATTGAAAAAATATTTTTTAAAAAAAACCACGATTATAGAAAAAATATTTTTTAAAAAATCCACGATTATTGAAAAAATATTTTTTAAAAATTCCACAATTATTGAAAAAATTTTTTTTAAAAAATCCACGATTATTGAAAAAATATTAATGTTCAAATGTTAAAAATATACTTTTTTAAAATTCACGATTAGTTTCATGTTCAAATCTTAAAAACAATTTTTTTTAATGCATGATTATTGAAAAAAAAAAATATTAAAAAAATCCACGACTAAATTTTTTTTAAATCCACGAATATTTGGAATATTATTTTTTTTAAATCCACGAATATTTGGAATATTATTTTTTTTAAATCCACGAATATTGAAAAATTATTTTTTTAAAATCCACGAATATTGAATTTTTTTTTTTTTTAAAAATCCACGATTTTTGAAAAAATATTTTTTAAAAAATCCACGTTTATTGAAAAAATATTTTTTAAAAAATCCACGTTTATTGAAAAAATATTTTTTAAAAAATCCACGTTTATTGAAAAAATATTTTTAAAAAATCCACGATTATTGAAAAAATATTTTTTTAAAAAATCCACGATTATTGAAAAAATATTTTTTAAAAAATCCATTTTTCAAAAAATATTTTTTAAAAATCCACAATTATTGAAAGAATATTTTTAAAATATCCAATGTTATTGTAAAACATATTTTAATAAATCCACTATTCCTCAAAAAAAAAAATAAATAGTTCTTCAAAATCCAAGCAGGATTTTTGAATTATTCAGTATTGCTGGTGTTTCTATTAGTTAATAGTCTTAAGTCCATTAATATTTCAGAACATATTATAATATCTTATTTTTATAATCATTTCTTATTTTAATAATAATAATAATAATAATTTAAAACAAAAAAAAAACAATCTCGATTTATGCTTATGTTGAATAACTTACTCCTTATCCTTACTCCCAATGCTATGTTCACACGCATTTCCCTTTTTGACAATTAAAGCACAAAAGCTTTTCCCACAATACCCTACTTTAAAATTTAAGCTTATCTCTTAAGTAGCTTTAGCTTGAGTAATAAAAATTACAAAATTATTTAATTTCGACATGAATTTATTTTAGCCAAATTATAATTTAAGTAACTAACAACCAATTATAACCTTACAATTATTATTAGGAAAAGAAATATTTGATTTTTTAGTTTAGTTAGTTTTGTATACCTGTGTAACTGTGGAAACATCACCAGAATTTATTTCTTCTTTTTTCTCTCTTTTCTCATTTTTTCCATTATTGTTTACATATATACTCTGTGTGTATTAAATCGTGTGTGTGTGTGTGCAAACACATATTACTTGTATTTGTAATGGCAACATTCCCTGAATTTCCGTAAAAATACGAAACACAATCATTATTTTACGCTACACATTCCATAGAAGTCACATCACACCGATACATGTCGGAACTTGGTATGAAAATAGCTTAAATTTTCTTTTCATTTCAAATATTGTTTATTTTTTCTTTAATTTTTTCATTTAATATTTGGTCCTTTTGTTATTAATCTCCTCTTTTGTTTCTAATTTGGAAGAAACCACATCACACCGAAACTTGTCGTAACTTGGTATGCAAATACATACATTCTTTATTTCCTTTTGTCTTCAAATGTTTTTTCTTTTTTATTTAACATTTGTTGCTTTTGTTAAGTTTCTGTTTTGTTGCTAATCTTGTATTTAATGCCCTGTGTTTGTGTTACATATGTTTTTTTCCAGCACTCCTTATATGGAGCGCAAATTCCTTGCTGACTAACCTCCCATGATATTGCTTTTCACTTTGGCATTCATTATTTCCTTTAAGAGATCAGTATTTCCTTCAATTCTGTTGCTTTTATGTCATTTTTCTTTTCCTTTTCAATTTCTAAATTCGAGATTGTTTCCTTATACATGTACAAACTTTAGAAAGCAAATACTTGAAAATATTTTCCTCTTAAAAATACAAAATTTCTGTAAATTTTTACTGAGTTCTTTTGTTAATAAATTCTTTACAATTTTCTCTTTTTTTATTCTTACAATATCTATCTATAAATGCTGCCTTTATAAATAATCCTGAAACCATAAACAAACAAAACAAAACAATGCGCTTTTGTGGCAATGCGCTACTTTTGCTTCTTTGCCGCCGTTGCCATTTCTTTTTATCTCTTCTTTTTGCCGTTTAAAAAAAATATATTTTGTTTCTTTCTTGAAATGTATCTATAATTTCTTCCCTTAAAACATTTTCTCTTTTATATATAAAAATTTAAAAAATGTACCCTAATAGGGTGAAAAATCACCCGGCCATCGTGCCATTGCCATGGGTGTCTATCCCATACATCATTTGAAATCTTTAGTCTGTGCCAACGAGGATGTAAGTGTGATTATTTTGGTGTCCAAAGAAAATTGAAAATATCGATGTGTTTCTCTCACTCTCTATAGATGTCTTGATATTTATGTTGTAGATTATATATAGAAACAATTAATTTTTTCCTTTTTTTCTCTTGAAGAAATCGATTTTTTGTTTTATTTTTACTCCAACACAATTTTTTTACACAACTTTACACAATTTATAGGCTGAATAGTAAATGTCTGAGGTTTTGAGTTCATAGAGAATTTAGAAAGGGTTATATTACATTATCACAATGTGATGCATACTTTTAGGCGCTTAGAAATATGATTAGTTAATACATAGTTATTTGAAAAATTTACTTAAAAAATCTACAAGCTGTGGTGGTCCTTTAAAAAATATATTTAAAAAATCCACGAGCTGTGGTGGTCCCTTAAAAAATATATTTTAAAAATCCACGAGCTGTGGTGGTCCCTTAAAAAGTATATTTTAAAAATCCACGAGCTGTGGTGGTCCCTTAAAAAATATATTTAAAAAATCCACGAGCTGTGGTGGTCCCTTAAAAATATATATTTAAAAAATCCACGAGCTGTGGTGGTCCCTTAAAAATATATATTTAAAAAATCCACGAGCTGTGGTGGTCCCTTAAAAATATATATTTAAAAAATCCACGAGCTGTGGTGGTCCCTTAAAAAATATATTTAAAAAATCCACGAGCTGTGGTGGTCCCTTAAAAAATATATTTAATAAATCCACGAGCTGTGGTGGTCCCTTAAAAAATATACTTAAAAAATTCACGAGCTGTGGTGGTCCCTTAAAAAATATATTTAAAAAATCCACGAGCTGTGGTGATCCCTTAAAAAATATACTTAAAAAATTCACGAGCTGTGGTGGTCCCTTAAAAAATATATTTAAAAAATCCACGAGCTGTGGTGGTCCCTTAAAAAATATATTTAAAAAATCCACGAGCTGTGGTGGTCCCTTAAAAAATATATTTAAAAAATCCACGAGCTGTGGTGGTCCCTTAAAAAATATATTTAAAAAATCCACGAGCTGTGGTGGTCCCTTAAAAAATATATTTAAAAAATCCACGAGCTGTGGTGGTCCCTTAAAAAATATATTTAAAAAATCCACGAGCTGTGGTGGTCCCTTAAAAAATATATTTAAAAAATCCACGAGCTGTGGTGGTCCCTTAAAAAATATATTTAAAAAATCCACGAGCTGTGGTGGTCCCTTAAAAAATATATTTAAAAAATCCACGAGCTGCGGCGGTCGCTTAAAAAATATATTTAAAAAATCCACGAGCTGTGGTCGTCCCTTCAAAAATATATTTAAAAAATCCACGAGCTGTGGTGGTCCCTTAAAAAATATATTTAAAAAATCCACGAGCTGTGGTGGTCCCTTAAAAAATATATTTAAAAAATCCACGAGCTGTGGTGGTCCCTTAAAAAATATATTTAAAAAATCCACGAGCTGTGGTGGTCCCTTAAAAAATATATTTAAAAAATCCACGAGCTGTGGTGGTCCCTTAAAAAATATATTTAAAAAATCCACGAGCTGTGGTGGTCCCTTAAAAAATATATTTAAAAAATCCACGAGCTGTGGTGGTCCCTTAAAAAATATATTTAAAAAATCCACGAGCTGTGGTGGTCCCTTAAAAAATATATTTAAAAAATCCACGAGCTGTGGTGGTCCCTTAAAAAATATATTTAAAAAATCCACGAGCTGTGGTGGTCCCTTAAAAAATATATTTAAAAAATCCACGAGCTGTGGTGGTCCCTTAAAAAATATATTTAAAAAATCCACGAGCTGTGGTGGTCCCTTAAAAAATATATTTAAAAAATCCACGAGCTGTGGTGGTCCCTTAAAAAATATATTTAAAAAATCCACGAGCTGTGGTGGTCCCTTAAAAAATATATTTAAAAAATCCACGAGCTGTGGTGGTCCCTTAAAAAATATATTTAAAAAATCCACGAGCTGTGGTGGTCCCTTAAAAAATATATTTAAAAAATCCACGAGCTGTGGTGGTCCCTTAAAAAATATATTTAAAAAATCCACGAGCTGTGGTGGTCCCTTAAAAAATATATTTAAAAAATCCACGAGCTGTGGTGGTCCCTTAAAAAATATATTTAAAAAATCCACGAGCTGTGGTGGTCCCTTAAAAAATATATTTAAAAAATCCACGAGCTGTGGTGGTCCCTTAAAAAATATATTTAAAAAATCCACGAGCTGTGGTGGTCCCTTAAAAAATATATTTAAAAAATCCACGAGCTGTGGTGGTCCCTTAAAAAATATATTTAAAAAATCCACGAGCTGTGGTGGTCCCTTAAAAAATATATTTAAAAAATCCACGAGCTGTGGTGGTCCCTTAAAAAATATATTTAAAAAATCCACGAGCTGTGGTGGTCCCTTAAAAAATATATTTAAAAAATCCACGAGCTGTGGTGGTCCCTTAAAAAATATATTTAAAAAATCCACGAGCTGTGGTGGTCCCTTAAAAAATATATTTAAAAAATCCACGAGCTGCGGCGGTCGCTTAAAAAATATATTTAAAAAAAATTTACGAGCTGTGGTGTTCCCTTACAGAAGATGACGTTAAAAACTTGCCTAAATTAAGAGTTAAAATAATACTAATTCCGTATTTTCTGTAGAATCTATGCAATCTTTAACGTTTAAAGCTCCAAGCTACTAAAACCTAAATCTTCGTTCTACCTGTGACATACCTTGTTGTTAATACTTTTGTCTTATTCACCCCCCAACTCATTCTTGTTCAGTAGTTCTATTTTTGTCCACAGTAAAAAAACCTCAACTCTCTTTTTCTAACAAAATCTAAACTTAAAAAAGAAATCGAAATAAATAAAATGTGTCTTTTTTGACGAAACAAAAAACGCTTATTCATAAAGCCTTTTTTCATTTATTCTCTTTCTTTAGAATTTTGATACAATGGCAGTAAAAAATTTAATAGACTTTATACAGGAAAGATTTAATGTAAGCAAATTGAATTGAATTTTGGAAACAGATACGATACAAATGTTCTCATCTTACCCAAGAAGTTTGTCAAGTGTGTCCCCAAATCAACCAAGCAAACAGCAACAAGAACAACCGACATGATATACACACAGTTTCGTTCGTTCAATCCTCCTCTACTTCCCAATAACAGTATAAAAACCAAATAATATTCTTCGAAAGTTATTTAATGCCATAACAACAACAACAAATAACAAAGAAGCCCTACACAAAAAATCACACTATACAATAAAAACAACAACACTACAACGACTAGGAAAGGATTTTATAAACAAAATAATATATTAATTTAAATAGAAATGTTGAAATTTATTACAAATTTAAAATCCTTTCCTAGTCATTTACAGACCCACACTTTTAATTATAACCTTATGCTCCAACTTATCATTTTTTTATTATTGAAACTTATAATCTATTGCATTTTATCGTTTTTTTATAAATATGTATTGTTTTTTATATTTTTTAGAGAATGTTTATTTTTAATCGCATGTAATGATTTTTTTTAAGTTTTTCCTTTCTAATATTGTTAAAATTATGTGTTTGTTCCTTTTAAATAATTATTATTTCCCTTTATATTTGCAACTTAAATAACATTTATTTTTAATTTCCCAATAGCTGTTCACCTTGTGGTCATGGCTTCCTGTGCGAATAACAATGTATCAACCCGTCTTATTGTATACCACCGAGGAACATGGCTGCTCCTTGACAACATTTTATGTTCGAGTTGAACAACACGAACCCACACTGATGATGATTAAAACGTGCAATAATGAGGTATGTATTTTATTTATTTTATTTTTTTAGGCCACGAGGCTTTATGCCATTGAAAAATATTTTATTTTAAATCCACGAGCATTTATGGCCTTTGGAAAATATTTTTTTAAAAATCCAGGAGCATTTATGGCCTTTGAAAAATATATTTTGTTTAAATCCACAAACATTTATGGCCACTCCAAACTATTTTTAAAAACTCCACGAGCTGTGCTGGGCCCTTATAACTATTTTTAAAAAATTTACAAGCTGTGCTGGACCCCTAAAAATATTTTTAAAAAATTTACAAGCTGTGATGGACCCCTAAAAATATTTTTAAAAAATTTACAAGCTGTGCTGGACCCCTAAAAACATTTTTAAAAAATCCACGAGCTGTGCTGGACCCTTAAAAAACATTTTTAAAAAATCCACGAGCTGTGCTGGACCCTTAAAAAATATTTTTAAAAAATCCACGAGCTGTGCTGGACCTTAAAAAAATATTTTTAAAAAATCCACGAGCTGTGCTGGACCCTTAAAAAATATAATTTTTAAAAATCCACGAGCTGTGCTGGACCCTTAAAAAATATTTTTAAAAAATCCACGAGCTGTGCTGGACCCTTAAAAAATATTTTTAAAAATCCACGAGCTGTGCTGGACCCTTAAAAAATATTTTTAAAAAATCCACGAGCTGTGCTGGACCCTTAAAAAATATTTTTAAAAAATCCACGAGCTGTGCTGGACCCTTAAAACTATTTTTAAAAAATCCACGAGCTGTGCTGGACCCTTAAAAAATATTTTTAAAAAATCCACGAGCTGTGCTGGACCCTTAAAAAATATTTTTAAAAAATCCACGAGCTGTGCTGGACCCTTAAAACTATTTTTAAAAAATCCACGAGCTGTGCTGGACCCTTAAAACTATTTTTAAAAAATCCACGAGCTGTGCTGGACCCTTAAAACTATTTTTAAAAAATCCACGAGCTGTGCTGGACCCTTAAAACTATTTTTAAAAAATCCACGAGCTGTGCTGGACCCTTAAAACTATTTTTAAAAAATCCACGAGCTGTGCTGGACCCTTAAAACTATTTTTAAAAAAATCCACGAGATGTGCTGGACCCTTAAAACTGTTTTTAAAAAATCCACGAGCTGTGCTGGACCCTTAAAACTATTTTTAAAAAATCCACGAGCTGTGCTGGACCCTTAAAACTATTTTTAAAAAATCCACGAGCTGTGCTGGACCCTTAAAACTATTTTTAAAAAATCCACGAGCTGTGCTGGACCCTTAAAACTATTTTTAAAAAATCCACGAGCTGTGCTGGACCCTTAAAACTATTTTTAAAAAATCCACGAGCTGTGCTGGACCCTTAAAACTATTTTTAAAAAATCCACGAGCTATGCTGGACCCTTAAAACTATTTTTAAAAAATCCACGAGCTGTGCTGGACCCTTAAAACTATTTTTAAAAAATCCACGAGCTGTGCTGGACCCTTAAAACTATTTTTAAAAAATCCACGAGCTGTGCTGGACCCTTAAAACTATTTTTAAAAAATCCACGAGCTGTGCTGGACCCTTAAAACTATTTTTAAAAAATCCACGAGCTGTGCTGGACCCTTAAAACTATTTTTAAAAAATCCACGAGCTGTGCTGGACCCTTAAAACTATTTTTAAAAAATCCACGAGCTGCGCTGGACCCTTAAAACTATTTTTAAAAAATCCACGAGCTGTGCTGGACCCTTAAAACTATTTTTAAAAAATCCACGAGCTGTGCTGGACCCTTAAAACTATTTTTAAAAAATCCACGAGCTGTGCTGGACCCTTAAAAAATATTTTTAAAAAATCCACGAGCTGTGCTGGACCCTTAAAAAATATTTTTAAAAAATCCACGAGCTGTGCTGGACCCTTAAAACTATTTTTAAAAAATCCACGTGCTGTGCTGGACCCTTAAAACTATTTTTAAAAAATCCACGAGCTGTGCTGGACCCTTAAAACTATTTTTAAAAAATCCACGAGCTGTGCTGGACCCTTAAAACTATTTTTAAAAAATCCACGAGCTGTGCTGGACCCTTAAAACTATTTTTAAAAAATCCACGAGCTGTGCTGGACCCTTAAAAAATATTTTTAAAAAATCCACGAGCTGTGCTGGACCCTTAAAACTATTTTTAAAAAATCCACGAGCTGTGCTGGACCCTTAAAACTATTTTTAAAAAATCCACGAGCTGTGCTGGACCCTTAAAACTATTTTTAAAAAATCCACGAGCTGTGCTGGACCCTTAAAACTATTTTTAAAAAATCCACGAGCTGTGCTGGACCCTTAAAACTATTTTTAAAAAATCCACGAGCTGTGCTGGACCCTTAAAACTATTTTTAAAAAATCCACGAGCTGTGCTGGACCCTTAAAACTATTTTTAAAAAATCCACGAACTGTGCTGGACCCTTAAAACTATTTTTAAAAAATCCACGAGCTGTGCTGGACCCTTAAAACTATTTTTAAAAAATCCACGAGCTGTGCTGGACCCTTAAAACTATTTTTAAAAAATCCACGAGCTGTGCTGGACCCTTAAAACTATTTTTAAAAAATCCACGAGCTGTGCTGGACCCTTAAAACTATTTTTAAAAAATCCACGAGCTGTGCTGGACCCTTAAAACTATTTTTAAAAAATCCACGAGCTGTGCTGGACCCTTAAAACTATTTTTAAAAAATCCACGAGCTGTGCTGGACCCTTAAAACTATTTTTAAAAAATCCACGAGCTGTGCTGGACCCTTAAAACTATTTTTAAAAAATCCACGAGCTGTGCTGGACCCTTAAAACTATTTTTAAAAAATCCACGAGCTGTGCTGGACCCTTAAAAAATATTTTTAAAAAATCCACGAGCTGTGCTGGACCCTTAAAACTATTTTTAAAAAATCCACGAGCTGTGCTGGACCCTTAAAACTATTTTTAAAAAATCCACGAGCTGTGCTGGACCCTTAAAACTATTTTTAAAAAATCCACGAGCTGTGCTGGACCCTTAAAACTATTTTTAAAAAATCCACGAGCTGTGCTGGACCCTTAAAACTATTTTTAAAAAATCCACGAGCTGTGCTGGACCCTTAAAACTATTTTTAAAAAATCCACGAGCTGTGCTGGACCCTTAAAACTATTTTTAAAAAATCCACGAGCTGTGCTGGACCCTTAAAACTATTTTTAAAAAATCCACGAGCTGTGCTGGACCCTTAAAACTATTTTTAAAAAATCCACGAGCTGTGCTGGACCCTTAAAACTATTTTTAAAAAATCCACGAGCTGTGCTGGACCCTTAAAACTATTTTTAAAAAATCCACGAGCTGTGCTGGACCCTTAAAACTATTTTTAAAAAATCCACGAGCTGTGCTGGACCCTTAAAACTATTTTTAAAAAATCCACGAGCTGTGCTGGACCCTTAAAACTATTTTTAAAAATCCACGAGCTGTGCTGGACCCTTAAAACTATTTTTAAAAAATCCACGAGCTGTGCTGGACCCTTAAAACTATTTTTAAAAAATCCACGAGCTGTGCTGGACCCTTAAAACTATTTTTAAAAAATCCACGAGCTGTGCTGGACCCTTAAAAAATATTTTTAAAAAATCCACGAGCTGTGCTGGACCCTTAAAACTATTTTTAAAAAATCCACGAGCTGTGCTGGACCCTTAAAACTATTTTTAAAAAATCCACGAGCTGTGCTGGACCCTTAAAACTATTTTTAAAAAATCCACGAGCTGTGCTGGACCCTTAAAACTATTTTTAAAAAATCCACGAGCTGTGCTGGACCCTTAAAACTATTTTTAAAAAATCCACGAGCTGTGCTGGACCCTTAAAACTATTTTTAAAAAATCCACGAGCTGTGCTGGACCCTTAAAACTATTTTTAAAAAATCCACGAGCTGTGCTGGACCCTTAAAACTATTTTTAAAAAATCCACGAGCTGTGCTGGACCCTTAAAACTATTTTTAAAAAATCCACGAGCTGTGCTGGACCCTTAAAACTATTTTTAAAAAATCCACGAGCTGTGCTGGACCCTTAAAAAATATTTTTAAAAAATCCACGAGCTGTGCTGGACCCTTAAAACTATTTTTAAAAAATCCACGAGCTGTGCTGGACCTTAAAACTATTTTTAAAAAATCCACGAGCTGTGCTGGACCCTTAAAACTATTTTTAAAAAATCCACGAGCTGTGCTGGACCCTTAAAACTATTTTTAAAAAATCCACGAGCTGTGCTGGACCCTTAAAACTATTTTTAAAAAATCCACGAGCTGTGCTGGACCCTTAAAACTATTTTTAAAAAATCCACGAGCTGTGCTGGACCCTTAAAACTATTTTTAAAAAATCCACGAGCTGTGCTGGACCCTTAAAAAATATTTTTAAAAAATCCACGAGCTGTGCTGGACCCTTAAAAAATATTTTTAAAAAATCCACGAGCTGTGCTGGACCCTTAAAAAATATTTTTAAAAAATCCACGAGCTGTGCTGGACCCTTAAAACTATTTTTAAAAAATCCACGAGCTGTGCTGGACCCTTAAAACTATTTTTAAAAAATCCACGAGCTGTGCTGGACCCTTAAAAAATATTTTTAAAAAATCCACGAGCTGTGCTGGACCCTTAGAAAATATTTTTAAAAAATCCACGAGCTGTGCTGGACCCTTAAAAAATATTTTTAAAAAATCCACGAGCTGTGCTGGACCCTTAAAAAATATTTTTAAAAAGCTGCGTTTGACCCTCAAAATTATTTTTAAAAAAATGCACGGGCTGTGTTGCACCCTCAAAAATATTTTTAAAATGCCACGTGCTGTGTTGGAACCTATTTTTATTATTTTTTTAAACCTCGAGCTGTGTTGGGTCCTCCAAAAATATTAACATTTTTAAATCCTATTTCCATTACTAAATTTTAATTTATATCTCCCTCTCTTCTCTTTTATAGGTCTTTGGAGCCTATTGTTCATCCCGTTGGTTTGAGCGCAATGTTAAAGATGACAAAGGCCAACGACAGGCCTACTTTGGTACGGGTGAAACATTTTTATTCTCTCTATATCCCGAAAGAGCCAAATATCCCTGGGTGGGTATTGAAAATGACAAGGACTTGGGACATGCCTCAGAACTGTTTATGGCGGCCGATTCAAAAATGATAACCATTGGAGGAGGGTATGTACATGATTGTAGTGAGAATTTATTAAATCCTATATTAAAATTATTTTATTTTATTTGTTGCAGAGAGGGTCAAGCTATTTGGATGGATGAGAATATACGCTTTGGCAAAACCGATAGCTGTAAAACCTTTAATAATCCACCATTGTGTCCGTCAGGTGATTTTGAAATACGTGTCCTTGAAGTTTATGGCTTTGTGGGTGTTTAAGAAAACCAAAACAAACGAAAAAAACTACTCCTTGGAGTATTGAAATCGTTCAACAAAACGCTCCACCCCTGGCCAAAGGGGTGGCAAACAACCCATTAAACAAAAACAGAAATTTCTTCTAAATTTTTTCTTTATTTTTGTGCAAAACAAAAACCTTTCTAAAAAACAGGGGTTTGCTTAACACAATAAACGAAAAGAAGCCAGAAACTATGAAGAGATAAACACACAAACAAAAACTACCAGAAGAAGTAGTTGTTAATTGTTGCAAAGAAGAAGAAATGCTTTGTTTTTGTTTTCCACAGACAAGGAGATGCAAGGCTTTTGTTTAGTTAAGTTTTTCTTTGGGTTGCAAAACATTAAAAAAACTCCAATACAATTTTTAGTTTGTTTAAACAAAAATTAAACAAAACCGAGCAAAGAATAGTAAGCCAGCCCGCCGAGTATTGGTAACAAAAGTCTTCTACATTGTTTTGGAGAACTACTCCATTTTTTGTTAAAAAACAACCAATTACACACAACATAACGAAATTATTTTAGGAAAATAAGCTCAAGTTGTGTTCGTCGTAACTCTCCACGAAAAAAAAGAAAATTCTGCTTCAAAAACCTTACACTTTTTTTAGTTTTGTTTTCAAAAACAAAAACACCTCTACCTACTACCTAACCAATCCAAACCAAATTTAGAAATTAAAAAATATTTTTGTTTTAATAAGCTTTAAGCTTACCACACACAATAAGAAAATTGAACCCAGAAACCCTTGGAGAATATTTATTTAATAACAATAAAAATAAATATTATTTAAAAACAAAAAAACTAGTTACAACCATTTATAAGCAACAAATTATTAAAAAAAAAATAATTTTGTTCTTCACAAATCCATAAAATTCTAGAACTATCGCCTTTTCTAAAAGGCATAACGAAATAAGTAACGAATATGGATGATCTTTAGAATTGTGAATTGCATAAACAGAAAAGCATTATTAAACAACAATAATAAACAAAGAAATGTGTTAGAAATTATAAAAATAATACAAGTATGTTATTATTACTATTAAAACGAATACAACAATTTACGAAGCAAAAAGCAAGCAAGCAAATGAATAACAACAAACAAAAGTATTTGAAAAAGAAAAAACAAACTTACATATTTAGAGGAAATTTACAAGAAATTAGAAAACAGATTCTTAAATGTTGAAATATATATGTTAGAGATATAAAGAAATGGAAGAGAGTTGAGAGTTAACTATGGAGTGCTAGAGATGATGAGAGAGATGAATTGGAAAAATTAGGGGAATGGTGTGAAGAAGATAAAAGGGATTTAATGGTCATATACCACCTATAAGGACAATGCTTCGCCTCGGAATTAACTTTGTGAATTAAGAAGAAGAATGTATTCACCTTACCAAGGGGAGTTTAACTGTATCTACAAATTTCTCCCTTTATGGACAATTTTTAGATACATCTTATGTTGATAGTATTATTCCGAATGTATACAGAAGTCAAGTAGTAGGATTTTCTATTGTCCCAGTCCGGTTTTACTTTTTTCTACATACATATTAAGGTGGAGGAAATATTCTACACCATGTGATAAAAGTTATGTGCCAATTTTTCCAAAACCTTTGTGACTCATCATATTTGAAATTTCTGATATGCAAGCATTTCATATGACATTGGATATTACCTCTATATGGCTACATTGTGAAGAGTAGGGTCAACTATATTGTGCTCCATCAAATTGTATGTTTTTGATAACTTTAACCGCTGTCCTCAACACATTTTATTGTAAACTTTTTGCAAACGTTTAGGTATACCATAACCTAAACTTTCGCAATCAGTTGATCCAAGACATTTTCAGAGTATATTTCTAGAATTTTATAGTTTATGTCCATAAAATTGCCAAGACCCCACATGCAACAATATCACCCGATTCTTTCTAATATTACAAGCCACTTTAGTGTTTTTTTTTTCGAATTGGAATAATTATTGAAGAGGATCAAATATTCTCCATTATATGGTAAAAGGTCTATTAATGTTGGTCATATAAATGAGAATATACCCAGCAAAATGTTCGATGCCAAAGATGCCATTCAATCATGGGTGCAAGTGAGCTGTCATTTCATCTTTTTAGCATCTTCATCGATGAATTTTATATGAGCGTGGACCTCAAAAGATGCTATTCATTTTTGGATCCAAAGCATGTCATTTACACCAATGCTTTGGTATGTCATTTTCACCAACCCTTTCCATTGACATTATCATTACGACGAGAGTTTTGACAACGTTGGTTGTGATACAGAGTCTCCGACAACATCAAGCCTATTGTAAATAATTAATATTATATATTTAGAAAAAAAATTATAAATAAAAACACAAAATTCATCTCTATTGGATCGATGGAATGGGTTCAAATGCTGATGAAAAGATCGGATCTTTCACGAATTCCTTTGCATTGGTTCAAATGCTAATGAAAAGATCGGATCTTTCACGACTTCCTTTGCATTGGTTCAAATGCTAATGAAAAGATCGGATCTTTCACGACTTCGTTTGAACCAATGCAAAAGATGTCATGAAATCACGTCATCGCATGGAAACCCTTCCTTCAAATTTTGCTGGGTATCCAATTACAGTATTGAACATGTCCTCGTTATACATATTTAGGTGGTCCGATATACAACATGTTTCAACCAGCCAAGCTAATAGTAGATTTTGAATCGCTGCTATAGATGAATGTTTTCTCAATTTTTGAATGAGCTCTTTATGGGCCACGTTTTTGCCTTAAGTCACATTTTTCACCAAACTTTTTTGATTAACAAAAATTGAGGTTATGGTAATTTCAAGGAATAAATACTACCAAATTCGTTATTTTAGGTACATAAAATTGTGAACCTAGGAACAGATTTTGGCATAGAGCGCAAAAAACCAGCCCAACACATCCCAAAAAAAAAAAAATGAATAAATAAATATAAAATACAACGAATATTTCTTATAACATTACCAGCCAATATGAAGTGGTGTATGTAAATATTTGCCATATTTCTCAAGATTTATTTCTAAGGGTTGATATTTAGGTTCTTAAAGCTTCTTTCTATACAACTACAAAGACCGATTTTTAATATTATTGTACCTGAGTTTAGCTTTATTTTCAAAATTAATTTCATTTCATTTTTATTACAAATTACAACGATTTTTGAAATATGGAGATCAACCATTCAGTTGAGTCGATGAACATTTCATTACATGACAGAAATCTCATCTTCAAATTAACAACAAATGTTTACTGTATATTTAAACTTCATAGCCACTACAATTGCAGGACCATATACTTGAAGGACTAAGGGACGAAGTTCATTAGTTTATAATTTAAATTTATCCAAGCATGATTGCTATGCTCTTATAATGATTGGTATGTTCGCCTTTTATGTAGATTCCAATCCATAGCTTTGTTATGTGGGTTTGTAAAACTTCTCTATCTATGTCAACACTTTTCTCTTAGTGTGTGTGGGAAGCAGATGACGAAGATGATTGTTTAAGACTGCTTTGTCGCCATCTAGAATGGTCATGGAAAATACTTACATTTTTTTTTAAATTATGTATATGGGGCTAATCTGTGGTGCCACCGTGGTGCAATGGTATGCACGCCCGCCTTGCACGCAGAAGGTCGGGGGTTCGATTCCCCGGCCAGGCAACATCAAACATTTTTTCAACGGTGGCAAAATACCCCTCAGCAATGTTGGCGACATTTCCTGAGCATTTCAGCCTTGAAAAACTTCTCCACAAGTGGTGTCTTAAGACACGCCGTTCGGACGATAAACAGTAGGTCCCATATCATTGAGCTAAATATGAATCGGGGTGCACTCATTGATATGAGAGAAGTCTCCCTTGTCCCGTATGGGATGTTGTGGAACAATGTTTTTTTATGGGGCTAATCTAGTCTACAACACGACTTCACATCCTTCTACATTTTTATAAACAGAGTATATATGTATGTACATACACTTTGATACGCTAAAAAATGTCCCTCGTCGAAATAATTTTTTTTCAGACCCCATTCATTTTAAAACCTCAATTTTTAGTCGATTTGGTCCAACATTTGCTCATCGTAACATTTTTTTCTTAGAGCAATTTCGGCGATGTTCTATATCGGTCTACTCCTTTGGCTACCTGTTTGAGGATCGTTGTGAAATGCTTACCAAAGATAGTCCTTATGGTCGTGATAACACGGATATAAAGTTTTTCGTAAGCAAGTCCATATCTCCTGTGATAATGTGCCATAAGCTCTAAAATTCTTTAGCCACGATGGACTATATCGGTCTACTCCAGCGACGACTAACCAAAACGAAAATGTGCCTAGTCGAAATAATTGTTTCAGACCCCATACATTTTAAAACCACATTTTGGAATCGATTTGGTGCAACATTTGCTCATCGTAATATTTTTTTCTTAGATCAATTTCGGCGATTTTCTATATCAGTCTACTCCTTTGGCTACCTGTTCGAGAATCGGATATAAAGTTTTTCGCGTACAAGTCTATATCTCCTGTGATCATGTCTCATAAGCTCTAAAATTCCTTGGGCCACGATGAACTATATCGGTCTACTCCAGCGACGACCAATCAAAACGAAAATGTGCCTAGTCGAAATAATTGTTTCAGACCCCATACATTGTAAAACCACAATTTGGAGTCGATTTGGTCCTAAATTTGCTCATCGTAATATTTTTTCCTTAGAGCAATTTCGGCGATGTTCTATATCGGTCTACTTCTTTGGATACCTGTTCGAGGATCGTTGCGAAATGCTTACCAAAGATAGTCCTTATGGTCGTGATAACAATGATATAAAGTTTTTCATAAGCAAGTCCATATCTCCTGTGATAATGTCCCATAAGCTCTAAAATTCTTTGGCCACGATGGACTATATACATAGGTCTACTCCAGCGATGACCATAGAAATACAACCAAAACTGAAGCATGTATGAGTGAAAAAAGCAACAACTAAATGATGTTTTTTGTTTGTTTTTGATCACACAGGGTGTATGTGAGCGAGAAAAGCAAATGCAAAGGCAACTTAGTGGGATCACTGAGTATACTGTCTTTGCAAAGAAGAGCATCCCTGGTCTACTCCATTGGGTACCAACCACATGAATGTTGAAAAAGTTTTGATTATGTGCAGTTTAATGGCCTGTTTCTCTAAGACGATTCGAATTCAAATTCGTACGAATTACTACCAAACTCTTGTTGTTGTAGGAAATGTTTGTTTGATGAAAATAAAAACAATTCAAATATTTTTCAAAAAACATATGTTTCGTAGTAGTTCGCACGAATTAGTATTCGAATCGTCTTACTGAAACAGGCCATAAGAAACGTTCGAGGATATTTTTGAAAATTTTACCAAAGGTATTCCTTTTAGTCCTGACTGGGTTGATATAATGCCATTCATAGACAAATCTATACTTCCTGAGATAATAGCCTAAATCTCTAAACAAAATCTGAGGCCACCAACTAAAATGGCTACTGAGCACGATAACTCTCGAAAAACTTACAACCAATTCAAAGATGGTCTGTATCGGTCCAACATTGCCGGTCCTTTTGGTCCTCAGTACAACGATAACTACCTGATTTTACATACTTTCTGCCATAAAGACCCCAAGTTTCATAAAAAGCTGATTGACCGACTGATTCATTTTGACTTCTTTAAATATACTGTAATCTTTTTGGCGCAACGGTTCCGACCAAAATGTTCAATACCAAAGAAATCAATCAATCAAGCGTGCAATTGAATTGGCATGACTTTTTTTAGCTGAGTCATATATGAATTTTCAAAAAGTGGTCCGCAAAGATCCTATTCATTTTCGGATCCTAAGCAATGGCACTTTCAATCTTCCCAAAATCTGAGGCCACCAACTAATTTGGCTATTGAGCACAATAACTCTCGAAAAACGTACAAACTTACAAGAAATTCACAGACCGATACAGACCGGTCCAACTCTACCGGCACCTGCCACCAACTAAAATGACTACTGAGCACGATAACTCTCGAAAAACTTAAAATCAATTCGAAGATGGTCTGTATAGGTCCAACTCTACCGGCACCTAGCCATAAAATGCAGTTTAGATACTGTTCTCTAATTATTTTTAAATTTGTAAGAACGGTAATCCTTTTGGTCCTCAGTACAACGATAACTACCCGATTTGGTATACTTTCTGCCATAGAGACCCCAAAGGTCATAAAAAGCTGATTGACCGACTGATTCATTTTGACTTCTTTAAATATACTGTAATCTTTTTGGCGCCTAAAAGTATGCACGTTAACATAACGTCTGCTCTTGACGCTGAACGTAAATTCCAATTTTTGACTTCTTCGGATTTGCAACTGTTGGCCCAAAAATAGGAAAGTTGTCATTAAAATTATCTGCAACGGTTTCCACCAAAATGTTCAATGGCAAAGAAATTAATGAATCAAGGGTGCAAGTGATCTGGCATGACATTTTTTTAGCTGAATCATGTATGAATTTTCAAAAAGTGGCCCGCAAAGATCCTATTCATTTTCGGATCCTAAGCAATGGCACTTTCAATCTTCACAAAATCTGAGGTCACCAACTAAATTGGCTACTGAGCACAATAACTCTCGAAAAACGTACAAACTTACAACAAATTCACAGACCGATACAGAGCGGTCCAACTCTACAGGCACCTGCCACCAACAAAAATGGCTACTGAGCACGATTACTCTCGAAAAATTTACAACCAATTCAAAGATGGTCTGTTTCGGTCCAACTCTACCGGCACCTACCCATAAAATGCTAAAAATTCTGCAAAGATTCAGTTTAGATACTGTTCTCTAATTATTTCTAAATTTGTAAGACCGGTAATCGTTTTGGTCCTCAGTACAACGATAACTACCTGATATTGCATGCTTTCTGCCATAAAGACCCCAAGTTTCATAAAAAAACTCTTCAACCGACTGATTCATTTTGACTTCTTTAAAAGCTCTGCAATCTTTTTTGGCACCTAAAAGTATGCACGTTAACATAACGCCTGCTCTTGACATTGAAAGTAAATGTCAACTTTGGACTTCTTTGGATTTGCAACTGTCCCCATGTTTTGAGGTGACTGTCAGCACTTATTGCAAAGTCTTTTAGCCTTATTTCGTTATCCGCTGTTTCAATAGGCTAAATTTTCTGACAGTTGGGCCAAAAATAGAAAATTTTGTCATTAATATCATTTGCAGCGGTTCCCACCAAAATGTTCAATGGCAAAGAAGTTCATCAATCAAGGCTGCAAGTGATCTGGCGTGACATTTTTTTTAGCTGAATCACCTATGAAATTTCAAAGAGTCGCCCGCAAAACATCCTATTCATTTTCGGATCCTACGACATTTTCAAGAACCCTTTGTCATGACGTTTTCACCAACCCTTTGACATGACATTTTCTCTAACTCTACTATGGCATGTCATGGTAAAACTTTTATAATATTACAGAGTGCAGTCCGATTCTTTCCTAAAAAAGGAAAGTTGTCATTAAAATCATCTGCAATGGTTCCCATCAAAATGTTCAATGACAAAGAAGTTAATCAATCAAGGGTGCAAGTGATCCGACATGACATTGTTTTTGGCTGAATCACCGATAAATTTTCAAAGAGTCGCCCGCAAAAGATCCTATTGATTTTCGGATGCTACGACATTTTCAACAATCCTTTGTCATGACGTTTTCATCAACCCTTTGACATGGCATTTTCTCTAACTCTACTATGGCATGACATGGTAAAACTTGCCTAATATTACAGAGTGCAGTCCGTTTTTATACCCTCAGCCTTTAGGCTAAAGAGGGTATATACACTTTGATACGATGAAAATGTGCCTCATCGAAATAATGGTTATAGACCCCAAGTATGTTTGGACGAAATCTGTTTCAGACAATTTGGAGTCGATCTAGCAATGTCCGTCCGTCTGTCTGTCTGTCCTGCTGGCTGGAGCGCACGATAACTCTCGAACGGATGAACCGATTCGGGTCAAATTTTGGCTTTCGTAATATTTTGCCCAAACTTAGTTTAAGTTCGCAGAACATCGGTCCACCGATTTGGTCTATACTTTGTATAGCGTAAACTTACTACCAGAGTAATATGAGGTTCAAATATGGACTCAATCGGTCCCCCCACACAAAATTTCGGAAATGTTCAGTTTAGGACCTGCTCTCGAATCGCTTTGATTAGCAACTTGTATTCACTGCCCCCTATACAACGGTACAAGTTTCATCAGGGGCAAGTCCACACTTCCTGAAAAACTAGCCTTAAAGGTGCAAAAAAACCCCTATGACACCGTGTGTAGTGGTTGGAGCGCAAGATAACTCTCGAACGGATCTACTGAGTCAGTCCAAAATGTAATATTTTGTGCAAACTTAATTTAAGTTCGAAGATAAGCCATATCGGTCCACATCTTCAGGTACCTCCCCCAAAAAAGTTCAAAAATGTTCGGAAAAATTGTGCGCACGATAACTTTGGATGGGAGTGAGCGATTTGGTCCATACTTTACACATCCTAATATATTTACCAGATATAGATCAGGTTCGAATATGGACTATATTTGTTTTGTTTAGTCCTTCGGGTACCTCCCACACAAAATTTTGGATAAATTCACTTTAAGACCTGTTCTCAAATCACTTTGATTTTTGTTGAAGCATCTTGCATTCTCTGTCTCAATTACGACAGTAAACGTTTTTTCAGGGGCAAGTCCATACTTCTTGAGAAAACAATCTGAAAGTTGTAAAAAAAAAACCTATGGCACCATATGTAGTGGCTGTAGAGCTCAAACCGAATACTGCGTTCGTCCACACTTTGGATATCGTAATATTTCTTCGAATATTATATGAAATTCGATGGTAGTGCTTATTAGTCCACTGCTGCCGGAACCTCTCCCACAAATGTTTGAAAATATTTGCTAAAATGATAAGCGCAATATCTCACAAACGTAGCAACCGATTTTGTCCCTATCGGTCCAATACTTGGGGTACCACTCATACAAATGTTCAACACATTTTTGTAGTTGAGGGTCTGTTCGAGGATCCTTTGGACATTTTTACTGAAGGTTTCCCTAGTGGCCCGATATTATGCTTTTCGTAGGCTAGTATGGCACAAAAGCCCTATCTATCGATATCCCCCGCAAAGCTTGAGCTTTATTCCAATCCATGATTCTGTCGGTTCATATGCCCATATATTTCTTTTTTTTTTGGAAAAAAAGTATTTCAATCCACACAGGCTGAGGGTACTTTTTTACTTGTTATTTTTAAACTCGATGATAGGGGACCTCTTAACGCAGTGTCCGAATGACATGTTGAGCTGCGTGCAACAACTATTGTTCATAAGTTGTACTTGGCCAATATACATAGGAAATGCAAGTCAACATTACTACGATGAGTTTTACAACCGTGATCGTGATTTCGAGTCTCCGACAATATCAGACCATTTAAAAATAACCGATCATATATAGCTTTCAACTTATTTAGGTAAAAAATATTAAGTCCCAATTTACATTAGGCGAGTTTACTTGCGGCAATTGTCAGTTTGTAGGTGAGAGAGGGTGCTGAGAGGCAAAGGGTATATGCCTCACCTCTCTCTCCTACAAAATGACAATTGCCGCAAGTAAACTCGCCCAATGTAAAATGAGACTATGTAAATAAAAAAACGAAATTCGTATCTATTCGGATCTATTGGTTGAAATGCTGAAGGGAAGATCAAATCGTTCACGCCTTCCATTGAATCAATAGAAAACATCCGGTGGAATCATTGCATTCCATGGAACCACTTCCATCAAATGTTTTGTGGGTTATAATGTCAAGTTCAGGAAAAAAGTCATATGGGTTCCAAAACGTTCGCTTTGATAGTGCTGGTCTTCGGTCGGAACATGGATACAGATAGGACTGATGTTGAACAAATATCTGTTATAGAAAATTTTCTTGTTTATCATCAACCGGGCTGATGCCGCAGAAGATATTTGTTGCCCTATACTAACTACAAATCCACAGTCAGGCTTTTGTCTAGTTTTATGGCAGGTGTAATAGAGTGTGTCATCTTGATATGTTTTTGTGACAATAACACAGAGTCAACTAGCTTTGCAATGTTCAAAAAATGTGGTTCACTGTGGTTCATAATTATAAAGAACTGTAAACTATTGTGGATTTTTTTCGCTTTAATGAAATCAACTGAGTTAACACTTTATATAGACTACACAGAAACATTATCCATAGGAATAGAAGGACTGAATAGTAATAATATGGCTTCAGGGAACATACTTTTTCTTCCTTATATCATAATAATTGGATATCTTCAATATGAAATTTTTGAGGCCTTTCTTTTCCATAACGTTTATTATGTAGTTTTAAACAGTTGTGTTGCTATGATTTCGAGAAGATCCTGGTCCCTTCAATCCTTGGAAAAATGGTGTTGGCATTAAAATTTTAAAAATTATTGTTTAAGTCTGGAGGATTATCATACGAGATTGAAACTTCAACAATAACAAAACAAACACTAATAATTACTCTTAAGTGTTGCATACTTTGAGGCTGGACACAAAATTGGAAAATCAAGGTAAATAATACCAGCTTTCGCACAAAAAGTTGGTATATATAAATTTGACTTGTATATCTCCAAAGATATAGAAACTTTGAAACGATGTAGAGAATGGTTTTGAATTTCAGTTTTGCTCCAATTTTGCTTGCTTGGTCCCGGTCCACACTAGCGTGAATTTCATTAAAAAATTTCATGAAATTAGGTGTTCTTAAATCGAATTCCCCACTACAGCAATTTTATGGTTTTACTCTACCATGGAGGTCGATCTAGAGATGTATAATTTCATGCAATTTTTTTCAATGAAATCACTCTAGTGTGGACCGGGACTTGGCCATGTTATCGTTCGTTGTTTCCGGCCATTCATCAGGAACCAAGGGAAATGTTAGTGATTCAGAAATCGTTAAAAAATAAAAAGGAACGGTTTCAGAAACTTTATCGCCTTCATCCTTTCGTCGAAATTTATGCCCTCTCTCTCTCTCTTTCTCTCTTTTTTAGTATCTCTCCATAGTAAAAATACTTTACTAAGCTCTCACTGTTGCTATTTTTTTCTTTTATTTATTTTCTTTTGATGTACAAAATCTAATTGGATAAAGAAAATAAAGAAAAAAATATACAAAATTTTATATGTATTTTCTAATCAAAATTTTGTTATTAAAAAAATAAATTGTCTATTGTTTTTTGTTGCCTACATATATACCAAGCTATGTAATTTGTGTATTTAATAAATATTTTTGTTAAAGCTCTTATTATTAAAACAAAAAACTACTATACAGATTTATATATGTGAATATTCACACAAACATATTTTGTTTTCTCTTTTTGTATTATAAAAAAAATACTTTTTTTTATTTTAATAAAAAACTCTATTTTGTTTGTTTTTTTTTGTGTAATCAAAAAAGTAAAATTAAAAAAAAATAAATATACACCCTATGGACTGATTTCATTAAATTATAATTATTATTTTTTTTTTTAATAAAGAAAATTACAAACACGAAACCCAATAAAAAAGAATTAAATCATTCATAAATTATAATAAAAATAAAATATGTAATAAAAAATAAATGCTTATATATTTGTTAAAGAAAACCATATATTACTTTAAATAATAAATATTTAAATTATATTTAATATTATTATAAAGAAAACATTGTATATATTTACATATAAATATAATGAAAAAAACAAAAATTACACACATACATACACATTTTTGTTATACTATTATTACTATTATGTTATTAATTTTTGTTTATGTTCTATTACTATTATTATAAAATACAATTTTATAATTATGTTAATGAAAAAAAAACAACAAAAAACAAAATGATTTAAAAACAAATAATTATTATTAAAGAAACAAATGTGAAAAAAAATATATTTTTGTTTGGTTTTATTTTTTTTAATTTTTTATATGAGTAAATTTTATTACCAGGACAAGGCTACGAGGCAATACAATTTATTTGGTTTTATGGTTCAAGAATATTTGATTGATGCCACCGTGGTACAATGGTTAAATACTGAAAGTATGAGTTCGAGTCTCAGGCAACACAACATCACATTTTTAACATTTGTTAAGGGGTTACACCCTCTATTGTCATTTCCGAAAAAGACAAACATTTTTTATTGGCTTATTTTGAGGTAAAAATAGCATAGAACTAGACACAAGTGCGCATCGTTCCAATTGGTCCCAGCTAAACCCACACACCTGTCTCCCGATTCTTTGAATGACAACTCCCTGTGAGGTATGTCTCTTTGCAGTTTCAACTTAAAGGAGAAAGTGAGAAACTTACGGTGAGTTTTTATTCAGAATAACCCCCTTTATGTTCCAGGGTGCAGAATTTTTCTATCTGGACACAGAAGTAGCAGAACCAGACAATTGAAAACCATAGGTTAGGTTAGGGGATGTGCAGCCACTAACTTGTGACTGCGTCACTAGAAGACCTTCCGGTCAATTGTGATCATCCAGTAGAAAAAAGAGGAAAACGCTGCAAAGAAAAGAGGAGATGGAAAAGAGAGGATAGGGGGAAGAAATAAAAAGAGGAATTTTGTTAAAAAAGTAAAGAACGAATAAATTACAAGAAATTTTAAGAGAGGAGGAATAGTTTTGGTGAAGGAAAAAAGTTTTAATTTTTTTTTAATGGTAGGCAGAATATTTGAAACATAATTTACGCGTTCAGGTTGCGCTGTCCCAGCCACTTCAGATTTTTGATGATGTTGTAGATCACATCAGGTTCCACAGTTAAATAGAAAGTTACACCTACTAACCTATGCCGTCTACGAGCCAGAACTGGACAACGACACAGGACGTGCTCGATCGTCTCTAACTCCTCCTCATACTCACAGAGTCTGCAATAGTCAGTAACATCCTCATTCCATTTGATGGTAAAGGCCCTGGTATAGCAGTGTCCAGTGATAACTCCCGTCATCACTCTAACTTCAGCCTTACTCAGGTTCAACAGAGAGTTCGTTCTTTTGACTGACAGAGACGGCCATATGGATCTTGCCACAATGCACCTAGGTTCATTATGTCACAATTCACTGGCTCTTTCGTCAGAGAACGTTTCAATTTTTTGGAAGAAATGACAAATGGTTGATTTGATAGAGTCAGCGATAGCTAGATCTGTAGACTGTGATACTCGTCTAGCTAATTCATCTGCTCTTTCACTATCCAGATAGTCGCGGTGTCCTGGTACCCAGCATAGCCGGAAGCCGGTAGTTAGCGTTCCCAAGACTGATCTACACTTAATTACGACATCGGATTTGATGTTGCAGGATTTGATGGCTTTAAGAGCCGCTTGACTATCCACAAAAATAGTCACCGGTTCAAAGATTTCTGCATCCAAACTTTTTATCAATTCCGCTGCCTTCCAAATCGCGAAGTTTCCAGCCTGGAAGACACTACAGTTGCTGTCTAGCCTGTAGGTGTACTCAAGAGATAGCCTTTCACAGTAGACGCCAGCCCCGGTACCTTCCTCCATCTTGCAACTTACTTACTTAGTTGGCCCATTACAGAACATTTGTTCCATAGACCGAACTAAGAAAAGATCTCCATTCCTCTCTGTTTTTCGCTTGACTTTTTGGAATACCGCGCCTTTCCATTTCTTCATCCACTTGTTTGCTCCATCGAAGCTTAGGCCTGCCGATTCTGCGTGCACCGCCATGTGGCATGTATTCATACGCCTTTTTAGCGGGTTCATCATCGCTCATTCTCATGATATGGCCTAGCCAACGCAATCGTTGCATCTCGATACGTTTAACTATATTCATGTCTTTGTATAGCTTATATAGCTCGTGGTTCATGCGACGTCGATATTCACCGTCAACGCAAATCGGCCCGTAGATCTTTCGAAGAATTTTCCTCTCAAACACACCAAGCACTGCCTTATCTGCTTGCGCAAGTACCCATGCTGTTGGCCAATACAATTCTTCTTCTTATTTCACAACTGATGTTGTTTGGTGTGTTTATGGCAGTGCCGAGGTAGACGAAGTCTTTAACTACCTCAAAATTGTAGGTACCAACTTTCACAGTTGGTCCGAGCTCTATGGACGCTTTGCGCGTCGACACCATCAACTTAGTCTTCCCGCCGTTTACCGCCAGACCCACTTTAGCAGATTCTCCTTCGACCTTCATAAAGGTATCAGTTACTTCTTTTACTGATAGTCCCATGATGTCTACATCATCAGCATAAGCAAGTAACATGTGGCTATTGGTGTAGATTGTGCCACTTCTTTTGACGTTTGCCTCTCGTATAACCTTTTCCAGCAGGATGTTGAAGAGATCACACGAAAGGCTGTCTGCTTGTCTGAAACCTCTTTTGGTACCAAATTCTTGGGAGAGGTTCTTTCCTATTTTAACTGAGGACCTCGTGTCAGTTAAAGTCATTTTACAAGGCCGGATGAGCTTTGCGGGGATACCAAATTCAGACATGGCTTGGAATACCTTTGAACGCAGCGGGCTGTCGAAGGCTGCTTTATAATCGACAAAAAGGTGGTAGGTGTCGATCTGCATCTCTTGGGTCTTCTCCAGGATTTGCCGCAGGGTAAATATCTGGTCAATGGTGGACTTGCCAGGTCTAAAGCCACATTGGTATGGTCCAATTATTTCGTTGACCATTGGCTTTAGTCGTTCGCACAATATCCCAGACACTATCTTGTAGGCAATAGGGAGAAGACATATGCCCCCATAGTTGGAGCATACGGTCTTATCTCCTTTCTTGTGGACGGGACACAGGATGCTCAGGTTCCAATCGTCGGGTACGCGTTCTTCCTGCTAGATGGTGCTAACTAGCTGATGCATACACCTTATCAGCGTGTCGCCTCCGGTTTTGAACAGCTCGGCTGGTAAGCCTTCGGCTCCTGCTGCCTTATTATTCTTCAGCCGATTTATTGCTGTCTTTACCTCATCTTGGCTGGGCGGTATACATTCAATACCATCTTCTGGAATTGGATCTGTGATATCTTGGTCGTCTTCGCTGGATACCAAAAGGTTTGAAAAATGCTCTTTCAATATCCTGAGCACACTATCTGTATCAGTTACCAAATTGCCTTGCTGGTCTTTACAGGAGGAGGTGCCTGTACCAAAGCCATCAGTTAGATGCTTCATTCTTTGGTAGAATTTTCGGACTTCATTATGGCTCCTGTACATCTCGATTTTTTTCGCACTCCAGCTTTTCCATATCTCTCTTTTTCCTGCGGAAAAGACGTTTCTCCTCTCTCTTTTTCTCCCGATACCTTTCTCGTGCGCTACGCGTTGCTACGGATTGTAAAGTAGCCCTATATTCCGCATTATTCTCTTCGGTGGCAGCACGACACTTCTGATTATACCATGGATTCCTTGGTGGAGGTCTCTGGTATCCGAGTATGGATTTTGCGGCTGTTTGCATGGAGTGGACAATGCTTTGCCATTGCGCTGATATGCTATCGGGATGAGGAGTGCTTTGATTAAGCAATTGGGCTAGTTGAGTGGAATACGCTGTGGCTGTCTGTTGTGATTGCAGCTTACCGATGTCTAACTTTCGTGTTGTGTCTGTTCGTACTTTGTTTGATACGTTTAACGGGGAGCATACCTTTGCTTCAACAAGGTAGTGGTCCGAGTCTATATTTGCTCCTCGGAGCGAACGCACATCCAACACGCTCGATGAATGTCTTCCATCTCTCACAGCGTGATCAATTTGATTTCCTGTTTTTCTGATCTGGAGACAGCCAGGTGCCCTTATGGATGTCGAGATGTTTAAATCTGGTGCTGCTAACTACCATGTTTTTTGCCGCTGCGAAGTCTATCAGTCTCATGCCATTGTCAGATGTTTTATTGTGGAGACTGAATTTTCCGACTGTTGGGCCAAAGATATTCTCCTTTTTTGGCATTAAAATTGCCTAGAATAATTTTAATGTCATGGGCAGGACAACGGTCATATGTTTCTTCTAAGCGCTCATAAAATATATCTTTGGTCTGTTCGTCCTTGTCTTCAGTGGGAGCATGAGCGCAAATAAAGCTGATGTTGAAGAATTTAGCTTTTATTCGAATTGCAGCAAGTCTTTCATTCACTGGGGTGAAGCTGGACACCAGATGTTTTAATCTCCGACCTACTACAAATCCGCAACCAAACTCATGCTTTGTGTCATGGTAGCTATAATACAGTGCGTCACCTTTAGGTGTTGTTGTAACGCCTTTCCGATTCCATCGTATTTCCTGTATGGCAGTAATGTCGGCCTTGTTTTTTTGTTTTTCTTTTCTTTTGTTTTTTCATAGTAGGCTGCTTTTTCTAGGGGAGGGTTACTAACCCGGCTCCCAAACCCAAGTTTTTAACGTTCTTATGGGCGCGGCACATGTTAGCTCACTACCTTTAACGGGTGTTAAAGGCAGCTCCCCAGGTGACACCACGGGGAGGTCAGTGTCCACTTGAGATGGTAGAGGGACCAAGATAAATCCTGGACTTTGACCGTTCCTTGGTATCTCTCATCCCCTACGTCACCCACATAAAGGGGGCTATTCTGAATAAAAATTCAGCGTGAGTTTTTTTATCAGTTGAAACGGCAGAGAGACAAAACTCACAGGGAGTTTTCATACAGAATAACCCCCTTTATGTTCCAGGGAGCAGAATTTTTGGTATCTGAAGAAAGAAGTGGCAGAACCAGACCATTGAGAACCGTACACGAATGATATATGAGGGAAATTCTGAGTGAAATCGGACATTTTGCAAAAAATGATTTTTAATTTAATTTATTTTTTGCAGAGTTGATGCTGCTCTTCAGCAAAAAATGTCAGAGTATATTTTCTGTTTTTTTTTATGACAACGGTTCTAGAGATATCGCGCTTGAGAAAGTCGAATTCTGTAAAATCTATAAGTAAAGAAATACTCATAACTTCTTTAATATTGGTCCAAATAGAAAAATCTTTTTTTGTATTTTTTGTTTTATCATCAACTATCTAAAAAAAATAGAAAACAAATTTGCACAGTGGGCTTGGTTGCAATTTTCGTGATTTATTATTTAAAATCAATTTTAAGATAGAGCTTTGTAATTTGGTATAGAAGTTTCTATTGTTGTTGTTGTAACAGTGTTTATTATTACGTTTGTATGTTCGTTCCTCTGTTCATCTCCAGTTCCAGGAAAGTAGCTGCTTCGATGGGATGTAACCACAAATCCACTGGAGTTAGATGAATAGGTTTGGCTGGGCAGTTGAAAAGGTGTTTTGTGTCGTGCGGGCCCATGCCGTATATCGGGCAGATATCTTGCACGGAGCGGTCGATTTCCGGCCAATATTCCGAGCGTAGTTGAGCCAAAACAACTCTAGTTTGTCGTGGCAGCTGACGCCCCTCAGCTGCGATAGATGGGGGATGTATTTCGAGAACTTTATTCACACTATATTTGCTTATGGCCTTAGCAACTGCATCCGTGTGAATACTATTTAAACCTGCTTGATATGCCTGTTAATCTAGGGGTTCTCTCCTATATTGTTGGACCTCCCTCTCTAGAGCATGAATATCCTTCCTGATATGCCTGAATGTGTCGGGCCTAGCCAGAAGATGGTGATTGGGATGGCTCACACGGTAACACCCAAGCAAGTACTGCAACGAAGGCATCTCATTGTGTTGCTTTACTGGACGAGTCTTTACCTCCTCATGTAGATGGTCCACTGAAGACTTGAGGAGGCAAACTGTTGCTGTTCTCTCAGGGCGGCATTCTGGCAGGTTTGAATCTTTTTCCAATTCGTATCACATAATCGCGGGGACCAAACTGGCGCTGCATAGCTTACCACATACCGACCTATCGCGTTATATGTGGTCAACAAGGTTTCTTTATCTGCACCCCAAGTGCTGCCGGCTTGGTCCTACTTTTCAGTTTGTCGCAGATAGTTGTGGCGTGCGCACAACTTGAAAGTAGTGTCGAATGTGACCCCTAAAATGTTGGGGCAGTTTGTGGTCGGAATTCTGCTAACGTCGACAACGACATTCAATTCTAAAACTGCGCTGTCCATGTGGTGAACAGAGTGGCTGTTGATTTTGTGGCGGAAATCGGCATATTCCTCGAATGGAAAAAGGTGGTAAGATCGGCTAAATAGTTGTTCAGTCTCTCACAGATGTCATTAGGATAGGTACCTGACGCCAGGATCGTCATCCGCATACTTATGAACTCCCCACCTTGGGGAACTACCTGTTTCACTCTACGGGGTTTGGACTTCATGTTCCTGAATTCAACGTACGACTGGCGTCCACACATATAATTGACTATCCAACGTTTCAAAATTGGCCGGAGGGTTGTCTGCTCAATGTCCTCAAACAGCGTGGATTGCCTGACTGTATCAAAGGCTTTTTATAAATCAAGCGCCACCACCACTGTTCTATTACACGGTCGTCTCTGGTTGAGTCCTTGACAAATATATGTGGAGATGGCACGCAGCGCAGTTGTCGTGCTGTGCTGCTTACGGAATCCATGCTGATGATCGGCAACTTGATAGCTATTTCTGATACTGGGGGGAACTAAGGCCTCAAAGGTCTTTACTACGGGCGACAAAAGCGAAATCGGCCTGTACGCTTCACTTTTTCTGGCATCCTTGCCGGGCCTCCGTAGTGGAACCACCCTGCCCGTTATCCAGACTTCGGGAACAATGACGGTGGATAGCGACAAGTTGAGAACTTTAGTGAGATACTCCAATCCCGGCTCATCCAGCTGCTTCAGCATTACCATGGAGATTCCATCAGGGCCCAACGCTTTGGATGATTTAGCGTTCCTGATGGCATTGGCAACATCATCCATTGTAAACTGTGGTGGTTCCTCCTCGACAGGAAGAGATCTGATGCGACATAATATTCTTATTTTCGCCCTGTCACTCTCGGGGTGCTCGACAAATTGTCGATTGAAATAACTTGGGCACTTCTTCGGGTCAGTTAACGTAACGTCGCCAAACGTGACTGAGGTCCTATCTTCCCTTCTTCCAGGGTTCGAGAGTGACTTAATCGTTGCCCAAAATTTACCTATACCGGCTCCAATGTTACAACTCTTCAGATGATTTAACCACTTGTTCCGCTTTGGTTCGCCGACCTGCCTGTTAACTTCCAGTGTCAGCTTCCTGACTCTGGGGTCATTGGGGTTGGTTCGACGAAGCTCATCATGCTCATTTGCTAATTCCATCGCCTCTGCTGGGAAGTTTGGTCTTACTTCGGGTATTCGACCAGCAGGGATATGGCGAGCGGCTGCAGCAGTGATGATGTCTCGGAACGTCCTTTCCGCTACCCGAACATCAGAAGGATTGGGCAGTTCTCTGAAGCGGTGATTGGTGAACTCTCTGAAACCCGGCCAATCAGCCTTCTTATGATTGACGAATGTGCGGCGTTCATAGGTAATGAAATCGGGTGGTCTGCTAATGGAGACAATTATGGGGAGATGGTCTGATCCAAGGGAAATGACGGATTGCCAGGTAACGTCATTTGTCAGACCAGGTGACACGATGGTTATGTACGGCGAGCTGTGACACTCTCCTGTAATTCTGGTAGGGGCGTCCTCATTGACCGTGCAAAACGTAGAGCTGTCAATCTGCTCGGTCAGCGCTGTACCTCTCTGCTCGTTTCCGAGGGCCGAAAGCCACATCTCATGATGCGCATTTAAGTCCCCCAGGACCAGACGATTATGACCTTCCAAAAGCGGGCTAATGTTAGGCACGTAATCTGAGATACAGTTATTCCTCGGCGGGATGTATACGTTCAGCAGCTCTATCTCGGCAGTTCCACACCTGACTGCTACCCCCATACATTCCACGTACGGGTCATTAGAGACAGGGTCAAGCGAGATAGGTCTGTATTGGACACACTGGTGCAATAGGAAAGCTAATCCCCCACCTCCACTTCTGGTGCGATCCTGCCTTAGCACGTTGTAAGCTACAGTTGTTGTTGAGCTTGGTTTCTTGCACCGCAGCGACCTCCGACTCATGAAATCTACTATTTCCTCGATCTTACCTCGGAGTCCATTGCAATTAAATTGCAAAAAGGATGCATTTTCCGGGATTGGGACAATAATGGCTGATGTTAAAGGCTGCATGTGCGGTTGTTGTCGGGGGGACTGCGGGGGAGTCTCATAATCAGACGACGAGGGAGTTTCGTAATCCGATGACGACTCACTGGGGACTGTATTCACACAGCATGCAGCAACGTAGTCCCTGTCGTAGTCCCTCACGTGGACAAGTCCAGAGCAACCCCTTAGATGCACCCACTCCTGACATCTATTGCATCACACCGAAGGCTGGATGTGGGTGAAGATGCGGATGTGACAAACCAAGCACAAATATATTGGTCCTGGGTTTTCCTCCGTCCCGGTCCACGCCTTAGTATAGCCCCCATAGAGCGGTACCACCCTACTTTCGGTATTTTGAAGGTTTTTGCCTCATTATCAACCCGAAATGGCTGAAATATGGTACTTTGTGTTCGTTGAGGGTATGAAACTTTCACCCAGAAATTTTTCGGTATAGGTCCACGCCTTCATATACCCCCCATAGAACGGTACCTCCCGATTTTCGGTATTTTAATGTTTGTGGCCACAATAATCCACCGAAATGGCTGAAATTTGGTATTTAGTCTTCGTGGGGGGTATAAAACTTTCCCCCAGAAACTTGTCGCTACAGGTCCACGCCTTAGTATAGCCCCCATAGAACGGTACCACCCTACTTTCGGTATTTTGCAGGTTTTTGCCTCATTATCAACCCGAAATGGTTGAAATTTGGTACTTTGTCTTCGTTGAGGATATGAAATTTTCTCCCAGAAATTTGTCGGTATAGGTCCACGCTTTCTTCATATAGCCCCCATAGAACGGCACCTCCCCATTTTCGTTATTTTGAAGGTTGTGGCCACAATAATCCACCGAAATGGCTGAAAATTGGTATTTGGTCTTCATTTGAGGTACTAAACGTACCATATGAAATTTGTCGGTATAGGTCCACGCCTTAGTATAGTGCCCATAGAACGGTACCTCCCTATTTCCGGTATTTTGAAGGTTGTGGCCACAATAATCCACCGAAATGGCTGAAATTTGGTATTTGGTCTTCATTTGGGGTACTAAACGCACCATATGAAATTAGTCGTTATAGGTCCACGCCTTAGTATAGCCCCCATAGGACGGTACCTCCCTATTTCCGGTAATTTGAAGTTTGTGGCTTAAATATTCCACCGAAATGGCTGAAATTTGGTATTTGGTCTTCATTTGGGGTACTAAACGTACCATATGAAATTTGTCGGTGGGGGTCCACGCCTTCATATAGCCCTCATAGAACGGTACCTCCCGATTTTCGGTATTTTGAAGGTTGTGGCCACAGGAATCTACCGAAATGACTGAAATTTGGTATATAGTCTTTGTTTAAGGCAAAAGCCTTTCTGACTGAAATTCGTCGGTATAGGTCCAAGTTTCGATATAGCCCCCATAGAACGGCACCTCCCGATTTTCATTATTTTGAAAGTTGTGGCCACAATAATCCACCGAAATGGCTGAAAATTGGTATTTCGTGTTCATTGGAGGTACTGAACGTGCCATATGAAATTTGTCGGTACAGATCCACGCCTTCGTATAGCCCCCATAGAACGGTACCTCCCTATTTCCGGTAATTTGAAGTTTGTGGCCTTTATTCCACCGAAATGGCTGAAATTTTGTATTTAGTCTTCGTTGGGGGTATAGAACTTTCCCCCTGAAACTTGTCGGTACATGTCCCCGGCTTAGTATAGTCCCCATAGAACGGTACCTCTCTATTTCTGGTATTTTGAAGTTTGTGGCCACAATATTCCACCAAAATGGCTGTAATTTGGTATTTGGTCTTCATTTGGGGTATTAAACGTACCTCATGAAATTTGTCGGTAGGGGTCCTACGCCTTCATTTAGCCCTCATAGAACGGTACCTCCCGATTTTCGGTATTTTAAAGGTTGTGACCACAGCAACCCATCGAAATGGCTGAAATTTGATATTTAGTCTTTGTTTAAGGTATAAGCCTTTCGTCGATATAGGTCCACGTTTCGATATAGCTCCCATAGAACGGTACCTCCCGATTTTCCTAATTCTGAAGGTTGTGACGTCAATATCCCACCGAAAGACTGAAATTTGTTATTTAGTCTTCCATGGGTTTATAAAATATTCCAAAAGGGATTTTTGGTGTTTTGAAGGTTTTACCGAAATATCGGAAATTTGGTATTTACTCTTCTTTGAGACTAAAAACGTTCCGAACTGCATAGACGAAAGGAAACTAATTGTTCCATTTTACTTCAATACAACTCGTTGTGGAGGGTATAACAAGTTCGGCCTGGACGAACTTAACGTCGTTCTTACTTGTTTTGTATTAAACTACGATTAATTACAAAAATTTTAAGTCCCACCAAGTGGGATTCAAAACATTAATATTTTTTCTTAATTTTTCAATATTTCTTTCTTTATACCAGTGTGAAACATTTGTTATTTTACAAAAAAAAAAAAAAAATAAATAAAATAAAAAACAGGTTTTAACATTTGTTTTGTGGTTTTATTTAGGAATTTATATGCGTCGTTTTTCGATTTTGAAAATGGATAATGGATTAGTTTTAAAAAATCTATTTTTTTAGTTATAAAACTGTTTTATTTGTTTATCTATTTACACATTTTCCTTTCCCACAATCGTTTAAGACTGATTTATTATTTACTGCGTACTTTTTCATAAAAAATTTGGACTTTTTTGTTCCCCGATTATCGTTAAGTTTTGTTGTTATAATTTGTTACAAAAAAAAAAAGAAAAAAATACATATTAAAATAGCAACATTCTACGACAAATAACGAACAAGGAATTCAAATAATTATAAAAAAATGATAATTCCCAACAAAAGCATTACAATCACAACAATATTTAACAATTAAAATAATTATTAAATGTTTAGAAATATGTATTTTAATATTAACAAAAACTAAACTATAGTTGTTCTTAAAACAATTTTTGCATAAATGTTTCAATATAGACAAATAAATTTATGAAATAAAATAAAATTATACACCAATGATGATATATACAAATACATACATACATATATTTAATTATAATATTGCAGCTTACCGGCAATCTAGTGAATATAAATATTTAATTCTGAAATTATATATCGAGTTGTTTAGATGTGACTATATGTTATACACAAAAACAAAAACAACAAAAAAATATGCATATACACAACATGTATGGGAAATTTATTATTATTAATGATTTATTTAATTATAATATTTATAATAAATGTTTAGATTTTATTGTAAATGTTCTATGACAAAAACAAATAAATGCCAGAGATAAATAATAAACAACAATAAACAATTGTTTTTTTTTTGTTGTTCCTTTGCAAATGTTAACTGATTAACTTAAACTTGGAAAAACCTTGAACGCCATCACTTTGTAAAGGAACCTACAGAATCCATAAGTAGTATGGCGAAGGACATTTTAAACAAATAAAAATTCACAGAAGGAAAATGTAGTGAATGTAGGCACGAGTTACACCAGTGCACAGTGTCCAATTTTACGAAAAACCTGGTAAAAACTCTAAAACTGAATGGATTTTGATCTTACCTTGGGTTCTTAGATTTTCCGGGTCGCTGGTTTAATTTTTCATATATTATAACCCTCACGCGGTCATTAAAGGGTTCTTTTTGGTCCCTTCTCCTATAAAATGTGATCGTATCAGATCAAAATATTCTACAAATTTGTTCGCCCTCGATTTTATGGAGGATTATTATGGAGGGTATAATTAAGGGGTCGATTTTGCATTACCTCTAAACTTGAGTTGCCAAAATTGGAAAGGAGAATATCTTTGGCCCAACAATCGGGAAATTCAGTCTCCACAGTGAATCCATGGTATGATCAGGAGTATCGTGCTGCCACCGAAGAGAAAAATGCGGCATATAGGGCTACTTTACAATCCGTAGCTACGCGTAGCGCACGAGAGAGATATCGTGTGAAAAGGAGAGAGGAGAAACGTCTTTTTCGCAGGAAAAAGAGAGAGATGGAAATACGGGAGTGTGAAAAAATCGAGATGTACAGGAGCCAGAATGAAGTCCGAAAATTCTACCAAAGGGTCAAGCATCAAACTGATGGCTTTGGTACAGGTACATCCTCCTGTAGAGACCAGCAAGGTAATTTGGTAACTGATACAGATAGTGTGCTCAGGATATGGAAAGAACATTTTTCAAAACTGTTGGTATCCAATAGCAGCGAAGACGACGAAGATACCACTGTCCCAATCCCAGAAGATGGTATTCGTATATACAGTATCGGCCAAAACTAAAGCACCCCCTCAGTACATATTTTTAAAATGAAAATTTTTTTAAGAAAACAAAGTTGTAATTTTTATTTGTATTTTTCATTTTCTTTATTTATATCCATATTAATAGAAAACACAATCAGAATGTATTCAGAATGTAATAAACAAAAGTTAAAATTCAAAAATCATTGTAGGTCGTAAATGTAACCGGACAAAACTAAAGCACCCCCCCTATTTGAAGTATAACAAAAACCATTGAAATCAATATTTCGTTGGGCCTCCTCTATTCTGGATGACACAATCACATCTTTTAGACATAAAGGATTCTAAATAATTAATTATTGCAGGCGAAATAATTGATTTTCGGAAAATTTAGCTTAAATCCTCAAAATACTGAAAATCGGAACTTATCGCTATATGGGGGCTATACCCAAACGTGGACCTAGGACAACGATCTTTGGTGGATATGTTTTGTGACCACTAGGAACCCTAAGTACCAAATTACAGCTAATTTAGTGGGGAAATATGGCTTAAAAATTCAAAATTCCGAAGATCGGAAGGTACCGCTATAACGATGCTATACCAAAACATTACCCGATATTGTTCATATCCATCCGAAAATGATACTACATCCTCCTCTGGTGAAATACAAAATCGCTTAAGTTTAAAAATTAGAAAAAGAACGATTCACAAAAGAACGGTAGACGTCGACTTATTCAGTCGACGACCAGCAAGAAACCTTTAATATCGACTAAAAGTGAATTGGATTAGAAAATGGAGGATACTGCTATTTTCCGATGAAGCTATATTTAATTTAATGTATTCAGATGGTAAAAGACGTGTACCAAGTGGGCAACTGTTAAATCCTAAATATTGCTTGTTGGTCGTCGTCGACTGAATAAGCCGACGTCTACCGTTCTTTTGTGAATCGTTCTTTTGCTAATTTTTAAACTTAAGCGATTTTGTATTTGAACAGAAGAGGCTGTAGTATCTTTTTTAAATGGATATAAACAATATCGGGTAATGTTTTGGTATAGCATCCTTATAGCGGTACCTTCCGATCTTCGGTATTTTGAATTTTTAAGCCATATTTCCCCACTAAATTAGCTGTAATTTGGTACTTAGGGTTCCTAGTGGTCACAAAACCTATCCACCAAAGATCGTTGTCCTAGGTCCACGTTTGGGTATAGCCCCCATATAGCGATAAGTTCCGATTTTCAGTATTTTGAGGATTTAAGCTAAATTTTCCGAAAATCAATTATTTCGCCTGCAATAATTAATTATTTAGAATCCTTTATGTCTAAAAGATGTGATTGTGTCATCCAGAAAAGAGGAGGCCCAACGAAATATGATTTCAATGGTTTTTGTTATACTTCAAATAGGGGGGTGCTTTAGTTTTGTCCGATTACATTTTCGACCTAAAATGATTTTTGAATTTTAACTTTTGTTTATTACATTCTGAATACATTCTGATTGTGTTTTCTATTAATATGGATATAAATAAAGAAAACGAAAAATACAAATACAAATTACAACTTTGTTTTCTTAAAAAAAATTACATTTTAAAAATATGTACTGAGGGGTTTGCTTTAGTTTTGGCCGATACTGTATATCGTGTCAGGGATATTGTGCGAACGACTAAAGCCTATGGTCAACGAGATAATTGGACCATACCAATGCGGCTTTAGACCTGGTAAGTCCACCATTGACCATATATTTACGGCAAATCCTGGAGAAGACCCAAGAGATGCAGATCGACACCTACCACCTTTTTGTCGATTATAAAGCAGCCTTCGACAGCCCGCTGCGTTCAAAGGTATTCCAAGCCATGTCTGAAGTTGGTATCCCCGCAAAGCTCATCCGGCCTTGTAAAATGACTATAACTGACACGAGGTCCTCAGTTACAATAGGAAAGAACCTCTCCCAAGAGTTTGGTACCAAAAGAGGTTTCAGACAAGCAGACAGCCTTTCGTGTGATCTCTTCAACATCCTGCTGGAAAAGGTTATACGAGAGGCAAACGTCAAAAGAAGTGGCACAATCTACACCAATAGTCACATGTTACTTGCTTATGCTGATGATATAGACATCATGGGCCGATCAGTAAAAGAAGTAACTGATACCTTTATGAAGGTCGAAGGAGAATCTGCTAAAGTGGGTCTGGCGGTAAACGGTGAGAAGACCAAGTTGATGGTGTCGACGTGCAATGCGTTCATTGAGCTCGGACCGACTATGGAAGTTGGTTCCTATAATATTGATTTAGTATAAGACTTCGCATGTTTTTAAAAATCCCCGGATTCGGGATTTCCAAATTCCTTAACCCGGGTTTCCGGTTTTGTAAGCTGCACATAATTATACCCTACACCACTATGTGGGGAGGGTATTATAAGTTGGTTTTGGCCAAAAAGTTTGTAACGCATCGAAATAATGGTCGTAGACCCATACTTATATATATCAAAATGAATGTCTCGACGAGCTGAGTCGATCTGGCTATGTGTGTCCGTCCGTTCGTCCGTCTGTCCGTCTGTCCATCTAAACCTTGTAATCACGCTACAGGTCGCAATTTTGATCGGATCGTCACGAAATTTTGAGTGTTGATGGGGGTCCCGGAGGGGAAGAAGCCTATTGATTTTGGTGATGGTCGGATAATATTTAGGGGTCGGAATGGGCAAAAAACTTATGTGGAAAAAAAGACAACGTTTTTTTCCAAAGCGAATATCTCAGCTTCTATATCGGGTATATCAAAAGCAAAACCTGACAATGAAAGTAGAAAATATCACCTTTCTAATGATGTAAAGTAGGTTCTTGTAGGTGATCAAATAACGAAGATATCACAATAGTCGCAAATAAACCCCAAATTTTCATGCTTGCGATTTTAGTTATAATGATGAATATCACAGCTTTGGCTGGGGACTTTCCAAAAGCAAAGCCTGACTATGAAAGTAGAAGATTCCACCTTTACAATGATGCAAACTAGGTCGGCGTAGGTGACCAAATAGCGGAGATATCTCAATAGTCGGTTATTCATATCATTTTGCCATTTTTTGGAAATCACGCTACAGGCCGCAATTTTGATCGGATCGTCACGAAATTTGGAGAGTTAATGGGGATCTCAAAGAGGAAGAAGCCTATTGATTTTGATGATGGTCGGACAATATTTAGGGGTCGGAATGAGCAAAAACTTTAGTTGGAGAAAAAATCAACATTTTATTCCAAAGCAAATATCGCAGCGTCTATAAGGGGTCTACAAAAAGCAAAACCTGGCAATGAAAGTAGAAAATATCACCTTTACAACGATGTAACGTAGTTTGTCGTGGGTGGTCAAACAACGAAGATATCGCAATAGTCGCTAATAAAACCCAACTTCTCATTTTTGCGATTTTAATAGTAATGACGGATATCACACCTTTGGTTGGGGACCGTCTAAAAGCAAAGCCTGACTAAGAAAGTAGAAAATCCCATTTTTGAAATCATGCAAAGTAGGTTGGCGTAGGTAGTCAAATAATAGAGATATCGCAATAGTCGTTAATGCATCCCTTTTTCCACTTTTCCTGCAATCACACTACAGGTCGGAATTTTGATCGGATCATCACGAAATTTTCTCACAGAGATAGAAGCCTATTGATGTTGGTGATGTCGATAGTAGTCAAATATAAAATTAAATATTAATTATTTTGGTTCAGTTCGCCTTAAGTCATTTGGTATAAAAGCCAGATAGGTGAAAACGTTCGTATCTCCATAAACGAAATGTTTTCGAGTGAAAAGATTATTCACAGAGGTAGTGGTGTAGGGAATCACATAGTCGGCCCCGTACCGACTATAGCCTTTTCTCACTTGTTTTGATTAGGGATGTCGAACGGGACAGGTTTTCAAAAATCTCCGGATTCGGGATTTTCAAATTCCTTAACCCGGGTTTCCGGGTTTTTTTCGGGCCAATTTCGGGACTGCGGGATTTGTCGGGACTCGCCACCATAAAAAGAGTTTAAAAGTAAAAAATTAAAATTTCGATAGAAAATCCACGTTTGTGGGTCTGATGTTGGATGGAAAAAATATTCTTTAAAAAATCCACGTTTGTGGGTCTGATGTTGGATGGAAAAAATATTCTTTAAAAAATCCACGTTTGTGGGTCTGATGTTCGAAAAAAAATATTCTTTAAAAAATCCACGTTTGTGGGTCTGATGTTCGAAAAAAAAAATATTCTTTAAAAAATCCACGTTTGTGGGCCTGATGTTCGATGGAAAAAATATTCTTTAAAAAATCCACGTTTGTGGGTCTGATGTTGGATGGAAAAAATATTCTTTAAAAAATCCACGTTTGTGGGTCTGATGTTGGATGGAAAAAATATTCTTTAAAAAATCCACGTTTGTGGGTTCTCATCTCGAAAGAGAACGATAATTGAGATTCAATTACGTTATCATGATGGCCTTAACAGGCAAACATAAAATAGAATATTTTATTTTGTATAAAAAAATCATAAACGGTAACCGACACAATTTTTACTCAGCATTCTTTGAAAAGTTTAGAATCATGGGATTCACAAGAACAGCACAGACATTCTTTGATTGACCGTCATTTATATTTGAATCTATGGAAATATTTTCGGAGGATGAATGAGTGATGGTGATACATCCTAAGACTCGTCGTCTTGTGGTTTTATTTTATTTAAATTTATAAATGAATGAAGATCTTTTGTCTCTGTTTCAGTTTGAAAAAAGTGTTCATTGTGGCAAAGTGTCATTTCCATCATAAAGTAGAAAAAGCTCGATTCAAATATTCAAAAAAAAAAAAAAAAAATGGCAAGAAGAAGTCAACGCAATTCAACTAGTTTAGGAAAACTAGAAACTACATTATCGGAACTAGTAAAGACCGAAGAAGCCTATATAGAACAATTATCTTGCATTGTTAATGGGTAATTAAATTTCAAACAAAAATTAAATTAATCATCAATGTCGTGATATAAATAATCAACATTAGTAATGCTAATTTAAAAATGATGTGTCTTATCTTGATATAAGAAGATGGTGATGAATTTAAAGGCAAAGTTAAAAAGTGACCAACAAAAAAAATTATTTTGAAATCGGAGGAAATTGTCTGTCTATCAGACAATCTAAACATATATTTTAGAAGTCCTTGGAAGTATCGCATTTTTTTGAAGAAAATAGTTTTATATTTTATAATTTTACCATCAAGTCGGTTCACAAGGATCCAATAACAATTGTTGAAGATATGGTGAAAGCGAAATTTATAGCGCAATTTTCCGCACGGAAAAAAATTTTGAAAAGTGAAATTCTTTAAAAATCTATATTTTAAAACATTGGAAACTACTAAAATCATATAATTATGCAATATTCTCGCTGAGTCGACAAAAATATTCTCATTTTGGACATAAATATGGAAATACAAATTTTGAAATTGGGGAAAGAGAAAAATTCCGCACGGAATTTTTATTCACGGTTGCCCTGATTACCTTACAGGGCGTGCAATGGAAAGCGACGGACGTCAAAACTTCAGCCGGGAAAATTAACCTATGAATACTCTCTCTCCTATAGGCTAACAAGGATATATAAACTTGGATACGATCAAAATATGTCTCATAGAAATAATGTTTGTCGGAAATCTCTCTCAGACAATTTGGAGGCGATTTAACTATGTTTGTCTCTTTCTGTCTGGCTGGTGCGAACTATAACTGTCTAACGGATCAACCGGTTTGGCCCAAATTTCAGACCTCTATATATTTTGCCCATTTGTGGACCATAATGGTCCACACCTTCGGGAGTGTTCAAAAATGTTCGCTAAAATGATCTAACTAATATGTGTTCCAGAAATAAATAAGATTCAGATATGGCTCCCAAACAAAATTTCAAAATTTTCGCAATGTATAGTGTAAAGTCAGCTAAATTATCTGCTTGAAAATTTTACAACAGTTGGGTTTCGCGGTCTCCATTACGACGGCCTATTTTTTCCATGGGCAAGTCCATACTTCTTGAGATCATGGCTCCAAAGCTCTTAAAACACCTGCCGGCACCAACTAAAATAACGGATGAGCAGGCAAGCGGGCGAACCTCCACCTGAAGTAATGCAACATTGGTAGAGGATTGTGTAAATTGTGGGAAACGGTTAAATTACTCCCGAGTCCGGGAAAAAAGGATAATAGAACGGATGTTATTTTCGACTGCGGGACAGTGACAGATCCAAAGTGATGTGCGAGTTATTTTAACTGGCATTTTATCGAGCAAGCCGAGAATGATAGGACGTAGAGTAGAGTGCTACACCGCAAAAGAGCCCTCTCAGCCGAGAAGTTACCAGCACAATTTATGATGGACAGTGTAGCAGATGTCATCTGAAACACAAAATCATCCAATGGTACTGCTTTAGCAACTGGATGAACCAGGAGTTGAGTACTTAACAAGTGCTCTCAACCACCCATATTTTACCAGAAAACTGGAAAGTTGGCATGGTGGTCCCGCCACTAAAGTTAGGCAACGATACCAGCTGTGGTGAGTCTTACAGGGCGATCTTCCTCTTGTCGCCAGTAGCAAGATTTAGAGGCATTACTCCTCCTTATGGTAAGAAGATATTTCCCAGTTGCCTAACATCACCATGGATTCCGAAAAATGTACAGTACTACAACAGCATTATTCGCTATGTCCACACATATTAGGCGAGGACTGAAACGTGGATTTCTTTGAAGAATTTTTTTGAGGATTTTCGAAGGACATAAACGTGGATTTCTTTAAAGAATTTTTTGTGGATTTTTGAAGGACATAAACGTGGATTTCTTTAAAGAATTTGTTGAGGATTTTTGAAGGACATAAACGTGGATGTCTTTAAAGAATTTTTTGAGGATTTTTAAAGGACATAAACGTGGATTTCTTTAAAGAATTTTTTGAGGATTTTTGAAGGACATAAACGTGGATTTCTTTAAAGAATTTTTTGAGGATATTTGGAGGACATAAGCTTGGATTTCTTTAAAGAATAAAGAATTTTTGAAGGAAATAAACGTGGATTTCTTTAAAGAATTTTTTGAGGATTTTTGAAGGACATAAACGTGGATTTCTTTAAAGAATTTTTTCAGGATTTTTGAAGGACATAAACGTGGATTTCTTTAAAGAATTTTTTGAAGATTTTTGAGGGACATAAACGTGGATTTCTTTAAAAAATTTTTTGAGGATTTTTGAAGGACATAAACGTGGATTTCTTTAAAGAATTTTTTGAGGATTTTTGAAGGACATAAACGTGGATTTCTTTAAAGAATTTTTTGAGGATTTTTGAAGGACATAAACGTGGATTTCTTTAAAGAATTTTTTGAGGATTTTTGAAGGACATAAACGTGGATTTCTTTAAAGAATTTTTTGAGGATTTTTGAAGGACATAAACGTGGATTTCTTTAAAGAATTTTTTCAGGATTTTTGAAGGACATAAACGTGGATTTCTTTAAAGAATTTTTTGAAGATTTTTGAGGGACATAAACGTGGATTTCTTTAAAAAATTTTTTGAGGATTTTTGAAGGACATAAACGTGGATTTCTTTAAAGAATTTTTTGAGGATTTTTGAAGGACATAAACGTGGATTTCTTTAAAGAATTTTTTGAGGATTTTTGAAGGACATAAACGTGGATTTCTTTAAAGAATTTTTTGAGGATTTTTGAAGGACATAAACGTGGATTTCTTTAAAGAATTTTTTGAGGATTTTTGAAGGACATAAACGTGGATTTCTTTAAAGAATTTTTTGAGGATTTTTGAAGGACATAAACGTGGATTTCTTTAAAGAATTTTTTGAGGATTTTTGAAGGACATAAACGTGGATTTCTTTAAAGAATTTTTTGAGGATTTTTGAAGGACATAAACGTGGATTTCTTTAAAGAATTTTTTGAGGATTTTTGAAGGACATAAACGTGGATTTCTTTAAAGAATTTTTTGAGGATTTTTGAAGGACATAAACGTGGATTTCTTTAAAGAATTTTTTGAGGATTTTTGAAGGACATAAACGTGGATTTCTTTAAAGAATTTTTTGAGGATTTTTGAAGGACATAAACGTGGATTTCTTTAAAGAATTTTTTGAGGATTTTTGAAGGACATAAACGTGGATTTCTTTAAAGAATTTTTTGAGGATTTTTGAAGGACATAAACGTGGATTTCTTTAAAGAATTTTTTGAGGATTTTTGAAGGACATAAACGTGGATTTCTTTAAAGAATTTTTTGAGGATTTTTGAAGGACATAAACGTGGATTTCTTTAAAGAATTTTTTGAGGATTTTTGAAGGACATAAACGTGGATTTCTTTAAAGAATTTTTTGAGGATTTTTGAAGGACATAAACGTGGATTTCTTTAAAGAATTTTTTGAGGATTTTTGAAGGACATAAACGTGGATTTCTTTAAAGAATTTTTTGAGGATTTTTGAAGGACATAAACGTGGATTTCTTTAAAGAATTTTTTGAGGATTTTTGAAGGACATAAACGTGGATTTCTTTAAAGAATTTTTTGAGGATTTTTGAAGGACATAAACGTGGATTTCTTTAAAGAATTTTTTGAGGATTTTTGAAGGACATAAACGTGGATTTCTTTAAAGAATTTTTTGAGGATTTTTGAAGGACATAAACGTGGATTTCTTTAAAGAATTTTTTGAGGATTTTTGAAGGACATAAACGTGGATTTCTTTAAAGAATTTTTTGAGGATTTTTGAAGGACATAAACGTGGATTTCTTTAAAGAATTTTTTGAGGATTTTTGAAGGACATAAACGTGGATTTCTTTAAAGAATTTTTTGAGGATTTTTGAAGGACATAAACGTGGATTTCTTTAAAGAATTTTTTGAGGATTTTTGAAGGACATAAACGTGGATTTCTTTAAAGAATTTTTTGAGGATTTTTGAAGGACATAAACGTGGATTTCTTTAAAGAATTTTTTGAGGATTTTTGAAGGACATAAACGTGGATTTCTTTAAAGAATTTTTTGAGGATTTTTGAAGGACATAAACGTGGATTTCTTTAAAGAATTTTTTGAGGATTTTTGAAGGACATAAACGTGGATTTCTTTAAAGAATTTTTTGAGGATTTTTGAAGGACATAAACGTGGATTTCTTTAAAGAATTTTTTGAGGATTTTTGAAGGACATAAACGTGGATTTCTTTAAAGAATTTTTTGAGGATTTTTGAAGGACATAAACGTGGATTTCTTTAAAGAATTTTTTGAGGATTTTTGAAGGACATAAACGTGGATTTCTTTAAAGAATTTTTTGAGGATTTTTGAAGGACATAAACGTGGATTTCTTTAAAGAATTTTTTGAGGATTTTTGAAGGACATAAACGTGGATTTCTTTAAAGAATTTTTTGAGGATTTTTGAAGGACATAAACGTGGATTTCTTTAAAGAATTTTTTGAGGATTTTTGAAGGACATAAACGTGGATTTCTTTAAAGAATTTTTTGAGGATTTTTGAAGGACATAAACGTGGATTTCTTTAAAGAATTTTTTGAGGATTTTTGAAGGACATAAACGTGGATTTCTTTAAAGAATTTTTTGAGGATTTTTGAAGGACATAAACGTGGATTTCTTTAAAGAATTTTTTGAGGATTTTTGAAGGACATAAACGTGGATTTCTTTAAAGAATTTTTTGAGGATTTTTGAAGGACATAAACGTGGATTTCTTTAAAGAATTTTTTGAGGATTTTTGAAGGACATAAACGTGGATTTCTTTAAAGAATTTTTTGAGGATTTTTGAAGGACATAAACGTGGATTTCTTTAAAGAATTTTTTGAGGATTTTTGAAGGACATAAACGTGGATTTCTTTAAAGAATTTTTTGAGGATTTTTGAAGGACATAAACGTGGATTTCTTTAAAGAATTTTTTGAGGATTTTTGAAGGACATAAACGTGGATTTCTTTAAAGAATTTTTTGAGGATTTTTGAAGGACATAAACGTGGATTTCTTTAAAGAATTTTTTGAGGATTTTTGAAGGACATAAACGTGGATTTCTTTAAAGAATTTTTTGAGGATTTTTGAAGGACATAAACGTGGATTTCTTTAAAGAATTTTTTGAGGATTTTTGAAGGACATAAACGTGGATTTCTTTAAAGAATTTTTTGAGGATTTTTGAAGGACATAAACGTGGATTTCTTTAAAGAATTTTTTGAGGATTTTTGAAGGACATAAACGTGGATTTCTTTAAAGAATTTTTTGAGGATTTTTGAAGGACATAAACGTGGATTTCTTTAAAGAATTTTTTGAGGATTTTTGAAGGACATAAACGTGGATTTCTTTAAAGAATTTTTTGAGGATTTTTGAAGGACATAAACGTGGATTTCTTTAAAGAATTTTTTGAGGATTTTTGAAGGACATAAACGTGGATTTCTTTAAAGAATTTTTTGAGGATTTTTGAAGGACATAAACGTGGATTTCTTTAAAGAATTTTTTGAGGATTTTTGAAGGACATAAACGTGGATTTCTTTAAAGAATTTTTTGAGGATTTTTGAAGGACATAAACGTGGATTTCTTTAAAGAATTTTTTGAGGATTTTTGAAGGACATAAACGTGGATTTCTTTAAAGAATTTTTTGAGGATTTTTGAAGGACATAAACGTGGATTTCTTTAAAGAATTTTTTGAGGATTTTTGAAGGACATAAACGTGGATTTCTTTAAAGAATTTTTTGAGGATTTTTGAAGGACATAAACGTGGATTTCTTTAAAGAATTTTTTGAGGATTTTTGAAGGACATAAACGTGGATTTCTTTAAAGAATTTTTTGAGGATTTTTGAAGGACATAAACGTGGATTTCTTTAAAGAATTTTTTGAGGATTTTTGAAGGACATAAACGTGGATTTCTTTAAAGAATTTTTTGAGGATTTTTGAAGGACATAAACGTGGATTTCTTTAAAGAATTTTTTGAGGATTTTTGAAGGACATAAACGTGGATTTCTTTAAAGAATTTTTTGAGGATTTTTGAAGGACATAAACGTGGATTTCTTTAAAGAATTTTTTGAGGATTTTTGAAGGACATAAACGTGGATTTCTTTAAAGAATTTTTTGAGGATTTTTGAAGGACATAAACGTGGATTTCTTTAAAGAATTTTTTGAGGATTTTTGAAGGACATAAACGTGGATTTCTTTAAAGAATTTTTTGAGGATTTTTGAAGGACATAAACGTGGATTTCTTTAAAGAATTTTTTGAGGATTTTTGAAGGACATAAACGTGGATTTCTTTAAAGAATTTTTTGAGGATTTTTGAAGGACATAAACGTGGATTTCTTTTTTAAGGATTTTTGAAGGACATAAACGTGGATTCCTTTAAAGAATTTTTTGAGGATTTTTGAAGGACATAAACGTGGATTTCTTTTTTAAGGATTTTTGAAGGACATAAACGTGGATTCCTTTAAAGAATTTTTTGAAGATTTTTGAAGGACATCAACGTGGATTTCTTTAAAGAATTTTTTGAGGATTTTTGAAGGACATAAACGTGGATTCCTTTAAAGAATTTTTTGAGGATTTTTGAAGGACATAAACGTGGATTTCTTTAAAGAATTTTTTGAGGATTTTTGAAGGACATAAACGTGGATTTCTTTAAAGAATTTTTTGAGGATTTTTGAAGGACATAAACGTGGATTTCTTTAAAGAATTTTTTGAGGATTTTTGAAGGACATAAACGTGGATTTCTTTAAAGAATTTTTTGAGGATTTTTGAGGACATAAACGTGGATTTCTTTAAAGAAATTTTTGAGGATTTTTGAGGGACTTAAACGTGGATTTCTTTAAAGAATTTTTTGAGGATTTTTGATTTGGATTTCTTTAAAGAATTTTTTGAGGATTTTTGAAGGACATAAACGTGGATTTCTTTAAAGAATTTTTTGAGGATTTTTGAAGGACATAAACGTGGATTTCTTTAAAGAATTTTTTGAGGATTTTTGAAGGACTTAAACGTGGATTTCTTTAAAGAAATTTTTGAGGATTTTTGAAGGACTTAAACGTGGATTTCTTTAAAGAATTTTTTGAGGATTTTTGAAGGACATAAACGTGGATTTCTTTAAAGAATTTTTTGAGGATTTTTGAAGGACATAAACGTGGATTTCTTTAAAGAATTTTTTGAGGATTTTTGAAGGACTTAAACGTGGATTTCTTTAAAGAATTTTTTGAGGATTTTTGAAGGACTTAAACGTGGATTTCTTTAAAGAATTTTTTGAGGATTTTTGAAGGACATAAACGTGGATTTCTTTAAAGAAATTTTTGAGGATTTTTGAAGGACTTACACGTGGATTTCTTTAAAGAAATTTTTGAGGATTTTTGAAGGACTTAAACGTGGATTTCTTTAAAGAATTTTTTGAGGATTTTTGAAGGACATAAACGTGGATTTCTTTAAAGAATTTTTTGAGGATTTTTGAAGGACATAAACGTGGATTTCTTTAAAGAATTTTTTGAGGATTTTTGAAGGACTTAAACGTGGATTTCTTTAAAGAATTTTTTGAGGATTTTTGAAGGACATAAACGTGGATTTCTTTAAAGAATTTTTTGAGGATTTTTGAAGGACATAAACGTGGATTTCTTTAAAGAATTTTTTGAGGATTTTTGAAGGACTTAAACGTGGATTTCTTTAAAGAATTTTTTGAGGATTTTTGAAGGACATAAACGTGGATTTCTTTAAAGAATTTTTTGAGGATTTTTGAAGGACATAAACGTGGATTTTTTTAAAGAATTTTTTGAAGGACATAAACGTGGATTTCTTGAAAGAATTTTTTGAGGATTTTTAAAGGACATAAACGTGGATTTCTTTAAAGAATTTTTTGAGGATTTTTGAAGGACATAAACGTGGATTTCTTTAAAGAATTTTTTGAGGATTTTTGAAGGACATAAAGGTGGATTTCTTTAAAGAATTTTTTGAGGATTTTTGAAGGACATAAACGTGGATTTCTTTAAAGAATTTTTTGAGGATTTTTGAAGGACATAAACGTGGATTTCTTTAAGAATTTGTTGAGGATTTTTGAAGGACATAAACGTGGAATTTTTTAAAGAATTTTTTGAGGATATTTGGAGGACATAAACTTGGATTTCTATTAAGAATAAAGAATTTTTGAAGGAAATAAACGTGGATTTCTTTAAAGATTTTTTTGAGGATTTTTGAAGGACATAAACGTGGATTTCTTTAAAGAATTTGTTGAGGGCCTTTGAAGGACATAAACGTGGATTTCTTCAAAGAATTTTTTGAGGATTTTTGAAGGACATAAACGTGGATTTCTTTAAAGAATTTTTTTGAGGATTTTTGAAGGACATAAACGTGGATTTCTTTAAAGAATTTTTTGAGGATTTTTGAAGGACATAAACGTGGATTTCTTTAAGAATTTTTTGAGGATTTTTGAAGGACATAAACGTGGATTTCTTTAAAGAATTTTTTGAGGATTTTTGAAGGACATAAACGTGGATTTTTTTAAAGAATTTTTTGAGGATTTTTGAAGGACATAAACGTGGATTTTTTTAAAGAATTTTTTGAGGATATTTGGAGGACATAAACTTGGATTTCTATTAAGAATAAAGAATTTTTGAAGGAAATAAACGTGGATTTCTTTAAAGATTTTTTTGAGGATTTTTGAAGGACATAAACGTGGATTTCTTTAAAGAATTTGTTGAGGGCCTTTGAAGGACATAAACGTGGATTTCTTTAAAGAATTTTTTGAGGATTTTTGAAGGACATAAACTTGGATTTCTTTAAAGAATTTTTTGAGGATTTTTGAAGGACATAAACGTGGATTTCTTTAAAGAATTTTTTGAGGATTTTTGAAGGACATAAACGTGGATTTCTTTAAAGAATTTTTTGAGGATTTTTGAAGGACATAAACGTGGATTTCTTTAAGAATTTTTTGAGGATTTTTGAAGGACATAAACGTGGATTTCTTTAAGAATTTTTTGAGGATTTTTGAAGGACATAAACGTGGAATTTTTTAATAAGTTTTCTGAGGACCCTTGAAAGACGTTGGGGCTAGTTTGTTGCACAGAATTATTTGTTTTCCTTTCTTTTCAAGGTATTTACGGGAATTTCGCAAGACGATACCACAACTAACGATACCAGACGATTTAAGGGGATATAAAGGCCGTTTCATATTTTGCAATATTGAACAGATTTTCCAGTGGCATAGAGAGTAAGTGTGCTCCACACTATACTTTTTGATATTTTTATTAATTTTTTTCATTTTTTAGTTCCTTTTCACAAATCTTAAAATATTATCGTCACGCTACATCCGAATTGGGTACAGCCATATTAAAGTGTGATGCTGATTTGCAAATGTATGCAAAATATTGTAATAATTTACCAACTGCTCAGTGCATTCTAAGAGACTACAAGGAATATTTTAAAGAGGTTCAGGAAAAATTGAAGTTGAAATGGCAGGTAAACGTGATGAAATTTCAAATTATGGAGAAAGGAATTAATGAAATAAGTCGAAAATTATATCACTTGTTATTTGAACTAGTTTCTTTTTCCAAATTTGTTTTACATTATTTTTCATTTTTAGCTATGCGATCTGTTGATATCACCAGCTCAAAGGTTAGCTGCATACGAATCATTCATATCGAGTATAACAGATAATCTGCGAGAAGTTGATGCTGATTGGGAATCAATGGAAAAGGCACACGAAATGATTCTGGTATACGACATATTTTAAAATGAAAAAAGAAAACAAATCAATTTCAATCTCTTACAGAAAGTCCAAAAACACATCAATGATTTTAGTGCCCTAGAGGATATGAAGAACTTTAATGGTGACATTTATGATCATGGAAAATTACTATTCCAAGAATATCTGCACTGTAAATATGATGGCAAGAAGAGACTGCATTACGTGTTTCTGTTCACACGTCTATTGGTATTTACCGATCGACAAAATTCCAAGGAGAAAGATGGTATACCAAGCTATACTTGTTGCCTGCAAATTCCGGTAAATCTCCTCAGATTATGTCGCGTAAATTTGATTTGAATTTTTCCTTTTCTTCTTCGTCTATTTTCAGATGAATAAGTTGCACATGAAGGTTTTGTCTAAAAAAGAATTTTCATTAAATACCACAGATCCAAATAAAAAATGTACACCCATAATTTGTCAGGGTAGCAGTAAAGAGGTCCATAATCTGTGGTTAATGCAATTACAAAGTCAACTACAAATCCAGGCAGAACTTGTAGCATACTTGGAATATCCCACAGAAGAAGAAACGAATAGAGAAGTTGCCATATAGGGAAAGAAATGTGTAAATAAATAATTTTGGTGAACAATAATTTGAATATATTGAGACTGTTATAAAGTTTGTTTGTTTTTTTTAATTTTTTAATAATATTTATTTAAGCATTTTTTTAATAAACAATATATTTTTCGATGGATTTTTTAAATTATTTTTGTGGTTCATTGAAAACATATACCTGTATTATTTAGGAATCTGTTTTTAGAGGCGATAAAACGCATAGATGTGATTTTTCTAAAGAATATTTTAAATTATTTTTGGAAGGACATGAACGATATAAACGTCGATTTTGTTAAAGACGTTTTCGAGGCCCCTTGAAAGACATAAACGTGTTATTTTCTGAGGGCCCTTGAAAGGCATTATCGTAGAATTTTTTAACGAATTTTTTGAGGTCCCTCAGAAGACATAATCCTGAAATTTTTTAAAACATTTTTTGAGGGCCCTCCGAAAACAAATTTTGAAGAATTTTTTGAGGGCCTTCGAAAGGCATAATCCTGAAATTTTTTAAATAATTTTTTGACGGCCCTCGAAAGGCATAAGCATTGATTTTTTTAAAGAATTTATTGAGGGCACTCGAAAGGCATAAGCGTGGAATTTTTAAAGAACTTTTTGTGGGCATTCGAAAGGCATAGGTGTGGAATTTTTTGGAGAATTTTATTAGGGCCCTAGAAAGCCACAAGCGTGGAATTTTTAAAGAATTTTTGAGGGTCCTCGAAAGGCATAATCGTGGCATAAGCGTGGATTTTTTAAAGAATTTTTTGAGGGCCTCGAAAGTCATAATCGTGGCATAAGAGTGGATTTTTTAAAGAATTTTTTGATGGCCTTCGACCACGCATAAGCGTGGAATTTTTTAAAGATTTTTTTGATTACCCTCGAAAGGCATAATTGTGGCATAAGCGTGGAATATTTTGAAGAATTTTTTGAGGGCCCTCGAAAGGCATAAGCGTGGCATAATCGTGGAATTTTTTGAAGAATTTTTTGAGAGCCCCCTAATGGTATAAGCGTGGACATTTTTAAAGATTTTTAGGGCCCTCTAATGCTTTAAGCGTGGAAAATTTTAAAGATTTGTTAGTGCCCTCTAATGCTTTAAGCGTGGAAATTTTTAAAGATTTTTTAGGGCCCTCTAATGGTATAATCGTGGCATATGCGAGAAATTTGTTAAAGAGTTTTTGAGGGCCCTATAAAGGCAAAATCGTGGCATAAGAGTGGATTTTTTTTAAAGAATTTTTTGATGGCCCTCGATAGGCATTAGCGTGGATTTTTTTAAGAACTTTCTGAGGGCCCTCGAAGCGCACAATTGTTGTATAAGCGTGGAATTTTTTGAGAGGCTTCGAAAGGAATAGGCTTGGAATTTTTAAAGAATTTTTTGAGGGCCCTCGAAAGGCATGATTGAGGAATTTTTTAAAGAATATTTCTTAAGACCCTTTCCAAAGGAAAGGGTGCTTCTTCAGGCCCCTTTCCAAAGGAAAGGGTGCTTCTTCAGGCCCCTTTCCAAAGGAAAGGGTGCTTCTTAAGACCCTTTCCAAAGGAAAGGGTGCTTCTTAAGACCCTTTCCAAAGGAAAGTGTGCTTCTTAAGACACTTTCCAAAGGAAAGTGTGCTTCTTAAGACACTTTCCAAAGGAAAGTGTGCTTCTTAAGACACTTTCCAAAGGAAAGGGTGCTTCTTAAGACACTTTCCAAAGGAAAGGGTGCTTCTTAAGACCCTTTCCAAAGGAAAGGGTGCTTCTTAAGACCCTTTCCAAAGGAAAGGGTGCTTCTTAAGACCCTTTCCAAAGGAAACGGTGCTTCTTAAGACCCTTTCCAAAGGAAAGGGTGCTTCTTAAGACCCTTTCCAAAGGAAAGGGTGCTTCTTAAGACCCTTTCCAAAGGAAAGGGTGCTTCTTCAGGCCCTTTTCCAAAGGAAAGGGTGCTTCTTCAGGCCCCTTTCCAAAGGAAAGGGTGCTTCTTAAGACCCTTTCAAAAGGAAAGGGTGCTTCGTAAGACCCTTTCAAAAGGAAAGGGTGCTTCGTAAGACCCTTTAAAAAGGAAAGGGTGCTTTTTAAGACCCTTTCCAAAGAAAAGGGTGCTTCTTAAGACCTATTCCAAAGAAAAGGGTGCTTTTTAAGACCCTTTCCAAAGAAAAGGGTGCTTCTTAAGACCTATTCCAAAGGAAAGGGTGCATCTTAAGACCCATTCCAAAGGAAAGTGTGCTTCTTATGACCCTTTCCAAAGGAAAGGGTGCTTCTTATGACCCTTTCCAAAGGAAAGGGTGCTTCTTAAGACCCTTTCCAAAGGAAATGGTGCTTCCTCAGGCCCCTTTCCAAAGGAAAGGGTGCTTCTTAAGACCCTTTCCAAAGGAAAGGGTGCTTCTTCAGGCCCTTTTTCAAAGGAAAGGGTGCTTCTTAAGACCCTTTCAAAAGGAAAGGGTGCTTCGTAAGACCTTTTAAAAAGGAAAGGGTGTTTCTTCAGGCCCCTTTCAAAAGGAAAGGGTGCTTCTTAAGACCCTTTCCAAAGGAAAGGGTGCTTCTTCAGCCCCTTTCCAAAGGAAAGGGTGCTTCTTCAGCCCCTTTCTAAAGGAAAGGGTGCTTCTTAAGACCCTTTCCAAAGGAAAGGGTGCTTCTTCAGCCCCTTTCCAAAGGAAAGGGTGCTTCTTCAGCCCCTTTCTAAAGGAAAGGGTGCTTCTTATGACCCTTTCCAAAGGAAAGGGTGCTTTTTATGACCCTTTCAAAAGGAAAGGGTGCTTCTTATGACCCTTTCCAAAGGAAAGGGTGCTTCCTCAGGCCCCTTTCCAAAGGAAAGGGTGCTTCTTAAGACCCTTTCCAAAGGAAAGGGTGCTTCTTAAGACCCTTTCAAAAGGAAAGGGTGCTTCTTCAGGCCCCTTTCCAAAGGAAAGGGTGCTTCTTCAGGCCCTTTTCCAAAGGAAAGGGTGCTTCTTCAGGCAACTTTCCAAAGGAAAGTGTGCTTCTTCAGGCTCCTTTCCTTTGCTTCTTAAGACCGTTTCCAAAGGAAAGGGTGCTTCTTAAGACCCTTTCCAAAGGAAAGGGTGCTTCCTCAGGCTCCTTTCCAAAGGAAAGGGTGCTTCTTAAGACCCTTTCCAAAGGAAAGGGTGCTTCTTAAGACCCTTTCAAAAGGAAAGGGTGCTTCTTAAGACCCTTTCAAAAGGAAAGGGTGCTTCTTAAGACCTTTTAAAAAGGAAAGGGTGTTTCTTCAGGCCCCTTTCAAAAGGAAAGGGTGCTTCTTCAGGCCCCTTTCCTTTGCTTCTTAAGACCGTTTCCAAAGGAATGGGTGCTTCTTAAGACCCTTTCCAAAGGCAAGGGTGCTTCTTAAGACCCTTTCCAAAGGAAAGGGTGCTTCTTAAGATCCTTTCCAAAGGAAAGGGTGCTTCTTAAGATCCTTTCAAAAGGAAAGGGTGCTTCGTAAGACCCTTCAAAAAGGAAAGGGTGTTTCTTCAGGCCCCTTTCAAAAGGAAAGCGTGCTTCTTCAGGCCCCTTTCCTTTGCTTCTTAAGACCGTTTCCAAAGGAAAGGGTGCTTCTTCAGGCCCCTTTCCAAAGGAAAGGGTGCTTCTTCAGGCCCCTTTCCAAAGGAAAGGGTGCTTCCTCAGATCCCTTTCCAAACGAAAGGGTGCTTCTTAAGACCCCTTCCAAAGGAAAGGGTGCTTCTTAAGACCCTTTCCAAGGGAAAGGGTGCTTCTTAAGACCCTTTCCAAAGGGAAGGATGCTTCTTTAGGCCCCTTTCCAAAGGGGAAGGGTGCTTCTTTAGGCCCCTTTCCAAAGGGAAGGGTGCTTCTTCAGGCCCCTTTCCAAAGGTTGAAAGAGAATCTGCTAAAGTAGGTCTGGCAGAAAACTGCGACAAGACTAAGTGATGGTATCGACACAAAATGCGTCCATAGAACGTGAACCAACTGAAAGCGGTGCATATAATTTTTAGGTAATTAAAGACTTTGTCTACCTTCTCGCCGCCATAAATACAACAAACAACATTAGTTGTGAAATACGAAGAAGAATTTTATGGACCAACAGATGCTAATTTGGCTTAAGTAGGTGGATGAAAAAATATTCTTTAAATAATATTGTTTCTGAGCCAAAACAGGGTAAATGTCAACAATTGGGCAAAACCGACTATACCTAAACGTGAATATTCTGGATTTGGATAGTTAACAACATCGGGAGCGCCGTTCTATGAAGGCTGTATAAAACGTTAACTTGTACCGATAAATTTCTGGAGGAAAGTTTCGTAACTCTAAATACTAAATACCAAATTTCACTTATTCCCATTGAATATTGTGGCTAAAACTTTCAAAATACCAAAAATTGGGAGGGATCTTTACATGGGGGGTATATAAAAACATGGAACAATACCGGAAATTTTCAGGTGGGAAGTTTTATACCACCAACGGAGATTAAATATTAAATTTCATCCGTTTCGATGGGATATTGATGACACGACCATAAAATACCGGAAATTTGGAAAGTACACTTCTATGGGGTTATTTGAAGAAAAGGGCTTATACTGCTAATTCTCTTCTGCAATATTTTATACACCCATGGCAATTTAAATACAAAATTTCAGTCATATCGGTGGTATATTCAGGCCTATGGGGGTATTTGAGGTCGTCGACCTATACCGGCACAGTTCGGATGGAATGTTTCATACCTCTATCAAAAACTTAATGCCAAATATCAGCTATTTTGGTGGAGAACGAGCTATATGTAGAAAATCGGGACCTACCGTTCTATGGGGGCTATATGAAGGCATAGACCTATACCGACAAACTTCAGGTGGAGAGTTTTATACCCTCAACGAAGACTAAGTACCATATTGCAGCAATTTCCGTGTTAGAATGAGGCTAAAACCTTCAATAAACCGAAAATTGGGATATACCGTTCTATGGGGGTACCCCCAAAAACATGCACGTAGCCGACAAATTTCTGAGGGAAATGTTTGTAGCCCGGAAAAAGACTAAATACTAAATTTCAGCCATTTCGGTGGAATATTGAGGCTAAAACCTTAAAAATACCGAAAATCGGGCGGTGCCGTTTTATGGTAGCTGTATGAAGACGTTGACCTATACCGACTAATTTCAGGTGGAAAGTTTTATACCCACAACGAAGACTATGTACCAAATTTTAGCCAATTCGGTGTTATAATGAGGCTAAACCCTTCAAAACTGGTCGTATAGTATAGCTAAAACCTTCAAAAATACCGAAAACTGGGAGATATCGTCCTATGGGGACTATATGAGGGCGACCGACAAATTTCATATGGAATGTTTTATACCCCAAGTGTAGACTAACCACAAAATTTCAGCCATTTCGGTGGAATATTAAGGCCACAACCTTCAAAATACCGAAAATCGGGAGGTACCGCTTTATGGGGTCTATATGAAGGCGTAGACCTATACCGACAAATTTCATATGGAATGTTTTGTACCCCAAATGAAGACTAACCACCAAATTTCAGCCATTTCGGTGGAATATTGAGGCCACAACCTTCAAAATACCGAAAATCGGGAGGTACCGCTCTTTGGGGTCTATATGAAGGCGTAGACCTATACCGATAAATTTCATATGGAATGTTTTGTACCCCAAATGAAGACTAACCACCAAATTTCAGCCATTTCGGTGGAATATTGAGGCCACAACCTTCAAAATACCGAAAATCCGGAGGTACCGTCCTATGGGGGCTATATGTAGGCGTGAAACTATACCTACAAATTTCGGGGGGAAAGTTTTATACACCCAACGAAGATTAAATACCAAATTTCAGCCATTTCGCTGCGATAATGAGACTAAAACCTTCAAAATACCGAAAATCGGGAGATATCGTCCTATGGTAGAAATATTTCTTAGCCTGTGGAAACACAAAATACAAAGTTACAACCGATTCCTTAGTCATATGGGACTAATACATTCAAAATATCTTAAAGTGACGCGTATTATATATGGGGCGTTATAGGGGCTCTACCAAAACGTGGACCTATATAAACAAACTTTAGTAGAAATGTTTTTAAGTTTCTGGAGACACGAAATACCAAATTACCACCAATTCGGTGTTCAAATGGGACTAATACATTAAAAATATCTTAAAATGACGCGTATATGGGGCTATATGTTTCTTAGCCTCTTGAAACGCAAAATGCAAAGTTACAACCGACTCTGTGGTCAAATGGGACCAATACATTCAAAATATCTTAAAATTACGCGTACTATATATGAAGCCTTATATGGGGGCTATACCAAAACGTGGACCTATGTATATAAACAAAATTTGGTAGAAATATTTTTTAGCTTCTGGAGACACAAAATACCAAATTACAATCAATTCGGTGGTCAAATGGGACAAATATCCTAAAAATTCCTTAAGACGACGACGCGCCACGCGTCACTTTGTATGGGGGCTATACGAAAACGTGGACCTACATAGCCCGCTTTCAATACCAAAAAAAAAAATATATATATATATATTCTTTAAATAATCCCCGTTTCTTGGTCTGAAGGTGGATGAAAAAATATTCTTTAAATAATCCACGTTTCTTGGTCTGAAGGTGGATGAAAAAATATTCTTTAAATAATCCACTTTTCTTGGTCTGAAGGTGAATGAAAAAATATTCTTTAAATAATCCACGTTTCTTGGTCTAAAGGTGGATGAAAAAATATTCTTTAAATAATCCACGTTTCTTGGTCTGAAGGTGGATGAAAAAATATTCTTTAAATAATCCACTTTTCTTGGTCTGAAGGTGGATGAAAAAATATTCTTTAAATAATCCACGTTTCTTGGTCTGAAGGTGGATGAAAAAATATTCTTTAAATAATCCACTTTTCTTGGTCTGAAGGTGGATGAAAAAATATTCTTTAAATAATCCACGTTTCTTGGTCAGAAGGTGGATGAAAAAATATTCTTTAAATAATCCACGTTTCTTGGTCTGAAGGTGAATGAAAAAATATTCTTTAAATAATCCACGTTTCTTTGTCTGAAGGTGGACGAAAAAATATTCTTTTAATATTCCACATTTCTTGGTCTGAAGGTGGACGAAAAAATATTCTTTTAATATTCCACATTTCTTGGTCTGAAGGCGGATGAAAATATTCGTAAAAAAATCTACTTTTTGGTCCAAAGTCCCATGGAAAAATATACTTAAAAATCCGCTTTTTTTGGTCTAAAGTCCCATGGAAAAATATTCTTAAATAATCCACGTTTCTTGGTCTGTTAGTGGATGAAAAAATATTCTTTAAATAATCCATGTTTCTTTGTCTGTTGGTGGATGAAAAAATATTCTTAAAATCTACGTTTTTTGGTCTAAAATATCCACTTTATTGGTCTAATTTTATATGAAAAAATATTCTTTAAATAATCCACTTTTCTTGGTCTGAAGGTGGATGAAAAAATATTCTTTAAATAATCCACTTTTCTTGGTCTGAAGGTGGATGAAAAAATATTCTTTAAATAATCCACGTTTCTTGGTCTGAAGGTGGATGAAAAAATATTCTTTAAATAATCCACTTTTCTTGGTCTGAAGGTGGATGAAAAAATATTCTTTAAATAATCCACGTTTCTTGGTCTGAAGGTGAATGAAAAAATATTCTTTAAATAATCCACGTTTCTTGGTCTAAAGGTGGATGAAAAAATATTCTTTAAATAATCCACGTTTCTTGGTCTGAAGGTGGATGAAAAAATATTCTTTAAATAATCCACTTTTCTTGGTCTGAAGGTGGATGAAAAAATATTCTTTAAATAATCCACGTTTCTTGGTCTGAAGGTGGATGAAAAAATATTCATTAAATAATCCACTTTTCTTGGTCTGAAGGTGGATGAAAAAATATTCTTTAAATAATCCACGTTTCTTGGTCAGAAGGTGGATGAAAAAATATTCTTTAAATAATCCACGTTTCTTGGTCTGAAGGTGAATGAAAAAATATTCTTTAAATAATCCACGTTTCTTGGTCTAAAGGTGGATGAAAAAATATTCTTTAAATAATCCATTTTCTTGGTCTGAAGGTGGATGAAAAAATATTCTTTAAATAATCCACGTTTCTTGGTCTGAAGGTGGATGAAAAAATATTCTTTAAATAATCCACGTTTCTTGGTCTGAAGGTGGATGAAAAAATATTCTTTAAATAATCCACTTTTCTTGGTCTGAAGGTGGATGAAAAAATATTCTTTAAATAATCCACGTTTCTTGGTCTGAAGGTGAATGAAAAAATATTCTTTAAATAATCCACGTTTCTTGGTCTAAAGGTGGATGAAAAAATATTCTTTAAATAATCCACGTTTCTTGGTCTGAAGGTGGATGAAAAAATATTCTTTAAATAATCCACTTTTCTTGGTCTGAAGGTGGATGAAAAAATATTCTTTAAATAATCCACGTTTCTTGGTCTGAAGGTGGATTAAAAAATATTCTTTAAATAATCCACGTTTCTTGGTCTGAAGGTGGATGAAAAAATATTCTTTAAATAATCCACGTTTCTTGGTCTGAAGGTGGATGAAAAAATATTCTTTAAATAATCCACGTTTCTTGGTCTGAAGGTGGATGAAAAAATATTCTTTAAATAATCCACGTTTCTTGGTCTGAAGGTGAATGAAAAAATATTCTTTAAATAATCCACGTTTCTTGGTCTAAAGGTGGATGAAAAAATATTCTTTAAATAATCCACGTTTCTTGGTCTGAAGGTGGATGAAAAAATATTCTTTAAATAATCCACGTTTCTTGGTCTGAAGGTGGATGAAAAAATATTCTTTAAATAATCCACGTTTCTTGGTCTGAAGGTGGATGAAAAAATATTCTTTAAATAATCCACGTTTCTTGGTCTGAAGGTGGATGAAAAAATATTCTTTAAATAATCCACGTTTCTTGGTCTGAAGGTGGATGAAAAAATATTCTTTAAATAATCCACGTTTCTTGGTCTGAAGGTGGATGAAAAAATATTCTTTAAATAATCCACGTTTCTTGGTCTGAATGTGGATGAAAAAATATTCTTTAAATAATCCACGTTTCTTGGTCTGAAGGTGGATGGAAAAATATTCTTTAAATAATCCACGTTTCTTGGTCTGAAGGTGGATGAAAAAATATTCTTTAAATAATCCACGTTTCTTGGTCTGAAGGTGGATGAAAAAATATTCTTTAAATAATCCACATTTCTTGGTCTGAAGGTGGATGAAAAAATATTCTTTAAATAATCCACGTTTCTTGGTCTGAAGGTGGATAAAAAAATATTCTTTAAATAATCCACGTTTCTTGGTCTGAAGGTGGATGAAAAAATATTCTTTAAATAATCCACGTTTCTTGGTCTGAAGGTGGATGAAAAAATATTCTTTAAATAATCCACGTTTCTTGGTCTGAAGGTGAATGAAAAAATATTCTTTAAATAATCCACGTTTCTTGGTCTAAAGGTGGATGAAAAAATATTCTTTAAATAATCCACGTTTCTTGGTCTGAAGGTGGATGAAAAAATATTCTTTAAATAATCCACTTTTCTTGGTCTGAAGGTGGATGAAAAAATATTCTTTAAATAATCCACGTTTCTTGGTCTGAAGGTGGATGAAAAAATATTCTTTAAATAATCCACTTTTCTTGGTCTGAAGGTGGATGAAAAAATATTCTTTAAATAATCCACGTTTCTTGGTCTGAAGGTGGATGAAAAAATATTCTTTAAATAATCCACGTTTCTTGGTCTGAAGGTGAATGAAAAAATATTCTTTAAATAATCCACGTTTCTTGGTCTAAAGGTGGATGAAAAAATATTCTTTAAATAATCCACGTTTCTTGGTCTGAAGGTGGATGAAAAAATATTCTTTAAATAATCCACGTTTCTTGGTCTGAAGGTGGATGAAAAAAATATTCTTTAAATAATCCACGTTTCTTGGTCTGAAGGTGGATGAAAAAATATTCTTTAAATAATCCACGTTTCTTGGTCTGAAGGTGGATGAAAAAATATTCTTTAAATAATCCACGTTTCTTGGTCTGAAGGTGGATGAAAAAATATTCTTTAAATAATCCACGTTTCTTGGTCTAAAGGTGGATGAAAAAATATTCTTTAAATAATCCACGTTTCTTGGTCTGAAGGTGGATGAAAAAATATTCTTTAAATAATCCACTTTTCTTGGTCTGAAGGTGGATGAAAAAATATTCTTTAAATAATCCACTTTTCTTGGTCTGAAGGTGGATGAAAAAATATTCTTTAAATAATCCACTTTTCTTGGTCTGAAGGTGGATGAAAAAATATTCTTTAAATAATCCACGTTTCTTGGTCTGAAGGTGAATGAAAAAATATTCTTTAAATAATCCACGTTTCTTGGTCTAAAGGTGGATGAAAAAATATTCTTTAAATAATCCACGTTTCTTGGTCTGAAGGTGGATGAAAAAATATTCTTTAAATAATCCACGTTTCTTGGTCTAAAGGTGGATGAAAAAATATTCTTTAAATAATCCACGTTTCTTGGTCTGAAGGTGGATGAAAAAATATTCTTTAAATAATCCACTTTTCTTGGTCTGAAGGTGGATGAAAAAATATTCTTTAAATAATCCACTTTTCTTGGTCTGAAGGTGGATGAAAAAATATTCTTTAAATAATCCACTTTTCTTGGTCTGAAGGTGGATGAAAAAATATTCTTTAAATAATCCACGTTTCTTGGTCTGAAGGTGAATGAAAAAATATTCTTTAAATAATCCACGTTTCTTGGTCTAAAGGTGGATGAAAAAATATTCTTTAAATAATCCACGTTTCTTGGTCTGAAGGTGGATGAAAAAATATTCTTTAAATAATCCACGTTTCTTGGTCTAAAGGTGGATGAAAAAATATTCTTTAAATACTCCACGTTTCTTGGTCTGAAGGTGGATGAAAAAATATTCTTTAAATAATCCACGTTTCTTGGTCTGAAGGTGGATGAAAAAATATTCTTTAAATAATCCACGTTTCTTGGTCTGAAGGTGGATGAAAAAATATTCTTTAAATAATCCACGTTTCTTGGTCTGAAGGTGGATGAAAAAATATTCTTTAAATAATCCACGTTTCTTGGTCTGAAGGTGGATGAAAAAATATTCTTTAAATAATCCACGTTTCTTGGTCTAAAGGTGGATGAAAAAATATTCTTTAAATAATCCACGTTTCTTGGTCTGAAGGTGGATGAAAAAATATTCTTTAAATAATCCACTTTTCTTGGTCTGAAGGTGGATGAAAAAATATTCTTTAAATAATCCACTTTTCTTGGTCTGAAGGTGGATGAAAAAATATTCTTTAAATAATCCACGTTTCTTGGTCTGAAGGTGAATGAAAAAATATTCTTTAAATAATCCACGTTTCTTGGTCTAAAGGTGGATGAAAAAATATTCTTTAAATAATCCACGTTTCTTGGTCTGAAGGTGGATGAAAAAATATTCTTTAAATAATCCACGTTTCTTGGTCTAAAGGTGGATGAAAAAATATTCTTTAAATAATCCACGTTTCTTGGTCTGAAGGTGGATGAAAAAATATTCTTTAAATAATCCACGTTTCTTGGTCTGAAGGTGGATGAAAAAATATTCTTTAAATAATCCACGTTTCTTGGTCTGAAGGTGGATGAAAAAATATTCTTTAAATAATCCACGTTTCTTGGTCTGAAGGTGGATGAAAAAATATTCTTTAAATAATCCACGTTTCTTGGTCTGAAGGTGGATGAAAAAATATTCTTTAAATAATCCACGTTTCTTGGTCTAAAGGTGGATGAAAAAATATTCTTTAAATAATCCACGTTTCTTGGTCTGAAGGTGGATGAAAAAATATTCTTTAAATAATCCACTTTTCTTGGTCTGAAGGTGGATGAAAAAATATTCTTTAAATAATCCACTTTTCTTGGTCTGAAGGTGGATGAAAAAATATTCTTTAAATAATCCACTTTTCTTGGTCTGAAGGTGGATGAAAAAATATTCTTTAAATAATCCACGTTTCTTGGTCTGAAGGTGAATGAAAAAATATTCTTTAAATAATCCACGTTTCTTGGTCTAAAGGTGGATGAAAAAATATTCTTTAAATAATCCACGTTTCTTGGTCTGAAGGTGGATGAAAAAATATTCTTTAAATAATCCACGTTTCTTGGTCTAAAGGTGGATGAAAAAATATTCTTTAAATAATCCACGTTTCTTGGTCTGAAGGTGGATGAAAAAATATTCTTTAAATAATCCACTTTTCTTGGTCTGAAGGTGGATGAAAAAATATTCTTTAAATAATCCACTTTTCTTGGTCTGAAGGTGGATGAAAAAATATTCTTTAAATAATCCACTTTTCTTGGTCTGAAGGTGGATGAAAAAATATTCTTTAAATAATCCACGTTTCTTGGTCTGAAGGTGAATGAAAAAATATTCTTTAAATAATCCACGTTTCTTGGTCTAAAGGTGGATGAAAAAATATTCTTTAAATAATCCACGTTTCTTGGTCTGAAGGTGGATGAAAAAATATTCTTTAAATAATCCACGTTTCTTGGTCTAAAGGTGGATGAAAAAATATTCTTTAAATAATCCACGTTTCTTGGTCTGAAGGTGGATGAAAAAATATTCTTTAAATAATCCACTTTTCTTGGTCTGAAGGTGGATGAAAAAATATTCTTTAAATAATCCACTTTTCTTGGTCTGAAGGTGGATGAAAAAATATTCTTTAAATAATCCACTTTTCTTGGTCTGAAGGTGGATGAAAAAATATTCTTTAAATAATCCACGTTTCTTGGTCTGAAGGTGAATGAAAAAATATTCTTTAAATAATCCACGTTTCTTGGTCTAAAGGTGGATGAAAAAATATTCTTTAAATAATCCACGTTTCTTGGTCTGAAGGTGGATGAAAAAATATTCTTTAAATAATCCACGTTTCTTGGTCTAAAGGTGGATGAAAAAATATTCTTTAAATAATCCACGTTTCTTGGTCTAAAGGTGGATGAAAAAATATTCTTTAAATAATCCACGTTTCTTGGTCTGAAGGTGGATGAAAAAATATTCTTTAAATAATCCACGTTTCTTGGTCTGAAGGTGGATGAAAAAATATGCTTTAAATAATCCACGTTTCTTGGTCTGAAGGTGGATGAAAAAATATTCTTTAAATAATCCACGTTTCTTGGTCTGAAGGTGGATGAAAAAATATTTTTTAAATAATCCACGTTTCTTGGTCTGAAGGTGGATGAAAAAATATTCTTTAAATAATCCACGTTTCTTGGTCTGAAGGTGGATGAAAAAATATTCTTTAAATAATCCACGTTTCTTGGTCTGAAGGTGGATGAAAAAATATTCTTTAAATAATCCACGTTTCTTGGTCTGAAGGTGGATGAAAAAATATTCTTTAAATAATCCACGTTTCTTGGTCTGAAGGTGGATGAAAAAATATTCTTTAAATAATCCACGTTTCTTGGTCTGAAGGTGGATGAAAAAATATTCTTTAAATAATCCACGTTTCTTGGTCTGAAGGTGGATGAAAGAAAATATTTTTTAAATAATACACGTTTTTTGGTCTGAAGGTGGATGAAAAAATATTTTTTAAATAATCCACGTTTCTTGGTCTGAAGGTGGATGAAAAAATATTCTTTAAATAATCCACGTTTCTTGGTCTGAAGGTGGATGAAAGAAAATATTTTTTAAATAATACACGTTTTTTGGTCTGAAGGTGGATGAAAAAATATTTTTTAAATAATCCACGTTTCTTGGTCTGAAGGTGGATGAAAAAATATTCTTTAAATAATCCACGTTTCTTGGTCTGAAGGTGGATGAAAAAATATTCTTTAAATAATCCACGTTTCTTGGTCTGAAGGTGGATGAAAAAATATTCTTTAAATAATCCACGTTTCTTGGTCTGAAGGTGGATGAAAAAATATTCTTTAAATAATCCACGTTTCTTGGTCTGAAGGTGGATGAAAAAATATTCTTTAAATAATCCACGTTTCTTGGTCTGAAGGTGGATGAAAAAATATTCTTTAAATAATCCACGTTTCTTGGTCTGAAGGTGGATGAAAGAAAATATTTTTTAAATAATACACGTTTTTTGGTCTGAAGGTGGATAAAAAAATATTCCTTATATGATCCGCGTTTCTTGATCTCAGATAGCGCATTAATGTCCTTCCTATTGGGTGTTTGGTTTGCTGTTTTTTCAGCAAGCCGATATTATTTCCTTGGATTTTGTTGTATATAACTCTTTCTGTTCAATTGTTATTTTAAGATTTCTTCATTCTTCTATTAACTTAGTAGAAACAAGTAAAAAAAGTATCAGTCAGCTTTGCCGACAGAGATATACCCTCAGCCTGTGTATATTGAACAAATTTTTCCAAAAAAAGGTTAAATACTTCCTTTTTTGGGGTTTTAAAAATTTTGGTCGTATGAACCAACAAAAATGTTGATTAGTACTAAAGATCAAAAGTTTTGCGGAGGAGATACTTAAAGGAATGGATCGACATTGGCCATTATGGAAGTGGATCTCCAGCCACTAAATATGGTGCCATAGGGGGTTTTTACAACCTTCGAGCTGTGACGAGCTTCGAGCATGGACTTGCCCTTGAACAAATTTTACCATCGTAATTGAGGCAGCGAATGCAAGTTGCTATAACAACAAGTAAAAAAGTATCAGTCGGCTTTGCCGACAGAGATATACCCTCAGTCTGTGCAAATTGAAACACTTTTTTCACAAAAAAGTTATGTATTTAGGAGGTTTCAAAATTTTGGTCGTATGAACCGACAAAAATTTTGATAACGATTAAAGTTCAAAAATTTTGCGGAAAATGTACTTAAAGGAATGGACCGGCATAGACCATGGGGATGCCATAGGGGGTTTTTACACCCTTCGGGCTGTTTTCTCAAGAGGTATGGACTTTCCCCTGAAACAACTTTTACCATCGTAATTGAGGCAGCGAATATAAGTTGCTTCAACAAAAATCAAAGTGATTCAATAGCAGGTCTTAAAGTGAACTTATCCAAAATTTTGTGTGGGAGGTACCGGATGGAGTGGAAAAATATAGTCCACATTCGAACCTGATCTGTATCTGGTAGATATTTTTTGGGACAATTTTTGAACATTTGTGGGGGAGGTACCGGAAGGAGTAGACCGATATAACCCATCTTCGAACTTAAATCAAATCTGGACAAAATATTTCGATACCCAAAATTTGAAACGAATCGATTGATCCGTTCGAGAGTTATCGTGCGCACCAGCCAGACAGACAGACGGACAGACAGACAGACGGACGGACATTGCTAGATCTACTCAAAATTGTCTGAAACGGATATCGTACAAACATACTTGGGGTCTAAAACCATTATTTCGATGAGGCACATTTTTGGTCGTATCAAAGTGTAAATACCCTCTTTAGCCTAAAGGCTGAGGGTATAAAAATCAAAGTGATTCGATAGCAGGTCTTAAAGTGAACTTATCCGAAATTTTGTGGGGGAGGTCCGGATGGAGTGGACAAATATAGTCCATATTTGAACCTGATCTATATCTGGTAGATATATTAGGATAAAGTATGGACCAATTCGGCCACTCCCTTCAAGAGTTACCGTACGAACAAATTTTGCGAAAATTTTTGAACTTTTGTGGGGGAGGTACCTGAAGGAGTGGACCGATATGACTTATCTTCGAACTTAAACTATATTTGGGCAAATTATTACTAAGGCCAAATGTTGGACCGAATCGGCAGATCCGTTCGAGAGTTATCTTGCGCTCCAACCATCGCACACGGTGTCATAGGGGTTTTTTTGCCACTTTCAGGCTATTTTCTCGGGAAGTATGGACTTGCCCCTAAGGAAATTTGTACCGTCGTATGGGGGGCAGTGAATACAAGTTGCTAAAACAAAAACCAAAACGATTTGAGAGATGGCCCTAAACTGAACTTTTCCAAAATTTTGTGTGGGAGGTACCCGAAGGAGTGGACCCATTGAGTCCATATTGAAACCTCATCTAAGTCTGGTAGACATTTCACCATTTGAAGTATGGACCAAATCGGTTAATCGCTTCAAGAGTTATCGCACGCACAAATTTTCCGAACATTTTCGAACTTTTGTGGGAGAGGTACCGGAAGGAGTGGACCGATATAATCCATCTTTGAACTTGAACTAAGTTTGGACAAAATATTACGAAAGCCAAATTTTGGACCAAATTGGTTCATCTGTTCGAGAGTTATCGTGCGCACCAGCCAGCCAGACAGACAGACGGACGGACATGGCTCAATCGACTCCAAATTGTCTGAAACACATTTTGTCCAAACATACTTGGGGTCTAAAACCATTATTTCGATGAGGCACATTTTGCCCGTATGAAAGTGTATATCACCAATATTTTTGAAAATTTAACATAGCTGAAGCCAAGGTTTACCCTTTTAGAACACGTGACTTGTGATTGTATATTATACAAATTAAATACTTTTGGATAAAATGAAATGTTTTTGGACGTGGCAAAAAATATTTACCTTAAAAGATAATTTGCGTGGAAGCTGTGGCTATATTTATGTTAAAAAATTGGTGAAAATGGGTTGAAGCCACCATGTATTTTTTTGTTATCTCTCTATTTGTGAATAAACTACACTTATCTCGAGTTTCCTGTCAAAGTAAAAACAGAAGCAAGCTAAATAAGGATCATCTCAATAATGTATTACTTTTCAAAATTTCGTCTGCTTCTACCATTAAATGGTGCTGACATTTTGAAGCCAGATTTACAGTGTTTTTTGAAATTTTCTTCTAATTTCATTCCGCAAACAGGTTTTTATAAAAACCATATATAGGATTGTAGTACTTGCGATACGAATATTGTGAATGTAGTCTGCACAGCTTCATAGAAATCTGCATTCAAATGCGAAAATTTTGTGCGAACATTTTTCTAAAAATCATATTTTTCGGGCCTAATTTTAACAATTGTCATTCGATTTCTTCGTACTTGACAATAAATCAATCCTCGTGAAAATCCATCTACTAAAACGCGAGTTACAAGAAATTCCAAAGTAGAAAAATCACCTAAAACTGTTTTTGGAAATATCGCGTATTTCATCGCGTTTTTTGCGGTTCGTTTCCTACTTACTTACTTACTTACTTAGCTGGCCCATTACAGAACATTTGTTCTATAGGCCGAACTAAGAAGAGATCTCCATTCCTCTCTATTTGTTGCTTTGCACTCTGGAATACCGCGCCATTTCATCTCATCATCCACTTGTTTGCGCCATCTATTCCTTGGCCTGCCAATTCTGCGTGCACCGCCATGTGGCATGTATTCATACGCCTTTTTAGCGGGTTCATCATCGCTCATTCTTATGATATGGCCTAGCCAACGCAATCGCTGCATCTCGATACGTTTAACAATATTGATGTCGTTGTATAGCAGATACAGCTCGTGGTTCATGCGACGTCGATATTCACCGTCAACGCAGATTGGTCCGTAGATCTTTCGAAGAATTTTTCTCTCAAACACACCAAGCACTGCCATGTCTGCTTGCGCAAGTACCCAGGCTTCGGAGCCATACATCAGCACGGGTAGTATCAGTGTTTTGTAGAGCGTTATTTTTGTTTGACGAGATGTGGCTTTGTTTTTGAACTGCTTACTTAATCCAAAGTAGCATCTGTTGGCCAATACAATTCTTCTTTTTATTTCACAACTGATGTCGTTTGTTGTGTTGACGGAGGTGCCGAGGTAGACGAAGTCTTTTACTACCTCAATATTATAGGAACCAACTTCCACAGTCGGTCCGAGCTCAATGGACGCATTGCGCGTCGACACCATCAACTTGGTCTTCTCACCGTTTACCGCCAGACCCACTTTAGCAGATTCTCCTTCGACCTTTATAAAGGTATCAGTTACTTCTTTTACTGATCGACCCATGTCTATATCATCAGCATAAGCAAGTAACATGTGACTATTGGTGTAGATTGTGCCACTTCTTTTGACGTTTGCCTCTCGTATAACCTTTTCTAGCAGGATGTTGAAGAGGTCACACGAAAGGCTGTCTCCTTGTCTGAAACCTCTTTTGGTACCAAACTCTTCGGAGAGGTTCTTTCCTATTTTAACTGAGAACCTCGTGTCAGTTAAAGTCATTTTACAAAGCCGGATGAGCTTTGCGGGAATACCAAATTCAGACATGGCTTGGAATACCTTTGAGCGCAGCGGACTGTCGAAGGCTGCTTTATAATCGACAAAAAGGTGGTAGGTGTCGATCTGCATTTCTTGGGTCTTCTCCAGGATTTGCCGCAGGGTGAATATCTGGTCAATGGTGGACTTGCCAGGTCTAAAGCCGCATTGGTATGGTCCAATAATCTCGTTGACCATTGGCTTTAGTCGTTCGCACAATATCCCTGACACGATCTTGTAGGCAATAGGGAGTAGACTTATGCCCCTATAGTTAGAGCATACAGTCTTATCTCCCTTCTTGTGGACGGGGCACAGGATACTCAGGTTCCAATCGTCGGGTACTCGTTCTTCCTGCCAGATGGTGCTAACTAGCTGATGAATACACCTTATCAGCGTGTCGCCTCCGGTTTTGAACAGCTCGGCTGGTAAGCCATCGGCCCCTGCTGCCTTATTATTCTTCAGCCGATTTATTGCTGTCTTTACCTCATCTTGGCTGGGCGGTATACATTCAATACCATCTTCTGGGATTGGGACTGTGTGGTGGTTCGTTTCCACTGCAATGAAAAAACTAGTGCAGCATCTTCGTTTTAGCGGAAACAGAGATTTGAAAACTTCTCTGATAAGGGAGCTACATTCATTTTTTCCCAAAAATTAGTGTGTGATGCTACATCCACGGTTCTTGATTGATCGCCTTGAAATAGATATATATCGATATCGATTTTCATGGTGAACACTGAAATCGGATGCGGACAAAAATTGTATGCACTTTGCGCAAATTAGCGATATTTTATAGGTTTTTTAATGCTAGGATGCAGCCGATGCTACATCTTAGCCTCCAATGTAAATTTCGAAAAACATATACAAATTAAAAGATATAGTCTTGCTGTGCATGAAAATCACATGCGGACAAAATGATTTTGATAATTACGCGATTTACACGTATTTTATAATGCATATAAATTAAAATGGGTTATTTGACCTCTGTTTCCATTTCAGAAGCTTTGGGATATATCCTCATCAACCCAATTACCTTCCCTAATAGGAAAGCTTTAATATGAATGTCAATAAAGCAAAATCCGTCTATTTTATTGGGAGTTTTAAGCAAAATGAAGGAAGTATTCCTATAGATTTTTACAATATTTTTTACTACATAATGCATGTGAAAAAATATTTTTTCAAACAAAAAATTCTTTTTTGACCAAAATATGTGCTTATTTTGGCTGTAACATTAAAGCTATAACACCAATCTGTACGATTGTAGTCTCATTTGATTCGCCGTGAAGTTTTGATCCACAGCAAATTTTTATTTAATTTTATGACCACTAATTGGGCCTTAATTTTGAAAAAAGTTGACTTGTATTCAATAATTTATCAATTTTATGTACATTCCGCGAATTCTGTGTAACATTTTGCAGGTATTATGCAATCTACTCGCTGAAGTCACTTCGAGAGAACTTTTTTGTAACAATGGTGCTCATTAAAATAATTAGCGTTTTTAAAATATTTTCTTTCTTAAAAAGCGAAATAAAAGCGCCATAACTATTGTCCGCAATAACCAAAAATTGGCTCGCGACCAGATTCGTACTGGGAATTTTTTTCTTAACCCACATATCAAAAATCGTTGATGTAGCGCGGAAAAAAATTTATCCATTTTTTCTGAAATGGAATATGAAATAATTGACAATATTCGTGATATACCCTCGTTAGCATTAATGCTGAGGGTATAAAAACTTAACTTAGTCTAGAGTCTCTATAAATAGATACACATACTATTGCCACATTACACAATTAATTTACATTTGTGTGGTAAGATTTGTTTGCTGCTTTAAATACCAACAGCTGAAGAGTCTTTGTTTACAATAAAATTAATCACATACTGCCGGATCAAATTAGATTATGACTTCTGCGGTTTGCAATTGTTTTTGAATATATAAATATATAAGTACATACATCTATATATTGATATTTGGTGAAGCTGAAGTTCACAACTATTTTATACAATTATTCTCAGTCTTAAGAAAGATCTTTACCGGACATATACACTTTAGGGAAAACAATACAATAGAATGGCACTTGCTCGATTGTCATTTCGTAAAAGCAAAAGAGAGAAAAACGAACAACTAGAGCTAAAAAGACAAAAATCTCAACAAGATGTGAAATATATAATTGGGGAGCTTCTTGAAACCGAGGAAAATTATATAAAAAAATTAAACGTTATTATCGATGGGTAAGTCTATTAACATCAGTTCGGATTCCATAAATTTCCAGTCTCACACCAATAAGTACATCAAAACTGCGTCGCATTAAAATGTTTTCATGTCTATTACAGATATATGCAACAGTTTCGTGAGCCTAATCCTTCAGTACCCATACCTGATGATTTGAAAATCCGTGCTCGTCTGATCTTTAATAATATTGAAGATATATACAGTTTTCATAAAGAGTGAGTTGAATATTTTATACAATCAGAAGGCTATTTTATACAATATATTTCTGAGGTATTGTTAGATAATACGAGTCTAAATTTTGTTTAAATAATATAGACTATCAGAAAGAATTTTTTAATTTAAAGAATAAATTTTCTTGGGCCTTCAAGCCAGGAAGCGTGGATTATTTAAAGAATAATTTTTTCATACACTTTTCGTCCCAGAAATGTGGACTATTTAAAAAATATTTTTCATCCACAATCAGACCAAGAAACGTGGATTTTTTAAAGAATATTTTCCATCCACCTTCAGACTAAGAAACGTGGATTTTTTAAAGAATATTTTTTCATCCACCTTCAGACTAAGAAACGTGGATTATTTAAAGAATATTTTTTCATCCACCTTCAGACCAAGAAACGTGGATTATTTAAAGAATATTTTTTCATCCACCTTCAGACCAAGAAACGTGGATTATTTAAAGAATATTTTTTCATCCATCTTCAGACCGAGACACGTTTATTCATGGGTCTTCAGACCAAGAAACGTGGATTATTTAAAGAATATTTTTTCATCCACCTTCAGACCAAGAAACGTGGATTATTTAAAGAATATTTTTTCATCAACCTTCGGACCAAGGAACGTGGATTATTTAAAGAATATTTTTTCATCCACCTTCAGACCAAGAAACGTGGATTATTTAAAGAATATTTTTTCATCCACCTTCAGACCAAGAAACGTGGATTATTTAAAGAATATTTTTTCATCCACCTTCAGACCAAGAAACGTGGATTATTTAAAGAATATTTTTTCATCCACCTTCAGACCAAGAAACGTGGATTATTTAAAGAATATTTTTTCATCCACCTTCAGACCAAGAAACGTGGATTATTTAAAGAATATTTTTTCATCCACCTTCAGACCAAGAAACGTGGATTATTTAAAGAATATTTTTTCATCCACCTTCAGACCAAGAAACGTGGATTATTTAAAGAATATTTTTTCATCCATCTTCAGACCAAGAAACGTGGATTATTTAAAGAATATTTTTTCATCCACCTTCAGACCAAGAAACGTGGATTATTTAAAGAATATTTTTTCATCAATCTTCAGACCAAGAAACGTGGATTATTTAAAGAATATTTTTTCATCCACCTTCAGACCAAGAAACGTGGATTATTTAAAGAATATTTTTTCATCCATCTTCAGACCGAGACACGTTTATTCATGGGTCTTCAGACCAAGAAACGTGGATTATTTAAAGAATATTTTTTCATCCACCTTCAGACTAAGAAACGTGGATTATTTAAAGAATATTTTTTCATCAACCTTCGGACCAAGGAACGTGGATTATTTAAAGAATATTTTTTCATCCACCTTCAGACCAAGAAACGTGGATTATTTAAAGAATATTTTTTCATCCACCTTCAGACCAAGGAACGTGGATTATTTAAAGAATATTTTTTCATCCACCTTCAGACCAAGAAACGTGGATTATTAAAGAATATTTTTTCATCCACCTTCAGACCAAGAAACGTGGATTATTAAAGAATATTTTTTCATCCACCTTCAGACCGAGATACGTTTATTCATGGGTCTTCAGACCAAGAAACGTGGATTATTTAAAGAATATTTTTTCATCCACCTTCAGACTAAGAAACGTGGATTATTTGAGGAATATTTTTTCATCCACCTTCAGACTAAGAAACGTGGATTATTTGAGGAATATTTTTTGCATCCACCTTCAGACCTAGACACGTGAATTATTTAAAGAATATTTTTTCATCGACCTTCAGACTAAGAAACATGGATTATTTGAGGAATATTTTTCATCCACCTTCAGACTAAGAAACGTTTATTATTTCAGGAATATTTTTTCATCCACTTCAAACTAAGAAACGTTTATTATGGTAGGAATATTTTTTCATCCACCTTCAGACTAAGAAACGTGGATTATTTGAGGAATATTTTTTAATCCACCTTCAGACCTAGACACGTGATTATTTAGAGAATATTTTTTCATCCACCTTCAGACCAAGAAACGTGGATTATTTAAAGAATATTTTTTCATCCACCTTCAGACCAAGAAACGTGGATTATTTAAAGAATATTTTTTCATCCACCTTCAGACCAAGAAACGTGGATTATTTAAAGAATATTTTTTGCATCCACCTTCAGACCTAGACACGTGGATTATTTAAAGAATATTTTTTCATCCACCTTCAGACCTAGACACGTGGATTATTTAAAGAATTTTTTTTCATCCACCTCCAGACAAAGAAACGTGGATTATTTTAAGAATATTTTTTCATCCACCTTCAGACCAAGAAACGTGGATTATTTTAAGAATATTTGTTCATCCACCTTCAGACCTAGACACGTGGATTATTTAAAGAATATTTTTTCATCCACCTCCAGACCAAGAAACGTGGATTATTTTAAGAATATTTTTTCATCCACCTTCAGACCAAGAAACGTGGATTATTTAAAGAATATTTTTTCATCCACCTTCAGACCAAGAAACGTGGATTATTTAAAGAATATTTTTTCATCCACCTTCAAACCAAGAAACGTGGATTATTTAAAGAATATTTTTTCATCCACCTTCAGACCAAAAAAAGTGGATTATTTAAAGAATATTTTTTCATCCACCTTCAGACCAAGAAACGTGGATTATTTAAAAAATATTTTTTCATCCACCTTCAGACCAAGAAACGTGGATTATTTAAAAAATATTTTTTCATCCACCTTCAGACCAAGAAACGTGGATTATTTAAAGAATATTTTTTCATCCACCTTCAGACCAAGAAACGTGGATTATTTAAAGAATATTTTTTCATCCACCTTCAGACCAAGAAACGTGGATTATTTAAAGAATATTTTTTCATCCACCTTCAGACTAAGAAACGTGGATTATTTATAGAATATTTTTTCATCCACCTTCAGACCAAGAAACGTGGATTATTTAAAGAATATTTTTTCATCCACCTTCAGACCAAGAAACGTGGATTATTTAAAGAATATTTTTTCATCCACCTTCAGACCAAGAAACGTGGATTATTTAAAGAATATTTTTTCATCCACCTTCAGACCAAGAAACGTGGATTATTTAAAGAATATTTTTTCATCCACCTTCAGACCAAGAAACGTGGATTATTTAAAGAATATTTTTTCATCCACCTTCAGACCAAGAAACGTGGATTATTTAAAGAATATTTTTTCATCCACCTTCAGACCAAGAAACGTGGATTATTTAAAGAATATTTTTTGCATCCACCTTCAGACCTAGACACGTGGATTATTTAAAGAATATTTTTTGCATCCACCTTCAGACCTAGACACGTGGATTATTTAAAGAATATTTTTTCATCCACCTCCAGACAAAGAAACGTGGATTATTTTAAGAATATTTTTTGCATCCACCTTCAGACCTAGACACGTGGATTATTTAAAGAATATTTTTTCATCCACCTCCAGACAAAGAAACGTGGATTATTTAAAGAATATTTTTTGCATCCACCTTCAGACCTAGACACGTGGATTATTTAAAGAATATTTTTTCATCCACCTCCAGACAAAGAAACGTGGATTATTTTAAGAATATTTTTTGCATCCACCTTCAGACCTAGACACGTGGATTATTTAAAGAATATTTTTTCATCCACCTTCAGACCAAGAAACGTGGATTATTTAAAGAATATTTTTTCATCCACCTTCAGACCAAGAAACGTGGATTATTTAAAGAATATTTTTTCATCCACCTTCAGACCAAGAAACGTGGATTATTTAAAGAATATTTTTTCATCCACCTTCAGACCAAGAAACGTGGATTATTTAAAGAATATTTTTTCATCCACCTTCAGACCAAGAAACGTGGATTATTTAAAGAATATTTTTTGCATCCACCTTCAGACCTAGACACGTGGATTATTTAAAGAATATTTTTTCATCCACCTCCAGACAAAGAAACGTGGATTATTTTAAGAATATTTTTTCATCCACCTTCAGACCAAGAAACGTGGATTATTTTAAGAATATTTTTTCATCCACCTTCAGACCTAGACACGTGGATTATTTAAAGAATATTTTTTCATCCACCTCCAGACCAAGAAACGTGGATTATTTTAAGAATATTTTTTCATCCACCTTCAGACCAAGAAACGTGGATTATTTAAAGAATATTGTTTCATCCACCTTCAGACCAAGAAACGTGGATTATTTAAAGAATATTTTTTCATCCACCTTCAGACCAAGAAACGTGGATTATTTAAAAAATATTTTTTCATCCACCTTCAGACCAAGAAACGTGGATTATTTAAAGAATATTTTTTGCATCCACCTTCAGACCTAGACACGTGGATTATTTAAAGAATATTTTTTCATCCACCTCCAGACCAAGAAACGTGGATTATTTTAAGAATATTTTTTCATCCACCTTCAGACCTAGATACGTGGATTATTTAAAGAATATTTTTTCATCCACCTTCAGACCAAGAAACGTGGATTATTTAAAAAATATTTTTTCATCCACCTTCAGACCAAGAAACGTGGATTATTTAAAGAATATTTTTTGCATCCACCTTCAGACCTAGACACGTGGATTATTTAAAGAATATTTTTTCATCCACCTTCAGACCAAGAAACGTGGATTATTTTAAGAATATTTTTTCATCCACCTTCAGACCTAGACACGTGGATTATTTAAAGAATATTTTTTCATCCACCTCCAGACCAAGAAACGTGGATTATTTTAAGAATATTTTTTCATCCACCTTCAGACAAAGAAACGTGGATTATTTAAAGAATATTTTTTCATCCACCTTCAGACCAAGAAACGTGGATTATTTAAAAAATATTTTTTCATCCACCTTCAGACCAAGAAACGTGGATTATTTAAAGAATATTTTTTCATCCACCTTCAGACCAAGAAACGTGGATTATTTAAAGAATATTTTTTCATCCACCTTCAGACCAAGAAACGTGGATTATTTAAAGAATATTTTTTCATCCACCTTCAGACCAAGAAACGTGGATTATTTAAAGAATATTTTTTCATCCACCTTCAGACCAAGAAACGTGGATTATTTAAAGAATATTTTTTCATCCACCTTCAGACCAAGAAACGTGGATTATTTAAAGAATATTTTTTCATCCACCTTCAGACCAAGAAACGTGGATTATTTAAAGAATATTTTTTCATCCACCTTCAGACCAAGAAACGTGGATTATTTAAAGAATATTTTTTTCATCCACCTTCAGACCAAGAAACGTGGATTATTTAAAGAATATTTTTTCATCCACCTTCAGACCAAGAAACGTGGATTATTTAAAGAATATTTTTTCATCCACCTTCAGACCAAGAAACGTGGATTATTTAAAGAATATTTTTTCATCCACCTTCAGACCAAGAAACGTGGATTATTTAAAGAATATTTTTTCATCCACCTTCAGACCAAGAAACGTGGATTATTTAAAGAATATTTTTTCATCCACCTTCAGACCAAGAAACGTGGATTATTTAAAGAATATTTTTTCATCCACCTTCAGACCAAGAAACGTGGATTATTTAAAGAATATTTTTTCATCCACCTTCAGACCAAGAAACGTGGATTATTTAAAGAATATTTTTTCATCCACCTTCAGACCAAGAAACGTGGATTATTTAAAGAATATTTTTTGCATCCACCTTCAGACCTAGACACGTGGATTATTTAAAGAATATTTTTTCATCCACCTTCAGACCTAGACACGTGGATTATTTAAAGAATTTTTTTTTCATCCACCTCCAGACAAAGAAACGTGGATTATTTTAAGAATATTTTTTCATCCACCTTCAGACCAAGAAACGTGGATTATTTAAAGAATATTTTTTCATCCACCTTCAGACCTAGACACGTGGATTATTTAAAGAATATTTTTTCATCCACCTCCAGACCAAGAAACGTGGATTATTTTAAGAATATTTTTTCATCCACCTTCAGACCAAGAAACGTGGATTATTTAAAGAATATTTTTTCATCCACCTTCAGACCAAGAAACGTGGATTATTTAAAGAATATTTTTTTATCCACCTTCAGAAAAAGAAACGTGGATTACTTAGGGGTAGTTTACGCTATATGTAAATGTCATATGACACGAAATAAAAACATTCCATATCTACCCACGCAGGCAATGTGGAGACGTAATTTTATTACATTTTTGCTGGTGTGGACGCACAAAGTAAATGGCGTAAGGAAAATCCCCAATATTGCACATATTAGGGACTGTATAATGATGGAAAATTTCATGTCATATGACATTTACATATAGTGTAAACTACCCCTTAAAGAATATTTTTCTATCTACCTTCAGACCAAAAAACCTGGATTATTTAAAGAATATGATCTTTTGATCTTTTTGTGTTTTTCTTAGGTATTTTCTCAAACTTCTTCAGGACAACCAGCACAGTCCAATCGAAGTTGCCAAACAATTTCTGCGCTGTGAATCCCAATTTCACATGTATTCCAAGTATTGCAGTAAGAAAGACTATTCCGCACCAATAATTCGCCAGTATAGCGATTATTTTAACAAGATATCCAGGGAGTTGGGTGAAAAACAACCAGTAAGTTAGGCGGACTGTGGTCTTCAGTTCACACAATGTATAGATTTCTAAATATTATTGAATTTTCAGATTGATTCATTACTAATGCAGCCAACTCAACGAATTATTCATTATAAAAATATGTTAGAACGACTTGTCGATAAAGTCCATTCCATAGATAAGGAAAACACCTTGATTGATGAAGCTTTGGAAGTGATTGGGGTACGGTTGGCAGATTGCTAAAAGTAATTATATAACTATCCTTCATTAATTTGTTCTTACGATTTTGCAGCGAATTGTAGCTGAAGCCGACAACTATAAATGCGTTGATGGTATTTTCAACTATCCAGGTGATATCACGGAACAGGGAAAACTTATCCATCATGATTTCTTGAATTGTAAATATAAAAAGAAGTCTGTGCGTCTTTATGTCTTCTTGTTTAAGCGTATTTTGCTATTTACCGAAAAAACCAAATCGGCAAATGTATATTCCTATAAAATGCAAATACCGGTAAAGTTCAAGACACAACGTCTTTATTTCTCTGTTATATTTATTTATATTTTTTGTTTTTACAGACAAACAAATTTAAAATTGAAAAAGGAAACCCGTTTACGATCACATCCACAGAACCCAACTCAAATATGACCATTGTTTGCCGAGGTGATACACCAGAGTCGAATCATAATTGGCTTGAAAAAATACAAAATGAGCTGAAATTGCATGCGGAACTTGCTGCAGAACTAGAAAATCCTTCAGAAGACTTTTTAGTATAAATTTAAAGTGAATAAAAATGTATTTTTAGTAAGTTATTTGTATATTTTTATGAATATTCATGAATGAATATGAATATCTGTTCGTGAAGGATTTTTGAAAGGATATTTTTTTTCAATGATCTACAGACCAAAAATCGTGGATTATTTAAAGAATATTTTCTCAGTGTCCAACAGACCAAAAATAGTGGATTATTTAAAGAATATTTTTTCATCCAACTTCAGACCAAGAAACGTAGATTTTTAAACTAATAATTATTCATCCACTATCAGACCAAGAAACGTGGATTATTTAAAGAATATTTTTCACCAAACTTGAGACCAAGAAACGTGGATTATTTAAAGAATATTTTTCACCAAACTTGAGACCAAGAAACGTGGATTATTTAAAGAATGTTTTTTCATCCAACTTCAGGCCAAGAAACGTGGATTATTTAAAGAATGTTTTTTTCATCCAACTGCAGGCCAAGAAACGTGGATCATTTTAAGAATATTTTTTTCATCCACCTTCAGACCAAGAAACGTGGATTATTTAAAAAATATTTTTCATCCATCTTCAGACCAAGAAACGTGGATTATTCAAAGAATATTTTTTTATCCACCGATTCCGAGCTCAACTCGAGTATGACAATTGGTTGTCGTGGTGATACACCAGACGTGAATCATAAATGGCTTGAAGAAATTCAAAATTAGTTAAATTTGCAAGCCGAAATTGTTATTATAAATAACAAGTGAATAAAAATTTATATTTAAAAACTTATTTGTATATTGTTTAATGAATATTTGTTCGTGAATTTGTTAAAGAAGATTTTTTCAACGACCTGATCGATTATTGGATTTATAAAGAATATGTTTTCAGCAGATTACAGGATTTTTTTAAGAATTTATAAAATAATTAGCGTTTTTGTATGTGACTAAAGACGTTTTGCTTCCTGAGTATAAGTTTGGGTATTTCTGGAGTAGACATCATAATCCGTGGACCCAATTACTCCACTGAGAAAATATTGAACAAATATTTTTAAAAAATCCACGCTTATTGAAGACATATTTTAAAAAAATTTATGATCATGAATATCTTTTCTAAATTCGACAATCATTAAAAAATATTTAAAAAATCCATATTTTTATTTTTGAAAAAAATATTTTTTTTTTGTAAAAATCCACGATTATTGAGAAAATATTTTTTAAAAAATCCACTATAAATGACAAAAAAAAAATTAAAATGTATACGGTTTTTAAAAAGTTCACGATTATTAAAAAATATTTTTCGAAATGTCCATGATTATTGAAAAATAGTTTTTAAAAAATCTACGATTATTAAAAAATATTTTCCAAAATGTCCATGATTATTAAAAAAAATATTTTTCAAAAAGTCCATGAGTACTGAAAAAATAGTTTTTAAAAAATCCTCAATTATTAAAGAAAATATTTTTTTAAATGTCCACAAATTTTGAAAAAAATATTTTTAAAAAAATCAGAATTATTGAAATAAAAATATTTTTTTTTTTTTAAAACCACGATTATTTAAAAAATATTTGTTAAAAAACTCACGATAATTGAAAGAATTCTTTAAATATTCTACGGTAATTAAAACAAGTAAAAAAGCGTTAAGTTCGGCCTGGCCGAACTTTTCATACCCTCCACCATAGAATATTCTGAACTAAAATAAAAAATAGTTTTCATTCCTGTCCCCAACTTTAAGTAGGTACGTTAAAATGTCAGATAATGTACATAAAATGTTTCATTCGGTAGGCCCTTTTTTATGGTGCCTATATGTAACTATGTATGTTGACAAATTTTGGTGGACTAGAAATTGGGAGGTACCGTTATATAGGGGTTATAATAAAAAATGGACCTTTAATGTCAAATAACTCCTAATTCGGTTAAAAATTGTAGCTAGAATCCTCAAAATACCGAAAATCGGTACATAACGTGGGAACTTCAAATGCCATTAACAGCTAGTTCGGAGGTATGTGGGCTATACGAAAATATGAACTTAAATGAACAATTTTTGTTGGCTTTTAAATTTCAAATTACAGAAAGTTCGCCCAAAAAATAAAGCTAAGGTACGGAAAATCGGGAGGTTTGTTTTGGGGCTATACCAAAAGATGGACATACGTTCGGTTAAACATTTTAACTAAAATCCTCAAAGTTCCGAAAATCGGGAAGTATCGTTATATTGGGGCTATGTTGAAAATTGTTGATGCAGATGTGTGGTGAACACTACAACCTTCAAATGTCAAATTACAGTTAGTTCGGTTAAAAATTGTAGCTAAAATTGCCAATTACTGAAAATTGGGAGGTACCGTTATATGAGAGCTATATCCGAACATGGACCTATGTTGACAACTTTTTAGGGAGAGGTGTTGTGACCACTAAGAACTTCAAATGTCGGTTTAATGTTGTAGTTAAAATCATCAAATTACTGGAAATCGGGAGGTACTTTTATATGGGAGCTTTATCAATACATCGACGTTTCTTGACAATTTTTGGTGCAGAGGTGTGGTGACCACTAAGAATTTCAAATGTCAAATGTTCAAATTACATTCTCAAAATACCGAAAATCCGTTATATGGGGATACCGAAATCCGTTATACCGAGGTACCGTTATATGGGGCTATACCAAAACATGGACCTACGTTCATAATTATTTAGAATATAAGTTTTTTGGTCACTAAGAACCCTAAATATCAAGTTATAGCTAATTCGGTCTAGAAATGTGAATTTAAATGTCAAAATACCTGAAATCGGGCGCTAACGTTATATGGGGGCTATATATAAGTTTATTGACATTTAAGAACCCTAAATGTCAAATTATAGCTACATCGGTCTGAAAACGTAGCTAAAAAAGGACAAAATACCGTAAATCGGGGGTACCGTTATATGGGGGGTATACCAAAACGTGGACCGATATAGCCCATCATCGAACTTGACCTGCCTGTAAACAAAAGACGCATTTTCCCAAAATGTCAGACAATTTTGGTGGAGAGGTGTGGTGACCACTAAGAACTTCAAATGTCAAATGTTCAAATTACAGCTAATTCGGTTAAATTTGTAGGTAAAAATCTCAAAATACCGGAAATCAGGTGGTACCGTTACACGATGGGGCCAATCGCAGGTTTTCGAGGCAAAAAGTCAATTTTTGAAGTGAACAATTAGAAAAAAATAATAACGGATTTCGATTGCCAACACTCTGAATCACTAAAAATAAAAAAATAAATCAATCTAGTAACATCACATAGCGACATACTGATCTGGCAATGGTGACATATTTTCTTATGCATAATTTTCCGACATTCATTATAAATAAGTAGTGAAAGCATTTTAGGCGCCAAAAAGAACATTTTAAAATTTTTATATTTTTTAAACATGGAAAGCTCTTCAATGGGTATGTAAAATAAGATAATGTTAACAAATAATAAAAATGTTATGTGTGGTAAATGTATTTTTGAGTTAAGATGTTATGTCTTTTTTGGAGTAATTTGCTTTGTTATCCATGTGTTCTCTGGAGTATAACTTTTGAGATCTAGGTAGATCTAGTATATTATATATATGTGGTGAAAGGTATTAATGTGTACTATCATTTTGTGAAAAAATTAGCTGCGCCTATCTGCGCTTTTTCATAAAAATCTGATTTCAGTTGTCGTAATACTTAAAAATATGGACATTTTTATGTTTTGGTTGGCGAATAATCGGAAACTTATTAATGTTACCAATTGGATTTCGGAAAAATTTAATAGACGTATATAATAATAATAATATATAATTTCAAAGATATCGCAAACTGTGGCTTTTGTTGCGGAATCTTAGCCGATTTTTACTAAATTTGGAACCTTTTTTTTATTAACTTATAACAAACCACAGACAAAACCATGAAATTTGAACATATGTATATAGGGGAGCTATTTCTATATCTGAACCGATTTCAATATAACTTGACAAACTTATTTGTAGTCCGAATTCCGTAACATTTTCCAAATTTTATTGTAATTTGATGGAATTTGCATGCTTGGTCAATCATTTTCCTGAAATCGGGCGAACATATATATGGGAGCTATATCCAATTCTGAACCGATTTCAATATGATTTGCCAAAAATGTTTCTAGACCAAAATCCGTCACACATTTCAAATTTCATCAAGATTGGACATACATAGCGGGATTGGTGCACCAAATACATAAAATCGGGCGAAAATATACATATATGGGAGCAATATCAATATCTGAACCGATTTCAATATAACTTGGCAAACTTATTTGTAGTCCTAATTCCGTGGTATTTTCCAAATCGCATAAAAATTGGGCAGAATTTGCGTGTTTGGTCCATCAATTGCTTGAAATCGGGCGAACATATATACGGCAGCTATATGTATATATGAACCGATATGAACCAAATTTGGCATATTAGTTTCTAAGCCCATTATAAACATCTGTACAAAATTTGGAAGGTCTAGCTTGCCCCAGTGATTTGTTGCCTCGAAAACCTGTCATTGGCCCCATCGTGCGTTATATGGGGCTATACCAAAACATGTACCTATGTTCATAATTTTATCGAATATAAGTTTTTTGGTCACTAAGAACCCTAAATATCCAATTATAGCTAATTCGGTCTAGAAATGCGACTTAAATCGTCAAAATACCTGAAATCGGGCGGTAACGTTATATGGGGGCTATTCCAAAACATTGATCTATGTCCACTAGTTTTGTTATATAAGTTTATTGACACTTAAGAACCCTAAATGCCAATTTATAGCTAAATCAGTCTGAAAATGTAGCTAAAAACGTCAAAATACCGTAAATCGGGGGTAGCGTTATATGGGGGCTATTCCAAATCGTGGACCTATGTCCACTAGTTTTGTTATATAAGTTTATTGACACTTAATAACCCTAAATGTCAAATTATAGCTAAATCGGTCTAAAAATGTAGCTAAAAACGTCAAAATACCGTAAATCGGGGGGTACCGTTATATGGGGCCTATACCAAAACGTGGACCTATGTCCACAACTTTAGTTATATAAGTTTATTGACACTTAAGAACCCTAAATGTCAAATTATAGCTAAATCGGTTTTGAAAATTTAGCTAAAAACGGCAAAATACCGTAAATCGGGGGTACCGTTATATGGGGGCTATACCAAAACGTGGACCGATATAGCCCATCATCGAACTTGACCTGCCTGCAAACAAAAGACGCATTTTCCCAAAATTTCAGCGTCCTATCTCCATTTTTGTGGATGCTAGAGTGATTACCACAGACGGACGGACGGACGTGCACAGATCGACTCAGAATTTTACCTTGATCAAGAATATATATACTTTATAGGGTCGCAAATGAGTATTTCAATGCGTTACAAACGGAAAAACAAACTTAATATACCCTCCATACTATGGTGGAGGGTATAAAAAATATTTTTTAAAAAATCCCCGAAAATTTAAAAAAAATTCATGATTTTTGAAAAATATTTTTTAAAAATAATAATAAATCGAGTAAAGAAAAGTCGGGCGGGGCCGACTATATGATACCCTACACCTGTCTTAATATGTTAAAATGGAATAACCACTTCACTTCCTAATACGAAAGTATTTAGCTTAGTGATGAAAGTACTTACTTTCAGCGCCACATCAAATACCTCAAATCGACAGAAAAAATATATGGGAGCTATATCCAAATCTGAACCGATTTCAATAAAATTTGGCGTAGTTATTATCGCACATTCTAAATTTCATCTAAGTTGAACAGACATAGCGTTTTTGGTGCATCAAATACCTCAAATCGGGCGAAAATATATGTGGGAGCTATATCCAAATCTGAACCGATTTCGATATAATTTGGCATATTTATCTATAGACCTCATTCCGTCACACATTTCAAAGTTTATCAAAAGTGGACAGATACAGCGTGTTTGGTGCATCAAATAACTCAAGTCGGCCGAAAATTTATGGGAGCTATATCCAAATCTGAACCGATTTTCACCCAAAACAATAGCGTTCTTCCGACGGCTAAAAAATGATCTTCCCCAATTTTCAATAAATGCGACCTGAAATGTCCAAGATTATTTAAATAATAATTTTTTAAAATCTACGATTATTAAAAAATATATATTACAAATCAACGATTATTGAAAAAATATTTTTTAAATATTCAACGGTTATTGAAAAAATATTTTTTAAAAAATTATATGGTTATTGAAATAATATTTAAAAAAAAAACAACGTTAACTGAAACAATATTTTTTAAAAATCAACGATTACTAAAGAAAAGTTTTTAAAAAATCCGCGATTATTAAAAAATATGTTTTAAGAAATCCACGATAATTGAAAAAAATATTGTTACGGAATTAGGTTTAACTAATCTCCGTGTAGACGTTGTTTTACTCCCCGATACGATTTGTACCAAATAAAACAGGGTTCGTTTCAGATTACGTTTCTACAATGCTTTATTTACTTTATTACACTTATTCGGAACAGAATTTAATTACTAAGCACGCAGCTTGTCTCTAGTTAGCACGCAGCTATTCTTTAACCGATCTGTTCAGTTCAACGCTTAAAACACAACTAACTCGCCTTTGCTGATTCCACCTGTATTTATCCCAAAATCTCCCTATTCTGGAATTATCCAGAACATCTGGTAACACCTCGAATCTGTGCAACGAACACACAGACACACATTCGCACCAGAGGTCCGCAAAATGCCACTCGCTTTATATGCATATTCGCGTTTTCGTGCCTTTTTTATTGCTTGCTATTGGCATCACACTTTATTGCTATTGCTTCTTGTGTCTTTTCTTTCGTGAGAGTGTGCAATTGGCACATTCACTCGAAATGATAGCAGTGACAGTCACCACACTAAAAGAGCTCATTGCCTTTTTGTTTTGATAATGCCTTCACACAATCACGTTGCAGTAAAATAGGCAGTAAATATTATTATGCTAAATTCGGAAAATGTATTCATTTATTCAAACAGAAAATGCATGGTAGAATAAGAAAAGGTAGCAGCAATACACAGCTGACTGAACTGGGTTGTAACGTTAGTGTCAAATTTCATATGACATTTTATACATTTATTTCTATTTCGATGTACATTAGGGACATATATTTTTTGAGAAAAAAATATATCATTCGGAAAAAAAAACATTTCCCAGAAAGACTTCTTCATATCAATGATATGTAACCTCCTCCAAGTTCGAACGATAAGCCGCGCACACATCAAACCTAGTTCGCCACAAATGCTACGTTCGACAACAACGAAATGCTCCTTTAAATGTCGGTAGCAACGAAGATAAAGAAAAAATTCTTGGTGGCATGTTCGCAATGGGTTATTGAGGATTGTCGTCCGTTTTCAGTTGTTGACTTATAAAATGTTTATATTTAAAGTACAGTATAGTCTCGATAATCCGGACACTCGCTAATCCGGACAACGCGGTAATCCGGACACTAGATTTTTTTACATTGTAGACTCTGTAATCCGGACATCGCACGATGGGGCCAATGACAGGTTTTCGAGGCAACAAATCACTGGGGCAAGCTAGACCTTCCAAATTTTGTACAGATGTTTATAATGGGCTTAGAAACTAATATGCCAAATTTGGTTCATATCGGTTCATATATACATATAGCTGCCGTATATATGTTCGCCCGATTTCAAGCAATTGATGGACCAAACACGCAAATTCTGCCCAATTTTTATGCGATTTGGAAAATACCACGGAATTAGGACTACAAATAAGTTTGCCAAGTTATATTGAAATCGGTTCAGATTTTGATATTGCTCCCATATATATGTTCGCCCGATTTTAGGTATTTGGTGCACCAATCCCGCTATGTATGTCCAATCTTGATGAAATTTGAAATGTGTGACGGTTTTTGGTCTAGAAACATTTTTGGCAAATCATATTGAAATCGGTTCAGAATTGGATATAGATCCCATATATATGTTCGCCCGATTTCAGGGAAATGATTGACCAAGCATGCAAATTCCATCAAATTACAATAAAATTTGGAAAATGTTACGGAATTCGGACTACAAATAAGTTTGTCAAGTTATATTGAAATCGGTTCAGATATAGAAATAGGTCCCCTATATACATATGTTCAAATGTCATGGTTTTGTCTGTGGTTTGTTATAAGTTAATAAAAAAAAGGTTCCAAATTTGGTAAAAATCGGCTAAGATTCCGCCACAAAAGCCAAAGTTTGCGATATCTTTGAAATTATATATTATTAATATTATATACGTCTATTAAATTTTTCCGAAATCCAATTGGTAACATTAATGGGTTTCCGATTATTCGCCAACCAAAACATAAAAATGTCCATATTTTTAAGTATTACGACATCTGAAATCAGATTTTTATGAAAAGGCGCAGATAGGCGCAGCTAATTTTTTCACAAAATGATAGTATACATTAATACCTTTCACCACATATATACAATATCCTAGATCTACCTAGATCTCAAAAGTTATACTCCAGAGAACACATGGATAACAAAGCAAAATACTCCAAAAAAGACGTAACATCTTAACTCAAAAATACATTTACCACACATAACATTTGTATTATTTGTTAACACTATCTTTTTTTACATACCCATTGAAGAGCTTTCCATGTTTAAAAAATATAAAAATGTTGAAATGTTCTTTTTGGCGCCTAAAATGCTTTCACTACTTATTTATAATGAATGTCGGAAAATGATGCATAAGAAAATATGTCACCATTGCCAGATCAGTATGTCGCTATGTGATGTTACCAGATTGATTTATTTTTTTATTTTTAGTGACTCAGAGTGTTGGCAATCGAAATCCGTTATTATTTTTTTCAAATTGTTCACTTCAAAAATTGACTTTTTGTCTCGAAAACCTGCTATTGGCCCCATCGTGCATCGCATATTTTTCTTACCTCGATAATACGGACATCAATATTTTTTCCTATCTTCAGCATTTGCTTCTTACTCATTTCATTGACGCTTCAATAGCAGTTGGTGTACAAATGAGAACAAATCAGTTTTTCTAAGTTTTCGGCCCACATCTAGCCTTTTTGGCTAGCCACTGTTGACTCAACTATACAGTCAATATAGAATTAACTATCTGCATCTGTCGAATGATTTTTCTACCGTTCAACCGTTTATGGATGTCTATGATAAGCAACAGTATTTTAAACCTAGTGTTGGGTGGCCTAAAAATATATGTTGGATGTTCGTTTCCTCTAAAGGAATTAATTCATTAGCCTTCTGATTAGTGAGAAAGTCCCTTAGGAGCTTGTAATGTATTCCAAGGATATTTTACCTAGAAATGTTTAAAATATTTAAAGCGTTGGGATTAATAACTTATTTTTTAGATTTTATAGATTCTCTAACTCATTTTTGAGTTACTGACTAAAATCGGTAACATTAAAAATTACGAATAAAAACTTTAAATAAAAGTTGACAGCGCTCTTGCAATAGGCAGAACTTAACGGTTACTTATTTGATCGCCACCGTACTGTAAACCAGGGCTTCGGAGTCGGAGTTGGTGTCGGAGTCTGGAGTCGGAGTCTAGCAAATTTTGCTGGAGTCAGAGCCGGAGTCGTGAAAAAAAGCCCGACTCCGACTCCAGGCAACAATCTGTTCTACATTTATCAAAATTTGTCAAATCATTTTAAATTATTTAAATGATCATAATTTAAAAAAAAAAAAACTCTTAATCTCTATTTTGACTACAAAATGCATATCGGAAACATTTTTGGGTAAATTGATTGGAATAATGTTTGCATGTTCCAAATATGCTTAGGGAAGATCTTTTAGAAGATCTACAGGCCATTTTATAGAAGACTCACCGGTCTTCTCTTGTTGTTTTTTATTAGAAGTCATTTATGTCTGCTGTGAAAGGACCTGTTGGACTTGTATGAAAGACCATGTAGTACTTATAGGGATATCATACGAAAGACCTACTAGACTTCTTGCTGAATTTGTATGAGGAAAGTTAGAATCTTCTTAAAGACGATGTTCCACCTATTTTTTAAACGACATATTTGGTCTTTCAAAGAACCATGCGTCTTTTATAAAGAAGTCTGCTTTTTATAATAGAATAGCGTGTGGTTATCTATAAGTAAACCTACTTAACCATTTCTTTCTCTATTTAAGGGGATATTCCTATGGTATCCTCTTGTTCTTCGATAAGAAGAGATTTCTAGAACTATTAAATCATTTCTGATTGTCAGTTCGGCTTAGCCGCCGTACCAACCAACGTTTAGTTGGTTTTACTTGTATTCTTTTTCAGGTGGTAGACAAAAGACACTTTCCACCATAAGATACTAACTTGTCATTCCGTTTGAAACACATTGAAATATTCGTCGGGAACTTTATAAAGTATAAATATGTAAAATTGCCGGTATAGATTTACGATTTAGTATAAAGGCACGGCCCGATTTTATGTATTTCGAAGGTTTTCTTTTGTCACATTACGTGGTGCAATATGTAAAAAATAACTATGGACGGACAACGGTTTTGCTACATGTTCTGAAGTGTGAAGTATGCTGAAGTGCTTGTTACTTTGTATTCCGTATTGTCAACGAGAACAAAACGAACAATATAGGTCTATGCTTTGGTATCCTCCCAATGTAATGTATCTTGAAAGTTCAAACTGAGATGACTGTAATTTAAATTGTGAATTTTATTTTATCTATTTTCGGAGTCGACTCCGGAGTTGGAGTCGGAGTCGAGAAAAAAATTGGACTGGAGTCGGAGTCTGACCAAAAATGGCTCGACTCCGAAGCCCTGCTGTAAACTATCGTTAATTACCGAAATTATAAGCATTTTAATTTTACCGATTTTTGCCGGAAACGCAAACAATTAGTTAGAGAATCGCACTACTTTTATTTTATTTTTATTCTTTGATATACAAAATTACCGGCAACTACGGATTGTTGATGAATTCTCGTAATTATGGATACAATAGATTTAAATTCCATATTGTCTTATTCGAAGGCAATATTAATATAAAACAATACATTTTTCATTTTAATTATAAAACAATACTTTTTTTAATTTCGACGACGAGATAAAGTCAGTTGTTGATTTTCATACAAATTGCAAAAATATATTCATCATAATGATGTGAACGTTTCGAATTCTGAAGTTATATCTCAAGTCGTAAGAGGCTCGTGTTCCATGTATTCTGAAAATCAATATCCGTACATGGGCTACAAAGCGTGTATCCATAAAAAAACACACGGAAAATGATACCTACATTACGTTGGAGGAGTACAATTAGGAAGTAAATTTGGTTGCCAGGATAGCTGCTTTCTGTCTAAAAATGGTCGCAACCCGTGAAATTTGTTTAACATGAACTTGTTTTGTTTAGATGTCAGGTTATTATCTAGTAAACGTCCGTTATTAATTATTTTAACTTACAAAATTATTCGTTTTTATAACTACTCGGTAATCCGGACAATTCCATAATCCGGACATCGCCGAAACATGTGGTATCCGGATTATCGAGACTATACTGTATTCAGTTTTCAATAATTTTGAATAAAATTGTTTTCCTTGGTACAATATATTTGATTTGATGTATTAACTAATTAAAAAATGAAACAAAGCATGTATGAACTCATTTAATTTGTTTAATTTATCATTTTATGATGGCCAGCAGAGCGGCATATGAGCTGCTCGCGCGTATGTGGTGGTGGTTTTGTGGGTGACGATAATTTGGAAAGCAGTACTGTGCATACTGGATTTGCGAATCATATGTAAAAGCAAGCACTGCACGCACTAAAGCAGTGAATCTTTTTTAGGGGAGAATCTGCTTTTTGGCACAATCATATTTTTATAGGCAAGGCACTGCACTATTCGCTATTTGGAAAAAGCATGAGAGTGTGCCTTTTATATGCATTTTGCGGATCTCTGATTCGCACTAAGCGAACAACCATACTCACATACATGGGCGAAGATCAAAACAAGTGGACAAGCACACTAATGACGTAATTACAACAACAAACAAATGCAAGAAATACAAGAAGCAGCAAACTAAACGATAATTACATGATTATGGCAAAATAAACAAAAGCACATTAATGAAAGGTAAAGTAAGGACTAGAATGATGAAGAGAATTCTACATGGTAGTTTTTGTTGCTTGTATAAAGTAACTGCGTAATAAAACTTTAAGTTACAATTCAAATTTTTAAATTAACGGAAATTAATCTAAATTAACTTAAACCATTCGTAACAATATCTTTTTAAAAATTCAATGTTTATTGCAATTTTTTTTAAAACACGTTTATTAAAAAAATATTTTTATAAAATACACTATTATTAAAAATATTTTTCAAAATGTCCTTGATAATTAAAAAAATAATTTTTTAAAATCCACGATTATTGAAACAATATCGAAAAGTCCATGATTATTGAAAAAATAATTTTTAAAAATCCACGATTATTGAAAAAATCGAAAAGTTCATGATTATTTAAAAAATAATTTTTAAAAATTCACGATTATTGAAAAAAAAAAATCGAAAAGTCCATGATTATTGAAAAAATAATTTATAAAAATCCACGATTATTGAAAAAAATCGAAAAGTCCATGATTATTGAATAAATAATAATTTTTAAAAATCCACGATTATTGTAAAAAATCGAAAAGTCCATGATTATTGAAAAAATAATTTTTAAAAAATCCACGATTATTAAAAAAATTTTCGAAATGTCCATGATTATTGAATTTTTTTTTAAATCCACGATTATTGAAAAAAATATTTTTTTTAAAAAAATCCACGATTATTGAAAAAAATATTTTTTTTTTAAATCCACGATTATTGAAAAAAATATTTTTTTTTTAAATCTACGATTACTAAAGAACATGCTTTAAAAAATCCACGCTTTTTGAAAAAAAAAAAATATTTTAAAGAGCCACGATAATTGAAAGAATATTTTTTAAATATTCAACGATTATTGAAAAAATATTTCTTAAAAAAATCCACGATAATTAAAAAAAAAAAAACATATTTTTTAAAAAGGCAAGGGTTATTGAAAGAATATTTTTAAACAAATATTTTTAAAAATCCATGGTATTGAAAAAAATATTTTTAAAAAATGCACGATTATTAAAAAGTTCTTCGACAACGATGATTATTAAAAAAAATAATTTTTAAAAATTCGCGATTATTGAAAAAATCGAAACGTCCATGATTATTGAAAAAATATTTTTTAAAACATCCACGATTATGAAAAATACATTAAAAATACACGGTTATTGAAAAAAAAATATTTTTCGAAAAGTCCATGATTAGTGAAAAAATAATTTTTAAAAATCCACGATCATTGAAAAATCCCCGATAATTTGAAAAAAATATTTTTCGAAATATTGAGAAAATAATTTTTTAAAAAAAAGTTCGAAACGTCCGTGATTATTGAAAAAATAATTTTTAAAAAAAATTCACGATTTTTGAAAAAAATGTATATTTTTCGAGACGTCCATGATTATTGAAAAAAATTTCGAAACGTCCACGATTATTGAAAAAAAAGTATTTTTTGAAATGTCCATGATTATTGAAAAAATAATTTTTAAAAAATCCACGATAATTGAAAGAATAATTTTTAAAGAGTCAATGGTTATTGAAAAAATATTTTTTAAAAAATTCACGATAATTGAAAAAATATTTTTTAAAAATTCGACGTTTATTGAAAAAAAAAAAAATACTTTTTAAGAAATCCACGATTATTGAAAAAATATTTTAATAAAAAACCGGGGTTGTTGAATAACATGAATTAAAAAAATCCACGATTATTAAAATTTTTTCGAAATATCCATGATTATTGAAAAAATAATTTTTGAAAATCCACGATTATTGAAAAAAAGGTTTCGAAACGGCCATGATTATTGAAAAAATTATTTTTAAAAAATTCACGATTATTAAAATAATATTTTTTGAAATGTCCATGATTATTGAAAAAATTATTTTGAAAAAAAAAAATCCACGAATATTGAAAAAGAAAAACATTTTTTAAAAAATCCACGAATATTGAAAAAAAATATTTTTCAAAATGTCCATGTTTATTAAAAACGATTTTTAAAAAAATATTTTTTTAAATCCACGATTTTTAAAAAAATATTTTTTTTAATCCACGATTATTAAAAAAATATTTTTTTAATCCACGATTATTAAAAAATATATTTTTTTTTTAAATCCACGATTATTGAAAAAATATTTTTTTGTAAATCCACGATTATTAAAAAATATTTTTTTTTGTAAATCCACGATTATTAAAAAAATATTTATTAAAAAAATCCACGATTATTAAAAGAATATATTTAAAAAATCAACGATTATTAAAATTATATTTTTAAAAAAATCCACGATTATTAAAAGAATATTTTTAAAAAATCCACGATTATTGAGAAAAATATTTTTTTAAAAATCCCCTATTATTGGAGAAACATTTTCAAAAAAATTCATGATTATTGAAAAATTAATTTTTTAAAAAATCCACCATTACTAAAAAATATTTTAAAATAATGAAATACCCTAATAAATAGATTACCAAATATAAATTCTATTTTATTTAACTATATATTTTGTATATAAAAATATAAATTTACAAAAATATGTGGGTTTTATTAAATTAAAATTCCATCTACCACATGCGGGCAAAAATCAATGCGATAAGAAAAGCTGCAATGGTGTACCAGGTCGGCTTGCTTTGCTGACCAACATCGGTATTGCAAAGATCTTCACTGCAAACCTCACAATCCAACAAATCGGCATAGGGTAAATATGGATCTTCGGTTTCACATGCTTCTCGGGTATTCTCCAAGTCTCCAAAATAGCATGAACGACGAATAAAGAAACGATTGCCTTCAACTGAAAAAAAAACAAACGAAACGAACAAACTTAGTTATTTGGAAGCTATGTTAAATCATCAAGAGTATAGGGATGCTTGGAAAATTTGAACTTTTGAGAGGGAGGCACCGAAAGGAGTTGTCCGATATAAAATTTCTTGAAAGTTGATGTATGATTGGAAGACATTTTACCATTGTTCAAGTTTCGGCAAAATCGTATACTATACATACCAAATATCGTATACAATACCAAATTATATATTATAGACATAATGGTTATGGACCACAAGCTTGTGAGGACTAAATTCGTTGCAGACAATTTAGAGCCGATTTAGTCATATACCTCCGCCTGTCTATCTGAGCACCATAACTAATTTTTATTTATTTATTTTTCTTACGTCACATTAAGTCCCACTTCAAAATTCAACTGATGATGAATGACTGAGTGAGTGATCGATCCATCCATCCATCCGATGATGAACTTGTGGTTTTTTTGTTACAAATTTAGAAGTGAATGAAATTCCCTTTTTATATTTCAGTTTGAAAGTAGCGTTCATTGTGGCAAAACATCATTTTAAAATATATTTCTAAAACAATAAATAGCACGAAAATAATATTTAAAACAAAATGACAACAAGAAGTCAACGAAGATCAACTAGTTTACGAAAACTAGAAACAACATTATCGGAACTAGTACAGGAGGAGAAGGTCTATGTAGAACATTTGTCGTACATTGTTGAAGGGTAATTAAAAACAAAAACTTATAATTGTGGTTTAATAATTAATTTAGTAATATTTATAACCAACTTTAGTTATATTAAAAAAAAAATATTTTTGTGTAAAATCTCTAAATAAGAGTATGAAACTACTACTTAGAGGCGCCAAGATATTTTATTTACAAATTTACCTTAGCAGGTAACGAATGTTAGCCAGAAATAGGTTCAAAGTCACATAACGGTACCGCTGATTTTTGGCATTTGTAGCTAAATTTTCTCATTAAAATTAGCTTTAGTGTGACTTTAGCGTACCGAGTAGACATAACACTTGTTAATATTGCAATAGAAGTTTTGGAAGTTTCCAGTGTAAAATTGGTAGGCAGATGTGGGATAAATATAATAAGTGGGCCAAATTAATTTTCTGATTGATCCAATCAACAAAGTCTTTACCACCAAAAAGACATAAGATAGAGAGAGTGTGAGAGGGGTTGGAGAATTTTTTTTGAACACTGGGAACCTCAAATGATTATTTAAATCTATTACAAACGGCAAAATAAATTTAATATGTCCTCCATATTATAATGGAGGGTACAAAAATATTCTTTAAAAAATTCCTCTTTCTTGGTCCGAAGGTTCATGAAAAAATATATAAAATACATGATTATTGAAAAAATACTTTTTAAAAAACACAATTTTCGCAACAATTATTTGTAAAAAATCCAAAATTATTGAAAAAAATACTTTTTAAAAATCTACAATTATCGAAAAAAATACTTTTTAAAAAATCCACAATTATTGAAAAATACTTTTTAAAAAACCACAACTTTTGCAAAAGTTATTTGTAAAAAATCCAAAATTATTGAAAAAATACTTTTAAAAAATCCACAATTATCGAAATAAATACTTTTTAAAAAATCCACAATTATTGAAAAAATGCTTTTTAAAAAATTCACAATTATTGAAAAAATATTTCTTTAAAAATCCACGAATATGAAAAATTATTTTTTAAAAAATCCACGAATATGAAAAGGTTTTTTTTTAAATCCACGAATATGAAAAGGTATTTTTTTTTAAATCCACGATTATTAAAAAAATATTGTTTAAAAATCCACGATTATTGAAAAAATATTTCGTAAAAATATGAAATATATATATGAAATATTTTTTTTTAAATTTTTTTTTAAAAATCCACGATTATTGAAAAAATATTTTTTTAAAAAATTCAAAATTATTGAAAAAATATTGTTTTAAAAAATCCACGATATTAAAAAAAAAAAAAATTTTAAGTTCGCGATTATTATAAAATATTTTTTAAAAAATCCACGATATTGAAAAAAAATTTTTAAAGTTCATTTAAAAAAGTTCATTTTAAAAAATAAAATATTTTTTAAAAAATCCAAGATTATTGAAAAACTATTTTTTAGAAATTATTGAAAAAATATTTTTTTTTAAAAAATCCAAGATTATAGAAAAACTATTTTTTAAAAATTATTGAAAAAATATTTTTTTTTAAAAATCCACGATTATTGAAAAAATATTTTTTTTAAAAATCCACGATTATTGAAAAAATATTTTTTTTTAAAAATCCACGATTATTGAAAAAATATTTTTTTTTAAAATCCACGATTATTGAAAAAATATTTTTTTTAAAAATCCACGATTATTGAAAAAATATTTTTTTTAAAAATCCACGATTATTGAAAAAATATTTTTTTTAAAAATCCACGATTATTGAAAAAATATTTTTTTTAAAAATCAACGATTATTGAAAAAATATTTTTTTTAAAAATCCACGATTATTGAAAAAATATTTTTTTTAAAAATCCACGATTTTTGAAAAAATATTTTTTTTTAAAAATCCACGATTATTGAAAAAATATTTTTTTTAAAAATTCACGATTATTGAAAAAATATTTTTTTTTAAAAAATCCACGATTATTGAAAAAATATTTTTTTTTAAAAAAATCCACGATTATTGAAAAAATATTTTTTTTAAACATCCACGATTATTGAGCAAATATTTTTTAAAAAAATCCTCGATTATTGAAAAAATATTTTTTTTTAAAAAATCCACGATTATTGAAAAAATATTTTTTTTAAAAAAATCCACGATTATTGAAAAAATATTTTTTTTAAACATGCACGATTATTGAAAAAATATTTTTTAAAAAATCCACGATTATTAAAAAAATATTTTTTTAAAAAATTCACTATTATTGAAAAATATTTTTTAAAAAACCCACGATTATTAAAAAAATATTTTTTTAAAAATTCACTATTATTGAAAAATATTTTTTTAAAAAATTCACTATTATTGAAAAATATTTTTTTAAAAAATTCACTATTATTGAAAAAATGTTTTTTAAAAAATCCACGATTATTGAAAAAATGTTTTTTAAAAAATCCACGTTTATTGAAAAAATAATTTTTACAAAATCCACGATTATTGAAAAAATATTTTTTAAAAAATCCACGATTATCGAAAAAATATTTTTTAAAAAATCCACGATTATTGAAATTTTTTTAAATACACGATTATTGAAATTTTTTTAAATACACGATTATTGAATTTTTTTAAATACACGATTATTAAAAAAAAAAAACATTAAAAAATCCACTATTTTTGAAAAAATATTTTTTTAAAAAATTCACGATTATTGAAAAAATAATTTTTAATAAATCCACGATTATTGAAAAAATAATTTTTAAAAATATTCACAATTATTGAAACAATATTTTTTTCAAAAATTAACAATTATTAAAGCAATATATTTTTTTAAAAAATTAACAATTATTGGTGCCACCGTGGTGCAATGGTATGCACACCCGCCTTGCACACATAAGGTCGTGGCTTCGATTCCCCGGCCAGGCGACATCAAAACACACACAAAATACCCCTCAGTAATGTTGGCGACATTTCCTGAGTATATCAGCCATGTAAAACTTCTCTACAAAAGTGGTGTCTTAGACACGCCGTTGGGACTCGGCGATAAACAGTAGGTCCCATATCATTGAGCTAATATGAATCGGGGTGCACTCATTGATATGAGAGAAGTCTCCCTTGTCCCTTATGGGATGTTTGTGGAAGAATATTATTATTATTAACAATTATTGAAAAAATATTTTTTAAAAATACACATTTATTGATAAAATATTTTTTTTTAAAAAAATTCACAATTATTGAAACAAATGTTTTTTTTTTTTAAATAATATACGATTATTGAATTTTTTTTTAAATAAAAAATATTTTTTTAAAAAATTCACAACTACTGAAACAAATGTTTTTTAAAAAATCCACGATCATTGAAAGTTCATTATTTAAAAAATAAAAAATATTTTTTAAAAAATTCACTACTTTTGAAACAAATGTTTTTATTAAAAAATCCACGATTATTGAAACAAATGTTTTTTTTTTAAATCCACGATTATTGAAACAAATGTTTTTTTTTAAATCCACGATTATTGAAACAAATGTTTTTTTTTTTAAATCCACGATTATTGAAACAAATGTTTTTTTTTTAAATCCACGATTATTGATACAAATGTTTTTTTTAAATCCACGATTATTGAAACAAATGTTTTTTTTTTAAATCCACGATTATTGAAACAAATGTTTTTTTTTAAATCCACGATTATTGAAACAAATGTTTTTTTTTTAATCCACGATTATTGAAAAATTATTTTTTTAAAAAATCCACGATTAATGAAAAATTGTTTTTTTAAATCCAACATTATTAAAAAATTATTTTTTAAAAAATTCACGATTATTGAAAAATTAGTTTTTAAAAAATCCACGATTGTTGAAAAATTATTTTTTAAAAAATCCACGATTATTGAAAAATTATTTTTTAAAAAATCCGCGATTATTGAGATAATATTTTTTAAAAAATCCACTATTATTGATATAATATTTTTCTAAAAAAATCCACGGTATTGAAAAAAAAAAATTAAAAAGTTCACTTTTGTAGTCAGGCTTAATACCATAGTCGTTGTTTTAATATTTTATTAAAACAACTTTAATTTATTAGTGGGAAAAATTTGCGATGTTTACCAAGGGGTAAGGCAGGGAAGACTATAGTTTCAGATCTCGCCACAGATCTTCATCAGTTCCTTTGTTTCTTGTTTTCAAGAACAAACTTTGTATACCCAAGTTTGCAAAGAAACACTCAAATATTAAAACAACGACTATGGGATTAAGCCTGACTATTTTGAAAAACAAAATAGAAGTCGTCATCCCAAATAAAACGCCAACCCTCTTAAAAAGTTCACGATTATAGAAAAACAATTTTTTTTTTAAATGAACGATTATAAAAAACCGATTATTGAAAAAATATTTTTTTTAAAAAAATCCACGATTATTGAAAAAATATTTTTTTTAAACATGCACGATTATTGAAAAAATATTTTTTAAAAAATCCACGATTATTAAAAAAATATTTTTTTAAAAAATTCACTATTATTGAAAAATATTTTTTAAAAAACCCACGATTATTAAAAAAATATTTTTTTAAAAATTCACTATTATTGAAAAATATTTTTTTAAAAAATTCACTATTATTGAAAAATATTTTTTTAAAAAATTCACTATTATTGAAAAAATGTTTTTTAAAAAATCCACGATTATTGAAAAAATGTTTTTTAAAAAATCCACGTTTATTGAAAAAATAATTTTTACAAAATCCACGATTATTGAAAAAATATTTTTTAAAAAATCCACGATTATCGAAAAAATATTTTTTAAAAAATCCACGATTATTGAAATTTTTTTAAATACACGATTATTGAAATTTTTTTAAATACACGATTATTGAATTTTTTTAAATACACGATTATTAAAAAAAAAACATTAAAAAATCCACTATTTTTGAAAAAATATTTTTTTAAAAAATTCACGATTATTGAAAAAATAATTTTTAAAAATATTCACAATTATTGAAACAATATTTTTTTCAAAAATTAACAATTATTAAAGCAATATATTTTTTTAAAAAATTAACAATTATTGGTGCCACCGTGGTGCAATGGTATGCACACCCGCCTTGCACACATAAGGTCGTGGCTTCGATTCCCCGGCCAGGCGACATCAAAACACACACAAAATACCCCTCAGTAATGTTGGCGACATTTCCTGAGTATATCAGCCATGTAAAACTTCTCTACAAAAGTGGTGTCTTAGACACGCCGTTGGGACTCGGCGATAAACAGTAGGTCCCATATCATTGAGCTAATATGAATCGGGGTGCACTCATTGATATGAGAGAAGTCTCCCTTGTCCCTTATGGGATGTTTGTGGAAGAATATTATTATTATTAACAATTATTGAAAAAATATTTTTTAAAAATACACATTTATTGATAAAATATTTTTTTTAAAAAAATTCACAATTATTGAAACAAATGTTTTTTTTTTTTTAAATAATATACGATTATTGAATTTTTTTTTAAATAAAAAATATTTTTTTAAAAAATTCACAACTACTGAAACAAATGTTTTTTAAAAAATCCACGATCATTGAAAGTTCATTATTTAAAAAATAAAAAATATTTTTTAAAAAATTCACTACTTTTGAAACAAATGTTTTTATTAAAAAATCCACGATTATTGAAACAAATGTTTTTTTTTTAAATCCACGATTATTGAAACAAATGTTTTTTTTTAAATCCACGATTATTGAAACAAATGTTTTTTTTTTAAATCCACGATTATTGAAACAAATGTTTTTTTTTTTAAATCCACGATTATTGAAACAAATGTTTTTTTTAAATCCACGATTATTGAAACAAATGTTTTTTTTTTAAATCCACGATTATTGAAACAAATGTTTTTTTTTAAATCCACGATTATTGAAACAAATGTTTTTTTTTTTAATCCACGATTATTGAAAAATTATTTTTTTAAAAAATCCACGATTAATGAAAAATTGTTTTTTTAAATCCAACATTATTAAAAAATTATTTTTTAAAAAATTCACGATTATTGAAAAATTAGTTTTTAAAAAATCCACGATTGTTGAAAAATTATTTTTTAAAAAATCCACGATTATTGAAAAATTATTTTTTAAAAAATCCGCGATTATTGAGATAATATTTTTTAAAAAATCCACTATTATTGATATAATATTTTTCTAAAAAAATCCACGGTATTGAAAAAAAAAAATTAAAAAGTTCACTTTTGTAGTCAGGCTTAATACCATAGTCGTTGTTTTAATATTTTATTAAAACAACTTTAATTTATTAGTGGGAAAAATTTGCGATGTTTACCAAGGGGTAAGGCAGGGAAGACTATAGTTTCAGATCTCGCCACAGATCTTCATCAGTTCCTTTGTTTCTTGTTTTCAAGAACAAACTTTGTATACCCAAGTTTGCAAAGAAACACTCAAATATTAAAACAACGACTATGGGATTAAGCCTGACTATTTTGAAAAACAAAATAGAAGTCGTCATCCCAAATAAAACGCCAACCCTCTTAAAAAGTTCACGATTATAGAAAAACAATTTTTTTTTTAAATGAACGATTATAAAAAACCATTTTTAAAAAATCCACGATTATTGAAAAACTATTTTTTAAAAATTCCACGATTATTGAAAAAATATTTTTTTAAAAATTCCACGATTATTGAATTTTTTTTAATATACGATTATTAAAAAAAATAGAAAATCCACTATTTTCGAAAAAATATTTTTTAAAAAATCCACGAATATTGAATAAATATTTTTATAAAAATCCTCGATTATTGAAAAAATATTTTTTTAATAAATTCACAATTATTGAAACAAAATTTTTTAAAAAATCCACGATTATTGAAATTTTTTTTTTTTAAAAACTCACAATTATTGAAACAAATATTTTTTTTTTTAAAAGTCCACGACTATTGAAAATATATTTTTTAAAAAAACCCACGATTATTGCAAAAATATTTTTTGAAAATTCGGGGATTATTGAATTTTGTTTTTAAATCAATGATTATTCAAAAAATATTTTTTAAAAAATCCACTATTACTGCAAAAATATTTTTTTAAAAATCCACGATAATTGAAAAAATATTTCTTTTAACAATTCACGATTATTGAAGAGATATTTTTTAAAAAAATCCAAGATTATTGAAAATTTATTTTTTAAAAAAATCTGCGATTATTAAAAAATATTTTTTTTTTTAAATCCACAATTATTTAAAAATATTTTTTTTAAATCCACTATTATTAAAAGAATATTTTTGTTAAATCCACGATTATTTAAAGAATATTTTTTAAAAAATCCACGATTATTGAAAAAATATATTTTTTAAAAAATCCACGATTATTGAAAAAATATATTTTTTAAAAAATCCACCATTATTGAAAAATATTTTTTTTAAATCCACGATTATGAAAAAATATATTTTTTAAAAAATCTACGATTATTGAAAAAATATTTTTATAAAAAATCCAAGATAATTGGAAAATATATTTTTAAAAAATTAACAATTTTCGAAAAAATATTTTTAAAAAAATCCACGTTTATTGAAAACATTTATGGTCGGTAGGTGCAATTGTTAGAAAAATAAATAAATTGAGATGTTGACCGACTTATAAGGAATCTGTTCTTCATGGTTTTTGATGTACTCCCGAATGGCTTTATTTTATTTCAATTGGTAATATGTTCATATTTTTTTCTTTTCCCAGGTATTTACAGGAATTTCGCAAGACGACACCCGTAATAAAGATACCTGACGATTTAAGGGATTCTAGGTTCCGTATTATATTTTGCAATATTGAAAGCATTTTCCATTGGCACAGAGAGTAAGTGAGCCCTTCACAATATGTCATTTTAATTATTTATCACATTAATTAATCTATTTTACATTTTAGTTTCTTTTTGAAAACCTTAAGTCATTATCGACACGCTACATCCGAATTGGGTAGAGTCATATTAAAGTTTGATGCTGATTTTCAAATGTATGCCAAATATTGTAATAATTTACCAATTGCCCAATGCATTCTAAAACAACACACGGAATATTTTAGAGCGGTTCAGGAAAAATTGAAATTGAAATGGGAGGTAAGTTTTGTGGTTAAATTACAGCAAATTTTACATGATATTTATTTTTAGCTAAGCTTTCTATTGAAATTGCCGGTTCACCGTTTGGTTCAATATGAATCTTTGATTTGGAAATTAACAGACAATCTTAGGGAAGCTGATACTGATTGGGAATCAATGGAAATAGCACATCAAATGATTGTGGTTTGTGAATAGAACATACATATGTATATAAAATCGTAAAAACAGATTTCAATTTCAATCCCTTGCAGAAAGTCCAAAAACACATCTATGAATTTGGTGCCCTAGGTGGTATGAAGAATTTTAAGGGTGACATTTATGATCATGGAAAATTATTATTCCATGAATATCTTCACTGTAAATATGATGGCAAAAAGAGACGGCATTATGTGTTTCTGTTTACACGTCTATTGGTATTCACTGATCGAAAAAAGCCCAAGGATAAAAATGGTACGCCATGCTACGAATATTGCCTGCAAATTCCGGTAAATGTCCTTATATTATCCACATAAATTAGATTTGAATTTATTTTCTTCTTCTTCGTACATTTACAGATGAATAAGGTGCAAATGCAGGTTTTGTCTAAAAGAGAATTTTCTTTAAAAACCACAGATTCAAAATATATTTTCACACCAATTATTTGCCAGGGACCAAGTGAAGAGGTCCATCATCTGTGGTTTATGCAATTGCAAGACCAACTACAAATGCAGTCAGAATTTATAGCATTTTTGGAAAATCCCACAGAAGAGACGAAAGAAAAGATGCAATATATGAAAAAATGTGGAAATATGTAAATTATTTTATGACAAAATAATTAGAATTTAATAATAATTAGAATATTTAAAATTTCCAAAAATTGTGGATTTTTTATTCAACAACAGATTCATAAATGTTGTTTTAGACAATATTTTTTTGCCCTAAACATGGATTTTTTAAAAAATATTTTTTGATGAAGGACATAATCGTGGATTTTTAAAGAATATTTTTTGATGAAGGACATAAACGTGGATTTTTTAAAGAATATTTTTTGATGAAGGACATAAACGTGGATTTTTAAAGAATATTTTTTGATGAAGGACATAAACGTGGATTTTTTAAAGAATAATTTTTGATGAAGTACATAAACGTGGATTTTTTAAAGAATAATTTTTGATGAAGGACATAAACGTGGATTTTTTAAAGAATAATTTTTGATGAAGGACATAAACGTGGATTTTTTAAAAAATATTTTTTGTTGAAGAACATAAACGTGGATTTTTTAAAAAATATTTTTTGATGAAGAACATAAACGTGGATTTTTTAAAAAAATATTTTTTGATGAAGAACATAAACGTGGATTTTTTAAAAAATATTTTTTGATGAAGAACATAAACGTGGATTTTTTAAAAAAATATTTTTTGATGAAGAACATAAACGTGGATTTTTTAAAAAAATATTTTTTAATGAAGAACATAAATGTGTATTTTTAAAAAAAAATATTTTTTGATGAAGAACATAAACTTGGATTTTTTAAAAAATATTTTTTGATGAAGAACTTAAATGTGGATTTATTAAAAAATATTTTTTGATGAAGAACATGAACGTGGATTTATTAAAAAATATTTTTTGATGAAGAACATAAACGTAGATTTTTTAAAGAATATTTTTTGATGAGGGACATAAACGTGGATTTTTAAAAAATATTTTTTGATGAAGGACATAGACGAGGATTTTTTAAAAAAAAAAATATTTTTTGATGAAGGACATAAACTTGGATTTTTTAAAGAATATTTTTTGATGAAGAACATGAACGTGGATTTATTAAAAAATATTTTTTGATGAAGAACATAAACGTAGATTTTTTAAAGAATATTTTTTGATGAAGGACATAAACGTGGATTTTTTAAAGATTATTTTTTGATGAAGAACATAAACGTGGATTTTTTTAAAGAATATTTTTTGATGAAGAACATAAACGTGGATTTTTTAAAGAATATTTTGTGATGAAGGACATAAACGTGGATTTTTTAAAGAATATTTTGTGATGAAGGACATAAACGTGGATTTTTTAAAGAATATTTTGTGATGAAGGACATAAACGTGGATTTTTTAAAGAATATTTTGTGATGAAGGACATAAACGTGGATTTTTTAAAGAATATTTTGTGATGAAGGACATAAACGTGGATTTTTTAAAGAATATTTTGTGATGAAGGACATAAACGTGGATTTTTTAAAGAATATTTTGTGATGAAGGACATAAACGTGGATTTTTTAAAGAATATTTTGTGATGAAGGACATAAACGTGGATTTTTTAAAGAATATTTTGTGATGAAGGACATAAACGTGGATTTTTTAAAGAATATTTTGTGATGAAGGACATAAACGTGGATTTTTTAAAGAATATTTTGTGATGAAGGACATAAACGTGGATTTTTTAAAGAATATTTTGTGATGAAGGACATAAACGTGGATTTTTTAAAGAATATTTTGTGATGAAGGACATAAACGTGGATTTTTTAAAGAATATTTTGTGATGAAGGACATAAACGTGGATTTTTTAAAGAATATTTTGTGATGAAGGACATAAACGTGGATTTTTTAAAGAATATTTTGTGATGAAGGACATAAACGTGGATTTTTTAAAGAATATTTTGTGATGAAGGACATAAACGTGGATTTTTTAAAGAATATTTTGTGATGAAGGACATAAACGTGGATTTTTAAGGGATATTTTTTTAATGAAGGATTTTTAAAGAATATTTTTTAATGAAGGACATAAACGTGGATTTTTAAGGGATATTTTTTAATGAAGGATAAAGCAGCTCTATTCAATAAAGCAGCTTGTGAGCGTAGCTGATATGGCTTCATACGAAAGAACAACACAAGATTTCTTTTGAATGAATACTTTTACTCTTTGTTTAGTGTTTATTTCCAGCTTATGAATCTATATCCATCAACTTGGGCAAGCGTGGTAGATTATAAACTTTCAATGTTGGCTAAACAAGTTAGAGTGACTTTATTGAAATTTGGATTCGTTTAAGTACTCGGTGTGAGAAGCGAGTAAGTCAACTAGTATTGGTTGTGTACAAAAGGTATTAGGATCAAAGATGTAAATTAATAGTAATGTTTACAAAATATGTACATGGTTGTATTTTTAGCTGTTAAATTCTAATATTTAAATCAGGGTTGTATTCTTAATATCTAAATGCTAAATGAAAACGTAAGTGTTTAGACTATGATAAATAAAATATGTACATAAGTGGAATTCAGTGAAAAGTAAACATATGAAATAAAGTAAAAATAAAATAGTTCATGGTATTTTAAAGTTGATCCGCTTCAGTCTCCCCCTTCTGATGCCCTAATCGTCCCGATTAAGCATCAGAACCTTTACTTTTTCGCCTTCCTCTGCGTCTTGGGGTTCTTCTCTGACGGAACCTTGTGAGCTTTTTTGTGGGCATCTCCCCCTGGAGTAAAGCTGCATCAAGAGCATCAATGTTTGGTATGGTGACATTTGTTCGTTCGTGAGAAACTACAACATTTTCTTTCGACATGCGAATTCCAATACTGTACAACGGCAGGAATATGCTGTCTATGTACTCATCGTCTTCTTTACGTCTTGCCTTTACCGGTGGTCCAAACAGCCTTGACGTATCTCCTGGAGTTATTTGATCAGCTGGGATGGCACCACGAAATATGTTTTGGATGGAATGAGGCGAGTATTCATTGTTTTGCTGCATAATGGCCATTGATGATACTGCAGGAGCATTGCCTGCGAGAGGAGAAGGGTGAAGATTCTGAATTTCCCGCAATACTCTTGGTGTTGGCGGTATTGGAGAAATCTTTCTCTGCCCTTCCACGAACTCGATGAATTTCGAAATGTCAGCAACGGCTTTAGTTGTTGGTGAGTCTTCATGGCCCTGGACATCCAATGAAAAGACTTGCATCTCCAATGGATTGGTAAACGAATATCTTGTCTTCGGCTCATCTTCGAAATACCAATATCGTTGCGCCATATTTAATGTGATGCCGGATTGCTCCATAAAATCTGCACCAAGGAGTGTTCTGTTTTTTGTGGCATTGGGTAAACAGACAAATCTAATTCTTCGTGTCCTCTTTCCAATACGTATGTCGCATATTGTAGATTCGACGTTTTCAGTTGTTGATGAGCCATCTGCCAAACTGACATCGGCTCGTACCTTTTGGAAATTGCAACCATTTTCTCTCAGTATGTTTCTTAAATTCATGCTGGCAACACTAATTTTTGCGCCGGTGTCGAAAACAGCTTCTCCCAATAAACCAAACACCTCGACATGAGTTGTAGGAAGAGCGCGACCAATAGTACCAGCGGCAATGGTGTTGAATGAAAGTGGCTGAGGGCTGTCCTTGTTGTTGTTGTTACATGTAGTGCAATTCGCTCTGTATACACCAGGCGCACCACATCCATAACAAGCAACTGTTGGTTTTCTCTGCTGCACACTTTGAGCTGACGTCTGCGGACGTTGTTGTTGATCTTGCTGCGAGTACTGTTGTTGTTGTTGTTTCTGCTCTTGTCGCTTCTTTAGTTTCGCACACGCATTCACTTCATGGCCTTTTTCTCGACAGAAATTACAACGAACAGAATTTGCTTCACTTTTCTGCTTCTCTTCTTTCGTGTGCGCTTCTAATAACATTAATTCTGCTTCTCTGCAGGCAGACAATAATTCTTCAAATGTTTTCACATTTTCTCGACGCACACGCTCTCGCATATTCGTGTTGAGCAAACCAAACACGATATTCAATTGGACTTCTTCGGCGATAGGCACTTTCAACTGCGAAAACAACAACCTTTTCTTGCAAATGAATGTGTCTGTGTGCTCTTTTGCTTGTTGCCTGGTCTCATAAATCGACGAAAATATGCGCCAGTCAGGTAGTGGCGGAGAAAATGTGTTTTTTATGAGTTTTATTGCTTCGCTAAATGTGGTCACTGTGTTTTTCACCCCTATCCACCAGTTAGCAGCATAATCCTCAAAAAGCAACTGCAACCCTTTTACTGCGTCGGCGTCAGAGATCGATTCAATTTCTTTGTAAACCGATATGGCTGTTACAAACTCCTCAACTGCGGCGGCATCTCTCTGCCCCCGAAAACGCGAAGTACAATGCGAAAACGAATCCGTCCGGTTATTGTTTTGCATTGCCTGGATCAGTTGTTTGAATTGGCTGTCTGTAAACTGCGCCATCTCTGCTTCTTCGCCTGACACGTACTCGTCGCTATCTGCTATGGTTTTTTCTTCGTCTTCAATCTTGGTATCGTTGTTCGTGGCCACTTCGTTGGGCGTCAATAAAGAAGCTTGTTGTTGTGCCCCACGTTGGGCGCCAATAAAGCAGCTCTATTCAATAAAGCAGCTTGTGAGCGTAGCTGATATGGCTTCATACGAAAGAACAACACAAGATTTCTTTTGAATGAATACTTTTACTCTTTGTTTAGTGTTTATTTCCAGCTTATGAATCTATATCCATCAACTTGGGCAAGCGTGGTAGATTATAAACTTTCAATGTTGGCTAAACAAGTTAGAGTGACTTTATTGAAATTTGGATTCGTTTAAGTACTCGGTGTGAGAAGCGAGTAAGTCAACTAGTATTGGTTGTGTACAAAAGGTATTAGGATCAAAGATGTAAATTAATAGTAATGTTTACAAAATATGTACATGGTTGTATTTTTAGCTGTTAAATTCTAATATTTAAATCAGGGTTGTATTCTTAATATCTAAATGCTAAATGAAAACGTAAGTGTTTAGACTATGATAAATAAAATATGTACATAAGTGGAATTCAGTGAAAAGTAAACATATGAAATAAAGTAAAAATAAAATAGTTCATGGTATTTTAAAGTTGATCCGCTTCAAGGATTTTTAAAGAATATTTTTTAATGAAGGACATAAACGTGGATTTTTAAGGGATATTTTTTTAATGAAGGATTTTTAAAGAATATTTTTTAATGAAGGACATAAACGTGGATTTTTAAGGGATATTTTTTTAATGAAGGATTTTTAAAGAATATTTTTTAATGAAGGACATAAACGTGGATTTTTAAGGGATATTTTTTTAATGAAGGATTTTTAAAGAATATTTTTTAATGAAGGACATAAACGTGGATTTTTAAGGGATATTTTTTTAATGAAGGATTTTTAAAGAATATTTTTTAATGAAGGACATAAACGTGGATTTTTAAGGGATATTTTTTTAATGAAGGATTTTTAAAGAATATTTTTTAATGAAGGACATAAACGTGGATTTTTTAAAGAATATTTTGTGATGAAGGACATAAACGTGGATTTTTTAAAGAATATTTTGTGATGAAGGACATAAACGTGGATTTTTTAAAGAATATTTTGTGATGAAGGACATAAACGTGGATTTTTTAAAGAATATTTTGTGATGAAGGACATAAACGTGGATTTTTTAAAGAATATTTTGTGATGAAGGACATAAACGTGGATTTTTTAAAGAATATTTTGTGATGAAGGACATAAACGTGGATTTTTTAAAGAATATTTTGTGATGAAGGACATAAACGTGGATTTTTAAAGAATATTTTGTGATGAAGGACATAAACGTGGATTTTTAAGGGATATTTTTTAATGAAAGATTTTTAAAGAATATTTTTTAATGAAGGACATAAACGTGGATTTTTAAGGGATATTTTTTTAATGAAGGATTTTTAAAGAATATTTTTTAATGAAGGACATAAACGTGGATTTTTAAGGGATATTTTTTTAATGAAGGATTTTTAAAGAATATTTTTTAATGAAGGACATAAACGTGGATTTTTTAAAGAATATTTTGTGATGAAGGACATAAACGTGGATTTTTTAAAGAATATTTTGTGATGAAGGACATAAACGTGGATTTTTTAAAGAATATTTTGTGATGAAGGACATAAACGTGGATTTTTTAAAGAATATTTTGTGATGAAGGACATAAACGTGGATTTTTTAAAGAATATTTTGTGATGAAGGACATAAACGTGGATTTTTTAAAGAATATTTTGTGATGAAGGACATAAACGTGGATTTTTTAAAGAATAATTTTTGATAAAGGACATAAACGTGGATTTTTTAAAGAATATTTTTTGATGAAGGACATAAACGTGGATTTTTAAAGAATATTTTTTAATGAAGGACATCAACGTGGATTTTTAAGGGATATTTTTTTAATGAAGGATTTTTAAAGAATATTTTTTAATGAAGGACATAAACGTGGATTTTTAAGGGATATTTTTTTAATGAAGGATTTTTAAAGAATATTTTTTAATGAAGGACATCAACGTGGATTTTTAAGGGATATTTTTTTAATGAAGGATTTTTAAAGAATATTTTTTAATGAAGGACATAAACGTGGATTTTTTAAAGAATATTTTGTGATGAAGGACATAAACGTGGATTTTTTAAAGAATATTTTGTGATGAAGGACATAAACGTGGATTTTTTAAAGAATATTTTGTGATGAAGGACATAAACGTGGATTTTTTAAAGAATATTTTGTGATGAAGGACATAAACGTGGATTTTTTAAAGAATATTTTGTGATGAAGGACATAAACGTGGATTTTTTAAAGAATATTTTGTGATGAAGGACATAAACGTGGATTTTTTAAAGAATAATTTTTGATAAAGGACATAAACGTGGATTTTTTAAAGAATATTTTTTGGTGAAAGACATAAACGTGGATTTTTTAAAGAATATTTTTTGATGAAGGACATACACGTGGATTTTTTAAAGAATATTTTTAGATGACGGACATAAACGTGGATTTTTTAAAGAATATTTTTTGATGAAGGACATAAACGTGGATTTTTTAAAGAATAATTTTTGATAAAGGACATAAACGTGGATTTTTTAAAGAATATTTTTTGGTGAAAGACATAAACGTGGATTTTTTGAAGAATATTTTTTGATGAAGGACATACACGTGGATTTTTTAAAGAATATTTTTAGATGACGGACATACACGTGGATTTTTTAAAGAATAATTTTTGATAAAGGACATAAACGTGGATTTTTTAAAGAATATATTTTGATGAAGGACATACACGTGGATTTTTTAAAGAATATTTTTTGATGAAGGACATACACGTGGATTTTTTAAAGAATATTTTTTGATGAAGGACATAAACGTGGATTTTTTAAAGAATATTTTTTGATGAAGGACATAAGCGTGGATTTTTTAAAGAATATTTTTAGATGACGGACATAAGCGTGGATTTTTTAAAGAATATTTTTTGATGAAGGACATAAACGTGGATTTTTTAAAGAATAATTTTTGATAAAGGACATAAACGTGGATTTTTTAAAGAATATATTTTGATGAAGGACATACACGTGGATTTTTTAAAGAATATTTTTTGATGAAGGACATAAACGTGGATTTTTTAAAGAATATTTTTTGATGAAGGACATACACGTGGATTTTTTAAAGAATATTTTTAGATGACGGACATAAACGTGGATTTTTTAAAGAATATTTTGTGATGAAGGACATAAACGTGGATTTTTTAAAGAATATTTTGTGATGAAGGACATAAACGTGGATTTTTTAAAGAATATTTTGTGATGAAGGACATAAACGTGGATTTTTTAAAGAATATTTTGTGATGAAGGACATAAACGTGGATTTTTTAAAGAATATTTTGTGATGAAGGACATAAACGTGGATTTTTTAAAGAATAATTTTTGATAAAGGACATAAACGTGGATTTTTTAAAGAATATTTTTTGGTGAAAGACATAAACGTGGATTTTTTAAAGAATATTTTTTGATGAAGGACATACACGTGGATTTTTTAAAGAATATTTTTTGATGACGGACATAAACGTGGATTTTTTAAAGAATATTTTTTGATGAAGGACATAAACGTGGATTTTTTAAAGAATAATTTTTGATAAAGGACATAAACGTGGATTTTTTAAAGAATATTTTTTGGTGAAAGACATAAACGTGGATTTTTTGAAGAATATTTTTTGATGAAGGACATACACGTGGATTTTTTAAAGAATATTTTTAGATGACGGACATAAACGTGGATTTTTTAAAGAATATTTTTTGATGAAGGACATAAACGTGGATTTTTTAAAGAATAATTTTTGATAAAGGACATAAACGTGGATTTTTTAAAGAATATATTTTGATGAAGGACATACACGTGGATTTTTTAAAGAATATTTTTTGATGAAGGACATAAACGTGGATTTTTTAAAGAATATTTTTTGATGAAGGACATACACGTGGATTTTTTAAAGAATATTTTTTGATGAAGGACATAAACGTGGATTTTTTAAAGAATATTTTTTGATGAAGGACATAAACGTGGATTTTTTAAAGAATATTTTTAGATGACGGACATAAGCGTGGATTTTTTAAAGAATATTTTTTGATGAAGGACATAAACGTGGATTTTTTAAAGAATAATTTTTGATAAAGGACATAAACGTGGATTTTTTAAAGAATATTTTTTGGTGAAAGACATAAACGTGGATTTTTTAAAGAATATTTTTTGATGAAGGACATACACGTGGATTTTTTAAAGAATATTTTTTGATGAAGGACATACACGTGGATTTTTTAAAGAATATTTTTAGATGACGGACATAAACGTGGATTTTTTAAAGAATATTTTGTGATGAAGGACATAAACGTGGATTTTTTAAAGAATATTTTGTGATGAAGGACATAAACGTGGATTTTTTAAAGAATATTTTGTGATGAAGGACATAAACGTGGATTTTTTAAAGAATATTTTGTGATGAAGGACATAAACGTGGATTTTTTAAAGAATATTTTGTGATGAAGGACATAAACGTGGATTTTTTAAAGAATATTTTGTGATGAAGGACATAAACGTGGATTTTTTAAAGAATAATTTTTGATAAAGGACATAAACGTGGATTTTTTAAAGAATATTTTTTGGTGAAAGACATAAACGTGGATTTTTTAAAGAATATTTTTTGATGAAGGACATACACGTGGATTTTTTAAAGAATATTTTTAGATGACGGACATAAACGTGGATTTTTTAAAGAATATTTTTTGATGAAGGACATAAACGTGGATTTTTTAAAGAATAATTTTTGATAAAGGACATAAACGTGGATTTTTTAAAGAATATTTTTTGGTGAAAGACATAAACGTGGATTTTTTGAAGAATATTTTTTGATGAAGGACATACACGTGGATTTTTTAAAGAATATTTTTAGATGACGGACATAAACGTGGATTTTTTAAAGAATATTTTTTGATGAAGGACATAAACGTGGATTTTTTAAAGAATAATTTTTGATAAAGGACATAAACGTGGATTTTTTAAAGAATATTTTTTGGTGAAAGACATAAACGTGGATTTTTTGAAGAATATTTTTTGATGAAGGACATACACGTGGATTTTTTAAAGAATATTTTTAGATGACGGACATAAACGTGGATTTTTTAAAGAATATTTTTTGATGAAGGACATAAACGTGGATTTTTTAAAGAATAATTTTTGATAAAGGACATAAACGTGGATTTTTTAAAGAATATATTTTGATGAAGGACATACACGTGGATTTTTTAAAGAATATTTTTTGATGAAGGACATAAACGTGGATTTTTTAAAGAATATTTTTTGATGAAGGACATACACGTGGATTTTTTAAAGAATATTTTTTGATGAAGGACATAAACGTGGATTTTTTAAAGAATATTTTTTGATGAAGGACATAAGCGTGGATTTTTTAAAGAATATTTTTAGATGACGGACATAAGCGTGGATTTTTTAAAGAATATTTTTTGATGAAGGACATAAACGTGGATTTTTTAAAGAATAATTTTTGATAAAGGACATAAACGTGGATTTTTTAAAGAATATTTTTTGGTGAAAGACATAAACGTGGATTTTTTAAAGAATATTTTTTGATGAAGGACATACACGTGGATTTTTTAAAGAATATTTTTAGATGACGGACATAAACGTGGATTTTTTAAAGAATATTTTTTGATGAAGGACATAAACGTGGATTTTTTAAAGAATAATTTTTGATAAAGGACATAAACGTGGATTTTTTAAAGAATATTTTTTGGTGAAAGACATAAACGTGGATTTTTTGAAGAATATTTTTTGATGAAGGACATACACGTGGATTTTTTAAAGAATATTTTTAGATGACGGACATAAACGTGGATTTTTTAAAGAATATTTTTTGATGAAGGACATAAACGTGGATTTTTTAAAGAATAATTTTTGATAAAGGACATAAACGTGGATTTTTTAAAGAATATTTTTTGGTGAAAGACATAAACGTGGATTTTTTGAAGAATATTTTTTGATGAAGGACATACACGTGGATTTTTTAAAGAATATTTTTAGATGACGGACATAAACGTGGATTTTTTAAAGAATATTTTTTGATGAAGGACATAAACGTGGATTTTTTAAAGAATAATTTTTGATAAAGGACATAAACGTGGATTTTTTAAAGAATATATTTTGATGAAGGACATACACGTGGATTTTTTAAAGAATATTTTTTGATGAAGGACATAAACGTGGATTTTTTAAAGAATATTTTTTGATGAAGGACATACACGTGGATTTTTTAAAGAATATTTTTTGATGAAGGACATAAACGTGGATTTTTTAAAGAATATTTTTTGATGAAGGACATAAGCGTGGATTTTTTAAAGAATATTTTTAGATGACGGACATAAGCGTGGATTTTTTAAAGAATATTTTTTGATGAAGGACATAAACGTGGATTTTTTAAAGAATAATTTTTGATAAAGGACATAAACGTGGATTTTTTAAAGAATATTTTTTGGTGAAAGACATAAACGTGGATTTTTTAAAGAATATTTTTTGATGAAGGACATACACGTGGATTTTTTAAAGAATATTTTTTGATGAAGGACATACACGTGGATTTTTTAAAGAATATTTTTAGATGACGGACATAAACGTGGATTTTTTAAAGAATATTTTGTGATGAAGGACATAAACGTGGATTTTTTAAAGAATATTTTGTGATGAAGGACATAAACGTGGATTTGTTAAAGAATATTTTGTGATGAAGGACATAAACGTGGATTTTTTAAAGAATATTTTGTGATGAAGGACATAAACGTGGATTTTTTAAAGAATATTTTGTGATGAAGGACATAAACGTGGATTTTTTAAAGAATATTTTGTGATGAAGGACATAAACGTGGATTTTTTAAAGAATAATTTTTGATAAAGGACATAAACGTGGATTTTTTAAAGAATATTTTTTGGTGAAAGACATAAACGTGGATTTTTTAAAGAATATTTTTTGATGAAGGACATACACGTGGATTTTTTAAAGAATATTTTTAGATGACGGACATAAACGTGGATTTTTTAAAGAATATTTTTTGATGAAGGACATAAACGTGGATTTTTTAAAGAATAATTTTTGATAAAGGACATAAACGTGGATTTTTTAAAGAATAATTTTTGATAAAGGACATAAACGTGGATTTTTTGAAGAATAATTTTTGATGAAGGACATACACGTGGATTTTTTAAAGAATATTTTTAGATGACGGACATAAACGTGGATTTTTTAAAGAATATTTTTTGATGAAGGACATAAACGTGGTTTTTTTAAAGAATAATTTTTGATAAAGGACATAAACGTGGATTTTTTAAAGAATATATTTTGATGAAGGACATACACGTGGATTTTTTAAAGAATATTTTTTGATGAAGGACATAAACGTGGATTTTTTAAAGAATATTTTTTGATGAAGGACATACACGTGGATTTTTTAAAGAATATTTTTTGATGAAGGACATAAACGTGGATTTTTTAAAGAATATTTTTTGATGAAGGACATAAGCGTGGATTTTTTAAAGAATATTTTTAGATGACGGACATAAGCGTGGATTTTTTAAAGAATATTTTTAGATGACGGACATAAACGTGGATTTTTTAAAGAATATTTTTTGATGAAGGACATAAACGTGGATTTTTTAAAAAATATTTTTTAATGAAGGGCATAAACGTGGATTTTTTAAAAAAATATTTTTGATGAAGAACATAAACGTGGATTTTTAAAAAATATTTTTGATGAAGAACATAAACGTGGATTTTTTAAAAAATATTTTTGATGAAGAACATAAACGTGGATTTTTTAAAAGATATTTTTTGATGAAGAACATAAACGTGGATTTTTTAAAAAATATTTTTGATGAAGAACATAAACGTGGATTTTTTAAAAGATATTTTTTGATGAAGAACATAAACGTGGATTTTTTAAAAAATATTTTTGATGAAGAACATAAACGTGGATTTTTTAAAAAATATTTTTTGATGAAGGACATAACATAAACGTGGATTTTTTAAAGAATATTTTTTGATGAAGGACATAACATAAACGTGGATTTTTTAAAGAATTTTTTTTGATGAAGGACATAACATAAACGTGGATTTTTTTAAAGAATATTTTTTGATGAAGGACATAAACGTGGATTTTTTAAAAAATATTTTTCGATGAAGGACATGAACGTGGATTTTTTAAAAAATATTTTTCGATGAAGGACATGAACGTGGATTTTTTAAAAAATATTTTTTGATGAAGGACATAAACGTGGATTTTTTAAAGAATTTATTTTGTATATATATATATATATATATATATATATAACTTTTGTTGACATCTGTATTGTAGAATGTACTTTCACTTTTAAATACAAACAGCTGACAAATCTTTGTTTTGAAAACAATGAATCACATACGTAGTCTGATTTTAGACGATGTGTTTTTATTTTCTGTGGTTTGTTATTATTATTTTTATCATCTTTTATTGACATTTAGAGAAGTTGAAATCCACAACTAATTTATACAATTGTTGTCAGTCTTAAGAAAGTCCGTTTCTGAACATCATTCCTTAGAAGAAAAAAAAAATCACAACAATGGCATTTGCAAGATTGGCATCATTTCGTAAAAGCATAAAAGAGAAACGCGAACAACAAGAACAAGAAAAGAAAAGACTAAAGTGCCAACAAGAAGTGAAACATATAATTTTGGAAATTCTTGATACTGAGGAAAGTTATATAAAAAATTTGGAAATCGTTATCGATGGGTAAGACTCTTAAAACCTACGATGATTTTAATTTCAAGTTTTACAACAACAATTAATATAATTTTACATTTCTAATACAGATATATGCAGCATTTTCGGGAGCCGAATCCTATAGTGTCCATACCAGATGATTTAAAGATTCGTGCCCGTTTAATTTTCAACAATATTGAAGAAATCTATAGTTTTCATAAAGAGTGAGTTGAATATCAGATTACCAGAAATTTGTAATAGAAGATTTTTTTTTAAAGAATATGTTTTCAACAATCTAGAATTATTAAAGAATATTTTTTCATTCACATTCAAACCATGAAACGTGGATTATTAAAATAATATTTTTTTCATCCAGCAACAGACCAAGAAACGTGAATTATTTAAAGAATATTTTTTCATCCCACTTCAGACCAAGACGCGTGAATTTTTTAAAGTATATTTTTCATCTACTTTCAGGCCAAGAATTGGGTATTATTCAAAGAATATTTTTTCATCCCCCTATCGACCAAGCAACGTGGATTTTTTAAAGAATATTTTTTCATCCATCGAAAGAAAAGAAAAACAAACCCCTCTAAAGTTGACGACCCCCGCAAACGTTTTAAGGGCAATGATCTGCGAATCTGCACCTGGAATGTTCGCACTCTTTATAGAGAAGGTGCAGTCTTCGCATTGGCAGACGTACATACTTGAAAAGTACAAGGCCGATACAGGAAATACGATGGATTGGGAAAGGCGTCACAACAACACCTAAAAGCATGAGTTTGGTTGTGGTTTTGTAGTTGGTCAGAGGTTAAAACATCTGGTCTCCAGCTTCACCCCAGTGAATGAAAGACTTGCTACAATTCGATTAAAAGCAAAATTCTTTAACATCAGCTTTATCTGCGCTCATGCTCCAACCGAAGACAAGGACGAACAGACCAAAGATATATTCTACGAGCGCCTAGAAGAAGCATATGACCGTTGTCCGGCCCATGACATTAAAATCATTCTAGGCGATTTTAATGCCAAAATTGGAAAGGAGAATATCTTTGGACAAACAGGCGGGAAATTCAGTCTACATAGTGAAATATCAGACAATGGAATGAGGCTGATAGACTTCGCAGCGGCAAAAAACATGGTAGTTAGCAGTACCAGATTTAAGCATCTCGATATTCATAAGGGCACTTGGCTGTCTCCAGACCAAAGAACAATAAATCAAATTGATCACGTTGTGATAGATGGAAGACATTCATCGAGCGTGTTGGATGTACGATCGTTCCGAGGAGCAAACATAGATTCGGACCATTACCTCGTTGCAGCAAAGGTACGTACCCGTCTAAACGTTGCAAATAAAGCACGGACAGACACAACACGAAAGTTAGACATCGGTAAGCTGCAATCACAACAGATAGCCACAGCATATTCCACTCAACTGACCCAATTGCTTAATGATAGCGCTTCTCGTCCCGATAACATATCAGCACAATGGCAAAATATTGCCCACTCCATGCAAACAGCCGCAAAATCAGTACTTGGATACCAGAGACCTCCACCAAAGAATCCGTGGTATGACCAGGAGTGCCGTGCTGCTACCGAAGAAAAAAATGCGGCATATAGGGCTACTTTACAATCAGTAGCAACGCGTAGCGCACGAGAGAGGTATCGTGAGAAAAGAAGAGAGGAGAAACGTCTTTTCCGCAGGAAAAAGAGAGAGATGGAAAAGAGGGAGTGTAAACAAATAGAGATGTACAGGAGACAGAACGAAGTCCGAAAATTCTACCAAAGAGTCAAGCATCAAACTGATGGCTTTGGTACAGGTATATCCTCCTGTAGAGACCAACAAGGTAATTTGGTAACTGATACAGATAGTGTGCTCAGGATATGGAAAGAACATTTTTCCAAACTGTTGGTATCCGATAGCAGTGAAGATGTCGAAGATACCACAGATCCAATCCCAGAAGATGGTATTGAATGTATACCGCCCAGCCAAGATGAGGTAATGACAGCAATAAACCGGCTGAAGAATAATAAGGCGGCAGGAGCAGATGGCTTACCAGCCGAGCTGTTCAAAACCGGAGGCGACACGCTGATAAGGTGTATGCATCAGCTAGTTAGCACCATCTGGCAGGAAGAACGCGTACCCGACTATTGGAACGTGAGCATCCTATGTCCAGTCCACAAGAAGGGTGATAAGACTGTGTGCTCCAATTACAGGGGCATAAGTCTGCTCCCTATTGCATATAAGATAGTATCTGGCATATTGTGTGAGAGACTAAAGCCTATGGTCAATGAAATTATTGGACCCTATCAGTGCGGCTTTAGACCTGGCAAATCCACCATTGACCAGATATTTACCTTGAGACAAATCGTGGAAAAGACCCAAGAAATGCAGATCGACACCTTCCATATTTTCGTCGATTATAAAGCAGCATTCTACAGCCCTATACGTTCAAAGGTGTTCCAAGCCATGTCTGATTTTGGTATTCCTGCAAAGCTCATTCGGCTTTGTAGAATGACATTAACTGAGACGAGATCCTAAGTTAGAATAGGAAAGAACCTCTCCGAAGAGTTTATTACCAAAAGAGGTTTCAGACAAGGAGACGGCCTGTCGTGTGATCTATTCAACATCCTGCTGGAAAAGGTCATACGAGACGCGAAGGTCAAAAGAAATACACGAACAGTCATATGTTACTGGTTTATGCCGATGACATTGACATCATGGGTCGATCGGTAAAGGAAGTAACTGACACCTTTGCAAAAGTCGAAAGAGAATCTGCTAAAGTTGGTCTGGCAGTAAACGGCGAAAAAAACCAAGTTGATGGTATCGACGCGTAATCTGTCCACAAATCCCACACTATCTGTGAATGTTGGTACCTACAATTTTGAGGTAGTAAAGGACTTCGTCTACCTCGGCACCGCCATAAACACAACAAATAACATCAGTTGTGAAATACGAAGAAAAATAGTGTTGGCTAACAGATGCTACTTTGGGCTGAGTAGGCAGTTTAGGAATAAAGCCACCTCTCGTCAAACAAAAGTAACACTTTACAAAACACTGATATTACCCGTGCTAATGAACCATAGTTCAAGCAAGCAGATAAGGCAGTGCTGGGTGTGTTCGAGAGAAAAAATTCTTCGAAAGATCTACGGGCCAATCTGTGTTGACGGCGAATATCGGCGTCTTATGAACAACGAGCTGTATCAACTATACAATGACATCAACGTAGTTGAACGAATCGAGATACAACGATTGCGATAGCTAGGCCATGTTATAAGAATGAGTGATGATGAACCCGCTAAAAAGGGGTATAAATACGAGCCGCATGGAGGTTCTCGCAGATCTGGAAGGCCAAAGCTTCGTTGGAGCGAACAAGTGAAACGAGATATCATAAAGCTACATATCCCAGATTTGGAAAATACAGCAGCAAACACAGAGGATTGGAGTTTTTTCTTAGTTCGGCTTATGGAACAAATGTTCTGTAAAAGGCCTTCAAACCAAGCAACGTGGATTTTTTAAAGAATGTATTATTTAAGGAATATATTTTTGTCCACCAACAGACCAAGAAACGTGGTTTTTTCATTCACTTTCAGACCAAGGATTGGGGATTATTTAAAGAATATTTTTTCATCCACCTTTTGACCAAGAAACATTGCTTATTTAAAAAATATTTTTTCATACACCTTCAGATCAAGAAGTGGGGATTATTTAAAGATATTTTTCATCCACCATTAGACCAAGAAACGTGGATTTTTTAAGGAATATTTTTTTCATACACCTTAAGAACAAAAATTGTGGATTTTTAAAGAATATTTTTTCATCCACCAACACATCAAGAAACGTTGATTATTTAAAGAATATTTTTTCATCCACCATTAGACCAAGAAACGTGGATGATTTAAAGAAGGTTTTTTCATCCACTTTCAGACCAAGGAACGTGGATTTTTTAAAGAATATTTTTTCATCCACCTTCAGACCAAGAAACGTGGATTATTTAAAGAATATTTTTTCATCCACCTTCAGACCAAGAAACGTGGATTATTTAAAGAATATTTTTTCATCCACCATTAGACCAAGAAACGTGGATTATGGACCATGTAACGTGGATTATTTAAAGAGGGTTTTTTCATCCACCTTCAGACCATGAAACGTGGATTATTTAAAAAATATTTTTTCATCCACCTTCAGACCAAGAAACGTGGATTATTTAAAGAATATTTTTTCATCCACCTTCAGACCAAGAAACGTGGATTATTTAAAGAATATTTTTTCATCCACCTTCAGACCAAGAAACGTGGATTATTTAAAGAATATTTTTTCATCCACCATTAGACCAAGAAACGTGGATTATGGACCATGTAACGTGGAGTATTTAAAGAAGGGGTTTTCATCCACCTTCAGACCAAGAAACGTGGATTATTTAAAAAATATTTTTTCATCCACCTTCAGACCAAGAAACGTGGATTATTTAAAGAATATTTTTTCATCCACCTTCAGACCAAGAAACTTGGATTATTTAGAGAATATTTTTTCATACACCTTCAGACCAAGAAACGTTGATTATTTAAAAAATATTTTTTCATCCACCTTCAGACCAAGAAACGTGGATTATTTAAAGAATATTTTTTCATCCACCTTCAGACCAAGAAACTTGGATTATTTAGAGAATATTTTTTCATACACCTTCAGACCAAGAAACGTGGATTATTCAAAGATTTTTTTATTTATTTTTCCTTCTTTTTGTGCATCTTCAGCTATTTTTTCATGCTTCTTAAAGACAATTCTGATTGCCCAAATAAACTTGCCAAACAGTTTGTGCGCTGTGAGTCTGAATTTCACATGTATTCCAAGTATTGCAGTAAAAGAGAATTTTCTGTAATAATCGTACGCAGATATAGCGATTATTTTGAGAACCTATCCAGGGAGTTGGGTCAAAAACATACGGTAAGTGAAGTGGGTAGTGATCTTCTATATATGTATGTTTCTAAACTTCATTGCATTTTCAGATCGAATTTTTCCTAATGCAACCCCCTCAACAAATGTTTCGTTATAAACTTTTGTTGGATCGACTTGTCGAAAATGTCCATGCTATAGAAAGGGAAAGCCCAATGCTTGATGAAGCTTCCAAAGTGATTAAGGTGTGGTTAGCAAGTTGCAAATGGTAATCACATAATAATCAGTTATTCATTTATTCTTACGATTATCCAGCGAATTGTAGCTGAAGCCAATTTCTTTAAATGCGTTGATGGTATTTTCAAATATCCAGGTGATATCACGGAACAGGGAAAACTGATCCATCACGATTTCTTAAACTGTAAAAATAAGAAGAAGTGGGTGCGTTATTATGTCTTCATGTTTAAGTATATCCTGTTATTTACCATCAAAAGCAGATCGGAAAATCGATATTTATATCAAAGGCAAATACCGGTAAAGTTCAACCAAAAAGACCTTTATTTCTCTCTTATATGTATGTATATAAACATAAGTATAATATTTTTCTTATTTTACAGATGAACAAATTTAAAATTGAAAAAGGAGATCCTTTTAAGATTATATCTACCGAAACTCACTCGGATTTGATCATTGTTTGTAGAGGTGATAATCAAGAGTCGAATCATAATTGGCTTGAAAAAATACAAAATGAGTTAAAATTGCAAGAGGAATTTGCTGCAGAACTACAGAATCCTACAGACGATATTTCAATATAAATTTGAAGTGAATAAAAATGTATATTAAAAAATGTAAATGTTTTTTTATTTTTTTCGTGCATTTTTTAAAGGATGTTTTTAAGGACTAGCAGACCAAGAAACGTGGATTATTTAAAGAATATTTTTTCATCCACCTTCAGACCAAGAAACGTGGATTATTTAAAGAATATTTTTTCATCCACCTTCAGACCAAGAAACGTGGATTATTTAAAGAATATTTTTTCATCCACCTTCAGACCAAGAAACGTGGATTTTTTAAAGAATATTTTTTCATCCACCAACAGACCAACAAACGTGGATTTTTTAAAGAATATTTTTTCATCCACCAACAGACCAACAAACGTGGATTTTTTAAAGAATATTTTTTCATCCACCAACAGACCAACAAACTTGGATTTTTTAAAGAATATTTTTTCATCCACCAACAGACCAACAAACATGGATTTTTTAAAGAATATTTTTTCATCCACCAACAGACCAACAAACTTGTATTTTTTAAAGAATATTTTTTCATCCACCAACAGACCAACAAACATGGATTTTTTAAAGAATATTTTTTCATCCACCAACAGACCAACAAACGTGGATTTTTTAAAGAATATTTTTTCATCCACCAACAGACCAACAAACTTGGATTTTTTAAAGAATATTTTTTCATCCACCAACAGACCAACAAACGTGGATTTTTTAAAGAATATTTTTTCATCCACCAACAGACCAACAAACGTGGATTTTTTAAAGAATATTTTTTCATCCACCAACAGACTAACAAACGTGGATTTTTTAAAGAATATTTTTTCATCCACCAACAGACCAACAAACATGGATTTTTTAAAGAATATTTTTTCATCCACCAACAGACCAACAAACTTGGATTTTTTAAAGAATATTTTTTCATCCACCAACAGACCAACAAACGTGGATTTTTTAAAGAATATTTTTTCATCCACCAACAGACCAACAAACGTGGATTTTTTAAAGAATATTTTTTCATCCACCAACAGACCAACAAACTTGGATTTTTTAAAGAATATTTTTTCATCCACCAACAGACCAACAAACGTGGATTTTTTTAAGAATATTTTTTCATCCACCAACAGACCAACAAACATGGATTTTTTAAAGAATATTTTTTCATCCACCAACAGACCAACAAACGTGGATTTTTTAAAGAATATTTTTTCATCCACCAACAGACTAACAAACGTGGATTTTTTAAAGAATATTTTTTCATCCACCAACAGACCAACAAACTTGGATTTTTTAAAGAATATTTTTTCATCCACCAACAGACCAACAAACGTGGATTTTTTAAAGAATATTTTTTCATCCACCAACAGACCAACAAACGTGGATTTTTTAAAGAATATTTTTTCATCCACCAACAGACCAACAAACGGGGATTTTTTAAAGAATATTTTTTCATCCACCAACAGACCAACAAACGTGGATTTTTTAAAGAATATTTTTTCATCCACCAACAGACCAACAAACGTGGATTTTTTTAAGAATATTTTTTCATCCACCAACAGACCAACAAACATGGATTTTTTAAAGAATATTTTTTTATTCCCCAACAGGGCAATAATCGTGGATTTTTTAAAGAATATTTTTTCATCCACCAACAGACCAACAAACATGGATTTTTTAAAGAATATTTTTTTATTCCCCAACAGGGCAATAATCGTGGATTTTTTAAAGAATATTTTTTCATCCACCAATAGGGCAATAATCGTTGATTTTTTAAAGAATATTTTTTCAACCACCAACAGACCAATAGTCGTGGATTTTTTAAAGAATATTTTTTCATCCACCAACAGGGCAATAATCGTGGATTTTTTAAAGAATATTTTTCCTTTTACCAACAGACCAATAGTCGTGGATTTTTTAAAGAATATTTTTCCTTTTACCAACAGACCAATAGTCGTGGATTTTTTAAAGAATATTTTTCCTTTTACCAACAGACCAATAGTCGTGGATTTTTTAAAGAATATTTTTCCTTTTACCAACAGACCAATAGTCGTGGATTTTTTAAAGAATATTTTTCCTTTTACCAACAGACCAATAGTCGTGGATTTTTTAAAGAATATTTTTTCATCCCGGGTGCCACCGTGGTGCAATGGTATGCACGCCCGCCTTGCACGCAGAAGGTCGGGGATTCGATTCCCCGGCCAGGCAACATCAAACATTTTTAAACGGTGGCAAAATACCCCTCAGTAATGTTGGCGACATTTCCTGAGTATTTCAGCCTTGAAAAACTTCTCCACAAGTGGTTCTTAAGACACGCCGTTCGGACTCGGCGATAAACAGTAGGTCACATATCATTGAGCTAAATATGAATCGAGGTGCACTCATTGATATGAGAGAAGTCTCCCTTGTCCCGTATGGGATGTTGTGGAACAATGTTTTTTTTTTTTCATCCCCCAACAGGGCAATAATCGTGGATTTTTTAAAGAATATTTTTTCATCCACCAGCGGGGCAATTGTCGTGGAATTTTAAAGAATATTTTTTCATTCACCAACAGGGCAATAATCGTGGATTTTTTAAAGAATATTTTTCTATCCACCAGCGGGGCAATAATCGTGGATTTTTTAAAGAATATTTTTCATCCACAAACAGGGAAATAATCGTGGATTTTTTAAAGAATATTTTTTCATCCCCCAACAGGGCAATAATCGTGGATTTTTTAAAGAATATTTTTTCATCCACCAACAGGGAAATAATCGTGGATTTTTTAAAGAATATTTTTTCATCCCCCAACAGGGCAATAATCGTGGATTTTTTAAAGAATATGTTTTCATCCACCAGCGGGGCAATAATCGTGGATTTTTAAAGAATATTTTTTCATCCCCCAACAGGGCAATAATCGTGGATTTTTAAAGAATATTTTTTCATCCCCCAACAGGGCAATAATAGTGGATTTTTAAAGAATGTTTTTCCTTTTACCAACAGACCAATAGTCGTGGATTTTTTAGAGAATATTTTTTCATCCACCAACAGGGCAATAATCGTGGACTTCTTAAAGAATATTTTTCTATCCAACAGCGGGGCAATTGTCGTAGATTTTTAAAGAATATTTTTTCATTCACCAACCGGGCAAAAATCGTGGATTTATTAAAGATCATATTTTCACCCACCAACAGGGTAATAATCGTGGATTTTTTAAAGAATATTTTTTCATCCCCCAACAGGGCAATAATCGTGGATTTTTAAAGAATATTTTTTCATCCCCCAACAAGGCAATAATCGTGGATTTTTTAAAGAATATTTTTTCATCCACCAACAGGGCAATAATCGTGGATTTTTTAAAGAATATTTTTCCTTTTACCAACATACCAATAGTCGTGGATTTTTTAAAGAATATTTTTTCATCCACCAACAGACCAATAGTCGTGGATTTTTTAAAGAATATTTTTTCATCCACCAACAGACCAATAGTCGTGGATTTTTTAAAGAATATTTTTTCATCCACCAACAGACCAAAAAACGTGGATTTTTTAAAGAATATTTTTCATCCACCAACAGACCAAAAAACGTGGATTTTTTAAAGAATATTTTTTAATCCACCAACAGACCAAAAAACGTGGATTATTTAAAGAAAATTTTTTTATCCACCAACTGACAAAAAAACGTGGATTTTTTAAAGAATATCCACCAACAGACCAAAAAACGTGGATTTTTTAAAGAATATTTTTTCATCCACTTTCAGAACAAGATACTCGGATTATTTAAAGAATATTTTTTCATCCACCTTCAGACCAAGAAACGTGGATTTTTTAAAGAATATTTTTTCATCCACCTTCAGACCAAGAAACGAGGATTTTTTAAAGAATATTTTTTCATCCACCAACAGACCAAAAAACGTGGATTTTTTAAAGAATATTTTTTCATCCACCAACAGACCAAAAAAACGTGGATTTTTAAAGAATATTTTTTCATCCACCAACAGACCAAAAAACGTGGATTTTTTAAAGAATATTTTTTCATCCACCAACAGACCAAAAATCGTGGATTTTTTAAAGAATATTTTTTCATCCACCAACAGACCAAAAAACGTGGATTTTTTAAAGAATATTTTTTCATCCACCAACAGACCAAAAAATGTGGATTTTTTAAAGACTATTTTTTCATCCACCTTCAGACCAAGAAACGTGGATTATTTAAAGAATATTTTTTCATCCACCTTCAGACCAAGAAACGTGGATTATTTAAAGAATATTTTTTCATCCACCAACAGACCAAAAAATGTGGATTTTTTAAAGACTATTTTTTCATCCACCTTCAGACCAAGAAACGTGGATTATTTAAAGAATATTTTTTCATCCACCTTCAGACCAAGAAACGTGGATTATTTAAAGAATATTTTTTCATCCACCTTCAGACCAAGAAGCGTGGATTATTTAAAGAATATTTTTTCATCCACCTTCAGACCAAGAAACGTGGATTATTTAAAGAATATTTTTTCATCCACCTTCAGACCAAGAAACGTGGATTATTTAAAGAATATTTTTTCATCCACCTTCAGACCAAGAAACGTGGATTATTTAAAGAATATTTTTTCATCCACCTTCAGACCAAGAAACGTGGATTATTTAAAGATTATTTTTCATCCACCTTCAGACCAAGAAACGTGGATTATTTAAAGAATATTTTTTCATCCACCTTCAGACCAAGAAACGTGGATTATTTAAAGAATATTTTTTCATCCACCTTCAGACCAAGAAACGTGGATTATTTAAAGAATATTTTTTCATCCACCTTCAGACCAAGAAACGTGGATTATTTAAAGAATATTTTTTCATCCACCAACAGACCAAAAAATGTGGATTTTTTAAAGACTATTTTTTCATCCACCTTCAGACCAAGAAACGTGGATTATTTAAAGAATATTTTTTCATCCACCTTCAGACCAAGAAACGTGGATTATTTAAAGAATATTTTTTCATCCACCTTCAGACCAAGAAGCGTGGATTATTTAAAGAATATTTTTTCATCCACCTTCAGACCAAGAAACGTGGATTATTTAAAGAATATTTTTTCATCCACCTTCAGACCAAGAAACGTGGATTATTTAAAGAATATTTTTTCATCCACCTTCAGACCAAGAAACGTGGATTATTTAAAGAATATTTTTTCATCCACCTTCAGACCAAGAAACGTGGATTATTTAAAGATTATTTTTCATCCACCTTCAGACCAAGAAACGTGGATTATTTAAAGAATATTTTTTCATCCACCTTCAGACCAAGAAACGTGGATTATTTAAAGAATATTTTTTCATCCACCTTCAGACCAAGAAACGTGGATTATTTAAAGAATATTTGTTCATCCACCTTCAGACCAAGAAACGTGGATTATTTAAAGAATATTTTTTCATCCACCTTCAGACCAAGAAACGTGGATTATTTAAAGAATATTTTTTCATCCACCTTCAGACCAAGAAACGTGGATTATTTAAAGAATATTTTTTCATCCACCTTCAGACCAAGAAACGTGGATTATTTAAAGAATATTTTTTCATCCACCTTCAGACCAAGAAACGTGGATTATTTAAAGAATATTTTTTCATCCACCTTCAGACCAAGAAACGTGGATTATTTAAAGAATATTTTTTCATCCACCTTCAGACCAAGAAACGTGGATTATTTAAAGAATATTTTTTCATCCACCTTCAGACCAAGAAACGTGGATTATTTAAAGAATATTTTTTCATCCACCTTCAGACCAAGAAACGTGGATTATTTAAAGAATATTTTTTCATCCACCTTCAGACCAAGAAACGTGGATTATTTAAAGAATATTTTTTCATCCACCTTCAGACCAAGAAACGTGGATTATTTAAAGAATATTTTTTCATCCACCTTCAGACCAAGAAACGTGGATTATTTAAAGAATATTTTTTCATCCACCTTCAGACCAAGAAACGTGGATTATTTAAAGAATATTTTTTCATCCACCTTCAGACCAAGAAACGTGGATTATTTAAAGAATATTTTTTCATCCACCTTCAGACCAAGAAACGTGGATTATTTAAAGAATATTTTTTCATCCACCTTCAGACCAAGAAACGTGGATTATTTAAAGAATATTTTTTCATCCACCTTCAGACCAAGAAACGTGGATTATTTAAAGAATATTTTTTCATCCACCTTCAGACCAAGAAACGTGGATTATTTAAAGAATATTTTTTCATCCACCTTCAGAGCAAGAAACGTGGATTATTTAAAGAATATTTTTTCATCCACCTTCAGACCAAGAAACGTGGATTATTTAAAGAATATTTTTTCATCCACCTTCAGACCAAGAAACGTGGATTATTTAAAGAATATTTTTTCATCCACCTTCAGACCAAGAAACGTGGATTATTTAAAGAATATTTTTTCATCCACCTTCAGACCAAGAAACGTGGATTATTTAAAGAATATTTTTTCATCCACCTTCAGACCAAGAAACGTGGATTATTTAAAGAATATTTTTTCATCCACCTTCAGACCAAGAAACGTGGATTATTTAAAGAATATTTTTTCATCCACCTTCAGACCAAGAAACGTGGATTATTTAAAGAATATTTTTTCATCCACCTTCAGACCAAGAAACGTGGATTATTTAAAGAATATTTTTTCATCCACCTTCAGACCAAGAAACGTGGATTATTTAAAGAATATTTTTTCATCCACCTTCAGACCAAGAAACGTGGATTATTTAAAGAATATTTTTTCATCCACCTTCAGACCAAGAAACGTGGATTATTTAAAGAATATTTTTCATCCACCTTCAGACCAAGAAACGTGGATTATTTAAAGACTATTTTTTCATCCACCTTCAGACCAAAAAACGTGGATTTTTTAAAAAATATTTTTCATCCACCTTCAGGCCAAGAAACGTGGATTTTTTAAGAAATAGTTTTCATCCACTTTCAGACCAAAAAACGTGTTTTTTTAAGAATATTTTTTCATCCATCAACAGACCAAAAAACGTGGATTTTTTAAAGAATATTTTTTCATCCGCCAATAGGGCAATAATTGTGGATTTTTTAAAGAATATTTTTTCATCGTAGATTTTTTAAAGAATATGTTTTTATCCACCAACACGGCAATACTCGTGGATTTTTTAAAAGAATATTTTTTCATACACCTACAGGACAATAATCGTGGATTTTTTAAAAGAATATTTTTACATCCACCAATGGACGAAGATGGATTTTTTTAAAGAATATTTTTACATCCACCAATGGACGAAGATGGTATTTTTAATAAATGTTTTTCGGATGTCAGGTCAAACACAAATTAAAAAATGTCCAGTCAATGCCTTCTTTTGACCTACTGCCTCATACAATTATTATGCTTAACGTTCACTTCTGTTTTCTTTCTTTTCTTAAAACTACACAACTTGCACATTGTTCACACACACACTCACACCCACACATCTGTACTTACTTCCTTCATGTATTTTTGTCAAACAACCTGTAGCCTCAAAACGTTGACCATATTTTGTCAAATATGCTGGCATATCTTCGTCATCACATTCACTTGCATCAATCTCCTTGGGAGAGAAATATTCATTGCACTGCGGTTGGGTCATGGAGTCGCATTGGTAACATTTTATTGACAATCCTATAAAAAATAATAAAATTTACACTATTTTTATATAACAAAAAAAGAAGAAAAAGTAAAATTAACCCGTGGCAAAAACTGTTATGAGCACCGCAATCAATAGAAGGAAACGCATTTTTACGTTAGCTAAGAAATGTCTTTTTTTCAGTGACTTTTTCGATTAACTGCCAGACGTCAACTATTCGTGTCGGGCAAGATTTTTTATTCAGAACAAAATGTTTTAAGAGACTCTTTTTTGAAAACCATTTTCTTATTCTCGTCGTTCTTCAATTCAATTTTTGGCATCTACAAGCATTTGCTTTTCTGTAAATTCCACTTTGTTTTGACCATTTCGTTTCGTCGTATTCAAATAAATATAGAATAAATCAGAAATATTTGACCGATACATTGTTTTCCCCCCTACAGAAACAGAAAATGACGTGTGGGATGTTGTCTGTCCACTCTGAGGCAATCAATGAGAGAGTGTGTTGTGAAAACGTCACCGTTGTGTCGACAATATTTTTTTAATATTTTTATTTCTATTGGAAATGTACCAATGCAAATATTTACATACCTGAATATGTTGTAAGGCGTATACGTATAAGTACCTGTACACATTGTAGAATAATCGTCAGTTGTGAATAAACCACCAGTGTGAAAGTGTAAAAGTGTTCTTGTGTCCTCATCTCCAATTGTGCATCCCAACAGGTTATGGGCCCAGGCAGAAATAAAAGTGTCCTTGTGTTTTTCCTCGTGTGCATCCCAACAGGTTATGGGCCCAGGCAGAAATAAAAGTGTGTGTGCATAAAGTGACAAATGGAGACAACAAGGAAATAGCAGCAGTGAAAGTGAAAAAGAAAAAATCAACAAGCAGTGAGCAGTAATACATTGTGAAAAATTAAAGTGCACAGCTGTGAAAGTGAATAGCAAGGAAAATGAATTCCCTGTACAACATTGCGAAATTGGATGATACCAACTACGACTCATGGAGTCTACAAGTGAGAAGTGTCCTGGTACATCAAGACTTGTGGTCGGTGGTTAATGGTGAGATGGAGAAGCCTGTTCCAGATGAAAAGAATGCCAACGAGGTTGCAGCATGGAAGCGTAAAGACGAAAAGGCTACAGCAACCATCATCTTGAGTGCAACACCGGTGCAGATTGCTCACATCAAGAACTGCACAACAGCGAAGGAGACTTGGGAAGCGTTGAAAGAGGTACATCGGCCAAAGGGACCGGTAAGAAAAGTGACCCTCTTCAAGCAACTGATCCAGATGCGCATGGCAGATGATGAAGATGTACAGGAGTACATTTGCAAATTTGTGAACATTGTGGAAAAATTGGCGGAAACAGGAATAGCTCTACAGGAGGAGCTGTATGTCATCATGCTGTTAGCGAGCCTGCCAACATCATATGAAAATCTAGTTGTTGCGCTAGAAGCGAGAGATGAGCTGCCAAAATTGAGTACCCTCAAGATCAAATTGGGTGAAGAATGCGATCGTCGAAAAGTCAACAACAACAGCGCACAAGGAGATGACGATGTTCAGATTTTTATGGCACAAACCAGAAGAAGCAACAAGGGCAAAAATAATATAATAATAGCAGGTACCAGTACGCAGAAAGATCATCGCAATTTCAACTGCTTCAATTGTGGGCGTTCTGGACATTACGCCGCACAATGTAGAGACCGAGGTGCAAAAGGTAAAAGCAAAGGCGGTGAGCGCACAAGAAAGCGTGTGTACAGCAACAACAACAATGGCAACAGGCGCACAGGTAACAACAAGTGCAATGTGAAGTGTTACAATTGCGGTCGCCGAGGACATGTTGCCGCACAGTGCAGAGACAAGGAAAAGTCCAGCGAGAAAGAACACACATCTGCAGTGCTAAGATCGTCGAACAAGAAGAGCGTTTTGAACTCCAGCGTGTGGTGTGTCGACAGCGGAGCATCAGGTCATATTTGTTGTGACAGAAGCTTGTTCAAGGAATTTGCAGAGCACACGGAAAAGATCGATTTGGTTGGCGAAAAGAAAATCGTTGCTAGAGGCAAAGGCAGTGTGTGGCTGGCAGATTGTGACATCATGCTGAACGACGTGCTGTATGTACCTGAGATGCAGTGCAACTTGATGTCTGTGGGCAAGATCGCAGAAAAGGCAACAGTGAAGTTTGATAGCAGAGGTGCTAAAATAATAGCCAGAGGAAAAACAGTTATGTTCGCCAGAAAATGTGGAAACTTGTTTTTGCATCAAGAAGAAAAGGTCGAGAGCGAATACGAGTCAGCCAACGAGAACGATCAATAGGATGCAAATGGGTTTTTGGTTCGAAGAAAAAGATATGAAGTATAGAAATACATTACTAGAGTTAAGAATGTAAATAGTTGATAATATGAAATTAATGAATTATGTGAATATGTATCTGTATATACTAGAATGTAAGATAATTTATTGTGTGTCTATATTTAAGAAAACATTGTATGTCAATGTAAGTTGTATGTCAACTGTTAAGGTAAAAAGGAAATGTAAATATTTTCATTGAGGAGGAGTATTGGAAATGTACCAATGCAAATATTTACATACCTGAATATGTTGTAAGGCGTATACGTATAAGTACCTGTACACATTGTAGAATAATCGTCAGTTGTGAATAAACCACCAGTGTGAAAGTGTAAAAGTGTTCTTGTGTCCTCATCTCCAATTGTGCATCCCAACAATTTCCGTCATCAAAGAAGACATTAAAAGAAAACAAAACAAACATTTAGACAAATGGTGGGCCTTAAATTTGGAATGTACTATTTTTTATTAAAAAAAATATTGTTTAAAAACTAACAATGTTTAAATTGATATATATTTTTAAAAATCCACGATTTTTTATTGAAAAATATTTTTTTAAATCCACGATTTTTTATTTGAAACGTATTGTTTTAAAAATCCACTATATTTTATTTTAATTTTTTTTAAATGCACGATTTTTTTTGAAAATTATTTTTTTAAAATCACCTTTTTTATTTAAAAAAATATTTTCTAAAATATCCACTCTCATTTAAAAATTACACTGTGCAACATTTTTAAGGTGATCTTGTGCAAACAATTCGAACTGAGGATTTTTTTAAAGTACAGACCCAAACGACAAGAAACCCTAGTTGGGTTTTGTTGTGTCAGATCCAGCTCGGATTTTATGACCCCATCTAAACATGGTTAAATATTGAGTTTTTAAAGAAATTCGGGGCTATATCTCTGAAACCAATGCGAATCTTCTTCTGACCTCTGAAGCAAATTTGTAGATAAGGACAAGAATAAAATATTTGGAGAAACAATGATCTCGAAAAACTACATTTATTGCCTCAAATTTCAAAATATATACAAAAATTCCAAAATTTTTGTACATTTCTCACCGTATTTCCAAAACCGTTAATTTTTTCCGAACATTTTCTTTTGGAAAACTATTCCGTGCAATGTAATACACAACTCTTCTGAACATGTCATTATTGTATTGTATTTGTTTTCAGTACATTTGTCAACGACGATTTAATAAATATGTCAATAATGTGGTGAAATCCGAAATGCGAGAATAAACTGTTGGTGTGAACTGTGTTTGAAATACGTGCTGTAAAATATATGATTCAAAATACCGCTGAAACAACATGAAGTAAGTATTTTAGAGTTTCAGTTGGTTCAACTCCCAATAGTTCAGCCGATACTGACCAGAATTTTAGCAATTATGTAAAATTTTCTATATTTAATAGATTTTGATGCCCTAGATGGAGTTTTTCTTATGTGGTTTTTTCAAAAGACAAGTTCTACTAGTTTAGGGCTACAATATTGCTAAACACAGCAAGGCTAAATTCCTATTCGTTTCTGAGATAAAGGCCTGATAAATGCGCAAAAGTGTAGATTTAGATGAGGCCATAAAATCCGAACTGGATCTGACAGGACAAAACCCTACTAGGGTTTTTGCAGTCTAAATATGTACTTTAAAAAAATGCATACTAGAAGTTTTTTGCATTTTCAGTGTTGCATAGTGTTATTTAGAAAAAATCCCTTTTTTATTTTAAAAATATTCATTTGAAAAATATTTTTTAAAAAATTGAGATTTTTTATTTGACAAACATTTTTAAAAAATCAGCGATTTTTTTTAAATATTTTTTTTTTAAAATTCACAATTTCTTAATTTTAAAAATATTGTTAAAGAAATGGACGATATTTTTTTAACTGCATGATTTTTTATTTGAAAAATATTTAAAAAAACCAAAATTTTTTATTTAAGAATAATATTATTTAAAAAAATCTAGGATTTTTTATTGAAGAAAAATATTATTTTCTTTGGATTTTATTTGGGTCATATTAAAAAAAAAACCAAAGAAAATAGTATCCAAAGGTCAACGAAAAATATTATTTTAAAAATGCACAATTTTTTATTTGAAAACTACTTTAAAATATCCAATATCATTATTTGAAAATGTTTTGAAAAAATCCGAGATTTTTTTAAAAATCGACTAATTTTTATTTGAAACATAATTAAAAAATCCAATATTTTTTTATAAGAATAAAGAATTTTTCCTTTATGTTTTTTATTTGAAAAATATTTTTATAGAATCCATGGTTTTTTATGTGAACCATATTTGTAAAAAATTCAGTATATTTTATTGAAGAATATTTTTAAAAAATCCACTATTTTTTATTCATACATATGGCTGGCTTCATAAATGCAACATGATTGGACTTGTGACGTCGTCGCCACTTTATAAATGCATCAAGACGCATCACGTTGCGCAATAATTGCCAAAATTGTGCAGTGTCACCACTTGTACTGCACTACAATTAACATTTCTTTGCCAACTGACATTTGCGAAGGAAAGCTGAAAAATACACATAAAACAATTAGAAATGGCGAATTTGTAGTGTGCAAAAAAACATAAAAAAATAAAATAAAATTATTTTCATAAAAACCAAATTTTGCACAAACAAAGCAATGTGTAAGTTCATAAAAGCAGAAAAATGACATGTCTGTTTTTTGACAATGATAGTATTGCCACACATGTTTACTTTGTCTTTTTATGATGTTGTCAATATTTGCAATATAAATATTGCATTATGAAATCAGCCTATGTTTTAAAAAATACACAATTTTTTATTTGAAAAATACCTTTAAAAAGGGACAATTTTTTTTAATATAAAAAAAATTAAAATGTCACGATTTGTATTTGAAAAATATTTGATAAATATCAAAATATTTTGTCAAAATCCACTTTTTATAAACTGCTTAGAGAAATATGAATTTTTTTATTATTTAAATCTAAAATTTTTACTAAATTTTTTATTTATTTTGTTTTAATTGTTTAAATTTTTAATAGAAAACTTTAAATATTTTTTTTTAAATTTTTTATTTTAAAAATATTTTTAAATTTTTTATTTGAGATTTTTTAACTCCACGATTATTGAAAAAATCCAGGATTATTGAAAAAATGTTTGTTAATAACTCCAGGATTATTGAAAAATATTTGATAAAAATCCACGATTATTGAAAAATATTTGTTAAAAACTCCAGGATTATTAAAAATATTTGATAAAAAATCCAGGATTATGGAAAAAATATTTGTTAAAAACTCCAGGATTATGGAAAAAATATTTATTAAAAACTCCAGGATTATTGTAAAATATTTGATAAAAAATCCACGACTATTGAAAAATATTTGTTAAAACATCCAAGGTTATTTAATTTTTTTTTAAATCCGCGATTATTGAACAAATTGTTTTTTTTTTAAATCCACGGTTGAACAAATTGTTTTTTTTTAATCCACTATTATTGAACAAATTGGTTTTTTTTTTAAATCCACGATTGAACAAATTGTTTTTTTTTTAATCCACTATTATTGAACAAATTCTTTTTTTTTAATCCACTATTATTGAACAAATTCTTTTTTTTTAATCCACGATTATTGAGAAAATATTTTTTTAAAAAAAAACACGATTATTGAGAAAATATTTTTTTAAAAAATCCACGATTATTGAGAAAATATTTTTTTAAAAAATCCACGATTATTGAGAAAATATTTTTTTTTAAAAATCCACGATTATTGAGAAAATATTTTTTTAAAAAATCCACGATTATTGAGAAAATATTTTTTTTTAAAAATCCACGATTATTGAGAAAATATTTTTTTAAAAAATCCACGATTATTGAGAAAATATTTTTTTAAAAAATCCACGATTATTGAGAAAATATTTTTTTAAAAAATCCACGATTATTGAGAAAATATTTTTTTAAAAAATCCACGATTATTGAGAAAATATTTTTTTAAAAAATCCACGATTATTGAGAAAATATTTTTTTAAAAAATCCACGATTATTGAGAAAATATTTTTTTTTAAAAATCCACGATTATTGAGAAAATATTTTTTTAAAAAATCCACGATTATTGAGAAAATATTTTTTTTTAAAAATCCACGATTATTGAGAAAATATTTTTTTAAAAAATCCACGATTATTGAGAAAATATTTTTTTAAAAAATCCACGATTATTGAGAAAATATTTTTTTAAAAAATCCACGATTATTGAGAAAATATTTTTTTAAAAAATCCACGATTATTGAGAAAATATTTTTTTAAAAAATCCACGATTATTGAGAAAATATTTTTTTTTAAAAATCCACGATTATTGAGAAAATATTTTTTTAAAAAATCCACGATTATTGAGAAAATATTTTTTTAAAAAATCCACGATTATTGAGAAAATATTTTTTTAAAAAATCCACGATTATTGAGAAAATATTTTTTTTTAAAAATCCACGATTATTGAGAAAATATTTTTTTAAAAAATCCACGATTATTGAGAAAATATTTTTTTTTTAAAAATCCACGATTATTGAGAAAATATTTTTTTAAAAAATCCACGATTATTGAGAAAATATTTTTTTAAAAAATCCACGATTATTGAGAAAATATTTTTTTAAAAAATCCACGATTATTGAGAAAATATTTTTTTAAAAAATCCACGATTATTGAGAAAATATTTTTTTAAAAAATCCACGATTATTGAGAAAATATTTTTTTAAAAAATCCACGATTATTGAGAAAATATTTTTTTAAAAAATCCACGATTATTGAGAAAATATTTTTTTTTAAAAATCCACGATTATTGAGAAAATATTTTTTTAAAAAATCCACGATTATTGAGAAAATATTTTTTTAAAAAATCCACGATTATTGAGAAAATATTTTTTTAAAAAATCCACGATTATTGAGAAAATATTTTTTTTTAAAAATCCACGATTATTGAGAAAATATTTTTTTAAAAAATCCACGATTATTGAGAAAATATTTTTTTAAAAAATCCACGATTATTGAGAAAATATTTTTTTAAAAAATCCACGATTATTGAGAAAATATTTTTTTTTTAAAAATCCACGATTATTGAGAAAATATTTTTTTAAAAAATCCACGATTATTGAGAAAATATTTTTTTAAAAAATCCACGATTATTGAGAAAATATTTTTTTAAAAAATCCACGATTATTGAGAAAATATTTTTTTTTAAAAATCCACGATTATTGAGAAAATATTTTTTTAAAAAATCCACGATTATTGAGAAAATATTTTTTTAAAAAATCCACGATTATTGAGAAAATATTTTTTTAAAAAATCCACGATTATTGAGAAAATATTTTTTTAAGTATCCACGATTATTGAGTTTTTAGTAGTTTTAAAAAATCCACTATTATGGAGAAAAACATTTTTAAAAAATCCACGGGTTTTGAAAAAAATATTTTTAAAAATCCACGATTATTGAGAAAACATTAATAAAAAAATCACATTTTAAAAAAAAATCGACGATTATTGATAAATATTTTTAAAAAAAACCACGATTATTGAAAAAATCCAGGATCTTTGAAAAAATATTTAAAAACAAAATCCACAATTATTGGGAAAACATTTTTTTAATCCTTGACAAAAATATTTTTTAAAAGATCAATTATTATTGAGAACTATTTATACCCTCAGCCTTTAGGCAAAATATGCCTCATCGAAAGTATGTTTGGACGAAATGTGTTTCAGACAATTTAGAGTCGATTGAGCAATGTCCGTCCGTCTGTCTGGTTGGCTGGTGTGCACGATAACTCTCGAACGGATGAACCGATTCGGTTCAAATTTTGGCTTTCGTAATATTTTGTCCAAACTTAGTTTAAGTTCGAAGATGAGCTATATCGGTCCACTCCTTCCGGTACCTCCCCCACAAAAGTTCCAAAATGTTCGGAAAATTTGTGGGCACGATAACTCTTGAAGGGAGTAACCGATTTGGTCCATACTTTGCACATCGTGAAATTTCTACCAGACTTAGATGAGGTTCCAATATGGACTCAATCGGCCCACTCCTTCGGGTACCTCCTGCACAAAATTTCGGATAAGTTCAATTTAGGACCTGCTCTCAAATCGCTTTGATTTTTGTTGCAACAACTTGTATTCACTTCCCCCCATACGACGGTACAAGTTTCATCTGGGACAAGTCCATACTACCTGAGAAAATGGCCGGAAAGATGTAAAAGCCCCTATGACACCTTGTCTAGTGGTTGGAGCGCAAAATAACTCTCGAACGGATCTGTCGGTTCGGTCCAAAATTTGGCCTTCGTAATATTTTATCAAAACATAGTTTAAATTCGACGGGTCCACTCCTTCAGGTACCTCCCCCACAAAACTTCAAAAATGTTCGGAAAAATTTTGCGCGCGATAACTCTTGAAGGGAGTGACCGATGTAATCCATACTTTGCACATCCTAATATATCTACCAGATATAGATCAGGTTCGAATATGGACTATATTTGTCCACTCCTTCTGGTACCTCTCAGACAAAATTTCGGATAAGTTCACTTTAAGACCTGCTCTCGAATCACTTTGATTTTTGTTGAAGCGATTTGCTTTCGCTACTTCCATTACGACGGTAAAAGTTTTTTCAGGAGCAAGTCCATATTTCTTGGGAAAACAGCCCGAAAGGTGTAAAAAAAGCCTATGTCACCGTATGTGGCGGTCGGAGAGCACGATAACTCTTGAACTGTTCAACCGATTTGTCTTCGTCATATTATATCCAAACTTAGTTTCATGGGCAATACCGGTTCACAACTTTCGGTACTTCTCCCCAATATTTAAAAAATGTCACTAAAATGCTTGGACGATATCACTTGAATGGTACAACCAATTTGGTCCAAACTTTGGATCTCCTAATATTTTATCAAAATTTAGTTTAACTTCTAAATTGGCCCATATCGGTCCTCCCTAAGGGTACCTGCCCTAATCCACCTTTTTGTCGGCATGTTCAAATGTCCAAAAAGGGCCAAGAAATTCTGAAGAGACCTTAAATACATACGATCTGTCCGGAGGTAAAAGTTTCGCTTCACATTGGCTGAGGGTATATATCTGTCGGCAAAGCCGACTAACACTTTTTTACTTGTTTTTTTAAAAATCCACTATTATTGAGAAAAATATTTTTAAAAAATCAACGATTATTGAGAGAAATATTTTTAAAAAATACTCGATTATTGAGAGAAATATTTTTAAAAATCCACGATAATTGAGAAGAAATTTAAAAAAAAAATCCACGATTATTGAAAAATATTATTTAAAAAATCCGAGATTGTTGAATAAATATTTTTTAGAAAATCCACGATTATTAAAAAATATTTTTTAAAAAATATATGATTAGTTTTATTGGAATGACGACTTCTATTTTGCTTTTCAAAATAGTCAGGCTTAATCCCATAGTCGTTGTTTTAATATTTTATTAAGGCAAGGGGTAAGGCAGGGAAGACTATAGTTTCGGAACTCAAAAACGACTATGGGATTAAGCCTGACTATTTTTAAATAAGCAATACCAACAAAATAAGTTCTGTGTTTTTCGTTGAGGCTCAACGAATGCATGGTAGTGGGAAAGATTTTTTATTAAAAAATCCACGATTATTTATTAAAAAATCCACGATTATTTATTAAAAAATCCACGATTATTTATTAAAAAATCCACGATTATTTATTAAAAAATCCACGATTATTTATTAAAAAATCCACGATTATTTATTAAAAAATCCACGATTATTTATTAAAAAATCCACGATTATTTATTAAAAAATCCACGATTATTTATTAAAAAATCCACGATTATTTATTAAAAAATCCACGATTATTTATTAAAAAATCCACGATTATTTATTAAAAAATCCACGATTATTTATTAAAAAATCCACGATTATTTATTAAAAAATCCACGATTATTTATTAAAAAATCCACGATTATTTATTAAAAAATCCACGATTATTTATTAAAAAATCCACGATTATTTATTAAAAAATCCACGATTATGTATTAAAAAATCCACGATTATTTATTAAAAAATCCACGATTATTTATTAAAAAATCCACGATTGTTTATTACAAAATCCACGATTATTTATTAAAAAATCTACGATTATTTATTAAACAATCTACGATTATTTATTAAAAAATCTACGATTATTTATTAAAAAATCTACGATTATTTATTAAAAAATCTACGATTATTTATTAAAAAATCTACGATTATTTATTAAACAATCTACGATTATTTATTAAAAAATCTACGATTATTTATTAAAAAATCTACGATTATTTATTAAAAAATCCACGATTATTTATTAAAAAATCCACGATTGTTTATTAAAAAATCCACGATTATTTATTAAAAAAATCCACGATTATTTATTAAAAAATCCACGATTATTTATTAAAAAATCCACGATTATTTATTAAAAAAATCCACGATTATTTATTAAAAAATCCACGATTATTTATTAAAAAATCCACGATTATTTATTAAAAAAACCACGATTATTTATTAAAAAATCCACGATTATTTATTAAAAAATCCACGATTATTTATTAAAAAATCCATGATTATTTATAAAAAAATCCACGATTATTTATTAAAAAATCCACGATTATTTATTAAAAAATCCACGATTATTTATTAAAAAATCCACTATTATTAATTTAAAAAAAATCGACAACAAACGACAAACAAATCGACTACAATTTTTTATTTAAAAAATCCACGAGTTTTTATTAAAAATACACGATTATTTTTTAAAAAATCCACCATTATCGATTAAAAAATTCACGATTTTTTATTAAAAATTCACGATTTTTAATAAAAAATCCACGATTATTCATTATCGAAAATTATTTTTTAAATATCCACAAATATTGAGAAAATATATTTTAAACATACACGGTTATTGGAAAAAACATTTTTTTAAAAATCAAAGATTAATTAAAAATTCATTTTTTTTAATTTATTATTATATTATTATTCTGAAAAAAATCACGATTAATCCAAAAATAACGATATTTTCTGAATATCTTTTTTATTTCCATAAATTTTACTTTTCTTAATCCGTGCTATGCTTCTATTGGTCATTGAAAAATATGCTTCAAAAATTCCAAATTCCTTTGAAATAAAATAGAAAATTAATTTCGGTTACACTACTAACACTAAGAGAGGAATATTTATGATTTATTTGCAGTATTTTTTTTTTTTTGTTTTCATTCAATTCTAAACCTATTTAAGACTACATTTTTTTCGTCAAGTTATAAATTAAAATTCCATTCATTTCACACCAACACAACGCATTGAATATTTAGAATTTTTGCAGTTAAAACAAACATTAGAAATGAACCGAAGATGGACCACCAGTTCGTGTGACTGTTGAATGGCGCCGCCTTATTGCAATAGTCTTCATCATCGCACACATAACAGCGGACATCGTGTACTTCCGCCATGGTGGGATCCATGCGGCAACCAACTTCGGTATTATTGGTATCGCCGTAATAACAGCTTCGTATGTATTTAGTTACAGAATGTTCTGAAATGAAAAGAGAACATTTATTATGAATTAAATAAATAAATGAAATATATTAATCTATAATAGATAAAACAAATTGTTGTTTTTCTTTCACTTGTGTGAGATCTGATTTTGACAGATAACTTACCCTTGTAGACACGTTTCATGCATGCCGTGGCATTAGCATTTTCCACTGATTTTTGAACATAACGCGGCGGTGCCTTATAATCACAATTCACTTTGAAATGCTCTTCGGAATCGAAAGTATAACCACATCCCTCCTCATAGACAGATTCACATTGATAGCATTCTATGGCAGATGCTGTTTGCAGAAAAAAGTACATAAATTGTAAGGGAGGAGCGACAAGTTAGTTATATGACACATTGGATGGACAATCTAAACTTACCTGTAAACAATATCGATGATAATAAAATTAAAACAAATATCAATTGGAATTCAGACATTTTTCTTTGTTTAGTTTATCGTGATGGTCTCATTGGCGTCCATAAAAAAATTTGTTTACCTGATGTTGAAAAAAAATTATAAAAAATATGTTCACATAAATAATGAGGAAATAATCTAAGCTGTCAACGACTGTATGATACCCTCCTAAAAAATAGAATTTAGGGCCAAACATAGTGACTCAAGTACAAGACCCACAGCAGCAATACAATATTATACAATAGAATATACATACCCTTCCCGGAAGGGACACGGGAGATTTCTCTCATCTACGGACAGATCGATTTTATTTAGGGTCTTTTCAAAATTTTGTGGCCCTTTTTGGACATTTGAACTAACCGACAAAAAAGTGGATTAGGATTAAAGTTCAAAAATGTTGCGGAGGAGGTACTTAAAGGAATGGTCCGAAGTGGATCTTATTTTGGAAGTCATATATTTTCGATAGATATCGTGTCCACTAGTCATTTCAGTGGGTCATCGTATAACTTGTGGACCAGTATGCCAGGAAGCATGGACTTGTCAACGGAAAACATAATATCGCTGTAAACAGAACCACGAGGATCTTCGAACAGACCCTTAACTTAGACACAAATGTTGAAATCTTGTGGGGGAGGTAGAGGATCAATATAGGCCATTTTAGATGTTAAACTAAATTTTGGACAAATTGGTTGCCCAGTTCAAGAGATATCATGAATACAATTTTAGGGACATTTTTTTTAAATATTAGGAGGAAGTACAGGAAGTTGTGGACCGGTATTGCCCATCTTCAAACTGAAACTAAGTTTGCTCCTCAGCCACTACAAATGGTGCCATAGGAGGTTTTTACATCTTTCGGGCTGTTTTCTCAAGAAGTATGGACTTGCCCCTGAAAAAACTTTTACCCTCGTAATTGAAGCAGCGAACATCTTAGCTTTACCAAAAATCAAAGTGATTCGAGAGCAGGTCTTAAAGTGAACTTTTCCAAAATGGGGGCAGTGAATACAAGTTGTTACAACAAAAATCAAAGCGATTCGAGAGCAGGTCCTAAGCTGAACTTTTCCGAAATTTTGTGTGGGAGGCTCCCGAGGGAGAGGACCGACTGAGTCCATATTAGAACCTCATCTAAGTCTGATAGAAATTTCGCGCTGTGCAAAGTGTGGACCCAATCGGTTTCTTTCTTCAGTTGTTATCGTGCACACAAATTTTCCGCACATTTTCGAACTTTTCTGGAAGAGGAACCGCAAGGAGTGGACCGATATAACCCATCTTCGAACTTAAACTAAGTTTGTACAAAATATTAAGAAAGCCAAATTTTGGACCGAATCGGTTGATCCGTTCGAGAGTTATCGTGCGCTCTAGCCAGCCAGACAGACGGACAGACAGAACGGACATGGCTAAATCAACTTCAAATATTCTGAAACGGATTTCGTCCAAACAAACGGATTTTGACACGATTTTTTGAAACGTGGCCACTTTCAGAATTTTTGGAGGTTATATCTCAGATTTAGTTCGGATATTTAAAGGAATTGGTGGAGGTCGGTGCCCAGATTTCTAATGCTAGGGTAATAAACGTGGTTAGCATTCTACCTTAATATTTGTTACCATGGTTAACTGCCCCGGGACTCGAATGATATTGAACTCTTAGTTGTTCCTAATGGTCCCAAACACATTCGTAAGACAGCCAATTGCTATTCATCAGGATATGTAAGGTATAAGGATATACAGACACTTAAACAACAGTGGCCGCTTTACTCGAAGGCCCATGATCCATTGTGTTCATCCGCGAAAGATTTCGAGATGATAAAGAAAAGGTTTTAATGGTTATTGTTTTTTAATTGAGGGTGAAGAAATGTCAGGGATATTGAGTTGTTGTTGCTCGAAGGGTTATATTGGACCTGAAGGAATTTAAATGTTCTTGCCAAGGCATGATGACTTTTTCTTAAATTTAAACCGTTTAGTGGAACCTACATATATCTGAAAAGAAGGAGTGGGTATTTATGTCATATCTACCTTGTAGTCGGTATCTTATTTGAGCAGCAAAGAACCCCTACAAAGTAGAACAATCCCACGGCAGCGGGTTCTTTCGTACCGGATTGACCCGAAACCATAGTGTTTCGGCCAGCGGCTGCAAACCCAGCATCAAACCTACGGTTCTATGTAGGTTTTTATGCTGCTACAACAACAACAAAGTATATGCTCGACTGTTTCTTTCTCTCTTCTGTATCTCTACATAATCTACAGCAGTCGACTCAACCGTACCCGTAATAAGTACCATAATAATCTTAAATAATGCACTGCAATTTACAGTAACTTGCTCTCAGTTAGCGCACACTGCCGGTCGCTGAAACAAAAGAAGATTTTTTGATATATTTTGCAGCAGGTTGTCCGCGTGGCAGTAAACTTTTTTCCGGGGGTACTTCCAGACAAAAAGTCGGCAAGTTGGCTTAAAAATGCCACTAAGATACCTGATAAACATGATTACCTGTGAATTGAATATTCGATTGGCCGCAACATCGTAAAATTTCTTCCAAATGTAAATGAAGTTCCGAGCAAGTCCATATTCAATAACACATGTTAAAATCTTCCCGTAAGTTCAGTCTGGATTATTTTCTCATCGCAGATAGTCCTAGTGTTCTTGTTTACAGGCATATAATGCTCATCCTGGACAAGTCCTGACATAATGGTCTAAGAGCTCAAAACAAGCAGCTTGGAAGAAAATTATCGATGGAGTGATCATAAAATTTGTTTCAAACTTCTTTGAAGTTCCAAAGAGTTCAGACAACTCTTTCGTAACAAAAGTTTTACATTTTCGCGTTGATGCAGGTTTTCGAGGACACCCTGTTTACGTCCCTGCCTCTTGCACTTAAGTTTTCAGTAGTCTTTGTGGCCTTTGTTACAACGCCGAAATTTTATTCTCCATACTTCTATCCGAATTTTCCAAAAACTCCGCCCAAGTGTCAGTCTTGCGATAAAAGAATGATTATGTATGTATAAGAAGGATTGATTAGGTCCGTCAGTGAAATAAATAGGACAACTGTTTATGATACCTACTATACGAACGCCTAAAAATTACCTCGGAAATTTCCAAACTTCTTTTGTCACCTACGCTATTCATTTTTAGAACAAGGGATCTTTCACAGATTCGATTGAAATGGGGGTGGATGCCTTGCCTTGACACGCTCAGTCTTCAACGCCGCAATTTTATTCTCCATACTTCGATCCGAATTTTCCAAAAACTCCGCACAAATGGTATTCTTGCGATAAAAGTAGGATTATGTATGTATAAAAAGAATTGATAAGGTCCGTCAGTGGAATAAATAGGGCAACTGTTTATGATGCCTACCCTACGAACGCCTGAAAATTACCCCGGAAATTTCCAAACTTCTTTTGTCACCTACGCTATTCATTTTTAGAACAAGGGATCTGTCGATAGTGAAAATATGGATGCCTTGCATTGGCACCCTCAGTCTTCAACGCCGCAATTTTATTATCCATACTTCTATCCGAATTATCCAAAAAACTCCGCCCAAGTGGTATTCTTGCGATAAAAGAAGGATTATCTATGTATTAGAAGGATTGATAAGGTCTGTCAATGGAATAAATAGGACAACTGTTTATGCCTAAAAAATGACCCCGGAAACTTCCAAACTTCTTTTGTCACCTACGCTATTCATATGTATTTAAAACAAGGAATCTGTCAATAGTGAAAGTAAAGATTTGACTGATATGGGGGTGGATGTCTTGGCACCCTCAGTCTTCTCTTCCACAAATGCATCAACCTCACTCACGCGGACTATTACAAATATGGATTATGATATCGAATCCCTCATTTCGAAGATTTTAAGCTTAGTTGATAGTCCGCTTGAATCCAGCGACAGTAATGGCACCCGCGATTATTTGCCCACCCCCAATCATAGATATTTGGGCTCTGGACGGTAGCGACTTCCAAGCCGAGATTCGTACTATCAGGAAAGCAACAGAGTTGGTTAGAGGACTTGAAATCACACTCACAAGACCAGAGTCTGTAGTCATAGACCAGAGTCTGTAGTCCTAGACCGCAAGCTATCATCGATTGCAGAAAGGTTCTGTGTTATATATGAGATGTCGTTAAACATTTCTGGGTTCCAGGACTAGCTCGGGGTATCTCCAATTCGATTGATTTGTCAACTGATGAATATGTTAGGCCGCCGATGTGTTTTTACATAGCCAAACGTTGTGACATCTACTTTGAGAAGGCTCACCATAGATGCTTATGAAACCTGAATGTAGGATATCCGAACCCATCTCCCAACTTAGAACTAATTCTCTTCTCTCACTCGGTAAGTTAGGGATGAAGATTACTTTGGTACTTATTACGCAATGTAGGATTGCGCCGACTCCTGTAGATTATGAAGAGATGCAGAAGAGAAAGAGAGATAGTCGAACATCTACTTTGTAGGTGTTCTTTGCTTATCAGACATATGTTTACTCCAATACAGGGTTTAAATTTGTTAAAAACCTATCATGGCTAGGCAAGAACATTTAAATTAGTTCTTGTCCAGTAAATACCATCGAGCAGTAACACCTCATTATACCCGAATTTTTTTCATATTCCCCCGCAATTTATAAAAGAAAAACATTAACCTGTTTATTAAATGGCTTTTTATACTTAAACCTTACCTATCCTGTTGTGGAATTCATTTTTTGAGTTACCTACAAAAATCGGTAACATTAAAACTCAAAATTATGAATTAAAAGTTCAAATAAAAGATGACATCACTGTTGCTATCGGTAGAACTTTACGACTACCTTTTTACTGGTCGCCAACTTACCGAATAATATCGTCAATTACCGAAATTATACGCATTTTGATTTTACCGACATTTGTCGTTAACTCAAACAAGTAAGAACAGCGTCCGGGCCGAACTTGTTATACCCTCCACCACGAGTTATAATACAACATTTCAGCAATTTCGGTAAAACAATGTGAATCACCGTTCTATAGGGGGTATTTCAAAACGTCGATCTATACCGACAAATATCCGACGGAAAGTTTTTAGACTCAAAGAAAATTCAATACCAAATTTCAGCCTTTTGGTGGAATATTGAAGCCACAATCTCCAAACTACCGAAAATCGGGAGGTACCTTTCCATGGGGGCTATATGAAGGCGTGGACCTATACGACAAATTTAAAGAGGAACGTTTAAAACCCCCAAACGATGTCTAAATACCAAATTTCAGCCATTTCGGAGGAAAGTTGAGGCTACAACCTTCAAAATACCGCAAATTGGGAGGTACCGTTCTATGGGGGCTACATGAAGGCGTGGACCTATACCGACAAGTTTATAGGGGGAAGTTGTATACCCCCAACAAAGGCTATATACCAAACTTCAGCCATTTTGGTGGAATATTGAGGCCACCACGTTCAAAATACCGAAAATCGGCAGGTACCGTTCTATGGGGGCTATATGAAGGCATTTACCGATTCCTACAAAATTCTGGAGGAATGTTTTATACCCCTAACCTAGACTAAGTACCAAATTTCAGCCATGTCGGTGTGATAATGAAGCTAAAACCTTCAAAATACCAAAAATCGGGAGGTACCGTTCTATGGGGGCTATATGAAGGCATGGCCCGATAACGACAAAATTTTGGCAGAAAGTTAAATGCCCCAAACGAAGACTAAGTATCAAATTTCAGCCATTTCGGTGTGATAATGAATCTAAAACCTTCAAAATACCGAAAATCGGGAGGTACCGTTCTATGGGGGCTATATGAAGGCATGGACCGATATCGACAAAATTCTGGGGGAAAGTTTTATACCCCTAAAGAAGACTACGTAGCAAATTTCAGCCATTTTGGTAGGATAATGAAGCTAAACCCTTAAAAATACCGAAAATCGGGAGGTACCGTTCTATGGGGGCTATATCAAAACGTGGACCGATATATCCCATTTTCAATACCAACCATCCTCACTACCAAATAGGACTTAACATTTTTGTAATTGATCGTAGTTTAATATAAAAAAAATCAAGGCAATCGGAGAGTACAATAATTGTTAAAAATTGTTTTTATATATTAAATCGCAAAAATTTCATCCAAGCCCACTGTGCAAATTTTGTTTATAATATAGCTTATAAGAACTTTGCGTATAATTTTTACAGAATTCGACTTTTTCAAGGCGCGATATCTCTGGAACCTTTAGTCAAACAAGTAAAAAAGTAGCAGTCGGCTTTGCCGACAGAGATATACCCTCAGCCTATGTCTGGGGTCTTTTCAGAATTTTGTGCCCAAAAGGGCCACAATTAAAGTTAAAAAGTGTTGCGGAGGAAGTACTTGAAGGAATGGACCGACATAGACCATTATGGAAATGGATCTTATTTAGGGGGTCATACCATTTCGATAGGTATCGCGCCCACCAGTCATTTCAAGGGGTCATCGTATAAATTTTGGACCAGTATGGCAGGAAGCGTGGACTTGTCCATGGAAAACATAATATCGTTCTAAACAGGACCATAATGAACACCATTGGTATACATTTACAAACGATCTTCGAACAGAGCCTTAACTGCACTTAGGCACAAACGGGCTGTTTTCAAAAGAAGTATGGACTTGCCTCTGAAAAAAACTTTTACCGTCGTAATTGAGGCAGTGAATGCAAGTTGCTTCAACAAAAATCAAAGTGATTCCAGCGCAGTGAACTTATCCGAAATTTTGTGTGGCAGCTACCCGAAGGAGTGGTAAATATAGTCCATATTCGAACCTGATCTATATCTGGTAGATATATTAGGATGTGTAAAGTATGGACCAAGTCGGTCACTCCCTTCAAGAGTTATCGTGCGCACAATTTTTTCGAACATTTTAGAACTTTTGTGAGGGAAGTACCTGAAGGAGTGGACCGATATGGCTTATCTTCGAACTTAAACTAAGTTTAGGCAAAATATTACGATACCCAAAATTTGGTTCGAATTGGTTGATCCGTTCGAGAGTTATCGTGCGCACCAGCCAGACAGACAGATGGAAAGACGGACGGACATTGCTAAATCGACTCCAAATTGTCTGAAACGGATTTCGTCCAAACATACTTGGGGTCTAAAACCATAATTTCGATGAGGCACAGTTTGCCCGCATGAAAGTGTAGTTAGCATAAATGCTGAGGGTATAAAAATCTTAAAATATACTAAAATGTTTTGCTGATGAGCGGCATCACCACAGAAATAATGGAAATCAAAACCTCATTTTGAAAAAGTGTGCAATTTCACTCAGAAATCCCCATATATTTTAAGGGTCTTTGAAGAATATTTAGATGTGCCACTACCGGAATGACGAAGTTGATTATACCCTTAATATTATTGGAATAAAAAATTCTTGTTTTAGCCCGGAAGTCCACCAAGAGTTAGTTGCCATTAACTGTGTATATTCCATACGTGCTCCCTTCAGCCAGACATGTTCACAAACCGAAAGTCCTTATCCCTTGTATGGCAACGTTTTGCAATTGTTACCACTTTCACCGTGAACACTGAACACCTGATTTCGAGTCCCCGGCCAATCAACATCACTTTTTCCGAGGTGGTTACAACAGCCTCAGCATAATGCTTGCCATATTTTTGAGTAATTCGGTTGTTTAACAACTCTAGAAAGTCGGGTAGTATTATATTCGACAAGCCATTCCGATATATGAACATGTTTTCTCATATCCACTTTTCTAAATGTTGCAGCTAAGTAAAATTATGAAGATTTTGTGTGATTCTATGCTTGGCTAAAAGAACTTCCCGCTATTGTTATAGGGTATCACACAGCCGTTCACATTAACAATAATCTTGTTTATTTTTTCACTGTTTATATCCATTGCTTTATCCATGTATTTATGTATTTTGTTTTGTTCTATTTCAATGAGTATGTGCGTGTGTGTGTTTTTTTTTCTTTTAATTTTAAATAAAGAATTTTCACTTTTCCTAATTGTTGAGAGAGATTTCAGCACCTTGTATAAATAAAATCCGTAGTTTCATGTAGTGAATATTTCCATTTGCTGTTCGTTATGGCTGACTAATAGTTTTCTGTTTTCAAATCGAATTGAATAATTTTTGATTTATTTACACATTTATTTATTAGTGTTTTGTTTTGTTAAATTTTTTTATTCGATTATTGTGTGACGCGATCATCTGCAAACACGATGAAAATTGTGTAAAACGTTTCTGTTGCCGTTTCTTTCCGTTGTTGTTTTTCCTTAACACTCAATATTCAACTGAATTTCATTTAATGTGAAATGGAAAATTTTTTCCAAATTTTCCTCGAATTGAAAACGGAATGTGTTGTTCCTCAGAGAGGGCAACAATTGTTCTCTTCTTCTTTTGGATGGCAAATTTGAAATGAATTTTCTTGTCTGTGGCTGGCGTTTTTCCTTCTCTTTGTCTCTTTGGCTATTGAAATTTCATTTTCACGTTTTGTTGTTTTTTTGTTTTGTTTTATTTTTGTGTGTGCGATGCAAAGAAATGTGAAGAATTTATTTTCCATTTGGGAGTGTCGGTCGGCACCATCATTGACCATTATTTTAGCTATTTTACAGTGTGCGCTACAATTTTAAAACAATTTTCTTTAGACAAGACCAAAGGAAACAAGTAAGAAAAGCGTTATGATCGGCCGGACCAAACTTTGTATACCCTCCACCATAAAATATTCTTCACCAAAATGGAATAAGTAGTTGGCTGTCCATAATTTAAGGTGAAAAATGTTGGACCACGGATAATCCGAATGCCAAAATTATCTAGTCTATTTTAAAAAATGTGTTCAATCAGGTGGTAATTTTATATGGGGCCTATGTAGTCAATTTTTTATGGAAAAATATGTCAACATAATATGCCAAATTACGGGTAGTTCCGTCAAAACAATGTAACTAAAACCTTCAAAATACCGATAATTGGGAGGTTCTGTTATAGGGGGCTGCACCAAAACATGGACCTTTGTTTACAAATTTTGCAGAAAACTTTAAATGTCAAATTTCGGGTAGTTCCGTCAAAACATTTTGCCAAAAACCCTGAAAATACCCAAAACCGGGACGTACCGTTATGTTGGGCCGATACCAAAACATAGACCTATATTGACAACTTTTGTTGGAGAAGTGTAGTGCGCAGTAGATAAGACTGTATGCTCTAACTATAGGGGTATAAGTCTGCTCCCTATTGCCTACAAGATCGTGTCAGGGATAATGTGCGAACGACTAAAGCCTATGGTCAATGAAATAATTGGGCCATACCAATGCGGCTTTAGACCTGGCAAATCCACCATTGGCTAGATATTTACCCTGCGGCAAATCCTGGAGAAGACCCAGGAGATGCAGATCGGCACTTACCAACTTTTTGTTGATTACAGCCTCCTACGTTCAAAGGTATTCCAAGCCATGTCTGAATTTGGTATCCCTGCAAAGCTCATCCGGCTGTGTAGAATGACATTAACTGATACTCGATCGTCAGTTAAAATAGTAAAGAACCTATCCGAAGAGTTTGGTACCAAAAGAGGTTTCAGACAAGGTGATGGCCTCTCGTGCGATCTTTTCAAGATTCTGCTGGAAAAGGTTATACGAGATGCGAAGGTGAAAAGAAGTGGCACACTATATACAAACAGCCATATGTTACTTGCTTATGACATCATAGGTCGATCGGTAATGGAAGTAACTGATACCTTTGAAAAAGTCGAAAGGGAATCTGGAAAAGGAAGATCTATGGACCAATTTGCGTTGACGGTGAATATCGACGTCGTATGAACCACGATCTGTATCTGCTATACAACGACATCAGTATAGATAAACGTATCGAGATGCAACGATTGCGTTGGCTAGGCCATATCATAAGAATGAGCAATGATGAACCTGCCGCATGTCGGTGCACGCAGAATTGGCAGGCCAAAATTGAAGATCTTTTATTAGTGTAGTGCGCAATAGAGCCTTCATATGTCTAATTACTGCAAATTCGATCATTAAATAAAACTAATGCCGAAAATCGGAAGGGTATGTTAAATGGGGCCTATACCAAAGAGTAGAACTTTTTGACAATTTTCAGTAAAAACGTTTTGTGACTACTGTGAATCTCAAATGTCGGATTATATGTAGTTCCGTCAAACATTGTTGCTAAAATCCTCAAAATATCGAAATTCGGGAGGAACCGTTATATGAACTTATGTTGACCATTTTTATACCCTCCACCATAGTATGGAGGGTATATTAAGTTTGTTTTTCCCTTTGTAACGCATTGAAATAATCATTTGCGACCCTATAAAGTATATATATTCTTGATCAGCGTAAAATTCTGAGTCGATCTGTGCACGTCCGTCCGTCCGTCCGTCCGTCTGTCCGTCCGTCCGTCTGTGGTAATCACTCTAGCATCCACAAAAATGGAGATAGGACGCTGAAATTTTGGGAAGATGCGTCTTTTGTTTGCAGGCAGCTCAAGTTCGATGATGGGCTATATCGGTCCACGTTTTGGTATAGCCCCCATATAACGGTACCGCCCGATTTGAGGTATTTTGAAGTTTTTAGTCACATTTTCAAACCGAATTAGTTATAATTTGACATTTAGGGTTCCTAGTAATCAATAAACTTATATCCCAAAGGATATAGGCATAGGTCCATGGTTTGGTATAGCCCCCATATAACGGTACCTCCCGATTTTCGGTATTTTGAGAATTTTAGCGACAATTTTCACCCAAACTAGCTGTAAATTGACATTTGAGGTTCTCAGTGGTCATCAAATTTCTCCACCGAACATCGAAAACATAGGTCCATGGTTTGGAATTGCCCTCATATAACGGTACCTCCGGTTTTCGGTATTTTGAGAATTTTAGCTACAATTTTCACCCGAACTAGCTGTAAATTGACATTTGAGGTTCTCAGTGGTCATCAAACTTCTCCACCGAACATCGTCAACATAGGTCCATGGTTTGGTATAGCCCCCATATAACGGTACCTCCGATTTTCGGTATTTTTAGTATTTTAGCTAAAATTTTTACCCGAACTAGCTGTAAATTGACATTTGAGGTTCTCATTGGTCATCAAACTTCTCCACCGAACATCGCCAACATAGATCCATGGTTTGGTATAGCCCCCATATAACGGTACCTCCCGATTTTCGGTATTTTGAGAATTTTAGCTACAATTTTCACCCAAACTAGCTGTAAATTGACATTTGAGGTTCTCAGGGGTCATCAAACTTCTCCACCAAACATTGAAAACATAGGTCCATGGTTTGGTATAGCCCCCATATAACGGTACCTCCCGATTTTCGGTATTTTGAGAATTTTAGCTACAATTTTCACCCAAACTAGCTGTAAATTGACATTTGAGGTTCTCAGTGGTCATCAAACTTCTCCACTAAACATCGAAAACATAGGTCCATGGTTTGGTATAGCCCCCATATAACGGTACCTCCCGATTTTCGGTATTTTGAGAATTTTAGCTACAATTTTCACCCGGACTAGCTGCAAATTGACATTTGAGGTTCTCAGTGGTCATCAAACTTCTCCACTTAACATCGAAAACATAGGTCCATGGTTTGGTATAGCCCCCATATAACGGTACCTCCCGATTTTCGGTATTTTGAGAATTTTAGCTACAATTTTCACCCAAACTAGCTGTAAATTGACATTTGAGGTTCTCAGGGGTCATCAAACTTCTCCACCAAACATTGTCAACATACATAGATCCATGTTTTGGTATAGCCCCCATTTAACGGTACCTCCCGATTTTAGGTATTTTGAGAATTTTAGCTACAATTTTTAATCGAACTAGCTATAATTTGACATTTGAATTTTCGGTGATCACGAAACTTCTTCACTAAAATTCGTCAACATTGGTCCATCTTTTTGTATAGCTCCTATATAACGGTACCTCCCGATTTTCGGCATTTTGAGGATCTACATTGTTTGATGGAACTACCCTCAATTTAATATGACTTTTGAGGTTCTCTGCAGTTACAAAACTTTTCCACCAAAAATTATAAAGATAGGTTGACACTTTGATATAGTCCCGTAGGTGATACCTTTCACCTGGCTGAACACATTTTTTAGATTAGATTTGATAATTAAGACAATTGGTGTATCTATTCATGGTCGAAATTTGTTTCCACCTAAAATTGTGAAAGGACACTAATTATTTCATTTTAATTAAGACTATTTTATGGTGGAGGGTATAAAAAGTTCGGCCCGGCCGAACGTAACGACTTTTTACTTGTTGGTAGAGAAGTTTCGTTACCACTTTGTGGACAATTTTTGGTAGAGAAGTTTCGTAACCACTGGGAACCTCAAATGTCAAATTGCAACTACTTTGTTTAAAATTGTTACTAAAAGCCTCAGAATACCGAAAATCGGGAGGTGCCTTCATATTGGGGATACACCGACCTATGATGACGATTTTTCACGGACCTCTAAGAACCTTAAATGTAAACCTACAACTCGTTCGGATAAAAATTTTAGCTAAAACCCTCAAAATGTCGAAAATTGGGAGGTACCGTTATATGGGGGATCTATGTTGGCAGATTTTAATGGAGTAGTGTTGTGACCCCTAAGAACCTTAATTGTAAAACTACAACTCGATCGGATAAAAATTTTAGCTAAAACCCTCATAATACCGAAAATCGGAAGGTACCGTGATACGGGGGCTATACCTAAACGTGGACCTATATTGACAGTTTTTGTTGGAGTAGTATTGTGAAGAAACTTAAATGTCAAATTACAGCAAGTTCGGTTAACAATTGTAGCTAAAACAATCAAAATATCGAAAATCGGGAGGTACCGTTATACGGGAGCTATACGTAAACATGGACCTATGTTGACAGTTTTTGGTGGAGTAGTATTGTGACCCCTAAAAATTTTAAATGCCAAATCAGATGAAAATTGTAGCTAAAACCCTCAAAATACCGAAAATTAGGAGGTACCGTTATACCTAAACATGAAACCATATTGACAGTTTCCTGTGGATTAGTGTTGTGTAGTGTTGTTGTAACTAAAATCTTCAAAATACCGAAAATCTGGAAGTACCGCTATACGGAGGCTATACCACATATGTTGACAATTTTTGGTGGAGTAGTGTTGTGACCCCTAAGAACCTTAAATGTCAAATCACAGCTAGTTCGGTTAAAAATTGTAGCTAAAACCATCAAAATACCGAAAAGCGGGAGGTACCGTTATATGGGGACTATATCTAAACATGGACCTATGTTGACAGTTTCCTGTGGAGTAGTGTTGTGTAGTGTTGTTGTAACTAAAATCTTCAAAATACCGAAAATCTGGAGGTACCGCTATACGGAGGCTATACCACATATGTTGACAGTTTTTGGTGGTGTAGCGTTGTGATCCCCTTCGGTTAAAATTGTAGCTAAAATTCTAAAAATATCGAAAAATCGCAGGTACCGTTATACGGGGCTGTACCTAAATATGAACCTATGTAGATAGTTTTTAATGGAGTTGGTTTACGTGGTGGCTATAACCTTCATAGCCTCAATTAGTATGTTGAATATACCATTTTGAAAACCACACCACTCGGGTAGAGATTGTCATTTTGTTTAGTATGTTGGTAAATTATATCCAGGCTGATGAAGTGAGAAGGTCTCCCAGACCTAGTTCGGTTATCTCAGTAAGATCGTGAAGGAATGGTCGTCCTAGTGTTTTCAATCTTCTTTGCAATTGTGCAGGGCAGGAGCAGAGGAGGTGCTCAACCGTTTCTTCCTCTTCTTCGTTTCCGCAGCCAAGACTAATTGCGGTGCTAACCGGTCACTGGGCCATTGGTAACCATGCAAAGCGCTTACATATTCCACACAATGACAACTGTCGCAGCTGCGGAAACGAAGAAGAGGAAGAAACGGTTGAACACCTCCTCTGCTCCGCCGATTTTGGCTGATCAGGAACTTTGTACGTTTGATGTTGTAGTGTGGCCATGTAGATTTTGATATTTTACAAATTTCAGTCTTGTCCCATCTGATCTCTGCTTGTAAAAGATTGTATTTGAAGATATCCCCTTTAACTACACCCATTGGTGTTGCGACTGACGCCCTTGGAAGTTCGTTAGAGCCAGATCCCGCTCTAGCTAGTTCGTCTGCTTTTTCGTTACCATCGAGACCCTTATGACCTGGGATCCAAGTAACAACTACTCTGGTCAGACATCCTTGCTCGCTCAGCAAGTTCTTCTCTACATTCCTTCACCAGCTTTGATGTGACAATGTTTGAATTCAATGCTAGGAGAGCCGCTTGACTGTCGACAAAAATTCCTATTGAGTTTGGTGAGTGGTGCTGTAGAAGTATATTATATGCTTCCTTTATAGCCAGTATCTCCGCCTGAAAAACACTACAATCTTCAGGTAGCTTGAAAGATGTAGATATGTTTGCTTCTTCCGCGTATACACCAGAGCCGACTCCACAATTCATCTTAGAGCCGTCCGTGTATACATTAATGTCGTACCCCTTCAGTGGTGTTCTATTGTTCCATTCCTTCCTGCATGGAAATTTAACTTTAAAAGGCTGATCAAAAGTTATTGCAGGTGTAGAGTAATCAGCATTAGTTGCTATTTTTTCCAGGTAGTTTGAGAAGCACGCAGGCATGTCCGTAAGCTCTATCTCTCCACATTCCTAGAGCTCGTATCCTTGCAGCATTGCACGCTGCAGTTGCTTTGATGTGTAGATCTATTGGCAGTATATGCATCATTGTATTGAGGGCTTCAGCCGGACAAGTTCTCATTGGCCCTGTCAACCCGATGCATGCCGATCTTTGTATGCTGTACAGTTTTCTCTGGATTGTTTTCTTTCCCACTGTTGGCCACCAAACTAGTGCTCCATATGTGAGTATTGGTCTTATTATGCTGGTGTACATCCGTAACACCATTTTGGGTTTGAGGCCCCAGCGGCTCCCAAACATTTTGCGACATGTGTAGTATGCAACGGTAGCTTTATGAGCACAATGTTCCATGTTACGTTTCCATGACAGTTTTGAATCTAGGATTACGCCTAGGTATTTGGCGTGATCTGATAGGGGTATTTCTTGACTTTGTAGTCGTGGAAGATTGGCGATTGCATATTTGGTTTTCGTAGTAAATAGCACCATCTCAGTTTTCCCTGGATTCACCACCAGACCACTTCTTGTGGCCCAAGTATCCAGTGATTTCAGGACTCCGCTCATGATGTCTTTCAGCACGGACGGAAATAGACCAAAGACGAGCATTACTACATCGTCCGCATAAGCAACCACCTTAATCCCCATTTGGTCAAGTTTGCTTAGGATTTCATTAATCACAAGGAGCCATAGCAGTGGCGAGATCACCCCTGTGGGGTTCCTCGATTTACGTGCTTGGACAGCATGCTATTTCCCAGTGTGCCATTAATGACTCTATTCTGCAGCATGGTGGTTATCCAACCACTGATGAATGGTTCCACCCCGAAGTTATATAGAGCTTGTTCTATTGCTAGGGTGCTAACGTTGTTGAAAGCGCCTTCTATATCCAAAAAATCGGCTAAGGTGCAAGGACATCTCAATAGTCCTAACAACGTCATGTATGGCATTGTCTGTAGAGCGTCCTTTAAGGTAAGCGTGTTGACTTGAAGATATGTTATTTGAGTTCTCCATCTTTTCTCGAATATACACGTCGATGAGCCTTTCGAGTGTTTTAAGCAGAAATGATGATAGACTTATGGGTCTAAAGTCTTTAGCATTTTCGTGACTACGTTTTCCAGTTTTCGGTATGAAAACAACCTTTACCTGTCTCCAACTCGTTTCGACGTAGTTTAGGGATAGACATCTACTATAGATGTGTACTAACCAAGGGTTAAGCTCTCTGCGCTTTGAAGCATTTTTGGTATAATACCATCTGGCCCCGGAGATGTGTAGGGAGAGAAGCTATTGATAGCCCATGTGACTTTACTGGGACTTATTATCTTTCCGATTTCAATGTTGTCTTTATTTATAACTGTATTGGTGTGCTCTTCGATGGTTCTATCCGTGCAACCGGGGAAGTGCGTTGTAAGAAGGATTTCAAGAGATTCGGCCGAGTTTTCTGACCAGGTACCGTTATTTCTTTTTATGTAGGTGGGATTTGAGTGACCCTTTGCCATAACTTTGCTTAGTCTGGCTATATCTTTGGTGCTATCTAGAGATCCACAGAATTCAATCCAGGATTGCTTTTTTGCCTTTGCTATTGCTTTTTTATATTCCCTAAGCTTATCCTTATATGGCTGCCAGGATCCGCTTCGGTAGCTGACGTTGAATGTTTTCCATGATTGTTTGTTTTCTTAGCTTTGAGAGCTCGCACGTCCACCATGGTGGATAATGTTTCTTTCAGCACGTCAATGGGCATGAGACTTTAAAGGCTGTATCTAAGGATTTCTCTAGAATGGATACAGCCTTCTCTATATCTGCTGTGGTTTCATCTGTATGTCGAATATTTGGAAGTTTGTCCTTCAGAACCCTTCCGAACTTTTCCCAGTTCGTTCTTTTAGGATTGCGAAAACATTTAGTGGGCGTTGCCTTTTCAGATATGTTGAATAGTATCCAATTGTGATCTGAGAAGGACCTCTTATCGGATACTATCCAGTTGTCTATTTAAATTTGTCGTCTGTCTGATACTAGCGTAAGGTCGATGACCTCCTGCCACCCCCTAACGTTCTCCGAGCTTGGAAATACAAAAGTTGGGTTAGTACCTTTGTTGCATATTGTGAGGTTGTTAGTATTTATGAAATCTAAAACTGACTCATCTCTGTCGTTTGTTTCAGTGCTGCCCCACTGGGTATGTCTTGCGTTAGCATCGCAGCCAATGATTATTGAGTCGTGTGGTAGAATGGCCCCCGTAAAGCTCGAGACCTCGCTTGGTCGAGCTTCTCTTGAGTGGGCCATCTAGAAAGAGGCAATAAGTAACTGCTTACCCTTTTCCAGTTCCACTTTTGCAAAGGTAAAGTTCGCTGTGCTAAACTGGGGACATAACAAAGCGTTTATGGTGTTGTTACCAATTAGACATGATCTAGGCTTACCATTATCTTTCATGTATATGGTCTTGTAACCTCTGTTATCCAAGCCTTTTACTTCGTTTTCGTAAACGTAGGGCTGTATGATGCCTATGTCTAAATCCTCCTCAACCAGAAGGATACGCAGGTTATCTGAAGCGATTCTCGATAAACATCATTTTTATTGGGTGAAGATGTGGATGGCCTCTCTAGCTGCATATTGTCAAGCAGCTTACCGGCATCGTCGATGTCAGTCTCATCGTCTTCTCGATTCGGGCCATGTGGGCGTAGTATTTTGACTTTGGCTTCCCTTATGCCAAAGCACAACTTGTTCCCCAATCTTTCGAGAGCCTCTACTTCGGCCTCAGTAATTGAGAGAACTAAGCGCATGTTGTTATTGTTAGGTGGCTCAGTGGCGATTACGGACTACTCGTCCATCGGAACATCCTTGTTCATTTTCGCCAGACATTACAGCAGCTTTGGTCCGTCGCACTCTATCTTGGGCAACCAAACTCTGGCACGAGGTCTCATCGGGATTTCTTGGGCCGGGATCAGCTTCAGGCTGATGTCGTCCCAAGCATCGCTAAGCTTAGCTATGCTTTTTTCTAGAAATTCCTTTGAGTACTCATCCATACATTTGATCACCCTGTAACCGCGATGAACCTTGCTAGAGTCGAAATGGGGTACAGGAGAATCCTCGTTTGCTAGAACATGTTCCATAACCAGTTCCGACAATGTGGTTTGTACAATACCCCATTCCGCAGTGGTGATAAGGGACAGCTTTCCCTCCTTTCCGTTAGCTATGGCAACCAACATGTTGTCCTTGGCAACTCCATTGAAGGGTCGTTTTGTTTTAGATGATGTTGTGTTTTAACTTATTTCGCTATGCGGGCCTTGTGTCCTCCGTCCGGGAACGCTCTCGCTTGGAAGAAGATGGGCGATCGTTGATTTGTAAGATTTTGGCTTTCTCATAATCCTAAGCAATTTTTGTGTATTTGAGCTTGTCCGCCTCATCCCGTTTATCCACTGTACCGTTAGCAGCATTCTTGGCTATCTTGCCGAGAATAAACTTTGAATTGTTGGTACAGGGACTTCCGAACGTCGTGTGTTTTAATAGTATTTTTCTCCATGTATTGTTCCCACGAGTGTACCGTAAGGGGATGGGCCATCGTACGCAGTGACGGCGTGCGCAGACTAGGCTATTAATAAGTACAGCTTGATCCGTGCCCTGGCGTCGAGGGGGAATTGCTAGCGACCAGACTTCTTTAGACACTTGTCGGCCATTCAGATCCTCAGCACAACTCCCACTACCTTGATCTTAAAAGTGTTTATATATGTCGCTCGTCCCAAGGTGAACTGTGGAAAAATCAGTCCACCCCCTGTGCCCCTGACAATACCCTCCTCCTTTTGCAACCGGGCTTGGGACCGTCTTTGGCGGAGTTTTTTAATGGAGTAGTGTTGTGACCTTTAAGAGCCTTAAATGTCAAATTACAGCTTGTTTGGTTTAAAAAATGCAGCAAAAACCCTCAAAATACCGAAAGTCGGGAGGTACCGTTATATGGAAGCTATACCGAAACATGTACCGATATAGCCCATCTTCGAGCTTGATCTGTCTATGGAGAAAATATACTTGGGTGCAAAAATCTAGCGTTCCAACTAAATTTTTGCGGACGCTAAAATGATTACAATAGACGGACAGATGGACATGGCTAAATCGACTCAGAATTTTATCCTGATTTAGAATAAATATACTTTATAGGTTCGCAAATGAGTATTTCAATGCGTTACAAACGGCAAAACATACTTAATATACCCTCTATATTATGGTGTAGGGTATAAAAATAATGTTTCTCATACTGAGAAACCTAAACTATATGTATGTATGTATGTTCACGGTGTAGGATGTCTCCCAACTGTCCCTACGAATGTTTGCGCATTGTTTTATTATCTTTGTGCGTATACTAACTTGTGTTTTACATTGATATCCACAGACAATAATAATTCCAAGTAGAATTAATTGTCAGGAAAGCAAGAATGACACACCGACAAAAAATGATGTAATTTAAGTTTTAACACCCTCCAGTGGCCACTTGTCAAGCGGCAACTGTTATTTATTTTACCAATTAATTAGCAGGTTTTTCCTGTTTTCCTCTGTCGACAAACCTTTATTTTTTACATACATTAATCGATATATACAAATATATTTATGAAAATATGCGTGTCATCACCAGCAATGTTAAAATTGTTACAATTATTGGTGCTGCGGCTGTGGAACTATTGCAAAAATCATCAGAACAGGCGCTGCAGGATATTTGTTTGGTAAAACCAGTTTGTGTATCCATTTCACAACCACCTTTGGGATTGGAGAAATCACCATAGAAACAGGATCGTGCAATATATGGTTCACCCGTTACTGTAAAGACAGAAGCTGTAATAATTACGATTAACAAGGTGAACAATTAGTAAGGAAATTTAATGTATATTACCGAGAGATTGGTGGCGAATGATTGATATTGTGAAAAGCAAAAGAAATAACTTATACGCTTAATAATATAATGTTTAAGAAGTAACAAATCCGTTAAGTTCGACCGGGCCGAACTTTGTATACCCTCCATCACGAGTTATATTAAAGCAAAATGGTATAGTTAGTTTCCTTAGTTTATGATACACTCCACGTCAGTAGAATAGAACACCTAAATTTTTGTTAATGTTAGCTTATTTATCCCAAAACCAATGAATCTGCGTTTTTAATCTTCTGGGGATTTAAAGCCTATGATGTTCCGTATCAAACACAGAAAAAACTATGTTTCTAGCTCTTCGCGAAATCATTTTCTGATAAATTTTCCGATAGTAGTATGAAAAATAGGCATTTATTTTTGGTCATCAGGATAGAACAGTCACTTTATTTTCGCGAATTTTTGAGATATTAACGCCGAATTTTCTTTCAGTCGATAAAGCAAGGCTTTCTAATCATTTTTCACCAAAGAAAACCTATAAATTATTCCGCGGACACCGAAATAATAGCGTTAAAGGGTTTAAATTGACAGATATTTGAAACATCTCGGAATATCAATAAGAGTCGCGCAGCTATGTCATATTTCTTCACAATAAGATAGAATATGACACTGATGACCTCGACGGATACAATCAAGTGCTTCCGATGCTGAAAAGATGGAACATTTTCAAAATAATTATGAAAAATGTCAAAATTTCTTATAAAAACCTTGATGTTTTGTTCAATATAATGGTTTGTCCGCGAACATGTCTGCCGTTTATAGGTTTGGAAATATGCTCCAGATTTTGATGAAGATAATCTGATACGAAAACAACCGTTTTTTTAATACACTGAGGGAAATTTTAGTACTTTTTAAAACAACATACGAAACCTAAAACCTCAATTTCCATGACTGTGTTTTCCCGCGAAAACGGGGCTTTTACATTTGTGAGTTCAGTTAAAAAAACTACAATTTCGTAAAATACGGTATAGAGAGCATAACCTGGTCCATTTATATTGGAGCATAACACTGTTGAAAACAGTCGCGGACACCGAAAAAGAACACATATAAAACTCGAAGTCCAAAGGGTGTGTTCAATTTGAAAAATTTGCTAAAATGTCCCTCAGTTAATTAAAATAGCGGTTGTTTTCATATCAGATTATTTTTCTCTAAATCTGGAGCATATTTCCAAACCTTTAAACGGCAGACTTGTTCGCGGAAAAACCATTTTAAAAATTTTGACGTTTTTCAAAATTATTTTGATAATGTTCCATTTTATCAGCATCCGAAGCACTCGATTGTATCCGTCGAGGTCATCAGTGTCATATTCTATCTTATTGTGACGAAATATGACATAACTGCGCGACTCCTATTGATATTTCGAGATATTTCAAATATCTGTCAATTTAAACCCTTTAACGCTGTTATTTCGGTGCACGCTGAATAATTTATATGTTTTCTTTGGTAAAAATGATTAGAAAGCCTTGCTTTATCGACTGAAAGAAAATTCGGCGTTAATATCTCAAAAATTCGCGAAAATATAGTGACTGTTCTATCCTGATGACCAAAAATAAATGCCTATTTTTCATAGTACTATCGGAAAATTGATCAGAAAATCATTTCGCGAAGAGCTAGAAACATAATTTTTTGTGTGTATGATACGGAACATCATAGACTTTAAATCACCACAAGATTAAAAACGCAGATTCATTAGTTTTGGGATAAATAAGATAACATTAACAAAAATGTAGGTGTTCTATTCTACTGACGTGGAGTGTAGTTCTATTCTCTTGCCTACCAAAACATTTCCCTGTATTAACAATTTTCCGAAAAAAATTTGTGTCCACATTTCGGTCGGAAAACGTGATAAAGAAGCCACAAATAAAAAAGTAAAAAATAGTTAAGTTCGACCGGGCCGAACTTTTTATAAAAATGTATTCAATCGGGCGGTACCATTATAGGGCTACATCAAAGGGTGGACATTTGTTGACACATTTTGGGTGAAAACGTTTTGTGACCAAATGTCGAATTACAGATAGATCGGCCAACAAATGTAGCTAAACTCTTCAACAAACCTAAAACCGGGGAGTAACTTTAGCAAAAACATGGACCTACATATATTGACAATTCTCAGTGGAGAGGTGTTGTGACCTCTATGAACCTTAAATGGTAAAAAAACGAAAATTTGGTTTAACACTTTAGCTAATATCCTAAAAATATCGAAAACCGGGAGGTACCGTTATAGGGGGTGGGGGTGGACTATACCAAAACATGGACCCATATTGACAATTTTGGGAGGATATGTTTTGTGACCACAGGCAACCTCAAATTTTAAATTACAGGTAGTTCAGTTAAAAAATGTAGTTAAATCCTCAAAATACCGAAAATCGGGAGTTACCGTTATATGGGGGCTATACCAAAACGTAAACTAATATTCACAATTTTAGGTGGATATGTTTTGTGACAACCGGCAACCTCAAATGTTAAATTGCAGGTAGTTCTGTTAAAAATGTAGTTAAATCCTCAAAATACCCAAAATCGGGTGGTACCGTTATATGGGGGCTACACCAAAAGTTGAACCTATGTTAACAATTTTTGGTGGAGATATTTTGTGGCCACAGCGAACCCCAAATGTTAAATTACAGGTACTTTGATCAAAAAATGTAACTAAAATCCTCAAAATACCGAAAATCCGGAGGTATCGTTATATGGGGGCTATATCAAAACATAGACCTATGGCCATAATTTTTATACCCTACACCACTATGTGGTAAGGGGTATTATGTGTTAGTGCATTTGTACGTAACATACAAAAGGAAGCGAGATAGACCCATAGTTCCTTCTAGGGATATACATAGAATCACTTTCTGAGTCGATTTATGGATGTCCGTCCGTCCGTTCGCAACATACAGGTCGCATTTGTTGACCGATTTCGCTGAAAATTGGGGAATACCATTTTTTTAGCCGTCGGAAGATCAAGTTCGAAGATGGGCTATATCGGTCCAAGTTTTGGTATAGCCCCCATATAACGGTACCTCCCGATTTAAGGTATTTTAAGGATCTTAGCCGCATTTGTTGCCCAAACCAGCTGAAATTTTACATTTGAGGTTCCCAATGGCCGCGAAATTGCTCCACTAAAAATTGTCAAGATAGGTCCACGGTTCGGTATAGTCCCCATATAACGATACCTCCCGATTTAAGGTATTTTAGGGATCTTAGCCACATTTTTTGCTTGAACTAGCTAAAATTTTACATATGTGGTTCCCAGTGGCCACGAAATTTCGCCACTTAAAATTGTTAAGATAGGTCCATGTTTTTTTGTAGCCCCCATATAACGGTACCTCCCGATTTTAGGTATTTTAACGATTTTCCCCAAATATGGCTCCAATTTGCCATTTGGAGTTTAATGAGTTCAAAAAATTTACTTTAATGTTTGTTTTGGGTTATTAAAAAACTTCTCCACCAAGAATTGCGTATTGGGATGAATACTAATTATTCCATTTTTACATATTTCGACTGGTGTAGGGTATTACATAGTCGGCCCCGCCCGACTTTGGTCTTTTCCTACTGGTTGGAATATAAGTTTGTTGATCACTAGGAACCTTAATGTCAAATGATAGCTAATTCGGTTCGAAAATGTGGCTAAAAACGTCAAAATACCTGAAAGCGGGCGTTACGGTTATGTGGGGGCTATATCAAAACGTAGACCGATATAGCCTATCATCAAACAAAGAAGCATCTTCCCAAAATTTCAGCGTCTTATCTCCATTGTTGTGAATGCTAGATTGATTATCACAGACGGACGGACGGACATTCATAGATCGACTTTGAATTTTGCCCTGATCAATAATATATATGGGGATTTCTAAGTGAAATTCAACACTTTTTCAATATGTGACTTTTGATTTCCTTTTTGATTTCTTGACTAGCGGTTCCAGAGATATCGCGTCTTGAAAAAGTTGAATTCTGCAAAAACTATATGCAAAGAAATACTCACAACTTCTTAAATATTGGTCCAATTTGGTTTGTTGTTTTATCAGCTATTTAATAGAAAATATAAAAAAATTTGCACAGTGGGCTTGGATGCAATTTTCGTGATTTAAAATTCAAATCAATTTTTAACAATGTGAATAAAAACCAGTAAGGAAAGGATCATAGTCGGGCGGGGCCGACTATATGATACCCTACACCACTGTGAATATGTAAAATATAGGAGATATGTGTCAATTTGAACTGATTTATATACATATATATACACATCCCAAATTTCATCCAAATTAGACAGAGCGGGCGAAAATATACATAGGAGCTATATCCAAATCTGAACCGATTTCGATATAAGTTGTTACACTTATTTCTAGACTAAATTCAGTCACACATTCCAAATTTCATCAAAATTGCACGTAAATAGCGTGTTTTCAGCAAATACGTCAAATCGGCCGAAAATATATTTGGGAGCTATATCCAAATATGAACCGATTTCGATGTAGTTTGGGACATTTATTTTGAGACCGAATTCAGTTACACAATCAAAATTTCATCAAAATCGGACGTATATAGCGTGTTTGGTGCAACAAATACGCCAAATCGGCGGAAAAATATATGGGAGCTATATCCAAATCTGAACCGATTTCGATATAATTTGGTACATTTATTTATAGACCTAATAAATTTAAATGTCAAATTATAGCTACATCGGTCTGAAAATGTAGCTACAAACGTCAAAACACCGCAAATCGGGGGTACCGTTATATGGGGGCTATACCAAAACGTGGACCTATGTCCACAAGTTTGGTTATATAAGTTTATTGACACTTAAGAACCCTAAGTGTCAAAATATAGCTAAATCGGTCTGAAAATGTAGCTAAAACTGTCAAAATACCGTAAATCAGGGGGTACCGTTATAAGGGGGCTATACCGAAACGTGGACCTATGTCCACAACTTTTGTTATATAAGTTTATTGACATTTAAGAACCCTAAATGTCAAATTATAGCTACATCGGTCTGAAAATGTAGCTAAAAACGTCAAAATACCGCAAATCGGAGGGTACCGTTATATGGGGGCTATACCAAAACGTGGACCTATGTCCACAACTTTTGTTATATAAGTTTATTGGCACTTAAGAACCCTAAATGTCAAATTATAGCTATATCGCTCTGAAAATGTAGCTAAAAACATCAAAACACCGTAAATCGGGGGGCACCATTATATGGGGGCTATACCAAAACGGGGACCCATGTCCACAACTTTTGTTATATAAGTTTATTGAAACTTAAGAACCCTAAATGTTAAATTATAGCTACATCGGTCTGAAAATGTAGCTAAAAACGTCAAAATACCGTAAATTGGGGGGTACCGTTATATGGGGGCTATACCAAAACGTGGACCTATGTCCACAACTTTTGTTATATAAGTTTATTGATACTTAAGAACCCTAAATGTCAAGTTATAGCTAAATCGGTCTGAAAATGTAGCTAAAAACGTCAAAATACCGCAAATCGGGGGGTACCGTTATATGGGGGCTATACCAAAACGTGGACCTATGTCCACAAGTTTTGTTATATATGTTTATTGACACTTAAGAACCCTAAATGTCAAATTATAGCCAAATCGGTCTGAAAATGTAGCTGAAAACGTCAAAATACCGTAAATCGGGGGGTACCGTTATATGGGGGCTATACCAAAACGTGGACCGATATATCCCATCTTCGAACTTGATCTTCCGACGGCTAAAAAAATGGTATTCCCCAATTTTCAGCGAAATCGGTCAACAAATGCGACCTGTATGTTGCGAACGGACGGACGGACGGACGGACGGACGGACGGACATGCATAAATCGACTCAGAAAGTGATTCTATGTATATCCCTAGAAGGAACTATGGGTCTATCTCGCTTCCTTTTGTATGTTACATACAAATGCACTAACACATAATACCCCTTACCACATAGTGGTGTAGGGTATAATGAGTGGAGAGGGGGATTCCAAACCAAAGTAGGGAAACGCAACCAAGAGGAATCCAAAACCTTTGAGTGGACTGTATATAATTGGATTAGTTTTATTAAATATTATTTCTCACCCAATGAGAAATAATATTATGTTGACGCATGAAAATAAAAAAGATAAAGTTCGGAAAACGTTATAAAACGTAGGTTTCTGTTTTATTTTATAAAAAAGAGAGAAGGGTTACAAAAAGAGAAGAGAAGAGGATGCTCACCGTTTTAATGCTGGATAACAAGTGAAGTTCTATGGTGGCTTTTTGTGTTATGAACTTTAGGTTTGGGGGTTTCGTTCAATTTTTAGTACAATGATAAAATTGACGAAGGTACTCACTACTTATTACAATTCTCAATAAGCTTAAGTACTAAATATAATAATTCACAAACTTAAAGCTACAGTGGTAATTCAATATACTTAATCTAGCAATATATAAATTACAATTCATTTATTTATATGTACATACAAAATTTCAATTCATTATATGTGACAAATAATTCAAATTTGTCCACAATGCTTAACCCTTTCGATTTTCTTGATTTTTTTTGTATTAAACTAAGATCAATAACAAAAATTTTAAGTCCTATTAGGCAGCGGGATTCGAATGATTACTATTTTTTAAAAATTTGTCAATCAAGTTTTTCCAATACACCACTGTGCAAAATATGATATTTTTTAACATTTGTTTTGTTGTTTTATTTAGGAATTTAAAATAAACATCTTAAAACCTTTTTTATTTTGCGCTTTTAAGAATGGTTTAGTAATTGGTGTACAGCATTAGTGGGTATTACTAAATGGATTTTTTTTGTTCCCGCGATATGTTTAAAGATTACATGTTTCATATTCAAATCTTCTTTCGTATTTAAATAATCATCTTCTGAAGAAAATATCCCTTTAATATTTGGTAGTTTATTTGGCTCGGATGCTCAGCCACATAATTCCCAAACTATAGTTATTTGATAATCAGTTTAGTTACTATATTGTCCGACGGGTACAATAATTGCTAATCCATTTTCAAAATCAAAAAAATGACGCAGTTCTTGAGATGAATTCCTAAATAAACAACAAAACAAATGTTAAAACAATAATTTTTATTTTTTTTGGTAAAAAACAAATGTTTCACATTGGTATAAAGGAAAAATTGTTTTGACAAATTTTAAAAAATTAAAAAAAAAATAGTAATCATTCGAATCCCACTACCAAATAGGACTTAACATTTTTGTAATTGATCGTAGTTTAATACAAAAAAAAAATCAAGAAAATCGAAGGTGTCAGTCATTATTAAAAATTAATTTTAAATATTAAATCGCGAAAATTGCATCCAAGCCCACTGTGCAATTATTTTTCTATTTTTTATTAAATAGCTGATAAAACAACAAACCATACGAAAAAAAAGATTTTTTTTTAAATTGGACCAATATTTCAGAAGTTGTGAGTATGTCTTTGCATATAGTTTTTGCAGAATTCGACTTTATTAAGGCGCCAATCTTGTAGAGAATTTTCACAGCTGCAACATTTTCTTCAGGCCCATTTACATAGGACTCGCGGTTTCCAAGCAAAATCGTGAAAACCTAACCTAAAGAACCCATAAAAATGTGAACTTAAATCGCGATTTATTTGAAAATTCTTCCGGCGGTTTTTTTTTTGTTTCTTGATATATCTCGTCTATGAGCATTGTAGTTTCAGAATCTGCAAAAACTTCCCAGGTATAAGCACCTTCCATTTAAATTTGTTTAAGGCACACCGTGCAATGCGTTAAAACGGAAAAACAAACCGTATAAATAAAATATAATTTAAAAAAAAATTAAGTTTCAGTGTTTTATTTAGAAATACACTTAAAACAAGGAAATAATTTGTCGCTTAGCCTCAATAAATATATTCTTTCTCATGATGGAATCTCTCAAATAAAACGCTTACCGTTTAATTTTGCCACCATTTATAATTTAAATGCAAGCGTTTTATTTAAGAGATTCCGTCATGAGTAAGAATAGATTTATTGAGGCTAAGCGACAAATTATTTCCTAGTTTTAAGTGCATTTCTAAATAAAACACTGAAACTTAATTTTTCTAAATTATATTTTACTAGGGGACCCGGCGAACTTCGTCTCGCTGTTTGTGAGGTACATAACACAACTTTAAATAGGGACTAAGATATATATTTTTAAGCAAATAACACGTTTTGCGACGCAAATAAAAATATTTGGTAGCACAGTTGAAGCAAAATAATATCATAACGCCCCTATTCGTTTCATAATCGGTGGTTTTCTGAAATCCTTGTTTTCACCACTGAACACGATATTTCACTCAAGCAATTGAATACGAAGGAAGGAATGCGATCGTAGGAATTTGAATTTAATGCTGAATAAAGTGCTTATTTAAATTTGCGTTTGAATCAATTAATCTATTTTAAGCAGAGGAATACGATCGTTATCAGGTAACCACCTTCGTTTACTTTTTTTCTGACTTCTCTGTTTAACGTGATCCTTCGAATTCTACTTACATTGCAAATTCGGAATTAGACGCAATGGCTGTGGTAACACGGACAAATGCGGTAATTTAATTTTGACTGGGACTGTACAACCCAGTACTTGGTACATTGATCTTTGTTAGCAGAGCTATTCTATTAGTTGCCGATCTTTGTGTGTTGCGTTCTTTGTGCGTTGTCGATTACTTGGTCACCCTATATCTAATCTCGACGTAAATAACATAGTCAAATTAATGTCACAAACTAATTAACGTTTAATAAGTATTTATCTACTTATGTCGCCCGATAAAGAATATATGTCAGTACCTCCAGTACCTCCGATGTCTTGTTTTTTTTTTCTTTCCAATTTTGAATACATGTCATCTTTTTCGATGTACATACGTACAGTGTATCAACAGTACCAGTGTACATATGTATGTATTTGACCATTTGTAATTACCTTCCAGCTCTGCGGGAATTAAACTGATTGAATTCATACTCCTTTTCAGTAAGGACATCATTTTTTAGTATCATGACAGGATCTAAACAGTATCAATATATATCTGGTACAGCTTAAATTTTATACCACATAAATCGGAAGTTGATCTTTCGAAGATGTTTCTACTTACGGTTTAAAAGTATACATATATGTATGCCACAACTTCACTTCCAATGAAAGTACCTTCGAGCCCTTGATTTTTCAAATAAACCACCAATTTTATGGATTTGTACCTTTTTCCTCAAAAGGTTAACCCTGCAAAAGACTATAATATAAACATGGTCTAGGCCCTGCTTTTAAAATTTTTTCGCTGTTAATTTCCTAAAAAGACGCTTGAAAATAAATGAAAATCCATTTGATTGTGAATAAAAAATTCTATACAACTTTCAAAAATTTACAAAACAGAGGCATTTTTCGATAAAAACTGTCCAAATAAGTGTCAAGGTATACTCCAAACGCGAAGCTCGATAGAAATTTGTAGAAAAATTAACTTTCTTAAAAAAATATTTTTGCAATTTTTTTCGCAAAGTTTCGCAATTTTTTTAAGTTTTATCCTTTTCTGCCATGAGACCATTCCGAATTGGCGCGAATTGTCAAAATCTGTTCAGCCGTTCTTGAGTTATAAGCGTAGTAACTAACATCATCCTTTTTTATATATATCGATTTTTAAATTTTTAGTAAATACATTTTTTTGACCACTGAGAACAAAATTATAGTCAATTTAGGCCGGAATTTAGATAAAAACTTTAAAATGCCTGAAATCGTGTAGTACCGCTATATAAAGGCTATACACTAAACCATGTCCATAATTTTTAGTGGAGAAGGTTCTGTACCATTGGGGACTCCAAATGCTAAACTAAGCCAATTCTGGCTAAAAATTAACATAAAACACTTGAAATCGGGTGGTACCAATATATGGGGGCTATACCAAAACCTGGACCTATGTCAACAATTTTTGGTGGAGAAGTTTCTGTACCATTGGGGACTCCAAATGCCAAGTTACAGCCAATTCGGCCTCAAAATGAAGATGACATCCTCATAATACTTGAAATCGGGTGGTACCAATATATGGGGGCTATACCAAAAACTGGACCTGTGTTCACCATTCTTGGTGGGGAAATGTCTGTATCATTGGAAATGTCAAATGACAGCTAATTCTGGCAAAAATGAAGATAAAATCCTCAAAATACCTGAAATCGGGCGGTACCGCTATATGGCGGCTGTAGGAAAAATTGGGCCCATATTTATGTATTGTCATCCAAATCTGAAAAGTGTGCAAAGTTTTAGTCCGATTGGTCAACTGCAACTGTGTCAAAATTGAGTTACCAGATTTGAAATGCAATTTTAATAAATCACCGTAATAACACTGTAAAAATGGTAAAAATGGACCAATATTGGTTTTGATTTCATATTCATGTATTATCATTCAAATCTGAAAAGTGTGCAAAGTTTTAATTCGATTGGTCAACTGCAACCGTGTTAAAAATGAGTTACCAGATTTGAACTAAACACACACCAAAGCAAGTTAAATAAAACACTGTAATAAAAAACACATTTTAGTTGATAGTTGAAACTACAATATTAGTTTGTCATAGGGGGTTTTCACCTTTCAGGCGACTGCAATATCCCGAGCGTAGTTGAGCCAAAACTACTCTGATTTGTCGTTGCAGCTGACGCTCCTCGGCTGTTATAGGTATGGGATGTACTCAGAGGACTTTTTTCTCACTGTATTTGCTTATGGCCTTAGCAACTGCGTCCGTGTGAATGGGTTCTCTCCTATATTGTTGCACCTCACTCTCTAGAGCATCAATATCATTCCTGATATGGCTGGGTGTGTCGGGCCTGGTCAGCAGATGGTGATTGGGATGGCTCACACCGTAACATCCGAGCAAGTACTGCAATGAAAGCATCTCATTGTGTTGCTGTACTGGAAGTATCTTCGCCTCCTCATTAAGTCCATTGACAACTTGAGGAGGCACCCTGTTGCTGTTCTCAGGGCGGCATTCTGACACGTTTGAATCCGTTTTCAATGCGTATCAACTAAATTTGGGGACCAAACTGGCGCCACATAGCTTACCACAGACAGACCTATCGCGTTATATGTGGTCAACAAGGTTTCTCTATCACCAGTTGACTTGAGGCCTTGTTTCTATACTTCAGTTTGTCGCTAATAGGTGAGGCATGCGCGGACGATGTGAACGTAGTATCGAATGTGACTCGTAGAATTTTTGGACGGTTTGTGGTTCAAATTCTGCTAACACGACCACGACATTTAACTTTCTTCTGTACTGCGCCGTCCATGTGTTGAACAGAGTGGCCGTAGATTTAGTGGCGGATATCTGCATATTTCTCGCCTGGAAAAAGGTGGTACGATCGGTTAAAGAGGAGTTCAGTCTCTCACAGATGTCATCATGGTAGGTACCTGACGCCAGGATCGTACAGTCATCCGCATACGTTACGATCTCGATGCCGTCTGGTGGGGGCGGAATACAGGTGAGGTAGAGGTTAAACAGTTCCCACCTTTGGCAACTCCCTCTTTCACTTTACTGGGCTTAGTCTCCTTGTTCCTGAATTCCACGTACGACTGGCGTCCAGACATATGATTGATTATCCAGACGTTTCAGACTTGGCCGGAGGGTTGTCTGCTCAATGTCCTCAAACAGCGTGGAGCGCCTTACAGGATCAAAGGCTTTTGATAAGTCTAGCGCCACCATTACTGTTCTATCACACGGCCTGTCCTGGTTGAGTTCTCGACAAATTATGTAAAGATGGCGTGGTGTGCTGCTTATCGAATCCATGCTGATAGTCGGCAATTAGATAGCTATTTCTGACGCTGGGGAGGACGAAGGACCAAAAGGTCTTTGCTACTGGCACTTTTGCTGGCATCCTTGCCTGGCTTCAGTAGCAGGGGCACCCTTCCCATTTTCCAGACTTCGGGAACAATGAGAGCGGCTAGTGACAGGTTGAGAATTTTTAGCGTTCCTGATGGCATTCGCAACATTATCCATTGTAAACGATTGTTGGTTCATCTTCGGCAGGAAGAGATTTGATGCGACGTAGTACTCTTCTCTTTGCCCTGTCGCTCCCGGAGACAAACTGTCGATTGAAATAACTTGCGCAACTCTTCGGGTCAGTCAAAATAACGTCGTCAAACGTGACTGAGGACTATCTTCCCTCCTTCCGGGGTTGGTTGAGGTCTCTGGTATCCACGTATATATTTTGCGGCTGTTTGCTTGGAGTGTTTAATACTTTGCCATTGTGCTGATATGTTATCGGGACGAGGAGTGCTTTGATTAAGCAATTAGGCCAGTTGAGTGGAAAATGATGTGGCTATTACACATACCCCGCAAAAGCCCTTAAATTATTCGGAAAGCTTCCCAAACTTATGTTGTCACCTCTAGGCTACCTCCTGATTTTAGCTATTTCGAAGGTCTTGGTCACATTACGAAGGTCTAAATTGATATTTTGTCTTTGGGTAGGTTTCGTAGAACATTTTCAATATGTGACCAAATGAAATAATACAAGCCACTATCATTGTAACATTGAACTACAGGTTCACGACTAATTTGAACTGGGGTAAAAAATTCCAATTGGATGTAATGGTGTTGAGTTACCATGTTTTTATACCCTCAGCATTTATGCTAACGAGGGTATATACACTTTCATACGGGCAAAATGTGCCTCATCGAAATAATGGTTTTAGACCCCAAGTATGTTTGGACAAAATCCGTTTTAGACAATTTGAAGTCGATTTAGCCATGTCCGTCCGTCTGTCTCTCCGGCTGGCTGCTTCGCACGATAACTCTCGAACAGATCAACCGGTTTGGTCCAATGTTTGGCTTTCGTAATATTTTGTCCAAACTTAGTTTAAGTTCGAAGATGGGTTATATCGGTCCATACTTCCGGTACGTCCTCCAAAAAAGTTCGTGAAATTTCCAACAGACTTATTTTCGGGTACTTCCTACACAACATTTCGGAAAAGTTCAGTTTGGCACCAGCTCTCGAATCGCTTTGATTTTTGTTGTAACAACTCTCCCCCCCATAATTGTTCCACAAACATCCCAGGCTGGACAAGGGAGACTTCTCTCATATCAATGAGAGCACCCCGATTTATAGTAGCTCAATGGTATGGGACCTATTGTTTATCGCCGAGTCCGAACGGCGTGTCCAAAGACACAACTTGAAGAGAAGTTTTACATGGCTGAAATACTCAGGAAATAGCGCCAACATTACTGAGGGGTATTTTGCCACAGTAGAAAATTTGATGTTGCCTAGCCGGGGAATCGAATCCACGACCTTCTGCGTGGAAGGTGGATGTGCATGCCACTGCACCACCTTGGCGCCTCCCCGCCCCCATTTGACGGTAAAATTTTCATCAGGGGGCAAGTCCATACTTCCTGAGAAAATAGCCTGGAAACTGTTAAAAGCCCCTATGACACCGTGTGTAGTGGTTGGAGCGCAAGATAACTTTCGAAGATCTGCCGATTCGACCCAAAATTTGGCATTCGTAATATTTTGTTCAAACTTAGGTTAAGTTCGAAAATAAGCCATATCGGTCCACTCCTTCCGGTACCTCTCCCTCAAAAGTTCAAAAATGTTCGGAAAAATTGAACGCACGATAACTCTTGAAGGGAGTGACTGATTTGGTCCAAACTTTACACATCCTAATATATCTATATATAGATTTGGGATAAGTTCACTTTAGGACCAGCTCTTGAATCACTTTAACTTCTTGCTTCATTCGCTGCCTCAATTACGACGGTAAGAGTTTTTGGGGGCAAGTCCATACTTCTTGAGAAAACAGCTCAAATGGCCAACCCCAATGACCCCAGAGTCAGGGAGCTGACACTGGAAGTTAACAGGCTGGTCGGCGAGCATAATCGGAACAAGTGGTTAAATCATCTGAAGAGTTGCAACATTGGAGCCGGTATAGGTGAATTGTGGGCAACGGTTAAGTCACTCTCGAACCCTGGAAGAAAGGAAGATAGGACCTAAGACACGTTTGGCGACGTTACGTTGACTGACCCGAAGAGGTGCGCAAGTAATTTCAATCGACAGTTTGTCGAGAAGTGTGTTACGTCGCATCAGATCTCTTCCTGCCGATGCTGAAACAGCTGGATGAGCCGGGATTGGAGTATCTCACTAAAGTTCTCAACTTGTCGCTAGCCACCCTCGTTGATCCCGAAGTCTGGAAAATGGGCAGGGTGGTCCCACTACGGAAGCCAGGCAAGGATGTCAGCAAAGCACAGGCCGATTTCGCTTTTGTTGCCCGTAGCAAAGACACTTGAGGCCTTACTCCTCCCCAGTATCAGAAATAGCTATCAAGTTGCCGATAATCAGCATGGATTCCGTAAGCAGCGCAGCACGACAACAGCGCTGTATGCCATTACCACATATTTCTGTCAAGGACTCAACCAGAGACGACCGTGCGATAGAACAGTGATGGTGGCGTTTGACTTATCAAAAGCCTTTGATACAGTCAGGCACTCCACTCTATTTGAGGACATTGAGCAGACAATGTGTGGACGCCAGTCGTACGTGGAAGAAGTCCAAACCCCGTAGAGTGAAACAGGGACTCCCCCAAGGTGGGGTGATATCTCCGGAACTGTTTAACCTCTACGTCTCCTGTATTCCGCCCCCTCCAGACGGCATCAAGATCGTAACGTATGCGGATGATTGCAGCATCCCGGCGTCGGGTACCTATCCTGATGACATCTGTGAGAGACTGAACAACTATTTAACCGATCTTACCACCTTTTTCCATTCGAGGAATATGCAGATTTCCGCCACAAAATCTACAGCCACCCTGTTCAACACATGGACAGCGCAGTTTGGACGTGAGTTGAATGTCGTGGTCGACGGTAGCAGAATTCCGACCACAAACTGCCCTAAAATTTTAGGGGTCACATTCGACACTACATTCACATCGTGCGCACACGCCACAGCTATCTGCTACAAGCTGAAAAGTAGGAACAAGGCCCTCAAGTCCCTAGCCCGCAGCACTTTGGGTGGAGGTAAAGAAACCTTGTTGACCACATATAACGCGATAGGTCAGTCTGTGGTAAGCTATACGGCTCCAGTCTGGTCCCCGAGCTTACGTGATACGAATTGGAAAAAGATTCAAACTTGCCAGAATGGCGCCCTGAGAACAGCAACAGGGTGCCTCCTCAAATCTTCAGTGGACCATCTACATGAGGAGGCAAAGATTCTTCCAGTAAAGCAACACAATGAGATGCTTTCGTTGCAGTACCTGCTTGGATGTTACCGTGTGAGCCATCCCAATCACCATCTTCTGGGTAGGCCCGACACATTCAGGCAGATCAGGAAGGATATCCATGCTCTAGAGGGAGAGGTCCAACGATACAGGAGAGAACCCCTAGATCAACAAGCATATCAAGCAGGTTTGAAAAGCATTCACACGGACGCAGATGCCAAGGCCTTAAGCCATTATAGTGTGAATAAAGTACTCGGAGTACACCCCCCATCTATCGCAGCTGAGGAGTGTCAGCTGCCACGACAAACCAGAGTAGTTTTGTCCCAACTACGCTCGGGATACTGCAGTCGCCTAAATTCTTATTGGGCGGAAATCGATCGCGCCGTGCATGACATCTGCCCAGTATGCGGCATGGGCCCGCATGACACAGAACACCACTTCAACTGCCCCGCCAAACCTACCCCTCTAACTCCAGTGGATCTGTAGCTACATCCCATCGAAGCAGCCATTTTTCTGGAACTGGAGATAGACCAAAGCCAGGAACGAACATACAAACATAATAAAAAAAAACACTGTTACAACAACAACAATCAAGTCTGTCCATTCCTTTAAGTACCCCCTCGGCAATACTTTTGAACTTTAATCGTAATCCACATTTTAATCGGTTCAACGTTCAAATGTACAAAAAGGGCCAACAAATTCTGAAAATATCCTAAATACATTCAATCTATCCTTAGATGAAAGTTTCCATTCACATAGGCTGAGGGTATATCTCTAACGGTAAAGCCAACTTATACTTTTTTACTTGTTGTTTAAGACAATGTATAAATTGTTTAGTGGAACCCCTTTTCCTTATAGTGAACATTTAGCTTTGACAAAACATTCCCCTAACCTACATACAAATGTTTATTAATAGTTGTTGAATAAAACTTGCTATAAATCTCCTCAAAAAAAACATGGCAAATCAAATTTCAAGCTATTGTAATTAATTGCAATTTACCGCATTTGTAGCGATAATTAACGTGTCTTAACAACGTTTGTTTTATAAACAATTAAACTGCAAAATCGATCTCAATGAAATGCTAAAATATTTGCTGCAATGACTAGAGGAAAACTTAAAACTTGTTTTTGTTTTTTTTCTAATGTTTTAGTCGTTAACCTTAATCTTAACAATGAAAACTACAACTAAAAACATGACATGATGAAGATCATGATGATATGACAAATAGTAGGTTTCATTATTTCATAGTTTGGAAGATTAGAATAAAACAATGATAAACAGTTTGTATGTTACACATAGATATTATGTAATAGATAAATAATTTAAAAAAATGCACTTACATTTCTGTAACATCCTTTTTACGCATCCCGTGGCACTGGCATTGCGACCCAAAATATATGTGGCATAGAACGGTGCAGGTATTCGGCTACAATCAATTTTCATACTATCATCTGGTTCGAATATTTCACCACATTTTGGATTTTGCGAAGCATCACATTGATAGCAGTGAACGGCAACAGCTGTAAGAAAGAAGGATAAAGGAGAGATATTAAAAACAAGTAAAAGTGGTGTTGAGTTCGGCCGGGCCGATCTTTTTATGCCCTCCACGACGAACAGTATTGACATAAATAATAACAATTAGTTTTATTTTGTTTATGAAAGTACTAAACCCGTCGGCTTATTCCTTGCAGGAGCAGAATATCTTAATCGATATAATATATCGTCTGCTCCGTCGGAAAAGGTCGTAAGTCCCTCTCAATAAATTTTTCAGGAGGAAGAAAAAACATTCCAGCGCTTTCTGTATTAAAGATTTTATTATGGTGGTAAAGGCAGTATTCTTCGCTTATTTATTCCGGTTCAATACCTGTACTTTGTTTGATAAAATTCCGTCGCGTTTGGTAGATAATTGGATGTCTTTGGACTTACGACCTTTTCCTTGTACAGTTTTGTATTTTTGTAGGGACTTACGACCTTTTCCCACAATTTACGGACGTTTTTAAAATAAAATATTTATACTTTACAAAACACTGTGGAATGGGTATTATAAGTTTGTTTTGTCCAATATTCGTGTAACATCGCGAAGTATTCGTCATAGACCCCCTCCCCTTGTCATTTTTTCATATTTTGACGAGATAAAGCGATCTAGCTATGTGTGTCCGTCCATCCATTAACAATTTAAATAAAACTCCAGGCCGCAATTTTGGACAGATCGTCACGAAACTTTAGAAATAGGTCGGGTTCCAACCAGAAGTGACCTCATTAGATGTTGGTTATGATCGAAAGGTGTGAAATGGACCAAACCCACAATTTTTACCCGAATTTGTAGCTATCCTGTAGATCGCAGTAATAATCCGATCGGCGCGAAATTTTAAGAATGGAATTTAAGACAAAGAAGAAGCTTGCAATTTAACATGGTGATGAGTTAATTTTTAGCGGGTTTAATGGACCAAAACTTTTGGGTGAAATCTTATATATAAAAGACAATGTGTGTATGTTTGTATGTTCCGCATAGACTCAAAAACGGCTAAACCGATTTTTTTGAAATTTTCAGAGAATATACAAGAAACAACCAAGGTGAAAATAGGCTATATATTTTTTGAATCTCGGAAGGGGCGGGGGCAGGCCCTATTTAAAAAAACGCTTTTTTGCAAAAGTTATGAAAGTATCGGTCAGAAAATAAATTTGAGAGGCAACGGTTGTTGAATCTCCGACCCTAAGTACTTATTCCATGTAATTTTCAGATTATGGGATGTCCCTTGGTTGAAGTAGGCGGGTTTCACCTGTGCCCTATTTTTCAAATGCGCTATATATAAATTTTACGAACGATTCCGTTTCCCCAATCCTGGGTACATATTTTAGCAATAAGACCCGATCACTCCCACTTTCTTAAATATGCTACAAATCAATGGAAATACCAGATGTTATGCATAACAAAGCTTTGCACAGTGGAAAAAAATACCGATCTAGCGAGCCAAAAGTAAAAAAATCACATACGCAAATTTAAAAACTATTATTGCAGTATTAATCTAAGATGTCCACAGAATGCAACGGCATTTAAAATAATTTATTTTGCATCAGTCTAAGCGGAATAACGGTCCATTTTTGGTTGACATTTTTTGAAGTAGTTTTCATAATATAGTTTAGTAGTAAATTTATGATCGTCGCATGCACTCTTCCTACAAAGTAATTTTAAAGATTTACTGAATTTGACATTTCGTGAAGCAGGTGATTTAAAAAATGTTGAATATAAGATGTTATTTATTGCAACTCGGATTTTACACTTAAAACATGTGACGTCTGATTTTTTTCCAAATTGTGCACTTTGTTAAAACTATTACTAAGGAGTGTCGAGGGATGGCGCGTAGATTTTTTATTTATTTTTAGTACACATAGTTCCTAACCAATTTGTAAAATTTTAGCTGCAACAAACTGCAACATTCGAAATATTCAGCGAAGACCCTATAAATTATATATATTCTTGATCAGAGTAAAATTCTAAGTCTGTATAACCATGACCGTCTGTCCGTCTTTTGAAATTAAGATACAGCTTCCAATTTTTAAGATAGATCTTCGTGATTTGGTATAGAAATTTCTATTATTCTAGGACGTTTGGTATTGAAAAAGGTGTATATCGGTCCACGTTTTGATATAGCCCCCATAGAACGGTACCTCCTGATGTTCGGTATTTTCAAGATTTTAGCTTGATTATCCCACCAAAATGGCTGAAATTTGGTATTTAGTCTTCGTTGGGGGTATACAATTTTTTCCTTAAATGTTGTCTGTATAGGTACACGCCTTCATATAGCCCCCATAGAACGGTACCTCCCGATTTCCGGTATTTTGAAGGTGGCCTCAATATTCCTCCGAAATGGCTGAAATTTGGTATTTATTCCTCGTTTGTGGTATAAAACTTTCTCCCATAAATTTCTCTATATAGGTCCACGCCTTCATATAGCTCCATATAACGGTGCCTCCCGAATTTCGGTATTTAAAGGTTAGCCATATTGTTTTACCGAAATTGCTGAAATTTGGTATTTAGTTTACTTCATAAACGAAAGGAAACTAATTGAAGTAAAACTCAATACAACTCATGGTGGAGGGTATCACATGTTAGGCCTGGTCGAATTAAACGACGTCCTTACTTGATAGTCACTTGCATATCCCAACTAATTTGCGATGCAGAAAAATATAATTGACATAAGAAAAGGTAACATAAAGCTGTTTTAAGGGCCAGCAACATTGGCGGGTTCGGCTAACATTTAATATAAAACATGACACGTTGTACTTACGACCTTGTATTTTTGCTTTATGACCTTTTCCTTCAATTAAATTCCATGACTATTTCCGTTAATGTACGCGGTTTCTTAGCTACATTGTAATCCCAAATAGGGTCCTGTTTTGTCTTCCCAAGTATTTCTGCCCCAACTCCCTGCATCTTCTGTTTTTGTCTGCAAACCATGTAGAATCTTCAGCATATAATGTCTTCCTGCGTTTAGGAAGTTTATCATCAGAGCTTGTAGAATCACTGTGAAAACCATAGGGAACTAGACCCATGACACCATCGTCTAATTCCATTCCAAATTCATACTGCTTTTTGTTAGCAAAAACCATGATGTCTTCTTAGTTTAATAACATTTCAATCAATTATTATTTTAGAATCATTTGATAATATAAACACTGCATTTACCCGTCCGTTAGAAGGTATTACTGTATTGAATTCAGAATACAAACTTCTCGTTATGTGAATAAATGTCCCTAGAGAAACCACAAATTACCAGTTGATAAATTTAAGTAAGATATACGACAGTAAAAACAGTAAAAATGTTGATTTTTTTACAAATTTTTCAATATATGAGGTATGTGAACACATACAGCATCCCAATTGGTATCAATGAAAAGGCCAGAATTCCATCTTTCATAATCAGTTCGCTTATAGGGGCAAATAGATTTCAAATGTAAATTTTCGTGGCAATATAGAAATTATCACATTTTTGTCCAAAAGTTTGGTTCACAGGCTCCGCCAAATATCATCCGATTATCATCCAAAGTTGTAGGCTGGTTCTTTGCATTGTACCCCAACCATGGATGACGTTAAACATTATATTTGAACTACATTAGCTGAAGTATTCTTTTAAAGTATACATTTTCTTGTGGACTTACGACCTTTTCGTACTCAAATTTGTACGTTTTGTGGACTTACGACCTTTTCCGACAGGGACAAAACATATAGAAAAACGCGACATACAACCATTTTCTTTGTATCATACGACGTGTTTTGACTTATACTATCGTCCCGCAACAAAAACGCGATTTCCAAAAAAAGTGGACTTACGACCTTTTCCGACGGAGCAGACGATATAATTGTTTCACTAACATCCCAGATTGGACAGGGGAGACTTCTCTCATATCAATGTCCTAAGAACACCTCTTGTAGAGAAGTTTTACATGGTTAAAGTACTCAGGAAATGTCGCCAACATTACTGAGGGGTATTTTGCCACCGTTGAAAATTTGATGTTGCCTGGCCTGGGAATCGAACCCACGAACCCATCTTAACTGATAATACTCCCTTTTAAAGAGCGCATATGGGGCGTCATCGTCATATGGGAAAATATTTTCAATTTTCCGAATTGAGCTTTTGTATCCTCTGGCAATACACAACATAAAATTACAGCAACCACGGTTCGAAAATTTGACAAAAAAACCCTCGAAATGCGTAAAATTGGGCAATATCGGCTACACATAAACCTGGAAATATATGGATAGTTTTCTTTCTGGGAACACAAAATTCTAATTGACAACCAAGACGGCAGAAAAAAATCTTCAAAAGGTCTTTAATCGAATGGTAAACTTATAGGCGGGCTATACCAAAACGTGAACCTTTTCTGTCTGATTTTTTGTAAGGGATGACTTAATATCCAAACCTAATATCAAATTTTAGTTATTTCGGTTGAATAATGTGATTAAAACTTTGAAAATAATGAAAATCGGGATTACCGTTCTATGGAGGCTTTATAAAACGTTGACCTGAAGCGAGAAAGTTGTAGAGGACATTCCTTTTTAACTCCAAGAGAGGCTAAATACCAAATTTCAGTCATTTCGGTTAAACAATGTGCCTATAACCTTCAAAATACTGGAAACTGTGAGGGACCGGGATAACCTTCGAAATACCGAAAATCGGGAGGTACGCTTCAATGAAAACGTGGACCTATACCGATACTCGTAATTCTTTTCTGGATATACCAAATTTCATCCATTTCGGTGGGATATTGAGGCCAGAGCCTTCAATATACCGAAAATCGGGAGGTGCCATTTTCAGTATGGGAGGCTATATGAAGACATGGGCCTATGCCAACAATTTTCAGGTGGAAACTTAATTACTAAATTTCAGCCATTTTGTTGGGACATTGAGGCCACAACCTTCAAAATACTGAAAATAGTGTGGTTCAATTCTATTGGGGCTATATGAAGGCGTGGACCTATGCCGATAATTCAATAATATCAAATTTCAAACATTTCGGTGGGAAACTGAAGCCACAACCTTAAAAAAAATACCTAAATCGGCAAGTATCCTTTGTATGGGGATATATGAAGGCATGGAACTATACCGATAAATTTCAGTTTTACACCACCTACGAAGACTAAATATAAAATTTCAGACATTTCAGTGGGGAACTGAGGCTACAACCTTCAAAATAGAAAAACCGAAATTACCTTGTGTACGGTGGCTATATCAAGGCGTGGACCTATACCGACAAAATTCAGGTGGAAATTTTTACCCTTTGTATGGGGGCTATATGAAGGCGTGGACCTATACCGATAAATTTCAGGTGGACAGTTTTATATCTCCAACGAAGACTAAATATCAAATTTCAGACAATTTGCTGGGGAACTGAAGTCACAACCTTCAAAAAATTCCGGAATTCGGGAGGTCCCCCTTTGTATGTTGATAATATATGAAGACGTAGACATATACCGATAAATTGCAGGTGGACAATTTTGTACCTCTAACGAAGACATAGGGGATGGAAGATACCAAGGAACGGTCCTGACCGGTTTTAACATGGCAAAGCCCAGGATTTATCTTGGTCCCTCTTTCATCTCAAGTGGACACTGACCTCACCGTGGTGTCACCTGGGGTAGCTGCCTTTAACAATCGTTAAAGGTAGAGAGCTAAAATGTGCAGCGCGTTCACCCTTAAGAACGTTAAAAACTTGGGTTTGGGTGTCGGGTTAGTAACCATCCCCTAGAAAAAACAGCCTACTATGAAAAAATTAAAGAAAAGAAAAACAAACCCCTCTAAAGTTGACGAACCCCGCAAACGTTTTAAGGTCCATGATCTGCGAATCTGCACCTTGAATGTTCGCACTCTTTATAGAGAAGGTGCAGTCTTCGCATTGGCAGACGTACTTGAAAAGTACATGGCCGATATTACTGCCATAGGAGAAGTACGATTGATTGGGAAAGTCGTCACAACAACACCTAAAGGTGACGCACTGTATTATAGCTGCCATGACGTAAAGCATGAGTTTGGTTGCGGATTTGTAGTTAGTCGGAGACTAAAACATCTGGTATCCAGCTTCACTCCAGTGAATGAAAGACTTGCTGCAATTCGATTAAAAGCTAAATTCTTCAACATCAGCTTTAGTTGCGCTCATGCTCCCACTGAAGAAAAGGACGAACAGACCAAAGATATATTTTACGAGCGCTTAGAAGAAACGTATGACCGTTGCCCTGCCCATGACATTAAAATCATTCTAGGCGATTTTAATGCCAAAATTGGAAAGGAGAATATCTTTGGCCCAACAGTCGGGGAATTCAGTCTCCACAGTAAAACATCTGACAATGGTATGAGACTGATAGACTTTGCAGCTACAAAAAACATGGTAGTTAGCAGTACCAGATTTAGTCATCTCGATATTCATAAGGGCACCTGGCTGTCTCCAGATCAAAGAACAAGTAATCAAATTGATCATGTCGTGATAGATGGAAGACATTCATCGAGCGTGTTGGATATACGATCGTTCCGAGGCGCAAACATTGATTCGGACCACTACCTTTTTGCTGCAAAGGTACGTACCCGTCTAAACGTTGCAAATAAAGCACGAACAGACACAACGCGGAAGTTGGACATCGATAGGTTGCAAACACAACAGATAGCCACAGCATATTCCACTCAACTAGCCCAATTGCTTAATGAGAGCACTCCTTGTCCAGATAACATAACAACACAATGGCAAAATATTGTCCCCTCCATGCAAACAGCCGCAAAATCCATAATTGGATAACAGAGACCTCCACCAAGCAACCCATGGTATGATCACGAGTGTCGTGCGAGAAAAATGCGGCATATAGGGCTACTTTACAATCCGTAGCAACGCGTAGCGCACGAGAGAGATACAGTGAGAAGAGGAGAGAGGAGAAACGTCTTTTCCGCAGGAAAAAGAGAGAGATGGCAAAGCGGGAGTGTGAAAAAATCGAGATGTACAGGAGTCAGAATGAAGTCCGAAAATTCTACCAAAGAGTCAAGCATCAAACTGATGGCTTTGGTACAGGCACATCCTCCTGTAGAAACCAGCAAGGTAATTTGGTAACTGATACAGATAGCGTGCTCAGGATATGGAAGGAACATTTCTCCAATCTGCTGGTATCCAATAGTAGCGAAGACGATGATACCACAGATCCAATCCCAGAAGATGGTATAGAATGTATACCACCCGACCAAGATGAGGTAAAGAGAGCAATAAACCGATTGAAGAATAATAAGGCAGCAGGAGCTAATGGCCTACCAGCCGAGCTGTTTAAAACCGGAGGCGACACGCTGATAAGGTGTATGCATCAGCTACTTAGCTCTATCTGGCAGGAAGAACGCGTACCCGACGATTGGAACCTGAGTATCCTGAGCCACGTCCACAAGAGGGGAGATAAGACTGTATGCTCTAACTATAGGGGCATAAGTCTTCTCCCTATCCCCTACAAGATAGTGTCAGGTATAATGTGCGAACGACTAAAGCCCATGGTCAACGAAATAATTGGACCATACCAATGCGGCTTTAGACCTGGCAAGGCCATCATTGACCAGATATTTGCCCTGCGGCAAATCCTGGAGAAGACCCAAGAGATGCAGATCGACACCTACCACCTTTTTGTCGATTATTAAGCAGCCTTCGACAGCCCTCTGCGTTCAAAGGTATTCCAAGCCATGTCTGAATTTGGTATCCCCGCAAATCTCATCCGGCTTTGTAAAATGACTTTAACTGACACGAGATAATCAGTTAAAATATGAAAGAACCTCTCCGAAGAGTTTTGTACCAAAAGAGGTTTCAGACAAGGAGACATCCTGCTGGAAAAGGTTATACGAGAGGCAAACGTCAAAAGAAATTGCACAATCTACACCAATAGCCACATGTTACTTGCTTATGCTGATGATATAGACATCATGGGACGATTAGTAAAAGAAGTAACCGATACCTTTATGAAGGTCGAAGGAGAATCTGCTAAAGTGGATCTGGCGGTAAACGGCGAGAAGACCAAGTTGATGGTGTCGACTCGCAATGCGTCTATTGAGCTCGGATCAACTGTTGAAGTTGGTTGCTATAATTTTGAGGTAGTAAAAGACTTCGTATACCTCGGCACCGCCGTAAACACAACAAACGACATCAGTTGTGAAATAAAAAGAAGAAGTATATTGGGCAACAAATGCTACTTTGGTTTAAGTAAGCAGTTTAAAAACAAAGCCAATCTCGTCAAATAAAAATAACGCTCTACAAAACACTGATACTACCCGTGCTGATGTATGGTTCCGAAAACTAGGCAGTGCTTGGTGTGTTTGAGAGAAAAATTCTTCGAAATCTGAGTTGACAGTGATTATCGACGTTGTATGAACCACGAGCTGTATCTGCTATACAACGACATCAGTATTGATAAACGTGTCGAGATTCAACGATTGCTTTGGCTAGGCCATATCATAAGAATGAGCTAGGTTGAGCTCGCTAAAAATGCGTATAAATATGGGTCACTTGGCGGTGCACGCTGAATTGGCAGACCAAGGCTTCGATGGAACAAACAAGTGGATGACGAGATTTAGAGGCGTGGTATTCCAAAAAGCATAGCGACAAACAGAGAGAATTGGATATATTTTTTTTGGTTCCGTTTATAGAACGAATGTTCTGTAATGAGCCAGCTAAGTTAGTAAGTAATTGGCAAAGGTTCATTCATTTCCGCTATAGGAAATCATGTTTGAGAAAAAAATTAAAAAGTCATTACCTTAATCTACACACGATGCGTGTATTGAACTCGGACCAATTGTGCAAGTTGAAGGCGTACAAAAAAGGGTCCTATGAAAGAACAACCCAAATCGAAATGAAACTTTTGGGACCTTTTTCATTTAGCGGTTGTACTTGTTGTACTTGTCAAACATTGGGGTGTATTTGGATTTATTATTAGAGCCTTTTGTCACATGTTTGGGCCCAAATGCGAAGTAAAAACAAGTAAGCAAAGGCTATAGTCGGACGGGGCCGACCATGTGATACCCTACACCACAATCTGTCGGAATTAGCTATGTGCAACCGCCTTGCACTTTGAATGTCCGGGTTCGATTCCCATCAAATTGTCAATGGTGGCAAAATACCCCTTAGTAATGTTGGCGATATTTGCTGAGTATTTCAGCCATGAAAAACGTCTCTACAAGTGACAACTTAGGACACTATCAATAACTGAATATGAATCTATTCATATAAGAGAAGCCTCCCTTGTCTTTACTGGGATGTTTGTGGAAAAATATATAAAGTATAAATTTCTAAATAATATTCGAAAATTGGAAAATTCACAGTGATTAGCCTCTCCTGCTACATCTTCAAATTGTCTTTGAATATCAGGTTCCTCTTTGGAATACACCTAAAAAAAATACATATATACTAGGCAATTTGGTATATATGATTATTGGGAAAATTGGGAGTTTATTGAAGATCTATCGTCCAAAATTGTGTACTTGTATTTCACTTATGCTTCGAAAATAGTTCATTGTGGGCATATATTGTGATATCTAAAATATATTTTATTCCGGTAGAAATAACTAATAATGAATAGAAATTCAAAAATTTTGCATGCAAACAAATTTATAAATCCCAAAATTATTCATATTGATATACCTTTAGAGTCTAAAAATATATTTATTTTGTAACACGAGTTTGCTATAAAATACGTGGAATCTGTAGGTATCGTAATATGGGGATATACCAAATCAATTTTAGTAAGCTAAATTCTAAGTTTTGGAAATATTTGAGAATTATTTTTTCAGATTCGTAATTTTAGTTGGAGCCGGCAGGGATTTTTGGAACTTCTGAACTATTACCTCAGGAAGTATGACTTACCCCGGGATATGGACCAGAATACAGAACGTAAAAAGAACCTTCTTCAGAAAGAAAATAATAATCAAATAGATCCGATACGGGTCTTCAAACTGCACTTCTTCCAAATTTTGTGTGGGAGGTACTCGAAGGACGGACAGATATAGTCCGACCTGACACATGACTGGATGAAATAATACGATGTGTAAGGTTTCGACCAATCAGAAAATCCCCTTGAGAGTTAACTTGCGGATTTGCGGCGCAAGTACAATCTGCTGAAAAAATTCATAACGATTCAAAGGGACTCTTAAATTTCCCTTTTCCGAATTTTGTGTAGGAGGTACCCTAAGGACCGATATAGTCTTATCTGATCTATATCTGGAATTAATAATAATATATGGAAAGTTTGGAGCAAATCGATTGCTCACTTCGCCAGTTATTGTTCACACAAATTTTCGAAAACAATTTTGAACTTTTTTGGGGGAGGTGTGGACCAACATAGCCTACATTCGAACTTAAACAAAGCTTGGGCAAAATATTACGAAGTATAAAATTTGGTTCTAATCGGTAGATCCGTTCGAGAGTTATCGTGCGCACCAGCCAGCTAGTCATTAAGAGAGACAGATGAACGGACAGGGCTAAATAGACTCTAAATTGTCTGAAACGAATTTCCTCCAAATGTACTTGGGGTCTAAAGCCTATATTTCGATGAGACACATCTTTGGTCGTATTTTGTTTGTATCCTCTTTACCCTAAATCCTGGCGATGCGACCCCATGTTGCAATATTTGTATAAAAATCCAATTTGACAACTGAACTGAAAATTTCTCTGTCATGATAGAGACAATTTGTAGCATGGGAGGAAATTGTGGTTCTCTACACAAAACACAGTATACATATATCAGGCAGAAGGTGCGTTATCTAGCAGACACATTATTGCAATTTGCATCAGGAGGAAGATCAGTAGTTATTTCTCCATATGCCGGTATATGCCCTCCAGGAATGAAAATATGGACCAAAAATAAAATTTGTATATTTTTCATACAAAAGTGATGGTCTATGTCAACCGTTAAATAATATCAGATAATCATGCAAAATTATAGGCATTTTCTTCAACCTAAACTCTTACCTCGTGCAAAATTTCGTGACTATTGAGCTATAATTGCGACCTCTAGCCGGTTTATGATTACACTACAAACAAAAAAGTGGATATATAAGGCTGTAACTCTGTTATCTGATCACGTACATCAACATAATTGACATCAATTAAAAGGTCAAGAGATCGTCTTCCAAATATAACTCACGAGGGGGAATGTGTCTTTCAGGAACAAAGATATAAGCTGTTTATTAAAAATGTTCACAATTTTCACACAAAAGTTGTGGTCCATTTAACCCTCTAAATATTATCTGATCGCCATTTCAAATTGCAAGCTTCTTCTTTGTCATATACTCTTACTAGAGTGGGGCGATTTGAACACCATCACGGGCGCCTGGTCAAGTCAACTAGACCATATGTCTACGGTGAAAATCGAGCCCCCGGATTTTGACTTGAAGTTTTTTTTCAGGGATTTTCGGATATTTTGGCATATAAGAACCAAACCACTGATATTTTCGATCCAACACAAAGACAACAATTGTAGCCAAGACAATAATAAAGAACTCTCTAGTACATCGCAAAAGCATTGGAACGCTCCTTCAGGCAGTTATGGCCTCGAGAAGGTGCACATTTTTCGGAAAATATCGATAAATGACACTGTGCTACAAAATGGGACTCAAATGCAGTGGGTGGAAAATCCCTTTTGGAGATGAAAGCCCTTGGTGAGTGTACTAAGAACCCAAAAGGAAATTTTCACCATAGGTCAAGTTTCCGAGATATCGCGTGATTAATGGTTTAATTTTGGCCCCTTAATTTGCGAGAAAATAGCTTTATATCTCTGTCAAGCGTTATTGTAGCTTCATTTTGAGATTACATGTCTTCAGTCAAATCGAATGGTGAATCTTTATGTAGGATATTTCATCCCTCTAACTCAATTCCTTCCATGTCCTTTTCGTCCTTTATTTTTTGAACCGTAGTAAAAGTACCACAAGACGAGATTTTACAGCATCCAAATATTCTACAAAATTGTTGTTCAGAAGATTTTAGGAACGGTTCTCATTGATGACCAATCGATATTTTCCCGTTTTCATGGTCCTTTTTGACATTTGCCGGTATTTTGTTGAGAAAACTGTGTTTTGTTTTTATGTATATTCGTTATTGGTCTGTGGTGCATCTGAAATACTTACCATAAATAGCTCTTGTAATGACGAACACGTTAATAACAAATTTTATTGAAGGATAGATCCGGGTATCTAAATTTTTGAACCGGATATTCTGATATCAAAACCGATTTTGGAACCGGTTTTAAGTAACCGATTAATCTTATATGTATATCATAGGAAAGCTAATAAAATGGTCAATCAAATGACAGCAAGTAGTTGATTACAACTTTTTTTGTTCCGAAGCTAGAACAAAAAACCGGTTTTAAGTAACCGATTAACCGTATATGTATATCATTAGAAAGCTAATAAAATGGTCAATCAAATGACAGCAAGTAGTTGATTACAACTTTCTTGGTTCCGATGCTAGAACAAAAAAACCTCTTTCTTAAACCGATTTTGATGTAAAATATCACTGGGTTGACGTGGTTCAAACTTCTGAGTTATGGCGAAATTAATTCATTCTTGATTAACTTTAAGTGCATGATAACAAAACAACATAACACAAATTCATCTCACAATAACTCGGAAGTTTGACCTATGGCATAACTGTCTTTCCAGATTTATAAAATATCTTAATCGACTTTCATCGCCAAAAAGAATTTTTCAACCCAGTGATATTTTACATCAAAATCGGTTTAAGAAAGCGGTTTTTTTGTTCTAGCTTCGGAACCAACAAAGTTGTAATCATGTAATCAGCTACTTGCTGTCATTTGATTGACCATTTTATTAGCTTTCCAATGATATAATAATAATTGTTCCACAAACATCCCAGATGGGACAAGGGAGACTTCTCTCATATCAATGAGTGCACGCCGATTCATATTGGCTCAATAATATGGGACCTACTTTTTATTGCCGAGTCCGAACGGCGTGTCTTACGACACCACTTGTAGAGAAGTTTTTCATGGCTTAAATACTCAGGAAATGTCGCCAGCATTACTGAGGGGGAATTTTTCCAATGATATACATATAAGATTAATCGGTTACTTAAAACCGGTTCCAAAATCGGTTTTGATATCAGAATATCCGGTTCAAAAATTTAGATACTCGGATCTATCCTTCAATAAAATTTGTTATTAACGTGTTCCTCATTACAAGAGCTATTTATGGTAAGTATTTTAGATGCACCACAGACCAATAACGAATATACATAAAAACAAAACACAGTTTTCTCAACAAAATACGGGCAAATGTCAAAAAGGACCATGAAAACGGGAAAATATCGATTGGTCATCAATGAGAACCGTTCCTAAAATCTTCTGAACAACATTTTTGTAGAATATTTGGATGCTGTAAAATCTCGTCTTGTGGTACTTTTACTACTGTTCAAAAAATAAAGGACGAAAAGGACATGTAAGGAATTGAGTTAGAGGGATGAAATATCCTACAAAAAGATTCACCATTCGATTTGACTGAAGACATGTAATCTCAAAATGAAGCTACAATAACGCTTGACAGAGATATAAAGCTATTTTCTCGCAAATTAAGGGGCCAAAATTAAACCATTAATCACGCGATATCTCGGAAACTTGACCTATGGTGAAAATTTCCTCTTGGGTTCTTAGTACACTCACCAAGGGCTTTCATCTCCAAAAGGGATTTTCCACCCATTGAATTTGAGTCCCATTTTGTAGCACAGTGTCATTTATCGATATTTTCCGAAAAATGTGCACCTTCTCGAGGCCATAACTGCCTGAAGGAGCGTTCCAATGCTTTTGCGATGTACTAGAGAGTTCTTTATTATTGTCTTGGCTACAATTGTTGTCTTTGTGTTGGATCGAAAATATCAGTGGTTTGGTTCTTATATGCCAAAATATCCGAAAATCCCTGAAAAAAACTTCAAGTCAAAATCCGGGGGCTCGATTTTCACCGTAGATATATGGTCTAGTTGACTTTTTTGCTCAGTACAATCCCAAGAATCAGAAACTCCAGTCGCCCGATAACACTTTTTTCCTTCCATACAAATCGCCCCGGCCTAACTCTTACCTTATTTAAAATTTCGAGGCGATCGGACTATTATTGCCACCTACTGAGCAGCTACAAAATCTGATAAAAATTATGTTTTTGGTCCATTTCACCCGAGTAATGTTTTTGATGGTTAATCCAAATAATAAATCCGTTTTATATTCGTTTTTAAAATATTTTATTTAAATTCAATATTTTCAAAATTCAAATTGAAATTATAGAACAGAACAACAACTTATTTATTTGAAGGGAAATTGAAAAGTGACAAAATATGAAAAATATGTTTTAACAGGAAATGAAAATTATGAATAACAGTAAATTCAAATATGTCGATAAGTAGAATTATATAAGGTATTGATATTATAATAATGAAGGGAACAAATCTATAAATTAATCATTTATAATAAAATGTGTGTTATATCTGTTTATAATTATTGAATTAATTGAAATAAAGGGAAGAAGGAATGATATTTAGCTATTTAACTTTTTAAGAAAATAAACAGGTTATTAAATTAAATTATAAAATGAATAAATATAATTATATTCGTAATGATAATACTATCATTACTACCGCTAAATATTTCACGATCATCACCAATCAAAATAGCGATCTATTCTGATGTGAAACCGACCTCCATACCAAATTTCGTGACGATCGGTCCATAATTGCGGCCTGGAGTTTGATTACAATTTATAATGGACAGACGGACACACGGACGGACGGACACACATCTCAAAATCGCTTTATCTCGCCGAGATATGAAGATTGGTATAACACATTGGGGGTCTCCGACGAATATTTCGCGGTGTTACATGAATTTTTCCCAAAACAAACTTATAATACCCTTTCCACATAGTGGTGTAGGGTATAAAAATTGAGGTGTTTTTCCGAACGAGCAAAAGGCGGGGAGAAATTTCCTAATTTTTCGTTTTCTCCATACGCCATACAGAGTCGGTTTATGGACATTAGGTTATGATTTTTTACAACCTCATAACCCTATAGCATAGCGTGATGAGTTTCTACATAAGATTGCATAAAATTCTTATTATAAGGTGATTCGATAAAAAAGCTTCTTAAAAATGCTTTTAAAGTTTATATTTCCAGAACTTTTGACAAGTTTTTGAAGTCACTCTAAGCAGATATTTAACTGAAAACAAGGTATGGGGGCACACTGCATAACCAAAATGACATAACTGTTTGTTTCTCACTAATTTTATCATCGTATTATTACAATTATATAATTTCATATTATATATTACTTTATTTCATATGTACATCATAAAAATTAAAACTGGTTTGTGCGGGATCTTTGTCAATATTTAAATGTTATTTTGGTCATTAATAGGCAAAAGGTCATTCATTCGTGCAACAGGAAATAATTTTTTGAGAAAAAAAAATTTTTCACTTCATAGCATTTTAAAAAAAATTCACAGTGGTTTGTGCGGAAACTTTTTTATAATAAAATGGAATGAATGTTATTTTTATTTGAAAGTTTTGCCTATTGGGCGAAGGTCATTTTTTATTAATTTTTTAATTAATTTCTCGTTAGAGACGAGCTTACTGACCAAGATGCTTTTTGAAAAAGGAAAGCAGACGATACGAACCCACACAATCACCACTGTGTGACAGCATGTTTTGCCTTTGGTTTAGGAAGGCTCCTCAGACACATCGACTGTGGGCGGCTTCGCTATCCTCTAACTTATTTCCTCTTTCAAATGCAAGTTGTTTTTTTACAAAGTTGAATTTTTTGTTCAAATCTTTGTATGGCTTTCATGACAAACGCTTAGCGTAGCCTTTGAAAGTTATGAGTTTGGTTCTGAACACTAACACGCCGTGACAACACTTTTTTCCATGTGTTTTTCAAGGACGTGGGTTCGAACCCCAGCCTGGCTCAAGCTGATTTTTATTTTTATTTGAAAATTTTGCCTATTGGGCGAAGGTCATTTTTTATTAATTTTTTAATTAATTTCTCGTTTAATTAATTAATTTCTCGTTAGAGACGAGCTTACTGACCAATGTTATTTTAGGCATTAATAGGCAAAAGTTCATTGATTCTCACTAAACATCTGAATGAATACATTCATCGAATGAATGCACAACAGCATTCATTAATTTGTATTCATACTCATTGTACAACAGCATCAGGCAAAGGGTGCACGCACGCTCTTTGGGAGCGTACATTTATTCACGTATACAACATGTGGAGGGAACAAAACAAGTTAGTCTGAGCTGAGCAGGCAATGAAGAAGGTCGTGCGTCGCTTCGTTTGTTTTTTGTGTATGCCTCCCCTTAGCGAAATGACTACTATTAGGCATGTTATGTCTCCAATACTAATGCAAACAACACAATGCGCGTTGGTATGGGTTGCCTGATGCTGTTGTACAATTTCTCCAATGAGTGAGTATGAATGAATGCATGCACTGCATCTGTGTTGTGCTCTTTGCTGTTGAAGATTGTATTTTTTGTCCCGTAACACGATCTAACTCGACCTAACAACATTCAGCAAGAGGGAGTGGACACAAATAAGAGTGCTATGAGTGAGATATTTTGTACTTGGTTGTGCATTCACTTGTTATACCTTTTATTTCTAGTGACGTCACACGTGCTTTTGCATTGTTGGCTTAGTCTGTTTAATGCAGTGTTCACCAACACCTACAAATGCAACCGCTTCGTTAGTGTTGGGCACACACTCGAGATTATCTATGCCTCTCTAGATAAACATCGTGTGCGTTGTTTCATTGCTAAAACAAACAAGATGATCGGTGGTGAGAGTAACGTTCAACTCACCACAATTGAGATTGTGGGTGTTCACACAGACACGGCTCGCGAGCCCAGTGGTGATTAACACTGGTTTAATGCATATGCTTCGTATGGGGGGGTTGTTTAGAGGTTCGGAAGAGGTCGTTCGGATATTCGGAGGTTCAGACAAGATCGTTCGTAGGTTCAGAAGAGGTTGTTCCGAAGTTCCAAGGAGGGTGGTCGGAGGTTGTTCCGAAATGCGGAGGAGGGTGGTCGGAGGTTTTTCCGAATTTCGGAGGAGGGTGGTCGGAGGTTTAGAGGAGGTCGTTCCGAAGTTCCGACTAACCTCCGACCACCCTCCTCAGAACTTCGGAACAACCTCCTCTGAACCTCCGACCACCATCCTCCAAACTTCGGAACAACCTCCTTTGAACCTCCGACCACCCTCGTCAAAACTTCGGAACAACCTCTTTCGAACCTCCGCACAGTGCGAAATATGAGCACTTTAGTGGAACTTTACTAATAACTTTTAATGTAAAGGACGTAGGATCAGTGTTGCCGAATTTGCTGATTTATCGTCATTTTGAAGATTTTTTGGCCCAAAATTGAAAAATGATGATTTGACGATTTTATGGTCCAAAATGACGATTTTTCACCTATGCCAGAAATGCATGAAATAAAAGACGATAACTACATTTTGACCAAAGTTTCACGAAAGATTTTAAGGAATGCAATGTTCCAAATTCGATTTTTGAGCTTTTTAATGTTTTATAGCAATTTCCAGACGGATTGGCTATATTTAGGCACATATCTGGCATATCTAGACACAGGTATTTCATAGTTTTTGCCCCACATTCAAATTACATGAGCTGAAAATTTTCCTTTAGTTTTGGTAATAGATGAAAATCTTCCTTAAAAAGTTTTCGAGATAAAATATTACTTATATATATTTTGTTATAAAAAATATGAGTCCAGCTTTATTAACTTCCTACAAATGCCCTCTTTAAGTTGTCAGCCAGTTTTGAATGAAACTTTTTATCGATTTTCGACTGCCCAACAACCAAAATGTACGTGTACGGACAAATATGGACCGTCACACTGTCAAGCAAGCGATATTTGAGCTAAGCTACCATTTAAAATGGCAATGTGTACCCAGCTTTAGCATGCTGAATTACTGCTAACTCAATAACCACAGGAAAACTATCATATTCTGAAAGCTGTTTTTATAACAGTATTTAAGTGATATTGGGTTAGATTTATTGCTGTGGATTGTATATCTTTTGTTGTCAGTCTCATTCACAAAAATAGTAGCGAAAAATCGCATTAAACGGTAACCAAACCGAGTTTTGGACCATGTTGACGATTTTTTGACGATTTTTCAAATATTGTTGACGATTTGACGATTTCTGAAGAAAAACTGTCGGCAACGCTGCGTAGGATGCAAAAACGTTTCTTATATAAGTGGGTAGCATGGTGCTAAATATGAGCCAGATAGACCCGCGGTTTCCGGTTGCGCTCATGTAACAGTGGCGACAGTTTTTACGTATTCGGTTAATTTTTCAACCAATTTTTCTGTAAATTGGTACATTGTTGTTTCAGTGGATGGACTAAATATTGTCAATATCTGTTCGCGTTTTGGTATAGTCCCCATTGAGAGGTAACGGTCGAGATTACATATTTTAAAGATTCCAAGCACATTACCAACCTATTGATTGTATTTTGGCATTTTTTTTGTTCTTCGCAGGTAGAAAGGCGCTTTGCGAAATATTAGCAACGTAGGTTCTCGTTTTGCTATTGCTCCAATATGAGGGATATTGAGATATTTCGAAGGTGTTGGGTATTTATTGCCAACCGAGTTTAGTCTACTTGAAAATTTGTATTCGTTGAATAGAAAATGTTCTAATAAAACAATTTACAGCATAGATCCTTGATTTGGCCCGAACCGCCCTTCCCACAAACATTAACAAATTAAAATCAAAAAAATATATTTTCGAGATTTTTTCTTTTTAGTATAGTGAATATTCAAACGACTTTCCGAAAAAGTCGCACATCTCTCAAACCTGCAGCTAATTCTATCCTACCTCTCAGAAAATGTGCGATTTATTCTGCAACTCACCACAACACATTAAAAAAAACCTCCAAAACTTATAAAAAAATAATTTAGTAGACTTTTAAAAAAGCACATTTTTGGGGAACGAATAGCAACCAAACTAAATTAGATATTACAACGCTATAAACGCCAAATAATACAAAATATATTCAATTAACTTACCATTTGTTTGTATCACTATATTACTTAAGCAAAGCTGGAAGCAATTTTTAAGGAAAATAAATATTGTTGTTGGCGTTTTTATTGTTGGACTGCAGAATTTTACATCTTTGTGTTTATTTCAGCTTGAGTCCATATTTTGTTGTAATTCAATTGTTTAAATAACAACAAAATATAATCAATTTCATATCCACTTTAAAATATTTTGTTGTTATTCAAACAATTGAATTACAACAAAATATGGACTCAAGCTGAAATAAACACAAAGATGTAAAATTCTGCAGTCCAACAATAAAAACGCCAACAACAATAATAGGCATCAGCACGGCCTTGTTGATCAATGCGTAATGCAAAAACAACTTTCTTGTTATTTTTACCCCCGCTTATTGAAGCAACATTAGTATGTTCGTATTCTTTGCGAAGCAAAGACGACATAAAAACAGTGGTGGATATGAAATTCCTTAGTTCGACTCAAATTGTAGGGTAAACAGCTTTAGGGCCATACGGCAAATTTCTCATTTTGTTTAATTTGCTAGATGGCTTTATTGACCTGTTTATCGATACAGAGTCGGCGAAAAAACTGAAACTATAGTATTCCCTACCCTTCGCCCGCAACTAATCAATTTCATATCCACTTTAAAATATTTTGTTGTTATTCAAACAATTGAATTACAACAAAATATGGACTCAAGCTGAAATAAACACAAAGATGAAAATAAATATTGTAAAACAAAAGTGCAACTTTTAACTGCATTTCTAATTGTTTCGCGGGGTAAATCACAAAACTGAATATAAGGCATTTGTCGTGGGATATTTAGCAATGGATCCCAACAAGAATATCGGTAGTTCTATGTACTTTAATTTTTGAGTAAAGTTCCACTAAAGTTCCCATATTTCACACTGTGGTCCGAACGACCTCTTCCGAACCTCTGAGCAACCTCCTTTGAACCTCCGAATGACCTCTCCCGAACCTACTCCTTCCCTTCGGAACCTCCGAACAACCCCCTCTGAACCTCCTCTGAACCCTCGAACAACCTCCACCTAACCACCACCTCTGAACCATTTCTACCTTCATTCCATAGCAACACCAAAACCTGTTCGCTACTAGTAGTAGTAGTTTTATACAGTCGACTCCGCTTTACTGAAACGACAAAAAATCAGCATGTTCATTTCAGTTATCCGAAGTTTGCACTTAAGCGGAGTTCGGATAACTGAAATGTTTTTCAGTAATCCGAAAATCGCATATGTGCAATTTTTTCCAGTAATTCAAACTTCGGATAAGAGAAATTTTTTCAGTAATCTAATCCATAGTATAAAAATAAATAACAGTCTGTTTCACTATGTCGAACGAAAATGAAAACGAAAGAAAAACTACTTAACTCGTGTTGGATTTTCAAATTTTGTAGTTGTTTTGAAGCAAAAACAAAGTCAGCATTACCATGAAAAGCAAAGTTTAGGTGTTTTTCGTTCGCATTCGTTTTCTTTCGACATAGTGAAACAGGCCCTAAATTAAAAGATAAAAAGAATCAAAATTATAACAAATTTAATTCGTAATGAAAATAGTATGATTCGATCTTTCGACATCGTTTGCAGAATAATGCTGAGTAGACATATGCGACATCTGCAGATGTGAAAATGTTCTTTGAACCGTTGACCTAGGTTCTGCGGTTCTTGAGATATGAGCCAAGCAAAATAGAAAATTTAAGTAATTTTATGGCACCTGTGCGTTATTTGACCTGTAAAGAAAAAGGGTTATGTTACAATATTTTCTATAAATTTGCTCCTTAGATGTCCGCATATGAGTCACCGTTCCTATGATACAAGCCAATCAATACACAATATGCACTCATTACCACGGCACCTAAGAGTAAATTGACATGTCGCAGTTGTTTTTTAGTTGCTTCGAAAACGCTTGGATCGATTAAAAAGTGACTAAAGAAAAAGTTGTAGAATACCATACAAATAGGGTCTTTACAGACTCTACATACAATCTATTATTCTTGAGATACGAGTCAATCAAATCATGATATGCACACATTTCGATACCACCTGCGAGGTAGTGCACTCGGCGCGTTTTTTAACGTTGTTTCCCCTATAGGCCTACTGCTACTGCTTAGTATATATATTTTAGTCCGAATCATAACCTTCTACGACAAACTCTTAAGTAAGTTTAAAATAATCGCGACAGGTCAACTAACGCACAACGGTTTAAGGAACATTTTCATAGAAAATTTTGTAGTCAACAAATCTCTTTTTTGCTTCGGGATGAAAGAACCTATAATTTCTGAGATATGACCCAGAAACCAAAAAAAGTCCCAAAATTTGACCTTTGACCCCGAATAACTTTTTTTGCACACATGGGATCGATGGGGACTTTTAGGACGTTGCTTCTAATGGCCAACCCTAGCTCTCCACCAAAATTCAGCTTTGTGGGAATTTTTGCTATTTCCCCCTTATACGCATGTCTATTTTGACTAGTCCGGTCAATTCTTAAAATTTTTGAGTAAATGACATTATCGATTTATTGAAAAATAGTCTTTTATTTCAGTAAAGCGGAGTGATTTCAATGACAAGTGCATTAATTGACTTTAAGGGCATTTCAGTTATCAGATATTTACAGTTGTGCGGAGTTTCACTAATGCGGAGTAAATACTGAGAAAATGACCTAAAAATCTAACGGTGCTGGAACTCGTTTTCATTTATCCGATATGTTCCAGTAAAGCGGAGTCGACTATATCGAATGAATACGAATAATGTTCAAATTTTAAAAACAGACTTGTTTCATTCAGACCTCTTTTAGTGAATTAGACGATTACCGGGTTGTGGCAAGTATGAATGGTGGTGAGTACGAATATTACATGCTATTTTCTCTTTTTTGTACTCACTCACTGCTACTCGCTGCTATCAGGCGACACTTAAGAGATAAATCGAATCCTTTAGAATTTCCATCAGTATTGTGAGTACGTTTGGTTTCCAACATTCATCAAAATAATTGTTAATTTTTTAGGTTTAAAGCCTATTTTCGGCTTCCAAAAGACGTTGTTATTTATATAGTAGAAGCATTAAAAATGACTTGAAAAAACCCACAGATCAACAGCAACACAGCCACTCCTTAAAGTGTGTGCTGCTCTAAGATTTTTTGCAGAAGGAAGCTTTCAAAAATCCCATGGCAATGACTTTAACCTCGGGATGGCTCAGCCCACATTGTCAAATGTATCAAGTGAAGTTCTGGAGTTAATAGAGGAAAAACTGTTTAAAATTTGGATGGTTTTCAAATTAACAGAAGAGGAAATGCGTCAAAATAAAAACTATTTTTATTCAAAACCAAATTTCCCGGGCGTTGTCGGATGCATTGACGGAACACACGTACATGTATTGGGACCAAAGGAAGATGTTCGCCATTTATATCTGAATAGACATTTTTTGAGACATGTGTTTCCTTTAGTTTGGATTTAAAGTGGGTCCATACTATGTGCCATTCATCTGGTGTACGCACACAACTATTTAATTGCTTCGAAACAAGGTTTCGGAGTCGAGACATTTTTACTCCAACTCCGACTCTGGAGTCGACTTTTTTCACGACTCAAGAATCTGGAGTAGACTCCGAGGGTAAAATTTAACCCCACTCAAAAATTAATAAAATATGTACAAGTTTCCAATTTTTTCCCATATGTATATTGCTTTTTCATAAGATATTCCATGAGAGAACATTCGTTCTAATATAATACTCAACTAGAAAGTTTGTATATAATTCCTGAAATTATATTGAAATGAGAACTAAATAAATCTGAAGTTAAGTTCGATTGGTACCCTTCCCCGTATGAAAATCTTTAAGCTTTAAACATTGTTAGCTTGAAGGGGTTATAAAAGCGTTGACCTATATAAGAAACAATATGTGAAATTAATACAATTTGGTTTGATAAGAATTCTATGCCAAATTTAAAAGATATACATACTTTAAAACTCTGTATTGAATTCAAAAAACATACTGACATGGCAAAATCGACTTTGAAATTAATTATGGTGGAGCTCAAATAATATTAAAAATATCATCTATCTCATCCTCTAACTGAGTGTAATAAAGTTTTATATGAATAAATGGGCCAACAAAACATTTTGTGTTCATATAAGAATAAAATAAACCGTTTATTAATAAATGTAGGAACATTTTTGCCCGGAGTCGAGTTATTTTTTTCGACTCAGACTGCGACTCCAGCAAAATTGCTCGACTCCGACTCGTAGACTCCGACACCGAAACCCTGTCCGCAACATCCTTCCACACCTCATCAAAAGTGGCTTTAGTTTCGCCAAAAAGTCTGACTCCACGAGCTACGTTTGTGTGGGCTTCCATTTTTTCAGGCAGCATTTCAAATTGCTGTTTTGTAGTAATTTTTACCAGTATAAGTACTGAAACACCAAAAACGTATATAATAAATATTAAATAAATTCAGTTAAAATAAATGAAAATGTTATTTACGTTTCAATTTTTCGTTTTTATTCGTTTGTAAAAATGCACGGCGACAGCTAATTTGTTGTCGCCAGAAAATGAACTTTATTGCGACTGAATTTGACGTCGTCGGGCGACTTTTGCCATACGTAATGGAAAAATTGCAACTAGCAACGCGACACGACTCGCGTCGCAATAAGGAATCGACCCATTTATTCTGACTACAAAAAGTCATAACCCTAAACATAACCCTAAACTTTCAAGTGTTGGAAAAACTTGGATTTATAGAAACTTTGGATGGCGTAGCCGATTTTTTGGATGTGACACATAGGTGAACAGTGTAATGATACATTGGGTGTTTATACCCCCAGCATTTATGCTAACGTCAAAATGTTTTTTAAAGTCTCTCGACCCCCAATTACTAAATACCAAATTTCAGCCATTTCGGTGAGATATTGAGGCTAAAACCTCCAAAATACCTAAAATCGGGACCTATATCGAAAAATTTGAGATGGAAAGTTGTTGTACCCCTAAAGAAGACTAAATACAACGTTTCAGCTATTTTGGTGGGATATTGAGGCTAAAACGTTCAAAATACCGAAACTCGGGAGGTACCGCCCTATGTCCCATTTAAACGTTTAAAACGTTGACCTATATCGAGAAATTTCAGGAGGAATGTTTTATGCCCCCAACGAAGACTAAATACCAAATTTCAGCCATTTCGGTGGGATATTCAGGCCACAAATCCTTGCATATGGTTTTGCATATTCTCATGTTATGCAAATATGTAAAAATATGTCAAAATATGCACGATATGCAAAAAAAATTTCTGGGCCTAATTCGTTTTATTTTGTCATAAAACGTCTTTCTGTCTAGTCAGATTTTCTCTACGACCATCCAAACCATATATGCAATTGCATAGGATTCCTCTGTTTAGTTATGACGAACATTTCAAAAAAAGAATTAACCTTATTTATTTAGATATATGTATATTGTGTACCTAAGGTATATAGAAAAATAAATAAATGCAAGTTGTTTTAAAAAAATGTTAAAACAACGACTATGGGATTAAGCCTGACCATTTTGAAAAACAAAATAGAAGTCGTCATCCCAAATAAAAAACGCCAACCCTCCTAATTGTGAGACCAGGAACCGTCGAAAGTTTGGTTTATTGCTGTTGTTAGCAATACCAACAAACTACCCAGCAAAATTTTATGGAAGTGGTTCCATGAGATGCCATGATTGCACTGGATCTTTTGCATTGGTTCAAATGAAGTCGTGAAAAATCCGATCTTTTCATCAGCATTTGAACCCATTCAAAGGAAGTCGTGATAGATCCGATCTTTTCATCAGCATTTGAACCCATTCCAACGATCCAATAGAGATGAATTTTGTGTTTTTATTTATACACATGTATATATTTTTTCTTTTACTTATCTAAGATTTATTAAAGCTATGTAAGATTTATTACGCTAGGAAGTCCCAATCATTGAGCAAAAAATAGAGTCGGACTGCAATGTTTGGTATTATAAAATGTTCCTTGTCTGCTCTAGAGAGCCCTGCTCTACAAGACGATTTGTAGATCCCCACATTTCCAAAATGTTCGTAAAATAAAATTCACGCAATAGTAATTTGCAGTTAGAGTCCATGTCGAAATCTGTACTGGTGATGGGAACTGAAAAACCTTTTGTAAGATGAATCAATCAATCAGTTGCGGAGGAATTAAACTGTGTTGCGAGTAGCGGCGGTGCTTAAACTGCAACAGCTGGACGGCCGAATGTCAAGTATCTCAATAAAATTGTCAACCTGTCGCTAGCCACACACATCGTTCCCGAAGTCTGGAAAATATACCAGCTACTGAAGCGTAGCAAGTATGCCAGCAAAGGTAAATCGTGCAGACCAATTTCGCTTTAGTCGCCCGTAACAAAGGCCCCAGCATCAGAAACATGTAACTGTCTAGTTGCCGATCAATAACATGAGATCCGCAAGCAGCACAACAACTGCGCTACACGCCATCTCTACTCACATTAGTCGAGGACTCAATCAAAGTAAGCCGTGCGATAGAACAGTGATAGTAGTGATAGTAACCCTTTGAGATTGTCAATCACTCCACGCTGTTTGAGTTCATCGAGCAGACTATGCTCCGGCCAAGTTTGAAACGTTGGATAATAAATAATATGTTTGGACACCGGTCGTGCGTAGAATTTAGGATCAAGATGTCCGGGACCCGTAGAGTGAAACTTGGAGTTGCCCGAGGTGATATTGCAGGAACTGTCTAACCTATAACGTATGCGGATGATTGTACGATCTTGGTGTCAGGTGCCTTCCCTGATGACATTTGTGAATGGCTGAACTCATTTTTGTCTGATCTTACCACCCTTTTCCACGCGAAGAATATACAAATATGGGCGGCAGAGTTGAGAACAATAGAGTTGAATGTCATGGTCGCTAGGAGCAGAACCAGGATCAACAAGCCTATCAAGCAGGTTTAAGAAGTATTCACATGAATGCAGTCGCAGATTCTATAAACATCTATCGTCTGCATGCGGTCCTCGGAGAATGTCGACCAATACGCTCGGGATGGTACTGCCGTTTAAATGTCTATAGAGCAAGGTTTCATGACACAAAAGATCTGCTCAGCATCAAATCTACTAACAAACTTCAATATGTAGCCACATTCATTAAGCAGAAAAATGAACATATAAACTACTGTTACAACAACAAACTGCAATTATAATTAAGTTATAGTTATTTCATAAATTGCTTTGAATAAATAAAAAAGCCATGAAAATCATATTTCAATACAGCATTTTCCGAACAAGACGTGAAAAATTCATGCCAAAGGGTTGGTGAAAACGACATGCCAAAGATTAGCGAAAATGCTATTCTAGGGAATTAATTAAGATGACATGCCACAGAATTAGTATAGATGCCATGCCAAAGAATTGTTGAAGATGCCATTCCACCGAGTTAGTGGAGATGACATGCTTAGGATCTGAAAATGAATTGCATCTTTTGGGGGTCACGCTCTTGTAAAAAGAATGAGTGAAGATGCTAAAAAAATTACATTCCATTTCACTTGCACCCATTCTTGAATAGCATCTTTGGCATCGAACATTTTGCTGGGTAGTTATGTGTTTTTTCGTTGAGACTCAACGAACGCATAGCAGTGCGAAAGATTTGGTTTTGTTTACAAGTGCAGTTGTTCGAGTTTAGGTCGTGCCAAAGAAATTCTCGATCAGAGTGTTTCTTTGGATACGTATCTATTCGAGCGAGCAATTGACACTTGGGTATAAAAAGTATCTTGTTGAAAAACATGAAACAAGGGAACTTATGAAGATCTGTGGCGAGATCTGAAACTATAGTCTTCCCTGTCTCACCCCTTGGTAAACATCGCCAATTTTTTTTCTCACTAATAAATTAAAGTTGTTTTAATAAAATATTAAAACAAATAACATCTCAAATAAAAAACGCCAACCCTCCTAAAGCCAGTGAATATAAAAGGTCCAAGAGCTTGTAAAGTTTCTCTAAGAAGGCGCAATCTATCTGTACAATGCCTTCTACAGAAAGTTAATGTGCAAATATAAGAAGTTTCAAATGCTTCTATAGATAGAGGACTTCCCAAATACCAACGAAAGTTTATGATAGAAGAAGGAGTAGAAAGAACAATTCGGTTATAGCTAGTTATATTATATGTTCGCAGTACAACCAGATTTAATAAATATTTCAGCCAGTAGCCGCATATTTTAATAAATATTTATATTAACTGGTTTACCACATTCTCTAGGGATATAGACATGGTATTGCGAACATATCTCAACATTTGTTCATGCAACCAAAATAAAGTTGTCGATAAACTTGTCAACAGCTTGTCAATTGTTATTGGTACTTTTCATTAGTAATTTTGCGTCTTCTTGTTACCGATTTTTGTCGGTAACCAAAAATTAGGTAGAGAATCTCACAAGACCGAAATTAGCATTTTTTTATTCTAGTATTTTCTTTGCCATTCTTAACACATTTTTTCTGTCAAACAAATATTCCAATATTCAGATAAAAACAATTGTTAAATCCGTTTATTAGTTGTTTATAATTCCATTTTGTTTCATTACTGTTTCTTAATTACAGCAGTTTAATAGTAGGTCTTGAGGTTAATAGCAGTCTGGATCACTTGACATCCCCATTATAAAAAAAAAAAAATACCCAGCTATGACGTCCGATTTAAATTTTAACGTATTTATGCATTAGTGTTGGATTTAATGGCTTAGTGCTGGATTACGCGAATTTACTGTTAACATCACTTTTCCGCTCAAATAGTTTGTAATTTATTTTCCTTATTATTTCTTTGTGTTGTATATTTTACAATAAATTACACAGAGAGTTTCAATTGTTTTGTTATGAGTTTATTTTGATAACATAATTCGATTTCATTATAAATTACACACCTGAACCCGCTGATGCAATAATTATAGCCAATACCAAGAAATATTTTGTCGATGTCATTTTTTTAGATATTTTAATTATTTTTGTTAACAAGACTTTATTAATATTTAATAATATAACGTATTTTTTTTAAATTGAGCTTGTTTTTTCTCTTCTGTTTTTTAACCAACCGCCTATTTGAAATGTTGACTTGAAACTGATGCAGCTTGAGTGTGTTATCGTTGTTTATGGCGAAAAAGTTGTTCAACATTGAGTTGTAGCTCAAAACTGAGAGTTGTCTTGTTGCAACATTTGAGTTGAGAGATGAAAAAACAAAACTTGTTTTAGTTAGAAAAATAACTTTTGTATGTTGAAATGATCAATAGGCCAAGTTAGAATAGCTGCTTAATATTTCATTCAATGGGGGGAGAATAAACACTTAATCTGACTTAGCTTGGGGACCAAAGAGTCCAAAATTAAACCTGTTGACATTTTTTTAAATTATTGCTACACATTTATTTGCATTATTTTGATTGAATTTTTAATTTCCTGTACCATTTTTTTTTAATTAAAAAAAAAATACCCTTCCCCCATCGTGAAATGTTATTGTACCGTGCATTTTTAACATATTTTATAAACTCTGATTATATTATGTTAATAATCGTTAGCAACAAAAAAATATTTCTCAAGTCAACGATTTCCATAATCAAAAAATTTGCATTGCTCACTGAATTCATGCATTATAAGATAAGCAAAAAGAGAGTTGAATGACAAAAACAATACTCGTCTTTATCTTCTCTCTTTACCCAATGAAAAAAAACTCATTCGAGATAACAAAATTAAAATTATTTTGTTCTCAATACTTTCTTTGGTGATATTTTATTTCATTACAAACTAAAAATCTAAAGTCAACACATTTATACCAAAACAAAAGAGATTCATATCAAAAGTCTTTAATAATTCCTAATACTAAATTATGACAGCAAGCGTGCTAGTCCGAAGATACAAAGTATCAAAATGGTTATTGGAGTAATTGTGGAAGATGCATTGCACAAATCACTCGTACAAACATCACATCTATCCAATTTCATTAGAACATTGTTGGGATCCAGTTGACAGCCAACTTCTTTATTTGCCAAATCTCCAAAGTAGCAGGAACGTGCAATATAAATGCCACCAAGAGCTGAAAAAAAAAAACAAAGCATAACTCAAGACAAGGAAATGAAAATTATTTTGAAAATAAAATAATAAGAAACAATTAAAAAGTCTCACAATCAGCCAGTGTGAATAATGATACTTTCAGCTATGGACACTAGGGTTATGACTTTTTTTCACAACTTTTGCATGTTAATGACTAAAATATCGTTTAGTCTATTTAAGCATTAAAAAAACACTGTAAAAAGGTCACGCACAAACAACTTTGAAAAAAAATTTTAAATACTATGAAATGAAAAAAAATATTCTCAAAAATTATTTCTTGTTACACGAATGAATGATCTTTTGCCTGTTATTGACAATAATAACTTTTATTCCATTTTAATATTGAACAAGTAAAAAAAGATTAAGTTCGGCCGGGCCGAACTTTTTTTACCATCCACCATAAAATAGTGTTAATTAAAATTGAATAACACTGTGCAACATTTTCAAGGTAATTTTGTGCAAACAATTTCAAATTCGGTTTTTATGAAAGTACAGACGCAATAGACAATGTTAGATCGGGTTCATATTTTATGGTCCTATCTATACATGGCTAAATATTGACTTGTTAAAGAAAATCGGGGATTTATCTTTGAAACCAATACGAATCTTTCCATGACGTATGCAGCAAACTTGTAGATGAGAACAAGAAGAATGTATTTTGAAACATAATGAGCACGAATAACCTCATTTATTGCCTCAAATTTTATAATATATCTAAAATTTCCGTGATATGTATATATTTCGCAGCGTATCTCCAAAAAATATTCGCTGGAATGTAATACACAACTCTTCAGAACATATTATTGTTGTAAAATTCCTCTATCTCGTTGTTTTTATCATATTTTTCAACGACAATTTAATAAATATATCAACAAAACGTTGAAATTTCAGATATGAGAATAAACAGCCTGTGTGAACGTTGTTTGAAATATGTTTTGTAGAAAGTATGATATGAAATGCCGCCTAATCAACATGAAATAAGTGTTTTACAGTTTCAGAATGTTCTTAAGAAATGCTGAGGACATTATTTGGAAAATTGTTGCGAAAGGCTACTTTATTCTACTCTCAATAGTTTGTCAGTTACTGACCATAAGTCCAGAAATTATGTAATCTTTCCGATATTTTATCAATTTTGATTCGCTATATGCGGTTTGTCGTAGTTCATCTGTTTGACCTACAGTATATAAAGTTCATATTCGTACAACCCTAAAAAATGAATAAAATCGTTATTAATTCCATATTTTATGTGCAAATATGAAATAATTTATAGGAATTAGCATAACGAAGAAAGATTTAAGAATAACAAAACAAATTTTTAATTTATTCCGTCATGGCGCCTGTGTGGGTGGCAAAGTTCGTATTCGTACACCTATAAGCGCTATATATTTGTAGCTTTTAAGGATTTTCAAAGCAAAATACCGCCAATTTTTGTTCTTTTCTTCTTTTGCAATGCCTCTGCTATAGAAATATGTAAAAATAACGGTAATTTTATTAAAAATTTTGCATGAATAAAAAGTCGGACGAATATTTAAAATACTTAAGAAAAATGTGCTGGATATGATAAACTGTTGCAATTTATTCCCGAATTTTTGACGAAAATAGCTAATAGCAATCCTTCTGTAAGAATATTCGAGGTCTAATATGACAATAAATTTTGTCAGCGTTTGTAAATGCAAAGAAACGTTATTCGGGCTTAGGTAAAGTAAAGACATTTTTGGTTTTTACTTGGTAAAAATCGCATGTTTCGTTTTATATTTGACATAAAATGTATTGAAGTTTTAGAATATGGTTTCGAAAATCATTTTATGCCGAAAACTGTCAGAAATTATGAAGAAAAATGAAATTGTACAAGTTTTCATACTGTCTGCGTACGACTGTAATTCTACGCTTAGTCCCAATTTACATTAGGCGAGTTTACTTGCGGCAATTGTCAGTTTGTAGGTGAGAGAGGGTGCTGTGAGGCAAAGGGTTACCATATGCCTCACCTCTCTCTCCTACAAAATGACAATTGCCGCAAGTAAACTCGCCCAATGTAAATTGGGACTTACTATGAACGAAAATAATGGTTTTTACTTCTTGAAAATTATATTTCTTTACCGAAGGATCCAAAATGAGTACAAAAATTTCAAAAGAATGAAGTAAATTGTCCGGGAAAGAACGTGAGGTAACCTTTTGAAGAAAGGCATTATTTCTGGGGAAATTTTCTTCCTTAAAAAATTATTATTCCTCGTAATTTCCGATATGTCTTGACATAAAATGATTTTCGAAACCGTATTCTAAAACTTCAATACATTTAATGTCAAATATAAAACAAAACTTGCGATTTTCACCAAGTAAATACCAAAAATTTGTTTACTTTACCTAAGCCCGGATTACGTTTCTTTGCATTTCCAAACGCTGACCACATTTATTTTCATATTAGACCTCGAATATTGTTACAGAAGGACTGCTATTAGCTATTTTCGTCCAAAATTCGGGAATAAATTGCAATAGGTAATCATATCTAGCACATTTTTCTTAAGTACAGTCGAAATCGCTTATAACGTCGTCGTTTATAACGTCATTTCGCTTATAACGTCGAAATCCAAAAGTCCAGAATTTCTACCCTTTATATTCCACACAAATAAATATCGCTTATAACGTCACCGCTTATAACGTCATATCGGTTGTAACGTCGGTTTTTTTGTGAAATATTTGAATTTTGCTATCGGTTATAACGTCGAACCATACGAAAAACTCAAACAACTACAAAGTACCAAACATATGCACAACATGTTCGAAGCTTTAATCTTTGCCACCCAATGTCACATTTGCTTTACAACCCATGGACCAAGGTGTAATAAAATCATTAAAATCGCATTGCCGGAATCGGCAAGTATCCACTATCCTGCCAAGAATAGAAAAGGATCAAAGTGCGAAATTAAATGTGTTGGATACCGTGTTACTGCTAGATGAATTGTTAGATGCGTGTCTAGCTGTAGAATTTCTCCAAAAATTATTAACTCAGAAGATGTTACAAGCCAAGAATGTGTTTTGGAAACCCTTTCAAAACTCAGATCTGAGTAAATTAAAAACTTATGTTTGGATTCAAGGGCACAAACTAAAATAGAACCATAATATAGAACCATATCCTATATTAACTTAATATATCCGCTGAAGAATGAATTTAATATCGTTATTTTTTATTAGTTTGTTTTGAGTCATTTCTACGAATGTATATAGAATGAAAAACTAAAAAAAATTGAACCCAATTTAATTAACCCAAAGGTCACTATACATAATATAATTTCACATCTTTTATAAATATCGTTTATAACGACTATCGCTTATAGCGTCCGATTTTGGTCGGTCCCTTGACCGACGTTATAAGCGATTTCGACTGTATTTCAAACATTCGTCCGACTTTTTATTCATGCAAAATTGTTAATAAAATTACCGTTATTTTTACATATTTCTATAGCAGAAGCATTCAAAAAGAAGAAAAGAACAAAAATCTGCGGTGTTTTGCTTTGAAAATCCTTAAAAACTCCAACGAATACGAACATTGCCACCCACACAGGCGCCATCTATACATAAATGACGGAATAAATTAAAAATTTGTTTTGTTATTCTTAAATCTTTCTTTGTTATGCTAATTCCTATCAATTATTTCATATTTGCACATAAAATATGGAATTAACAACGATTTTATTCATTTTTTAGGGTTGTACGAATATGAACTTTGCCTACTGTATAAGTTGTACTACTTTAGGACTACAAAATTTGCTGAAGACCGCAAAGCAAAATTCTTATTAGTTTCTAAGATAAAGCCCGGATCAACTGAAAAAAGGATCGTTTTAGCCCGTTATAGATAAGGCCATAAAATCCAAACCCGATCTAAAAACACGAAACCCAACTAGGGGTTTTGTAGTCTTAATATGTACTTTCAAAAATTGGCCACTAGATGTTGTTTGCATTTTCAGTGTTGCACAGTGTAATTAGTTTCCTTTCACAATTTTAGGTGGAAACATTTTTCGACCATGGGTCGTAAGTAAAAAAGTATCAGTCGGCTTTGCCGACAGAGATATACCCTCAGCCTGTGTGGATTGAAAACCTTTTTTTCCAAAAAAATTTATGGGCTTATGAACGGACAGAAATATGGATTGGATTAAAGCTCAAAAATTTGCGGGGATATCGATAGATAGGGCTTTTGTACCATACTAGCCTACGAAAAGCATAATATCGGGCCACTAGGAAAAGCTTCGGTAAAAATGTCCAGAGGATCCTCGAACAGACCCTTAACTACACAAATATGTTTAACATTTGTATGGGTGTTACCCCAAGGATTGGACCGATATGGTCCAAATTTGAACATAAACTAAGCATGACCAAATCGGTTGCTACTTTCGTGAAATATTCCGCTTATCATTTTAGCGAATATTTTCGAACTTTTGTGGGAAAGGTACCGGCAGCAGTGCACGTATAAGCACTACCTTCGAATTTCATCTAACATTCGAAGAAATATTACGATATCCAAAGTGTGGAGGAACGCAGTATTCGGTTCGAGCTTTACAGGCACTACATATGGTGCTATAGGGATTTTTTACTCCTTTCGGACTGTTTTCTCAAGAAGTATTGGCTTGCCCCTGAAAAAAACTTTTAATGTCGTAATTGAGGCAGAGAATGCAAGATGCTTCAACAAAAATCAAAGTGATTCGAGAGCAGGTCTTAAAGTGAATTTATCCAAAATTTTGTGTGGGAGGTACCCGATGGAGTGAACAAAACAAAAACAGTCTATATTCGAACCTGATCTATACCTGGTAAATATATTGGGATGTGTAAAGTAGGGACCAAATCGGTCACTCCCATCCAGAGTTATTGTGCGCACAATTTTTCCGAACATTCTTGAACTTTTGTGGGGGAGGTAACTGAAGGTGTGGACCTGTATGGCTTATCTTCAAACTTAAACTAAGTTTGCACAACATATTACGAAGGTCACATTTTGGACCGAATCGGTAGATCCGTTCGAGAGTAATATTGCGTTTCAACCACTAAACCCGGTGTCATAGAGGTTTTTTGCAACTTTCAGGCTATTTTCTCAGGAAGTATGGACTTGCCCCTGATGAAACTTGTACCGTCGTATGGGGGCAGTGAATGCAAGTTGCTACAACAAAAATCAAAGCGATTCGATAGCAGGACCTAAACTGAACTTTTCCAAAATTTTGTTTGGGAGGTACCCGAAGGAGTAGACCGATTGAGTCCATTTAGCAGAAATTTGACGATGTGCAAAGTATGGGTCAAATCGGTTACTTCCTTCAAGAGTTATCGTGTACACAAATTTTCCGAACATTTTCGAATTTTTGTGGGGGAGGTACCGGCAGGACAGATATAGCCCATCTTCGAACCTAAACTAAGTTTGGACAAAATATTACGAAAGCCAAATTTTGGATCGAATCGATTGATCCGTTCGAGAGTTATCGTGCGCTCCAGCCAGACAGACAGACGGACGGACATTGCTCAATCGACTTCAAATTGTCTGAAACGGATTTCGACCAAACATACTTGGGGTCTAAAACCATTATTTCGATGAGGCACATTTTGCCCGTATGAAAGTGTATATACCCTCGTACCTCGCGCACGATAACTCTCGAACGGATCAACCGATTCGGTCCAAAGTTTGGCTTTCGCAATATTTTGTCCACTCCTTCCGGCACGATAACTCTTGAAGGAAGTAACCGATTTGGTCCATACTTTGCACGTCGTGACTTAAATAAAGTTCCAATATGGGCTCAATCGGTTCATTCCTTCGGGTACCTCCCAAACAAAATTTCGGATAAGTTCACTTTAAGACCTGCTCTCGAATCGCTTTGATTTTTGTTGCAACAACTTGTATTCACTGCCCCCTATACGATGGTACAAGTTTCATCAGGGGTAAGTCCAAACTTCCTGAAAAATAGCCTGAAAAGTGCAAAAAGCCCCTGTGACACCCTGTGTTGTGGTTGGGGCGCAAGATAACTCTCGAACGGATTTGCCGATTCGGTCCAAAATTTGGCCTTCGTAATATTTTGTTCAAACTTAGTTTAAGTTCGAAGATAAGCCATATCGATCCACTCCTTCAGGTACCTCCCCCACAAAAGTTTGAAAATGTTCGGAAAATTTGTGCGCACGATAACTCTTGAAGGAAGTAACCGATTTGTTTTATACTTCGCACGTCGTGAAATTTCTACCAGATTTAAATAAATCAATCGGTTCATTCCTTAGGGTACCTGCCAAACAAATTTTCGGATAAGTTCACTTTAAGACCTGCTCTCGAATCACTTTGATTTTTGTTGAAGACATTTCCATTCTCGTTAAAAGTTTTTTCAGTTGCAAGTCCGTACTTCTTGAGAAAACAGCCCGAAAGGTATAAAAAACCCCTATGGCACTGTATGTGGAGGCTGTAGAGCACGAAAGCTCACGAACTGATCAACCGATTTGGCCCAAAATTTGGCCTTCGTCATATTTTATGCAAACTTAGTTTCAATCGGAAGATGGGCAATACCGGTCTACAACTTCCGGTACTTCCCATCAATATTTAAAAAAATGTCACTTAAATAGCTAGATGCTCCACCTGGGAGCGATGGTTTCCTTATTACATACTTTGGACTTAATAAATAAACATCAACTAATACAAAAAAACTAGAATGGTATGCACTATATCTCTTGAACGGGACAAGCATATTGGTTCAAATTATGGATCTGCTAATATTTTGTCCAAATTTAGTTTGACTTCTAAAATGGCCTATAAGATACCTCCCCCACAAAAGTTCAACATATGTGTCTAATGCAGATCCTTGGAAATGTATACCGATGCTGTTCGTTGTGGTCCTGTTTAAAGCGATATTATTTTTTTTCGCGGACAAATCCATGCTTATGCCAGGTTCAAATGTTATACAATGACCCACGGAAATGACTAGTGGGCGCGATGGAAATGATACTTGTTTTTTATATCCTTTCCGCATACGAAGTACCGGGCACTTTGCTAGTACTTTATAAAACGTCGCTACAACTGGTGTCTTAAGCCACGCCTTGGGGTAAAGGGACGCTTTGCAGGTTAAAAATAGTAAAAATGGTAACATCAGGCAAGTAAAGGAACACAGCTCATATTGGCTCAAACTCATATGTTGGCCAAATTTAGTTTGACTATTAAATGGCCCCCACAAAAGTTCAACATTTGTGTATAAGTGCAGTTTAGGGTCTGTTCGAAGATCTTTTGGAAATGTATACCGATGCTGTTCGTTGTGGTCCTGTTTACTTCTTCCTTGCATACTGGTTCAAATGTTATACGATGACCCACGGAAATGACTAGTGGGCGCGATATCTATCGAAAAGATTTGACTCCCAAAATAAGATCCACTTCCATAATGGATCAAGTCTGTCCATTCTTTTAAGTTCCTCCATCGCAACACTTTTGAACTTTAATCCCAATCTAAATTTCTGTCGGAAAGCTCAAATGTCCAAAAGGGCCACAAAATTCTGAAAATACCCTAAATACATTCGATCTGTCGGTAGATGAAAGTTTAACCTCACATAGGCTGAAAGTATATTTCTGTCGGCAAAGCCGACTAATACTTTTTTACTTGTTGGGAAAATCAGTAATCTTACTCAGGAACCTAAGAAAATATCATATATTAAATTTGAAGGGGAAAGATGTATATGGGGGCTATATCTAAATCTGAACCGATATGGACCAAAGTTGATATTTTTCATTCCTATGCCATCATTAGTACTTGTGCAAAACTTGATCAACCTAGGTCAACTCTTTCTATTTTTTGTCACTTTTGTATGGAAGCGGCACCGTTTTTGATACCTACCCCAGAAATGCTATTTGCAAAACTTCTTTACTCACCTACGAAAACTGTTTTTTTATACCCTCCACCATAGAATGGGGGTATATTAAGTTTGTCACTACGTTTGTAACTACTCGAAATAATCATTGTAGACCCCACAAAGTATATATATTCTTGATTAGCGTGCAATTCTACATCGATATAGCCATGTCCGTCCGTCTGTCCGTCTGTGGAAATCACTCTAGCGTCCGAACGGATTGACGTAGGGTGATGAAACTTTGGCAAAATATATTATATGTACGTAGGACTTTTGGTATTGAAAGCGGGCTATGTAGGTTCACGCTTTCGTATAGCCCCCATACAAAATGAGGCGTGACGCGTCGTCGTTTTAAGGAATTTTTAAGATATTTGTGCCATTTTACCACCGAATTGGTTGTAATTTGGTACTTTGTGTCTCCAGAAGCCAAAAAACATTCCTACCAAAGTTGGGTTATATAGGTCCACGTTTTGGTATAGCCCCCATATAAGGCCCCATATAAAGTAATCGTCATTTTAGTATATTTTGAATGTATTTGACCCATTTGACCACCGAATTGGTTGTAATTTGGTACTTTGTGTCTCCAGAGGCCAAAAAACATTCCTACTAAAGTTGGGTTATATAGGTCCACGTTTTGGTATAGCCCCCATATAAGGCACCATATAAAGTACGCGTCATTTTAATATATTTTGAACGTATTAGACCCATTTGACCGCGGAATTGGTTGTAATTTGGTACTTTGTGTCTTCAGAGGCCAGAAAACATTCCTACCAAAGTTGGGTTATATAGGTCCACGTTTTGGTATAGCCCCCACATAAGGCCCCTTATAAAGTACGCGTCATTTTAATATATTTTGAATGTATCCGACCCATTTGACCAAAGAATCGCTTGTAACTTTGTATTTGTGTTTCCAGAGCCTAAGAAACATTTCTACCATAAAATTTTTATATAGGTCCACGTGTTGATATAACCCCCATAATACGATATCTCCCGATTTTCGATATTTTGAAGGTTTTAGCCTCATTATCACACCGAGATGGCTGAAATTTGGTATTTAGTCTTATTTAGGCTTATAAAACTTTCCCCCAGAAATTTTTAGGTATATGTCCACGCCATCATATAGCCCCAATAGAACGGTACCTTCCGGATTTCGGTTTTTTGAAGGTTGTGGTCACATTAATCCACCGAAATGGCTGAAATTTGTGGTGGAGGGTATAAAAAGTTCGCCCCGGCCGAACTTAACGCTTTTCTTACTTGTTTTTATAAAATAAGGGGTCTGTAAATAGGTCTACGTTTTACTGTATTTGTTTTTTGTACAGTCATAGGGTATTTATCTTAGAGTGATATAATATTTTTAGTGGGCAAGCCGATGCTTCCTGGCATAATGGTCCTAAAGCTACAAAAAGTCCCCTAGCTGTTGGTAAAGCCTACTGACTAGTTAATCTTGTTTCTGTTTTCTAAATATGGAATGCCTTTTAGTGGCATTCTATACTCAGAAAACCCTTCACTTGCCCTCTACACAGAGCATTTTTGTCTTTTATACAGGGATCCCCTTTTAAAGATATTCTTTACATAATATACCTTTTTGATGTCTGTTGTAGCCGTATTTTCTACATAGGTAAGAGGTATTCAAAAGTTTTTCTAAATACTGCAGATATTTGAATAATTTTGTTTTAAGTATCGTAATCTTTTGACGACCACTGTAAAATTCGTTTTTGTGTAAACAACAGATGTTCTTAAACAACACTCACTCTTATCAGAGTCAGTTCATTGACTAAACAATTTTTGCAAAATAAATACATGTATACAATTTCCGATTTAACTTACTGCTCTCCATTGTTTGTTTCATACAACCCGTGGCTTCCACATTTTGTCCGTCCAAGGCATTTCTGATGTGACGTGGTGGTTTACTTGAGCTACAATCGATTTTCATGCTCTCCTCTGGCTCAAAACGTAAACCGCACTTTGAGTTTTCACCCGATTGACACTGATAACATTGAATGGCAAAAACTACAAGATAAATTTAAGAATTTCATTGAAAACAAATCCATTAGTGAATATTGCCAATTATTTGTAAGTTTACCATTTGTCAGCAGTGTGGTGGCCACTATCGCCACAATAAACCAGTACTTTATGGACGGCATTTGTTCACTAATTTACAAAATAATAAAACAGCTGAGTTTGTCGTTTTTTTGTTGTTCTTCTTACAAAAAAATGTTTTTATTTTCGTTACACACTGCCTTCGTTAATCGTCTCTGTCCGGCTGTTGTTTGACTGTTCGTTTTCCTGTGTTTTCATATTTCTTTGTTAATGTTTCGAAATTTGTTTGCATTGTTTCTGTTTTACTTTTTTCATTCATGTGCTTTGTGCTGAGCTTTGTAGTGGATGAGAAATAAATATGTGGAAGCTTTCCGATACTCTGAGTTAAGATGTTTTTCGAAAATGTTCGAATCGTTTAACTATAAGCTTTCAAAAAATCGAACAGCGAAAAAGCTGTTACTTTTGTAACGTATAAGAATTTTTTAAATTTTGGTTTTTAAAGCGGATTCATATTGGCTCAATTATTGCACATATTTATTATCGCCGAGTCCGAATGCCATGTCTTACGACACCACATGTTCATGGTAGAAATAGTCAGAAAATGTTGCCAACTTTTTATACCCTCCACCATAAAATATTCTTAATCAAAGTGGAATAATTAGTTTCCTTTCCTGTCCACAATTTTGGGTGCGTGGACCTGTACGGACAAATTTCTAGGAGAAAGTTTTATAGCCCCAACGAAGACTAAATTTCAAGCATTTTGATGTGAAAATGAAGCTAAACCGTCAAAATACCGAAAATCGGGTGGTACCGTTCCATGGGGGCTATATGAAGGAGTGGACTTATACCGACTTATTTCATATGGAACGTTTAATACCCCAAATGAAGACCAAATACCAAATCTCAGCCATTTTGGTGGAATATTGAGGGCACAACCTTCAAAACACCGAAAATCGGGAGGTATTGTTGAATGGGGGCTATATGAAGTCTTGGGCTTATTCAGAAATTTCAGCCATTTCGGTGTGATGATGAAGCTCAAACCTCAAAAATATCAAAATTCGGGTGGTACCGTTCTATGAGGGCCATAGAACATAGCCCATTTGCAATACCAAACATCCTAGGAGTAATAGCAACTTCTATACCAAATTACAAAGCTCTATCTTAAAAATTGTGAGCTGTATCTTGATTTTAACAGAAGGAGGGACGGACTGGCAAGAATATATCGGCTTAGAATTTTACCCTGATCAAGAATATATATACTTTATAGGGTCTCCAATGAATATTTCGATGTGTTGCAAACGGAATGACAAATTTAACTATACCCTCCATATTATGGTGGAGGGTATAAAAAGGGTTCAATCAGGTGGTAATTTTTCATAGGGGCTATATCAAAGTGTTGATGTTTTTGGTGGTCAATTTGTGGTGTAAAAGTTTGGTGACTGCAGGGAACATAAAATGTCAAATAACGGGTAGTTCCGTCCAACAATGTAGCTAAAACCCTTAAAATAGCGAAAATTGAGAACTTATGTTACATGGGGGGCTATACCAAAATATGGACCTATGTTTACAATTTTTGGTTGGGAAGTTTCATGACTGCAGAAGACTTCAAAAAATGTTGCCCTGGAAATACCGAAAACTGGGATGTACCGTTATATGGGGCATATACCAAAGCATGGAGCTATATTGACAACGTTTGGTGGAGAAGTGTTGTGCACAATTGGGGCTTCAAATGTCAAATTACAGCAAGTTCGGTCATAAAATAAGGCTAAAATTCTCAAAAAAAAAAAAACAAAAAGAACGAAAATCGGGAGGTACGCTTAAATGGGGCCTAAACCAAAAAGTGGGACTATGTATATTGAAAATGTTTAGTAAGTACTGTTTAGTAAGAACGACACTTAGACGTGACGCACTGTTTTACAGCAGCGAAGATGTAAAGCATAAATTTGGTTGTGGATTTGTAAGTTAAAACATCTTTTCACGACCGCAGAAACCGTTGGCTTACCAGCTGATGGCGACGCTCTTTTGAGGTGTAAGCATCAGCAAGTAAGCACCATCTGACAGGAGGAACGCGTACCTGATCATTGGGACATGAACATCTTATGTCCCACAAGAAAAAAATACGACTATATGCTTCCTTTTACATATAAAATAGTATCTGCAAGTCCACCATTGACCATACATTTACCCTGCATATCCTGGAGAAGACCCAAGAGATGTAGATCGAAACCTATCATATTTTTGTCGATTATAAAACATCCTTTAATAGTCCTATAAGTTGGAAAGTATCCAAGTGATGTTTAAATTTTGTATTCCCACAAAACTTATTCGGCTTCGTAAGATGGCACACAACCTACAAGGATGTGGAGCTATAGCAATTAACAGCAAAGAGCTTAAGGGGGACCTGCTAATGTACAACTTAAACCCACGTGAGAACTTCGACGCTTTCGGTGAGATTTTGAGCAACATTGCAATGGAGTCTTTCACAGGGAGGAGATGGTACTCTCCTTGTGGTGGGACTTGCCGTATACTCCAGTACGGGGCCTCGGCCGAGAACCTGTATTTTATTTAACAAAAGCCGTATGCTTTCATTTCTCTACAGAGTCGTCAACTTCGGAAGCCACTGTACTAAATCAAACATTAATCTATATTTATAAAAGAGTTGGGTAACGATGACTCACTGACTGACTGAATGATTTATAATTAACGGCCAGGCTAAACGGCTGGAGGTAGAATCTTGAATTTTGGGGTGAGGGTCACTTTTGGTCCGAAGGTGCCAGATAAGGCTAGGTTTTTGGAAATTCGAACTAGAACGGTAAAAAAATACTAAATATGGTACCATTTGTATTTGGCGATGATTTGTATAACTTAAAATGTTTTCCAAACGTACGTCATGTTCCTAGAAGGTCTCTATCGTGCAACACTTTCGAGAACCTCACTCCCAAAGTTCAAAATTTCCGCTTAAGCGCAGTTTAGTAGCTTAATTTGTGGATAGTTTTGAAGGTTTTGGCAAAGGTACTTCTTGTGGTCCTGTACTATTTAGTACTTTTTGTACCCATAAGTTCGAATTTCCAAAACTACCTCAATCCTATACTCCAAAAGCAATCTTAATTCTAAATTTCAGCTCTATCCGTTCACCCAAATCCAAATTGTACCAAATTTAGTACTTTTCGTACCCATAAGTACGAACTTTCTAAACTACCTCAATCCTACACTCCAACAGCAAACTCAATTCCAAATTTCAGAATTTTAGCTCTGTCCGTTCACCCAAATCCAAATTGTACCAAAATTAGAACCATTTAGTACTTTTTGTACCCATATGTACGAATTTTCGAAAGCACTTCCATTCTAAACTCCGACAGAAACCTTAGAACCATTTAGTGCTTTTCGTACCCATAAGTACGAATTTCCCAAACTACCTCAATCCTATACTCCGACAGCAACCTCAATTTCATAATTTCAGCTCCATCCGTTGACCCAAATCCAAATAGTACCAATTTAGTACCATTTAGTACTTTTTGTACCCATAAGTAAGAATTTTCTAAAGTACTTGCATTATAAACTCCAACAGTAACCATAATTCAACATTTCAGGATTCCAGCTCAATCCATTTACCCTAATTCTAATTGTACCAAATTTAGTACCACTTAGTACTTTGCCCCTAATACGAACTTTTAAACTTCCGTTATGCTCTCCAACAGTAACCTTAATTCCAAATTTTAATATTCCAGCTCTATCCGTTCGCCCAAATCCTAATTTTACCAAATTTAGTACCATTTAGTACTTTTCGTGCACATGTGTAAACCACCTCCTTATGTCAACCGCACATTTTAACCTTAAATCCAAATTTCAACCTTAAGCTTTATCTGTTCTCAAAATACGAATTGGTACAAAATTTAGTAAATTTTAGTACACTTATATTTCGAATATCCAAATTCCCAGTGCTCCTCATTCCAAATTTCCGAACTCTGGCCCGACCAAAACGGATACCGAATTCCTTGAAGAAATATTATAATGTGGGAACATTGGACCAAATGGGTTACTCGCTTAGAATTTTCGTGGACAACATTTTAGCGAATAATTTTGAAATTTTGTAGTCACATGGTCTGTATTCAAATCTATCCAAGTTTGAACAAACTTTTCGAGATTCAAAATTTAGGCGAAATCTGTAGAACCGTTCATGCACACCTATCAGCCAGACATATGGACGGACAGGGCATACCTTCGTTAGCCTAAAGGCTGAGGGTAAAATAATTAATACAATTACACTATGATACAGAACTTGAACCTAAATTATAGAGGTGTTCTGATGTACAAATTCGGTTTTGTTGGAGTCGCTGGAAGACGAAAATATCTACTCGTTGGTCTTTTTCAAAAATTGATTTACAGATTATTTTTTATTCCTATTGTGAATGATATACAAAGTTTAGCCAAAGGCACTTTTACACTCGTCTTATGAAAACTCTTGTTTATTGCAAAATAGAATACAAAAAATTTCAGTTAACAAATATTTACACTATTATAAAATATGTATGTATGCATGTATATTTTAGGAGAGAATACGAGCTAAACCAAAGAATACAAAAAGTCCAGCAGCAAATGGAGTCATAGAGGGTGAAGTATTGCAGAGGTTATCCTTACAAACGTCACAACTTAATTGTTTAATGCCAAAGTTTGTGGGATCTGTTTTACAGCCGGTTTCTGTGTGGGAGATGTCGCCAAAGTAACAGGAACGAATTACGTGTTTACCGCCTCCCAGAGCTGTGAAGAAAAGAAAAATAATTTTTTGTTAAAATCTGAAACTATAGGAAAAATGGAGTAAATTGGCGCTTATGAGTTTTCGTTTTCTCATCCTGTTGACCTTTTCAAATTCATTCAAATTTCAAAGGACAAAATTTTTGAAAAAAATATTTTAAATACATTTACTCATTGCACGATGTTGGTCATATTAAAGAGGAGAATATTGGCTTTCTGCAATAATTTTCATTTATTCCATTTAAGGATAAACATCCACGATTATAAAAGACCATTAAATAATTCCCTACTATTATTGAAAGAATTGTCTAAAAAATCCACGATTTTTGTAACAAGAAAATCTTTAAAAAATCCAAAACAGAACTTTTTTAAAAACTCCACGATTAATGAAACAAGAAATGCTTTAAAAAATCCACGATTAATGAAACAAGAAATTCTTTAAAAAATCCACGATTAATGAAACAAGAAATTCTTTAAAAAATCCACGAATAATGAAACAAGAAATGCTTTAAAAAATCCACGATTAATGAAACAAGAAATTCTTTAAAAAATCCACGAATAATGAAACAAGAAATGCTTTAAAAAATCCACGAATAATGAAACAAGAAATGCTTTAAAAAATCCACGATTAATGAAACAAAACATTCTTTAAAAAATCCACGATTATTGAAACAAAAAATTCTTTAAAAATCCACGATTATTGAAACAAAAAATTCTTTAAAAAATCCACGATTATTGAAACAAAAAATTCTTTAAAAAATCCACGATTATTGAAACAAAAAATTCTTTAAAAAATCCACGATTATTGAAAAAAGAAATTGTTTAAAAAATCCACAATTATTGAAACAAGAAATTGTTTAAAAAATCCACTATTATTGAAAAAAGAAATTGTTTAAAAAATCCACAATTATTGAAACAAGAAATTGTTTAAAAAATCCACGATTATTGAAACAAGAAATTGTTTAAAAAATCCACAATTATTGAAACAAGAAATTGTTTAAAAAATCCACGATTATTGTAACAAGAAATTCTTTAAAAAATCCACGATTATTGAAACAAAAAATTCTTTAAAAAATCCACGATTATTGAAACAAAAAATTCTTTAAAAAATCCACGATTATTGAAACAAAAAATTCTTTAAAAAATCCACGATTATTGAGACAAAAAATTCTTTAAAAATCCACGATTATTGAAACAAAAAATTCTTTAAAAAATCCACGATTATTGAAACAAAAAATTCTTTAAAAAATCCACGATTATTGAAACAAAAAATTCTTTAAAAATCCACGATTATTGAAACAAAAAATTCTTTAAAAATCCACGATTATTGAAACAAAAAATTCTTTAAAAAATCCACGATTATTGAAACAAGATTTTTGTTAAAAAAATCCACGATTATTGAAACAAGATTTTTGTTAAAAAAATCCACGATTATTGAAACAAGATTTTTGTTAAAAAAATCCACGATTATTGAAACAAGATTTTTGTTAAAAAAATCCACGATTATTGAAAAAAATTCTTTAAAAAATCCACGATTATTAAAACAAGAATTTAAAAAACACGATTATTTTAATAAATATTTACATGAAAATCTTCAAAAAAAGGAAAACATTTTATTCCAACAAAAATAAAAAATACGAACAAACCATATTCTGACATCGCCGCATGATAGAAGACCAAAAATAAGAAGATACATGTCCTGATGTTTTTCCTCATCACTTCCACTTTCGCAGTTATGGGCCCAAAAATGTTTTAGGCCTTGTTATCAAAAGGGATCATTTTTCTAGGTTCATATTTTCTAAACCGCTAAGAATTTTAATTTGAACTAATTCCACCAAACCACATCTTCAAGGTCAAAATCGTCAAGGTCAAATTTCATTTATAATTCTTTCTAGGGTTTTGGTTTATTAATAAGGACCGTTCATAGACAACAGTTCGTATATTTTTTTGGTATTTTTTAATTTTGTTAGTGTCGCAAAATTAAATAGAATAAAATGTTTTGTTTTCTTTGAAGAATTTCATGTAACTATTAATTAAAAACTAGGATATTCTAGCTAGGATAAAGGATATTAACATATATTTTTTTAAAAAATTTATTTGTATTTAAATTTATTGCATTTAATTTTTTAAGGACATTTTTGATGTCCTTTTTATCCGTGTATGTAACAAATGAAAATTATTATATAAAGCCAATATTATTATCTTTTATATGACACCACTACCAATATCGTGCGATGAGTAAAAATATTTAAAATATTTTTTTGAAAAATTTTGTCCTTTGAAATTGGATTGTTCTTTAAAAGGTCAACAGGATGAGAAAACGGAAAATCTTAAGTGACATTTTACTCCATTTTTCCTATAATTTCAGACGTATATAGTCCGGTTCATGTATAAGTTTGGCTGTCGGACAGTGTAATAATATATCGTCGTAGGGTATAGCTACAAATTTTTGTATGTATTGTAATTTTGTTATATTATTTATATTTAAACAATTTTGTTTTTGTCATATCCAAAAAGACCGGTTTTTTAATTATTTGTGTGACAAGTCAAAGGTGTGGTTTCGCATCGAGAACAATGATTATTATCAGTGAATTTTGCGACTTTAAATTTTTTGTTTCTAAAAATATGTAAATTGGCTACATCACTGAACCCTTTGCCGCCTCCCTGTCTCTGCCGATGAGCTACGTCACCTAAGCGAATTTGGAATGTACGTTAAAAAATTACATTCTAATTTAGTTTTACATTTCTAACAACTTAACTCTATTTAATAGAGGCTCTTTGAACAATTCGTTCTCACGTTATTGTGTTGAAAACAAACGTTGTTTTTCTCAAAGCAAAACAAACTACGCAATAACAACAGCAACAAATATGTTAAGAATTCTATTTAACAATTTTCTTAATGAGATTCATAGTTGTTTGCTGAACTACACTGAACTACATACAACCCCCACTCAGGCATACTCAAACACATGTACATAGCTACTTGAAAATACGCATTAGCCAAACAAAAATATAAACAAAACTGACATCATCGCAGTCATTTGTTGTTGTGCGACGACAATTGAACAAACACATGAGGCTTAAGAGGGCCTGGCAAAGAAATGTCGCACTAAAAGCAAATGAATAGATAATTGGTAAAAATATTCTTAAGAAAATTGGAAACATTGTTGAAAAAAAAAATATTTAAAAAAACCCATGATTATTGGAAAAAATGTCTTGAAAAAGTCCACCATTATTGCGAAAATTTATTAAAAATACACTATTGTTGAAAAAAAAATCATTAAAAATTCACGATTATTGGAAAAATTCATTAAAAATCCGCGATTAGTGGAACAAAATAAAAAAATTCACGATTATTGGGAAAAACGCGTTAAACATCCATGAATATTGAAAAAAATCATTAAACAAAACCACGATTATTGGAAAGAACTTAAAAAATCCACGATTTTTTAATAAAAAATTAAAAAGTGTAGCGAGACTATATATTATTTTATTCAAATTATCATTACTTTTAAATATCATTTTCCTAATGATCATAAACTCAAATTACCTTCATCATTATTTCATTGTTAAACATTCGTTAATCCTTAAACGTATTGATTCACTGTGCAACATTGTTTATTTAGTTTTCTATCCACATCAGTGGTACGATCTTTTAATGCTTGTAACGTAAATTCAAAACACATTGAGTGAACGAACAGCCGAAGTATTACAATGTAACAGTTATTGAGTGGGGTTCGATCACTGATTGAGTGTTATGTTTGTGCTTTTGTTTGTTTTCTCTTTTATCCTTTAATATCTTAACGTAAAGAGATTTTGTGTTGATTGCCGAATTATTGAGTCATAATGTATTGTATTGAGTGATTATTAGTTAAAAGCTTTGTTTGGATCTCTATAAAAGAGCAATGCTGATATACAAAGAGCCTTGATTCTCTTATAGACAATCCATACGGTAAGAGCTAAGTCTTCTTGGAAACACGATAGTGTGGCCGGTTGACTTTTTCTTCTAAAGCTAATAACATAGAATACTTGGCGAAAGCGATGTCAGTCACTTGTATTCATGTTTGAGGCATATGGAAATAATTGTCACACATGTAATCAATAAATAAATTTTATAACGTTTATGTAGAAACTTTGGGGTTTTATTTGAAACTGGAAGTTGGGAACTATTTTAAATAATCTCACCAAAACCTGCTACAAAAGTCATTAAAAATCCATGATTATTGGATAAAAATTCATTAAGAAATCCACAATTTTTGAAAAATCAACAATTTAAAAAAAATCTTTAAAATTAAAAAAAAAACAATCCACGATTATTGAAAAAAAATCTTGGAAAAATTCACTATTATTAAAAAAATATTTAAAATTCCACGAATATTAAACACATCTATGATTATTTAAAAAAATCCATGATTATAACCTTTTTTGCTTGAGAAAAAAACATAAAAAAATCCACGATTATTGACAAAAAAATAAATAAAAAAATTCACGACCATTAAAAGAATTTCTTAAAGTTTTGTTTTTGAAAAAAAATCATTAAAACATCCACGATTATTGGAAAAATAAATGAAAAGCCCATGATTATTGTAAAAAATGATTAAAAAAAATTCTCGATTATTGAAAAAAAAATCATAAAAAACCATTTAAAAACCACGATTGTTAAACAATTTCTTAAATTTTTTTTCCAAAACTTCATTAAAATTAAAATTATTAAAAAATGTTTTTGGATAAAAAACATTAAAAATTCCACGATTATTTGAAAAAATCATTAAAAATCTAATTCTTTAAAAACTTCACGATTATTAAGAAAAATTCCACGATTTAAAAAAAAAAATATAAAACTCAGCTATCGTTGGCAAAAAGTTCTTTAAAAATATCCTCTGATATCGTTGAAAAGTTAACGATTATTAAAAAAAACTTATCTGAAAAATCCGCTATATTGGAAAAAAATCTTAAAAAAATCCGCGATATTGGAAAAAAATTCTTTACAAATCCACCATCATTAAACACAAATTTCTTTAAAATTCCACTATTAATGAAAAAATATATTAAAAAAATCCACGATTATTGGAAAAAACAATTATAAAATTCACGATTAAAAAAAAAACATTAAAATATCCACTGTTATTGAAACAAATCATTAAAAATTTCACCACTATTAAAAGAATTTCTTAATATTTTTTTGGAAAAAAATCATTTAACCATTAAAACATCCACGATAATTGGAAAAATGCACTAAAAACCCTTGATTATTGGAAAAATGATTAAAAACTTCTCGGTTATTGAAAACAAATCTTTAAAAATCCGCTATTGTGTGACAAAGACTCTTTAAAAAATCCACGTTTATTGAAGATAAATCTTTAGAAGCTCCAAGATTTTTTCAATACTTTTAAACAATCATTAAAAAATCCATGATTACTGGAAAAAACATTGATAAACAATTTTAAACAAAACCAAATATTCATTAAAATGATTAAAAAAATTTAAAAAAAAAATTGGATAAAAAAATAAAATTCGACGATTTTTGGAAAAAATCCAATATAACGAATATTCGCGTTATTGGAAAAAATTTTTACGATTAATAAAAACAATTTCTTTAAAATTCCAAAATTATTGGAAAAAAATAATTCACGATTATTGAAAAAAAATCATTAAAAATCCGTGACTATTGAAAACAAAATCCTCGATTTTTGGAAAAAAATATTAAAAATCCACATTTTTGGGGGGAAATCATACAAAATCCACGATTAATGAAAAAAATCACAAAAAATCTACTATTATTGGAAAAAAGTCATTAAAAAATCCGCGATTATTAGAAAAAAATCACTATTGTTGGAAAACATTCTTTTAAAAATCCACTGCTGTTGAACAAACATCTCTAAATAAAAGTATTGACAAATATCAAAAAAATCCACGATTTTTAAAAACTTTACAAATATCAGTGAATATTATAAAAATATGTACAAAAATCCGCGAACATTATTTTTTTTAAAAAACAGTGATATTGGAAAAAATGGTTAAAAAAATGTTGAAAGAAATTTCTTTAAAAAAATCCACGATTATTTTTCTTAAACAATTCACGATTATTGATTTCTTTAAATCCACAATTATTGATTTTTTTTTAAAAAAAACCAACCATTAGTGAAACAAATTTCTTGAAAAATTCACTTTTATTGATTTTTTTAAATCCACAATTATTGATTTTTTTTTTTTAAACCAACCATTAGTGAAACAAATTTCTTGAAAAATTCACTTTTATTGAAAGAAGTTTCTTTAAAAAATCAACGACTACTGAAATTTTTTAAAAGAACAAAATCAACGATTTTTGATTTTTTTTTTACATCAACGATTATTGAAAATATTTCTTGAAAAATTCACGATTATTGAAAGAAATTCCTTTAAAAAGTACAGTTTACTGGTTTAAAAAAAATAATGATTGTTGGAAGATATTTAAATTTCGATTTTTTAAAAAAGAAATCACTGCTTTTGAAACAAGAAATTATTTAAAAAAATCCACGATTGTTGCAACAAGAAATTATTTAAAAAAATCCACGATTGTTGCAACAAGAAATTATTTAAAAAAATCCACGATTGTTGCAACAAGAAATTATTTAAAAAAAATCCACGATTGTTGCAACAAGAAATTATTTAAAAAAATCCACGATTGTTGCAACAAGAAATTATTTAAAAAAAATCCACGATTGTTGCAACAAGAAATTATTTTAAAAAATCCACGATTGTTGCAACAAGAAATTATTTTAAAAAATCCACGATTGTTGCAACAAGAAATTATTTAAAAAAATCCACGATTGTTGCAACAAGAAATTATTTAAAAAATCCACGATTGTTGCAACAAGAAATTATTTAAAAAAATCCACGATTGTTGCAACAAGAAATTATTTAAAAAATCCACGATTGTTGCAACAAGAAATTATTTAAAAAATCCACGATTGTTGCAACAAGAAATTATTTAAAAAAATCCACGATTGTTGCAACAAGAAATTATTTAAAAAAATCCACGATTGTTGCAACAAGAAATTATTTAAAAAATCCACGATTGTTGCAACAAGAAATTATTTAAAAAAATCCACGATTGTTGCAACAAGAAATTATTTAAAAAATCCACGATTGTTGCAACAAGAAATTATTTAAAAAATCCACGATTGTTGCAACAAGAAATTATTTAAAAAAATCCACGATTGTTGCAACAAGAAATTATTTAAAAAAATCCACGATTGTTGCAACAAGAAATTATTTTAAAAAATCCACGATTGTTGCAACAAGAAATTATTTAAAAAACTCCACGATTGTTGCAACAAGAAATTATTTAAAAAAATCCACGATTGTTGCAACAAGCAATTATTTAAAAAAATCCACGATTGTTGCAACAAGAAATTATTTAAAAAAATCCACGATTGTTGCAACAAGAAATTATTTAAAAAAATCCACGATTGTTGCAACAAGAAATTATTTAAAAAATCCACGATTGTTGCAACAAGAAATTATTTAAAAAAATCCACGATTGTTGCAACAAGAAATTATTTAAAAAAATCCACGATTGTTGCAACAAGAAATTATTTAAAAAATCCACGATTGTTGCAACAAGAAATTATTTAAAAAAATCCACGATTGTTGCAACAAGAAATTGTTTAAAAAATCCACGATTTTTGTAACAAGAAATTGTTTAAAAAATCCACGATTATTGAAACAAGAAATTCTTTAAAAAATCCACGATTATTGAAACAAAAAATTCTTTAAAAAATCCACGATTATTAAAACAAAAAATTCTATAAAAATCCACGATTATTGAAACAAAAAATTCTTTAAAAAAGTCACGATTATTGAAAGAAAATATTCTTTAAAAAATTCAGGATTAATGAAACAAAAAATTCTTTACAAAATCCAGGATTATTGTAACAAAAAATTGTTTAAAAATTCACGATTATTGTAACAAAAAATTCTTTAAAAAATCGACGATTGTTGAGACAAAAAATTCTTTAAAAAAATCCACGATTGTTGAGACAAAAAATTCTTTAAAAAATCCACGAGTGTTGAGACAAAAATTTTTTTAAAAAATCCAGGATTGTTGAGACAAAAAATTCTTTAAAAAATCCACGATTATTGAAACAAAAAATTCTTTAAAAAATCCACGATTATTGAAACAAAAAATTATTTAAAAAATCCACGATTATTAAAACAAACAAAAACTTTAAAAAAAATCCGCGATACTTGAAACAAAAAAATTCTTTAAAAATCTCCAAATATTGAAGCAAAAAATTCTTTAAAACATCGGCGATTATTGAAACAAAAATTCTTTAAAGAAATCACGACTATTGAAACGGAAAACTCTTTAAAAAATCTACAAATATTTAAACAAGAAATTCTTTAAAAAATCTACGATTTTTGTAAGAAGTAATTCTTTAAAAAGTCTACGATTTTTGTAAGAAGTAATTCTTTAAAAAAATCCACGATTATTGAAACAAGAAATTCTGTAAAAAATCTACGATTATTGAAACAAGAAATTCTGTAAAAAATCTACGATTATTGAAACAAGAAATTCTTAAAAAATGCACGATTATTGAAACAAGAAATTCTGTAAAAAATCTACGATTATTGAAACAAGAATTTTTTCAAAAATCCACTATTATTGAAGCAAAATATTCTTTAAAAGATCCACGATTATTGAGACAAGAAATTCTTCAAAAAATCCACAGTTATTGAAACAAGAAATTCTGTAAAAAAAATCTTTTAATATCCACGTTAGTGTAACAAAAATCTTTTTAAAAAATCAACGTTTATTGAAGCAAGAAATTCTTTATAAAATCCACGATTATAAAAAAAAAATATTTGTGAAATACACGATTTTCGAAAAAAAATCGTAAAATTCCACATGATTGGATTTTATTTTTAAAGGAGATTTATTTTTGTTAATCCACGATTGTTGAACGAAATTGTTTAAAAATCCATGATTATTAAAATATCTTTAAAAACCAAGATTATTGAAAAAAAAAACCTTACAAAATCACGATTATTAAAAAAGTCCTTAATCCACGATAATTGAAAAATTTCCTTACAAAATTCACGATTATTAAAAAATCCTTAAAAAATGCACAATAATTGAAAAAAATCTTGAAAAATCCACGATTATTGAAAAATCCTTAAAAAATTAAAAAAAACGATTATTAAAAGAATTCAAAAAAGCACGAGTTTTAAAAAAATTAAAAAATCCACGATTATTGAAAAAATTTAAAAATGTTCTTCTATTTTTTTTTTAATTTTTACTATGTTTTTCTGCAGTCCAGTAGATCAAATGGGTATAATTGTTCATAAGAATTATGGGTGAGGCACACAAATGTACAAATCCATACATCAGCAGCCCAAACATATTGCCCAATATTATAGCAGCCGGTATATCCATTAACAACAACACAAACAATAAATAAAAACAAGAAAATGACGCAAACTTACTTGATTCCAGTGTTTGTTTCATACAACCGGTCGCATTTACACTGCGGCCATTCAGTAGTGGCAACAAATAAAACGGTGCATTAACGCGATTGCAATCAGTTTTCAAACTGTCATCCGATTCAAATTTTTCACCACATTTTGGGTTTTGCAGGGAGGTGCATTGGTAACAACGCACAGCCAGAGCTAATAAAAATTAAGAACATTTTTAATTATGCAAATTTCTAATAAAATAAAATAAAATAAAATAAAATAAAATAAAATAATACCTATAATAAGAATTAACAATAACTTACCAGAGCTTGTCAATGCCACTATGACCGCAAAGATTAATAAATATTTTGTTGCTGACATTTTTTTGTATTTTGTATGGATTTGGTTTTATTGGACCGCAGATAGATGTGAACACTTTAAGATACTTTATTCGAATATCTTTTTATTTAAAATTTGGAGAAGGCAATTGTCTTTTTCTTGCCGTAATAGACGTTTGTTTGCTCGTTTGAGAGCACACGACAAAATCGTGGTATCTCAAAGATTTCTCTTGTTTGATCGAAAGAAATTGAGTGAACAGAGCTTAAGTGTCTGAGTGTAACATTTGAGATCAATACAAAGAGGGAACAATAACAATTTTGTAGATACATTAGATTGGATCGGTAAATAGTAAATTTCAATTAGAAGGGAGTAAATTGTTCCGTTTTATGTATGTGGTAACATCAAATAAAAAGGCCTTTGTAGTGTTGTTACAGATTTCCTTTATTTATATTTCAAAAAATATAAATGCATTCAAAGCTTTGCAAAATTATAAACATATAAAAATAAATATTGCTCAGCAGTCTCTTTAACAACAAATAACAGAAGACAACAATTACAATAACTGGCTGGACACATTAGGGTGGCCCATGGTAACCACAGGATGACACCTGGCGTCATCATTTACTGCAGTTTTAAAAGGCTCGGAAGTTTGACATGTTTACGTTATAAATAAACGGTATGCATTTAAAATACTTAACGTGAGATGTTTGGAGTAACGGCAAAGATTTTTAAAAACTATATTTGCCTTATAAATTTCCATAATATTTTTTCCAATTTTTTTATGTTTCATCTTCAAACAAAATTAAAAACGATCAAAATACGCTTTCAATTTTGTTCAAATTTGTGAGACATAAACAATTGAAAAAAAATATCCTCTTAATTTATTACTAAGGCCTCTAAAACTACAGCAACGCTTGCCCGCAACTGGGGGACACCCTAGTGTTCATATGTACACATTCATACGCTTAGCACATAATTTGAGCCAAGGCTAGTAGGATAATAATGCCTGCTCCCAATTGGGCCATAGATGATGAGCCATTGCACCAATCCTTTGTGCAAACATAACAGGAGTCAAGGGAATCGACACTTTTGGGATCTAGCTTACAACCGTTATCTGTGTTGACGGTATCACCAAAATAACAGGAGCGTATTATGTGCATACCACCACCCATAGCTGCAAAAATATAAAAAATATAATTAGTTTATTAATATTTTAAAGTTAAAAATCAAAATTAAGACAGCTAGAACAAAAAGAAGACGGGTGGGATGGACTGAGGGACTGGAAAGTCCTTATAAGAAAAGAACCCAGCAAAAATTCAGATCGGTTAGTCATTATGAGATATCAGTAAGCTACATATCCCAGATTGGGAAAATACAGCAGCAAACAGAGGGGATTGGAGATTTTTTCTTAGTTCGGCTTATGGAACAAATGTTCAGTAAAAGGCCAGCTAAGTAAGTAAGTAGTAGTCATTATGTAACCTATTAACAAGTGAGCCAAGGCTATAGTCGGGTCGGGGCCGACTATGTGATACCCTACACCACTACCCCTGTTCATGAGCTTTTGACTAATAAAATTCAAAATATTAAAATTGGGATAGCTTAGCGCCTTTGCTCTGAATGTCTACATTAACACAGGTCAATTTTTTTGAAACGCATTTAAGTGCATCGACAGTACAACCCAAATAAAAAATGGAAAAGTGGGATGTATGCCAACCATCAATAGGCTTCTTTCTGTGTTAGACCCCCATCAACCCCCAAAATTTCGTGAGGATCCGATCAAAATTTCGTAGTGTGATTGCACAAAAATGGAAACAGGGATGCATTACCGACTATTGCGATATCTCTGTTGTTTGACCCCCTATGACAACCTACTTCACATCGTTGTAAAGGTGATATTTTCTACTTTCCTTGCCAGGTTTTGCTTTCGATATACCTTCTACAGAAGGGAGATATTAACTTTGAAATAAAACGTTGGCCTTTTTTCCAAATATTTTTGTTTGTCACATTCCGACCCCTGAATAATATCCGACCATTATCAAAAATCAAAAGGTTTTTTCCTCTGTGGGACCCCCAATAACACACAAAATTTCGTGACGATCCAATTAAAATTGCGACCTGTAGCGTGATTTCCAAAAAAGTGAAAAAATGGGATGTATTACCGACTATTGCGATATCTCCGTTATTTGGATACCTACGCCAACCTGCTTTACATCATTGTAATGATGGGATTTTTTACTTTCATTGTCAGACTTTGCTTTTGGAAGGTCCGGTCCAAAGCTGTGATATTCGTCATTATTATTAAAATCGCAAAAATGAAAAGTTGTGTTCTATTAGCGGCTTTTGCGATATCTTCGTTGTTTGACCACCTACGACAACCTACGTAACATCGTTGCAAAGGTGATATTTTCTACTTTCATCAGGAGGTTTTGCTTTTGATATACCCCTTTTAGAAGCAGAGATATTCGCTTTGAAATAAAACGTTGACTTTTTTTGCCCATTCCGACCTCTGAATATTATCCGACCATCACCAAAATCAATAGGCTTCTTTCTCTGTAGGATCCCCATTAGCCCCCAAAATTTCGTGACGATCCGATTCAAATTGCGACCTGTAGCGTGATTACAAAAAAATGAAAAAATGGGATGTATTGCCGACTATTGTGATATCTCCGTTATGTGGCCACCTACGCCAACCTACTTTGCATCACTGTAAAGATGGGATTTCTACTCTCATAGTCAGACTTTGTTTTTGTCAGATTCCTAACCGAAGCTATGATATTCGTCATTATTATTAAAATCGCAAAAATAAAAAGTTGGGTTCTATTAGCGGCTATTGCGATATATTCGTTGTTTGATCACCTACGAGAACCTACTTTACATCATTAAAAAGGCGATATTTTCTACTTTCATGGCCAGGTTCTGCTTTTGGTATACCCCATATTGAAGCTGAGATATTCGCTTTGGAAAAAAACGTTGTCTTTTTCTCCAAATAAGTTTTTTGCCCATTACGACCCCTAAATATTATCCGACCATCACCAAAATCAATAGGCTTCTTCACCTGTGTGACCCCCATTAACCCTCAACATTTCGTGACGATCCGATCAAAATTGAGACCTGTAGCGTTATTTCCAAAAAAGTGGAAAAATGGGATGTATTACCTACTATTGCGATATATCCGTTATTTGATTACCTACGCCGACCTAGTTTACATCATTGTAAAGATGGGATCTTCTACTTTCACAGCCAGGCTTTGCTTTTGGAAAGTCCCCAACTAAAGCTGTGATATTCGTCATTATGATTAAAATTGCAAAAATGAAAATTTGGGTTTTATTTGCGAATATTGTGATATCTTCGTTGTTTGATCACCTACGAGAACCTGCTTTACATCATTAGAAAGGCGATATTTTTTACTTTTATTGTCAGGTTTTGCTTTTGGTACACCCCATATAGAAGCTGAGATATTCGCTTTGGAAAAAAACGTTGTCTTTTTATCCACATACGTTTTTTGCCCATTCCGACCCCCAAATATTATCCGACCATCACCAAAATCAATAGGCTTCTTCCCCTCCGGGACCCCCATCAACATCCAAAATTTCGTGACGATCCGAGCAAAATTGCGACCTGTAGCGTGATTACAAGGTTTAGATGGACAGACGGACAGACGGACGGACGGACGGACTGACGGACGGACACACATAGCCAGATCGACTCAGCTCGTCGTGACATTTATTTTGGTATATATAAGTATGGGTCTACGACCATTATTTCGATGCGTTACAAACTTTTTGGCCAAAACCAACTTATAATACCCTCCCCACATAGTGGTGTAGGGTATAAAAAGTAATGTAAACAAAAATAACTACTTATAGTACTCCTTACTATGTTATAAGTACGGTGGCACTACAAATTAGAGGGTTGTGTGTTCAACGCCCACGGCCGACCGGGTACTTTTTGTTAAAAAAAAAAACAGAGAACACTTGGTGGTGCAGATGCAAGCACATGCAAACGTTTCGTGTGCGTAGCCTAGTGTTCACGAGCAGAGAACGAAATAAAATAAAAATATGAAGTGTGTTGAAATTGAAAACCAATTCCTCCTCATTGTTCTAAAAATAAAAAAAATATTTTTTTTAGCTTATAGCTTATTTTTCAACTTTCAATTATTTATTGGAAAAATTTCTTAAAATATTCACGATTATTGAAAAAAAATATTTCAGAATATTCACGATTATTGAAAAAAAAAACAATATTTAAAAATGTCTACGATTATTAAAAAAATATTTAAAAATATCTACGATTATTGAAAAAAAATATTTAAAAATATCCACGATTGTTGGAAAAATATTTAAAAATATCCACGATTATTGGAAAAGTATTTTAAAATATCCACGATTAATGAACAAGTATTTTAAAATATCCATGATTATTGAAACAATTTCTTTAAAAAATTCACGATTTTTGAAAAAAAGTTTTAAAAATTTCAAAAAATGCTTTGAAAAATCCACGATTTTTGAAAAAAAGTTTTAAAAATTTCAAAAAATGCTTTAAAAAATCCACGATTTTAAAAAAAAAGGTTTTAAAAATTTCAAAATATGCTTTAAAAAATCCACGATTATAAAAAAAACTGTTTAGCGGTTTGCATATTATAGCAAAAGCAAAATGTATGTTGAGCAAATTTAAAAAAAATGTTTGTAAGAAAAAAATATTTTTTCAATCTAGGGAAAATATGTCGGAGTTGTTCATCTATTTAAGGTAAAATTCACGCGAAAACCCACATTTATTATTCTAATCACTTACTGAATACACGCTAACAATTGCGGAAGATATGGAAGACTTTCAAATAAATTTTGGCTTCCTTTAAGTGTAGAACAATTTTGAAGGAAAACTGTATCTGGTAATATATATTTTAAAATGCGTGTAAATCGCGAACTCCTTGATGCGCATGCGGTTTCCCGATACAACGAATTGTTTTCTTTTCGTTTGTATGCATTTACCAAGATTTACTTTGACGCCTGCGATGTAGCATCGTCTACAGTTTAGTGTGCAAACAACTGCATAACGCTTATAATTTGCACAAAGTACATACAATTTTTATGCGCATCCCATATAATTGTGAAAAAATATATCGATCTAAGCATTGTTTTCAAAAAATCTATCAAGAACCGTAGATGTTCATTCACAATCAATTTTTGGGATAAATCGGATGCAGCTTCCATACCGCTAAACTTTTTAAAATTCTGTTGAAACAATTTCTTTAAAAATCCACGATTGTGGAAAAAAAGTTTTAAAAATTTCAAAAAATGCTTTAAAAATCCACGATTATTCCCAGAAAAAAATCCTTGCTAAATAATGGGGTTTTACAATACTTTTTGGTAGTCGTAACTACTTACAAACCCCCTAATAACCCGTTATTTTAACAAGGGCATGTCGCACTGAATTACTAGTTATTTTATGGCCACTGGAAGTTCAAAAATACGCTATAAGCTAAAAAGTATATTCTATTTTTAGAACAGTTGAAGTGGAATTTGTTTTCAATTTCACAACACCCCATATTTTTATTTTATTTTGCTCTTTGCTGGATTTGAACACACGAACTTCTGCTTTGTACACACTATGCCACGCGTACTAACATTAAGGCTTACATGTACTTACATGTGGATCACCAACTGTTCATAAAATATCCACGATTATCTTTTCAAAATCCGCGATTATTGAAAAAAGCTTTTAAAACAAACAACTGTTGAAAAATATCTTTAAGAAATTAGCGATGTTTGAAAAAATCAATAAAAAAATCCACGATTATTGATAAAATATTCCAAAAAAACCACGGTTATTAACGAAAAATCTCAAAACAATCTCTAAAAATCCACGATAATTGAAAAATACATATAAAAATTAATTAAATAAAAAAATCTTTTAAAAAATCCACGACTATTGAAAAAGCCTTTAAAACACACAACTGTTGAAAATATCTTTAAAAAATTCGCGATGTTTCAAAAAATTTATAACAAAAATATTGAAAATAATCCTTAAAAAATTTGCGATTATTGAAAAAAATCTATAAAAAAATATACTTAAAAATGTCATTTAAAAATCCACGATTATTGTAAAAATCAAAAAAAAACAATATTTAAAAAAATCTTAAAAAAGCCTAGATTACTGAAAAAATCTGTAAAAAATACTGAAAATAACCTTTTAAAAATTCACGATTATTATTAAAAATGTCTCTAAAAAATTCACCATTATTGTAAAAATCTATAAAAAAATATAAAAAAAAAATCTTAAAAAAGCCTAGATTATTGTAGAAATCTATAAAAAATATTGAAAAAAATCCACGATTATTGAAAAAAAAAATACTCTTAGAAAACCACGATTATTGAAAAAATCTATAAAAATTATTGAAAATTATCTTTCAAAAGTTATTGAATTATTAATGAAAAAAAAAATCTCAAAAAAATCCAAGATTATTGTAAAAATCTATAAAAACATTTATTAAAAAAAATTCTCTAAAAAGTCCACGATTATTGAAAAAAATGTCTAACAAATCAACGATTATTGAAAAAAATCTATAAAAAATATTGATAAAAAAATCTCTAAAAAATCCACGATTATTGAAAAAAATCTGTTAAAGATCCTCGATTATTGAAAACCACGATTATTGAAAAAATCTATAAAAATTATTGAAAATAATCTTTCAAAAGTCCACGATTATTGAGAGAAAAAAAGAAAATATTGAAAAAATCTCAAAAATACAATTCTCTAAAAAATCCACGATTATCGTTGAAAAATATCTTTAAGAAATTAGCGATGTTTGAAAAAATCAATAAAAAAATCCACGATTATTGATAAAATATTCCAAAAAAACCACGGTTATTAACGAAAAATCTCAAAACAATCTCTAAAAATCCACGATAATTGAAAAATACATATAAAAATGAATTGAAAAAAAAAATCTTTTAAAAAATCCACAACTATTGAAAAAGCCTTTAAAACACACAACTGTTGAAAATATCTTTAAAAAATTCGCGATGTTTCAAAAAATTTATAACAAAAATATTGAAAATTATCCTTAAAAAATTCGCGATTATTGAAAAAAATCTATAAAAAAAGTACTGAAAAATGTCGTTTAAAAATCCACGATTATTGTAAAAATCTATAAAAAATATTAAAAAAAATCTTAAAAAAGCGTAGATTACTGAAAAAATCTGTAAAAAATACTGAAAATAACCTTTTAAAAATTATTATTAAAAATGTCTCTAAAAAATCCACCATTATTGTAAAAATCTATAAAAAATAAAAAAAAATCTTAAAAAAGCCTAGATTATTGTAGAAATCTATAAAAAATATTGAAAAAAATCCACGATTATTGAAAAAAAATGCTCTTAGAAAACCACGATTATTGAAAAAATCTATAAAAATTATTGAAAATAATCTTTCAAAAGTTATTGAATTATTATTGAAAAAAAAAATCTCAAACAAATCCAAGATTATTGTAAAAATCTATAAAAATATTTATTAAAAAAATTCTCTAAAAAGTCCACGATTATTGAAAAAAAATGTCTAACAAATCAACGATTATTGAAAAAAATTTATAAAAAATATTTATAAAAAAATCTCTAAAAAATCCACGATTATTGAAAAAAAAATCTGTTAAAGATCCTCGATTATTGAAAACCACGATTATTGAAAAAATCTATAAAAATTATTGAAAATAATCTTTCAAAAATCCACGATTATTGTAAAAATCTATAAAAAATATTTAAAAAAATCTTAAAAAAGCGTAGATTACTGAAAAAATCTGTAAAAAATACTGAAAATAACCTTTTTAAAATCCACGATTATTATTAAAAATGTCTCTAAAAAATCCACCATTGCACTATAGGTAATTTGCCCAGTTTTTGAGGCAAAAAGTCGATTTTGCAACTTTTAATAATAATAATTTTTTAGTTGGCATTGAAAAAATAACATGTCAAAATTTATTAATATGAATGATATTTTTCAAAATAGCGTCATTATCGCGGTTTAAATTGCAGTCAAAGTGAGAATTTCGAAGAAGAACTAAAAAAATATATATTGTAAGGCATATTTCAATGTATTTAAAACCGCGGAAAAATAAACCAAATATAAATATATGTAAACTGGAATAGATTGGCAATTGCGAGATGAATTTATTTAATGTATAATATAGCTTAAACATTTTGGGTAGCGACCAAAAAACACAAAAAGTCAGAAATAAATATTTTATTTTCCTTAAACTCACTTCATATAGACTTATACTAAATTGGCCGTGTTTGGCCGTGATTTTGTCACCTAGAACACATTACTGAAAGTCTTCTGCATTGGTATTACTAGGTTTCAAAACCCGATTTTGCCCGTTTTTTGATATTTATGAGATTTTATTAGTTTACTTCTCCATAAAAAGTCTTAAATTTGTGGATGTTTGGTTTGAGGAAATAAACAATAAATGTAAAAAATATTGTTGTTTACAATTTCATTACAAGTAAAATAAGTAATGGCGACAAATTGTTCGTTATATCCGTGGTTTCCTATAAACGGTGCGGCAGTAGTAAGCTTTATTTTATCTCTCAATTACATATTAATCATTGATACGGTTTAAGGGAGTACTAAACTCGCCTTTATTAGCGTATTTTCAAAAAAATATACAAAACTGTGGTAACAATTCGTTGGAAAATCTACTCGCGGGGACAAAATTGTTGCTACTTACTACCGTGGTCGTTTTCAACAGTTTGTTGTGTATAAGAAAACTAATGAAAATTGCATTGGAACAAATAGCTTTGTTCGTTATATACGTAGTTGCTTATAACCGTTGTTCGTTATATCCGAATTTATCTGTAAAAATCTTTGTTTTATCTCACTTTTACACATAAATAATTTAAAAAGTTAAAAAATCCTTTAATCCCGCTGTTATTAATTTTTGTCTCAAAAACAGGGCAAATTACCTATAGTGCATTGTTGTAAAAATCTATAAAAAAAATATTTAAAAAAATCTTAAAAAAGCCTAGATTATTGTAGAAATCTATAAAAAATATTGAAAAAACTCCACGATTAGTGAAAAAAAAAATTCTCTTAGAAAACCACGATTATTGAACAAATCTATAAAAATTATTGAAAATAATCTTTCAAAAGTTATTGAATTATTATTGAAAAAAATCTCAAAAAAAATCCAAGATTATTGTAAAAATCTATAAAAACATATATTAAAAAAAATTCCCTAAAAAGTCCACGATTATTGAAAAAAATGTCTAACAAATCAACGATTATTGAAAAAAATCTATAAAAAATATTGATAAAAAAAATCTCTAAAAAATCCACGATTATTGAAAAAAAAAATCTGTTAAAGATCCTCGATTATTGAAAACCACGATTATTGAAAAAATCTATAAAAATTATTGAAAATAATCTTTCAAAAGTCTACGATTATTGAAAGAAAAAAAGAAAATATTGAAAAAATCTCAAAAATACAATTCTCTAAAAAATCCACGATTATCGTTGAAAAATAAGAAAGAAATAAGAAATTCGCGATGTTTGAAAAAATCAATAAAAAAATCCACGATTATTGATAAAATATTCCAAAAAACACGGTTATTGACGAAAAATCTCAAAACAATCTCTAAAAATCCACGATAGTTGAAAAATACATATAAAAATGAATTGAAAAAATAAAAATCGTTTAAAAAATCCACGACTATTGAAAAAGCCTTTAAAACACACAACTGTTGAAAATAATTTTAAAAATTCGCGATGTTTCAAAAAATTTATAACAAAAATATTGAAAACTAGCAAATGCCCGCTACTTCGTATGCGTAAAGGGAACAAAATATATATATAAACAATGGAGACTGGAGATTCTGTTGTACTAAGACCTATTTTTATTACCAATATTTTTTCGACTGTAGTCAGAATTACAAAAAAAAAAAAAAAAAAAATCTGCAGTATCGCATCCCTACACAACTACTATATTTTTTATTTCGTACGTATCATATTGCAAATTTTAGATTTGACTCCTGGTTTTAATTCTTCACTAACTCAGCATATCCTTTCATTATGAATTTCCAAACACTAAACTTTATCTCACCCCTTCACAACAACAATCACGCACATTTACAATGCAAGGTTCTAGCTTTAGCGGTTTCGCCCAGAAACCGAATAGGTCCGTTAAATTTTCGGAATTCAAAATGAAAGGTTAGAAAAACTTTTTTACAAAAAATTGTACTTAATGTGCACGGGTATGTCAACCGTATATAACGGAAAATTTTTTGGAGGCATTTCAATTTAGGATATTTTATTATCAGGGGGTAAATAACTTCTAGTTAACAAAATTGTAGCATTGGACCACGTTTCCAAATTAACATACCAAAGCAGTCAGAACAAAAAACATTTTTTGAAAAGGTACTTCACGTGTGACTACTTAATTTCAGTACATTATTTAGAAACGCCTTGGCGTTAACACCAAATCAATGGAACAATATTCGGTACAATTTTTCAAACTCAGAACTTGGTCTCGAATTTTAGAGTGATCTTCCATTTTTTTCCATTTCGTATTTTTTGTACAAATGGCGTATTTCCAAATTATATAATCCCAGCTTTGTTCCTACACCCAACACCAAATTTAGTACCTTAACTGTTTACACAATACCAAAATGGTTTTGGTACCAACAAGTTACCCAACTTTTCGTACACATACATAGGTAAACGTTTCAAAATTACTTCCTTATATTCAACATATATCCTAACCCCAATTCACTTTCCAGCTTTATCTGTTCCCCTGAAACCCATTATAGTCCTATAAATAAGTACGAATTTTCTAAACCTCCTCCCTACCTCCACTCTAAACACCAATTGCTAATCTAATACCGAATTTCGAAATTCCAGTTCTACCCTTTACAAAATCACAAATTGTACAAAATTCTATACCATATAGCAAATACCAAAAGGTACCAAATTTTGTTCCATTTAGCACTTTTCGTACACGATTTTCCGAAATGTACTTTCATATCTCAGCTCTATCCGTTCACCTAAACCCAATTTATTGATAATGTAGTTCCATTTAGCACTTTTCCATAAGTACGAATTTCCAAAACTACCTCAATGCTACACTCCAACAGTAATCTGTACACGCAAATACAATTTTAGCGAATTCCGTACCATTTGGTACTGCTTCGTGCACATTAGTACGATTTTCCAAAGCTACCTCCATATCTCGATTCTATATTCCAACAGTAATCTTAATTCCAAATTTCAGGATTCCAGCTCTTCAAATCCAAATCATACTAAACTTACTACCATTTAGGACTTTTCGACCTTTGGTACACCTTTCTTACTCTTCATCAGTGACCCCCATTGTACTATTTAGTACTTTTCGTATACTTTTAATTCGAATTTCCAAAAACCTTTTCATTTTACTCTCCATCAGGGACCTTCATTCCAAATTTCATGATTCCAGCTCTATTCGTTCACCCAAACCCAAATTGTACTTAATTTAGTACCATTTATTACTTTTCGCACACTTATAGTTCGAATTCCAAAAACCTTTCATTTTTACTCTTCATAAATGATTCTCATTCCAAATTTCAGGATTCCAGCTCTTTCCGTTTACCCAAATCCAAATTGTACTAAATTTAGTACCATTTAGTAATTTTCGTGCACTTATATTTCGAATTTCTAAATACCTTTCTTTGTTACTCTCCATCAGTGACCCTCATTACAAATTTCAGGATTCAAGCTCAATCCGTTCACTCAAATCCAAATTGTACTAAATTTAGTACCATTTAGATCTTTTCGTGCACTTATAGTTCGAATTTCCAAAAACCTTTCTTTGTTACTCTCCAGCAGTGACCCTAATTCCAAATTTCAGGATTCCAGCTCTATCCGTTCACCCAAATCCAAATTGTACTAAATTTAGTACGTTTCGTACCCTTATAGTTCGAGTTTAGTTAAACCTTTCATTGTTACTCTTCATCGGTGACCCTCATTCCAAATGTTTGTATTCCAGCTCTATCCGTTCACCCAAATCTAAATTGTACTATATTAAGTACTATTTAGTACTTTTCCTATACTTTTAATTCGAATTTCCAAAAACCTTTCTTTTTTACTCTCCATCAGTGACCTTAATTCCAAATTTCAGGATTCCAGCTCTATTCGTTCACCCAAACCCAAATTGTACTAAATTTAGTACCATTTATTACTTTTCGTACATTTATAGTTCGAATTTAAAAACCTTTCTTTTTTACTCTCCATCAGTGACCTTAATTCCAAATTTCAGGATTCCAGCCCTATCCGTTCACCCAAATCCAAATTGTACTAAATTTAGTACCATTTAGTACTTTTCGTACCCTTACAGTTCGAATTTCTAAAAACCTTTCATTGTTACTCTTCATCATTGACCCTCATTCCAAATGTTTGTATTCCAGCTCTATCCGTTCACCCAATTCCAAATTGTACTAAATTTAGTAACATTTAAAGTACTGTGCACTTATAGTTCGAATTTCCAAAAACCTTTTTTGTTACTCTCCACAATTGACCCTAATTTCAAATTTCAGGATTCCAGCTCTATCCGTTCACACAAATCCAAATTGTACTAAATTTAGTGCCATTTAGTACTTTTCGTACCCTTGTAGTTCGAATTTCCAAAAACCCTTTGGTACATCTTTCTAGCTCTCCATCAGTTACCCTCATTCCAAATTTCAGAATTCTAGCTCTTACCGTTTGCCTAATACAAAGGGTACCATATTTAGTACCTTTTAGTACTTTTCGTACACTTCTAGGTCGAATTTCCAAAAACGCAGCCTTATCTCACCCCTACACACCAACAGCAACCTACACCCAAAATTTCAACTTTCTAGCTTCAGCCGTTTCGTCTGGGCGCTGATGAATCAGTCAGTCAATCAGTCAGTCAGGCAGTCAGTCAGTCACTCACCTCACTACTCTTTTATATATATAGATAGATAATCCTTAAAAAATTCGCGATTATTGAAAAAAATATATAAAAAAAGTACTGAAAAACGTCATTTAAAAATCCACGATTATTGAAAAATCTATAAAAAATATTAAAAAAAATCTTAAAAAAGCCTAGATTACTGAAAAAATCTGTAAAAAATACTGAAAGTAACCTTTTAAAAATCCAAGATTATTATTAAAAATGTCTCTAAAAAAATCCACCATTATTGTAAAAATCTATAAAAGAAAAAAAGAAAATATTGAAAAAATCTCAAAAATACAATTCTCTAAAAAATCCATGATTATCGCAAAAATCTATAAACATATTTTTGAAAAAATCTCTAAAAAGTCCACGATTATTAAAAAAATGTCTAACAAATCAACAATTATTGCAAAAAAAAATATTGAAAAAATCTAAAAAAATCCACCATTATTGGAAAAGAAACTCTACGAAGTTATTGAAAAAAAAAATGTTTTAAAATCCAATATTTTTGAAAAACATTGTTTAAAAATCTACAATTATTGAAAAAAAAAACGTTTAAAAATTTATTGAACAAATGTAAAAATCCACGATTATTGAACAAATGTAAAAATCCACGATTATTGAAAAGATATTTTAAAAATCCACGATTATTAAAAAAAAGTTTAAAAATCCACGATTATTGAAAAAAAAAACGTTTAAAAATCCACGCTTATTGAAAAAAAAAAACGTTTAAAAATCCACGCTTATAGAAAAAAAACGTTTAAAAATCCACGACTATTGAAATTGAAAAAAAACCTTTTAAAAAACCACGATTACCGATATTAAAAAAAAACTTGAAAACACACGATTGTTGAAAAAAAATCTTTCGAAAAAATCTATGAAAAAGAAGTTCACGATTATTGAAAAAAATATATTTAAAAATTCACGATCGTTGAAAAAAAATTCACGATTATTAAAAAATATTTTAAAAATCCATCGAAACTAATGTTTTAAAAATCCATCTAATCTTTTATTTTAAAAATCCATCTAATATAATTTAAAAAAAATAAAAAAAACACGATTTTAAAAAAAAAATTTAAAAATCCACGTTTATTGAAAAAAAAACACTTAAACCAAATCCGCTATTATGAAGAAAATTCTTTAAAAAATCCTCCTTTTAAAAATATCTTTAAATAACCCACGATTATTGAAAAAAATTTTAACAAAATCAGCGATTGTGAAAATTTTTTTTAAAAAAGTCTAATATTTAAAAAAATTACGATTGTTGAAAAAATATGTAAAAAGTTCACTATTATTGAAAAAATATTTTAAAAAAATCACGATTATGGAAAAAATATTCGAAAAATCCACGATTATTAAAAAAACCTTTAAAAATCCACCACTATTGAAAAAAACAATTAAAAATCCACGATTATTGATTGACGATTGTTGAAAAAAAAAATTTTTCAAAATAAAACCTATAAAAAAGAATTTCACGATTATTAAAAAATATTTTAAAAATCCATCTAATCTGTTATTTTAAAAATCCATCTAATATTATTAGATTCACTTTGGCAGTTTTGTTGAGATGTGTGTTTTACTTACTATTTGTATGTAAGTCAAGCTTAATCTCATATTTGCTGTTTTTAAATTTAAAAGCAATACGTTTAAGTTTTAAGTTTAACTACATCCCACTTTATACTTATTGTTTTTAAATTTGAAAACAACAAATATGAGATTAAGCTTGACTTACATACAAATAGTAAGTAAATCCATCTATTATAATTTTAAAAATTAAAAAAAACGGTTTTGAAAAAAAAATTCATTAAACAAATCCACTTAAACCTAATCCACGATTATGAAGAAAATTCTTTTTAAAATACACATTTCAAAAAAGTCTTTAAAGAACCCACGATTATTGAAAAAAATTAACAAAATCCACGATTGTGAAAAAAAATTCTTTAACAAAATCTAATATTTAAAAAAAATTTACGATTGTTGAAAAAATATGTAAAAAGAAAAAACATGTAAAACATGTAAGAACTTTAAAACACACGACTGTTGAAAAAAAAAAAATCTTTCAAAAAAAAAACCTATAAAAAGGATTTCACGATTATTGAAAAATATTTTAAAAATTCACGACGTTGAAAATATAAAAAAATCCACGATTATTAATATATTTTAAAAATCCATCGAATCTAATGTTTTGAAAATCCATCTAATCTATTATTTCAAAAATCCATCCAATATATTGAAAATATAAATATTTCAAAAATCCATGATTATTTAAAAATATTAAAAAAATCCACGATTATTAAATAATATTTTATATCCCCTATTATTAAATAATATTTAAGAAATCCACGATTATTAAAAAAATATGTTGACAAATCCAGGATTATTAAAAAAATTCTTTTACAATTTGCGATTATTAAAAAAATGGTTAAAAATATTTAAAACAAATCCGATCCAAATTAAAAAAAATGTTTAAAAATCCACGAATATCGAGCAAAATGTTATATATAAAAACCTGTAAGGAAAGGATCAAACTCGGACGGGACCCACTACACACCACTATTTCAAAATAATTTGTCAAACTCATTTTTATACCAAATTCCGTCACACATCCCAAATTTTATTGAAATTGGACCGGCCGTAAATATATATGGGGATTAGGGTGGGGCGATTTGTGTGGAAGAAAAAAAAAACCTTAATGAGCCCTTCGCGTTTCTGATTCCTGGGATTGAACTGAGCAAAAAAGTCCTCTGGACCATATATCTACCGTGAAAATCGAGCCTCCCGATTTTAACTTTAAGTTTTTTATTGACGTTTTTTGGATATTTTGGCATATAACAGCCAAACCATTGAGATTTTCGATCCAACAGAAAGACAAATATTGTAGCCAAGACAGTAGTTGAAAACTCTCTAGTACATCGCAAAAGCATTGAAACGCTCCTTCAGGCAGTTTTGGCCTTAAGAATGTGCAAACTTTTCGGAAAATGTCGATAAATGACATTGTGCTACAAAATTTGACCAGAAAATTGTTCAAGCGTTCTGATGCAAAATTCCATTGTGTTGGGATTCATGGAGAAAGAAAATGCCTTTACTTCGTTTGGGTCACTTCGTTTCATTTTTTTATAACAGTAAAAGTAGTGAAAATCTGAGATTCTTATATTTTCAAATTCAATATTTTTTTTTGTGGGGGTTTTCAACATAAACCACTATAACTTAGCCATTTGTTAACCGATTTAAAAAAATAAAAACTTATTCAAAAGATATTATTCACCCCTTGAAAAGGAAGAAGGATCAAAAGAAATCCGTTGTGGAAAAAATAAGATATGCCCGTTTAAATTTGAAAATATAAGAAACTCAGATTTTCACTACTTTTCCTGTTATAAAAAAATAAAACGAAGTGGCCCAAACGAAGTAAAGGCATTTTCGTTCTCCATGGATCCCAACACGATGGAATTTTGCATCAGTACGCTTGAATAATTTTCTGGTCAAATTTTGTAGCACAGTGTCATTTATCGACATTTTCCGAAAAGTTTGCACATTCTTAAGGCCAAAACTGCCTGAAGGAGCGTTCCAATGCTTTTGCGATGTATTAGAGAGTTTTCAACTACTGTCTTGGCTACAATTTTTGTCTTAGTGTTGGATCGATAATCTCAATTGTTTGGCTGTTATATGCCAAAATATCCAAAAAACGTCAATAAAAAACTTCAAGTTAAAATCGGGAGGCTCGATTTTCACGGTAGATATATGGCCCAGAGGACTTTTTTGCTCAGTTCAATCCCAGGAATCAGAAACGCGAAGGGCTCATTAAGGTTTTCAAATCGCCCCGGCCTAATGGGAATATATCCACATATGAATATAATTTGGCAACTTTATTTTGAGACTCTGAGCTATATCCAAATCTCGATGAACTTTTGAGAGAAATATTACGATGTGCAAAGTTTGAAGCAATGTCAGTCACTCATTTCGATAAGTTGGTTTTGCGTGTGTAATTTCCATGTTCTCCTATGCCCGAGAAGGATAAATAACACTGCACTGATTCATGCATTATTCATTTTTCTGAATTAGCATGCGAGAATCCGTGAGTAAGAACCTTTCTATACATATATCCATTATGACTACAGCTTATTAACTTTGTTGAAAAATCTCTTTTTTGACATGCATAATAATGTCAACATTGTATTATAACTGGCATGTACTTCACACATATTTCCACACACACAAACACAAAACATACATAGTTGACTTCTTTGTTGACAAGGTCAAATAGGTATATCATCCTTAAAAATTCCATTATTCATGGGAAAATAAACACACACACACTGATGAATGATGACTTACGTGCTTCCACAGTTTGTGTCATGCAACCGGTGGCATTAAAAGTGCCAAGAGGCAAAAATGTCTGGAGGTAGTTGGGTATGGCAGCCTTATTGCAATCGTATTTCATGCTATCCTCAGCCTCAAATGGTTCACCACATTTCTTATTGCCCAGGGAGGCACATTGATAGCAGTGGATAGACAAAACTGTAACAATAGAAAAGGACAAAAAAAAAAAAGAAAAAAAAAACAATAGAGAAATTCGGTGTTATAATCCAATTTTACAAAATTTGACCACCGCCGCCTTACCATTTGTGGTTAGTGTTCCAACAATTGCAGTAATTAACAAGGCCTTAACGAGGAACATTATTTTGTTTTTTTCTTTCTTCTTCTTGTTGCTTATAAATCTTTATGATAAATTTAAATTTGGTGCTGTGGTCCGTGCTGCTGTCTGTCGCAGTTATGACAAGTTCTACTCACTTCGCCACTTTAACAAATGTCCTCTTAAAACACTTGACGTTGGGTAGACGCCTAACTTTATTTCTGTGTTTTGTGGTGAAATTATTTGCACAGGGATTTTCTTTGAGAATATCTCAAATATTTTGCTTATTTTTCTCGCAGAAAGGTGAGTGAAAATCTCAGCAATTGAGAAATGTTTGTTTTTGTTTTGTGTTGTGCTTAGAAGTACTCATCATTTTGGAGGGAAGATTTTCACCATCAACAATGAAATGGAAAGTTATGAATGGTTGGCTTTTCATAACAAGCTCAATGTGATGGCGCTAAACTAATACATATGTACTACTTTTAAATTGGGAGGTCAATAAGACAATTATTGAAACAAAAGTGATGAAAAATCTGTACGTTTTATTGAAACATGATAAGAACGATATTTGAAAACTATTTGTTGTTATTGTTGTAACAGTACATAGTTATAGGAATGTCGCTGAAATAATAGCTTGGCTACTTGAGTGGGGCACTTGACAGGTGAAGGGTCTGTAACACATGCTAGGTAGATGTTCTTCAAGGTGTCCTCAACCCTTTCCCCGTAGGAATTGATGTATCCAGAACGAAATAACAATAGATTTCCAGTCCTCTCTATTTGTTTTCATACCTCAGAATTTATGCAAACGAGGGTATATACACTTTCATACGGGCAAAATGTGCCTCATCGAAATAATGGTTTCAGACAATTTGGAGTTGATTTAGCCATGTCCTTCCATCTGTCTGTCTGGCTGGCTGGACCGCAAGCTAAATCTCGAACAGATCAAACGATTCGGTCCAAAATGTGGCTTTCGCAATATTTTGTCCAAACTTAGTTTAAGTTCGAATATGGGTTATAACGGTCCACTCTTTCCGGTACCTCCCCCACAAAAGTTGGAAAATGTTCGGAAAATTTGTGCTCACGATCACTCTTGAAGGTCCATATTTTGCGCATGATGAAATTTCTACCAGACTTAGATGAGGTTCCAATATGGACTCAATCGGTTCACTCCTTCGGGTACATCCCACAAAAAATTTCGGAAAAGTTCAGTTTAGTACCTGCTCGCTTTGGTTTTTGTTGTTGCAACTTGTATTCGCTGCCTCTCATACGACGGTACAAGTTTCATCAGGGGCCGATTCGGTCCAAAATTTGGACCGATAAACTACATCGGTCCACTCCTTCAGGTACCTCTTCCACAAAAGTTCAACAATGTTCGGAAAAATTGTGCGCAGGGAATGGCAGATGTGGTTCATACTTTACATATCTACCAGATATAGATCAGGTTCGAATGTGGACTATATTTTTTCACTCCTTCGGGTACCTCCCACATAATATTTCGGATAAGTTCACTTTAAGACCCGCTCTCGAATCACTTTGATTTTTATTGAAGCAACGTGCCTTCGCTGCCTCGATTACCGCGGTAAAAGTTTTTTTTTTCAGTTGCAAGTCCATACTTCTTGAGAAAACAGTGTAAAAAGCCCCTACGGCACCATATGGCTGGAGAGCACGATAACTCTCGAACTGTTCAACCGATTTGGTCCAAAATTCCATAATAGACTATGTCGGTCCATTCCTTTAAGTAACTCCTTTTGAAATGTAATCCTAATCCATATTTTTGTCGGCAAGTTTTAATGTCCAAAAAGGGTCAACAAACTCTGAAAAAACCCTAAAGTTTCAATTCACATAGGCTGAGGGTATATCTCTGTCGGCAAAAACCCGACTGATACTTTTTTATTTGTTGCTTTCGTCTTCCACTTCATCAAAGCCTTTGCCTTTCAAAATTTTTTTTAAAAAATCCACGATGATTAAACAAAAATTCTTAAAAAATATGCAAGATTATTAACAAATTTTTTTAAAAGAAGTAGGAACGGCGTTAAGTTCGGTCGGGCCGAACTTGTTATACCCTCTACCACAAGTTGTATTGAAGTAAAATGGAATAATTAGTTTCCTTTCGTGTAGGAAGAAGACTTAATACTAAATTTCAGCAATTTCGGTAAAACAATGTGAGGCACCATTCTATGAGGGCTATTTCAAAACGTCGATCTATACCGACAAATTTCTGACGGAAAGTTTTTAGGCTCAAAGAAGACTAAATACCAAATTTCCTATATTTCGGTAAGAGAATGTGGCTAAAATTAAAAAATACCGAAAATCAAGAAGTAAGCTTCTATGGGGATATAGGAAGATGTGGACCTATACTGATAATACTCTTCTGGAATATTTTATAACTCTTGGAAGACGAAGTAACGAAATTCAGCCATTTAGGTTGGATATTGACGTCACAATCTTCAGTATTACGAAAATCCGGAGGTACCGTTCTATGGGGGCTATATCGAAACATGGACCTATACCGACGAATTTTAGTCAGAAATGGGGCAATATGAAAGCGTGGACCTGTACAGACATATTTCTGTATTATTTTTGTATTTCTGTATTATTTTCTTGTTAACACAAATTCTTTAAAAAATCCACTATGTTTAAAAAAATCTTAAAAAAAATCCACGATTATTAAACAATAATTCTTCAAAAAAGAAAAATCCACGATCATTAAACAAAATGTCTTTAAAAAAACCACGATTATTAAACAAAATTTCTTTAAAAAGTCCACGATTATTGAACAAAAATTCTTTAAAAAATCCACGATTATTAAACAAAAATTCTTTAAAAAATCCACGATTATGAAACGAAAATTCTTTAAAAAATCCACGATTATTAAACAAAAATTTTTAAAAAAGCCCAAGATTATTAATTTTTTTTTAAAAAATCTACGAATATTGAAAACACTTCTTTAAAAAAATCCACGACTATTAAACAAAAATTCTTAAAAAAAGTTCACGATTATTAAAAAAATTTTAAAAAAATCCACGATTATTAAACAAAAATCCACGATTATTGAACAAAAATTCTTAAAAAAAGTTCACGATTATTAAAAAAAAAATCTTAAAAAAATCCACGATTATTAAACAAATATCTTTAAAAAATGCACGATTATTAAAAAAAAATTCTTTAAAAAAATTCACTATTATTATTAAAAATAATCTTAAAAAAATCCACGATTATTTTTAAAAAAATCTTTAAAAAAATCCACGATTAAAAAATTCAAATTAAAAAATTCTTCAAAAAAGAAAAATCAATGATTATTAAACAAAAATTCTTTAAAAAAAATTTTACAAAAAAGAAAAATTCAGGATTTTTAAACAAAAATTCTTTAAAAAAACACGATTACCAAACATAAATTATTTAAATAAATAAAACCATTTAAAAAAACCACGATTATTAAGCAAAATTCTTTAAAAATACACGATTATTGAACAAAACTTCTTTAAAAAATCCACAATTATTAAACAAAAATTCTTAAAAAAATCCATGATTGAATTTTTTTTTAATCTTTAAAAAAATTCACGATTATAAAACAAAAATTCTTTAAAATATCCACGATTATAAAATAAAAATTCTTTAAAATAGCCACGATTATAAAACAAAAATTCTTTAAAAAGATCCACGATTATTTAACAAAAATTTTTTAAAAATCTACGATTATTAAACACAAATTCTTTCAAAACTCCAAAGCGATTAAACAAAAATTCTTTCAAAAAAACCACGATCATTAAAAAAATTCTTTAAAAAGGTCTACTATTATTAAACAAAAATTCTTAAAAAAATCCACGATTGTTAAACAAAAATTCTTAAAAAATTCTTTATTAAACAAAAATTCTTTATTAAACAAAAATTCTAACAAAAATCCAATATTACTAAAAAATCCACCATTATTAAAAAAATTCTAAAAAAATCCAAGCTTATTAAAACAATCCACGATTATGAAAAAAAAAATTTATATAAATCCATGATTATTAAACAAATCTATAAAAATGGACGAAAGTTAAAAATAATCTTTAAAAATCCACGATTATTAAACAAAAATTCTTTAAAAATCCACGATTATTAAACAAAAATTCTTTAAAAATCAACGATTATTAAACAAAAATTCTTTAAAAAATCCACGATTATTAAACAAAAATTCTTTAAAAAAATCCACGATTATTAAACAAAAATTCTTTAAAAAATCCACGATTATTAAAGAAAAATTCATTAAAAATCTACTATTTTTAAACATTTTTTTAAATGTCGACGATTATTAAATACAAATTCTTTAAAAAAATCCACGATTTTTTAGATTCACTTTGGCAGTTTTGTTGAGATGTGTGTTTTACTTACTATTTGTATGTTAGTCAAGCTTAATCTCATATTTGTTGTTTTCAAATTTAAAAACAACAAGTTTAAAGTGGGATTTAGTAAAAATTGATTACTTTAGGGGATCGCAGAGAAGACTAGTTTCGTCCAACGCCACTTGGACTCATCAGTTCTCTTAGTTCTTTGTATCGAAACAAAGAACCTTTCCCCAGTTTTATGACGACTCGAGCTCAAGAATAAGTGTGACTGATGAATTCGTTTAAATGCGAATTCAACCACGATTATTAAACAAAAATTCTGTAAAGAATCCACGAATATTGAACACAAATTCTTTAAAAAACACGGGTTTGAAACAAAAATTCTTTAAAAAATCCACGATTTTAAACAAAAAATTCTTTAAAAATCCCATCCAACAAAATTTAAAAAAGTACGATTATTGAACAAATTCTTTAAAAAAATCTAAAATTGTAGAAAAATTATCTTCAAAAATAAGATCCACTTCAAAACTGGACTACGTCGGTACATTTCTTCTGGTACCTCCTCCGCAACACTTTGGATCTTTAATTCAAATCCATATTTTTGTCGTCAAGTTTGTACGTACGAAAAAGGCCACAAAATTCAGAAAAACCGAATAAATAGAAAATGTAGTGTCAATTTACACATGTTGGATGTATATATCGTCACCATAAATGCCGGAAGACGTAACCGACATGAAAATCGAAATTCGTTTTTTGGTGGAATCTGATACATAAAGCTAAAATACATGCTCTGGCAAAATTTCAAGCTTCTACGTTCAAAAACAACGATGCTATTCAAGAAATGGCATTTCGGAAAATGGGATAATATTGCCGATTTTGTTGTAATGGAGGATCTCAAAACCAAGCATTTCAGCGGTTTTGGTTTCACTACTAATTCCCCTTCGTATATGATCGATAATATCCCATATACTCGCCTTCATAAGATTTATATTCCATAAAACAATTTTTAATTTTATAACGTTTTTTGCTTCTCCTGTAAAGTTTTATTTTTGTTGGTTACGTCTTCCGGCATTTATGGTGACGATATACACTTTGATACGATGAAAATGTGCCTCATCGAAATAATGGTTTTAGACCCCAAGTATGTTTGGACGAAATGTGTTTCAGACAATTTGGAGTCGATCTAGCCATGTCCGTCCGTCTGCCTGTCTGTCTGTCCTGCTGGCTGGAGCGCACGATAACTCTCGAACTGATGAACCGGTTCGGTTAAAATTTTGGCTTTCGTAATATTTTGCCCAAACTTAGTTTAAGTTCGAAGATGAGCTACATCGGTCCACTCCTTCCGGTACCTCCCCCACAAAAGTTCGAAAATGTTCGGAAAGTTTGTGCGCACGATAACACTTGAAGGGAGTGACCGATGTGGTCCATTTTTTGTATAGCGTAAACTTTCTACCAGAGTAATATGAGGTTCCAATATGGTCTCAATAGGTCCACTCCTTCGGGTACCTCCCACACAAAATTTCGGAAAAGTTCAGTTTAGGGCCATCTCTCGAATCGCTTTGATTTTTGTTTTAGCAACTTGTATTCACTGCCCTCCATACGACGGTACAAGTTTCATCAGGGGCAAGTCCATACTTCCTGAGAAAATAGCATGAAACTTGCAAAAAAACTACATATGACACCCTATGACACCGTGTGAGGTGGTTGGAGCGAAAGATAACTCTCGAACAAATCTGCCGATTCGGTCCAAAATATGTCCAAACATAGTTTAAGTTTGAACATAACTTATATCGGTCCACTCCTTCAGGTACCTCCCCCACAAAATTTCAAACATGTTCGGAAAAATTGTTCGTACGGTAACTCTTGAAGGGAGTGTCCGAATTGGTCTATACTTTACACATCCTAATATATCTACCAGATATAGCCCAGGTTGAAATATGGGCTATATTTGTCCACTCCATCCGTTACCTTCCACACAAAATTTCCGATAAGTTCACTTTAAGACCTGATATCGAATCACTTTGATTTTTGTTCAAGCAACTTGCATTCGCTGCCTCAATTACGATGGCAAAAGTTTTTTTAGTGGCAAGTCCATACTTCTTGAGCAAACACCCCGAAGAGTGTAAAAACCCCTATGGCACCATATGTTGTGGCTGGAGATCCACTTCCATAATGGTCAATCTCGATCCATTCCTTTTAGTATCTCCTCCGCAAAACTTTTGATCTTTAATCCTAATCAACATTTTTGTCGGTTCAAACGCCCAACATTTTTAAAACCCCCTAAATACATACGTATTATGGAAAAAATTTGTTTCAATATACACAGTCTGAGGGTATATCTCTGTCGGCAAAGCCGACTGATCCTTTTTTACTTGTTTTATGTCGTCTTTACTTTGCAAAGAATACGAACATAGGAATGTTGCTTCAATAAGCGGGGGTAAAACAACGAGAAAGTTGTTTTTGCATTACGCATTGATCAACAAGGCCGTGCTGATGCCTATTATTGTTGTTGGCGTTTTTCATTGTTGGACTGCAGAATTTTACATCTTTGTGTTTATTTCAGCTTGAGTCCATATTTTGTTATATTCAAGTATTTGAATAACAACAAAATGTTTTACAGTGGATATGAAATTGATTAGTTGCGGGCGGAGGGTAGGGAATTCTATAGTTTCAGTTGTCACCAAACAACTTCAGTATTTCTCATTTATTCTTAATAGTGGCCTAAAAAATATTTAAAATTTCGCGTTTGTTACTGATAGAGCATTTTTAAAATATTATTATTATAATATTAAACAAGTAAGCCAATGTAATAGTCGGACGGGCCGACCATGTGATACCCTACACCTTTACCACCGGGAATTAGCTTTTCACAAATCAAAATTTCTTTATTGAACAAATAAACTTATGGTAAGAAATAACTTTGTGGATTCTGGTACCGTATTACACCAAGCTTAAATAATAATATAATAATTGTTTCACAAACATCTCAGAAGGGACAAGGGAGACTTCTCTCATATCAATGAGTGAGTGTAGCCTGATTCATATTCGCTCAATGATATGGGACCCACAGCTTATCTCCGAGTCCGAACGGCGTAACTTAAGACAGCACTTTTAGAGAAGTTTTATATGGCTAAAATACTCAGAAAATGTCGCAAACCTTATTGAAGGATATTTTGCCACCGTTGAAAATTTGACTTGGGGAATCGTTTTGCAAAAAGGTGGCAAAGCGACCCATGCTACAATGTATTTATAAAAATCCAATTGGACAATTAAAACGTTAGGGCACCATGTAATTTGCAATAATGCAAAAACTGGGAATTGGAAAATGTGGTTCTCTACACAAAACACATTATATATTAAGCAGTAGGTCCGTTATCTAGCAGATACGTGATTGCAATTTGCATAAGGGGGAAGATCAGTAGTTCTATTGTCATATGTAGTCTACTTTGCCGGCATATGCCCTCCAGGAAATAAAATATAGACCAAAAATATTTTTTTGTATTTTTCATACAAAGGTAATGGTCCATTACACCCGCTAAATAATATCAGATCATCATCCAAAATTGTAAGTATCTTCCTCTACCTAAACTTTTACCTGGTGCAAAATTTCGTGATTATTGAGATATAATTGCGAACTCCAGCGTGTTTATGATAACACTACAAACAAATATGAGGGTATATTAGCCTGTAACTCTGTTCTCTTACCATGTACACCAACACAATTGGAATCAATAGAAAGGTCAAGCGTTCCTCTTCTAAGTATAGCTTAATTGCCCGGAATGTCTCTTCCAGGAAAAAAGCTTATATGTATATTAAAAATTTTCACACAAAAGTTGTGGTCCATTTAACCCTCTAAATACTATCTGATCGCCATCTCAAATTGCATGCTCCTTCTTGGTCACATACTCTTACCTTATTTAAAATTTCGAGGCGATCGGACTATTATTGCGACCTACAGAGCAGCTACAAAATCGAATAAATATTATGTTTTTGGTCTATGTCACCCGCTAAATATTTCACGTTCATTACCAATTAAAATAGCGATATATTCTGATGTGAAACCGACCTCCATACCAAATTTCGTGACGATCGGTCCATAATTGCGGCCTGGAGTTTGATTACAATTTATAATGGACAGACGGACACACGGACGGACGGACGGACACACATCTCAAAATCGCTTTATCTCGCCGAGATATGAAGATTGGTATACCACATTGGGGGGTCTCCGACGAATATTTCGCGGTGTTACATGAATTTTTACCAGAACAAACTTATAATACCCTTTCCACATAGTGGTGTAGGGTATACAAAGCTATGTGTTTCAATGGTCCTTGAAAAAATATTCTTCAAAAAACCAAGTTCGCTTCTATGATGGCCTTTCAAAAAATTTAAAATGGTTTGCATTTTTTACTTTTATTTTTAAGAAAAATATAATAAATAAATGTGTATATCAAAATTGTAAATATTATTATTTATAAATATTTTTATAAATACGTATGAAAGACACATTTAGTTTGTACCATTTGTTATTCACTGTCTCTAATAACGTCACCACAAAACAATTTGCAGCAACTTAAGAGAATACGCGCGCCAATCCAAAGAAGACGACAATGGTCATCAGAACTGGAACCATTGATGTGGAACCGTTGCACAATTCACCGGAGCACACATCACAAGATAGTTGATTTGATAACAAATCGGTGGGATTTAGTTTACAACCCTTCTCGGTATGAGAAATATCACCAAAATAGCAGGTACGTACAATGTGTATGCCGCCCATTTCTATATGATGAGGAGAAGGAGGGGGGAAAATGAAAATGTTTTAGTTTTCAAAATTTGTTAAGATTTCTCAAAATGATGTCATCAACATTTTTTCGTAATTAATTATTTTATAGTTTTTTGGATAATTTGCATTTGCGTGATACTTACTGGCATCCACAGTTTGTTTCATACAGCCGGTATTATTGAGATTTGTTCCAGTAAGCCAAGATATTAAATAGGCGGGAACAGCAGCTTTACTGCAATCGACTTTCATGCTTTCTTCGGGCTCGAATTGTTCACCACATTTCTTATTTGACATTGAATCGCATTGGTAGCAGTGTACAGCAAAGGCTAAAATATAAAAATATTGTATTGAATTAAAAAATATTGAAATATAGTTTTATTAAAAAAAAGTGTTAATAAAACACTTTTACCGGAATCTTAATTCAACTTTTCAAAACTGATAACATTTAAAACTTTGATTTGATGTTGTTTTGTGAAAAATTCACGTAATCCATTTTTACAGCTGCAGAACTTTTGTCAATAAATATTTTTAAAATAAATATTTTCTATCGTTGTACTTACCAGTGGTGGCCAAAGTGGCAATAACGGCAATAGCCAATAAATATTTGAATGAAGACATTTTCCGATTTAAATTCAAAAACAACTGCTGTGTTTTTTTTCAATTCAATATTTTATTACGCTTTTCTTTTTCCACACACAAACGTTCTCAAGGAAAGTCAAATACGAACTGCCTTTTTCTGTTTGACATTATGTGGGTAGTTGTTTCTTTGAGAATTCACCATTCGCCAATGTTGAGTGAATGTTGTTGGAGTATTTATGTTTGGGGTGTGTGTGCCTCAGTTTTACAGAGTATTTGACAAGTGCTAACTTGTGAAATACTCACTGAGTACAAGCAGCCATTGAGTTCCATTTGATTCTTAACTCAAAAAATTAAGTGGGACAAGGGGAAATTATGCAGCCAGCAAAAACATCTGTGGTGTTTTTTAATTTGAATGTGGCTGGAAATTGAATTCAAAGTGGAATTATTCGTTAGGAAGGCATATGCATGTTGATCGTTAGACAAACATGTCTACATATGTACATATTTAATGGCCATAAAAGACAAACCTACTGATGCCACTTGTAACGACGTGATTAGAACACAATATAGCGGCTTATAAACTTTAGGGGTTTATTCTTTTATAGTAGCGTTTTTATACCCTCAGCATTTTTGCTAACGAGGGTACATACATATACTTTCATAAAATGTGGCAAATGAGGCAAAATGTGCCTCATCGAAAAAATGGTTTTAGACCGCAAGTATATTTGGACAATTTGGAGTCGATTTAGCAATGTCCTCAGGAATGGATGAACCGGACAATATTGGTTCACTCCTTCAGGTACTTCCCCCACAAAAGTTCGAAAATGTTTGGAGACTTTGTGCGAACGATAACTATTGAAAGGAGTAACCGATTTGGTCCATACTTTACACATCGTGAAATTTCTATCAGACTTAAATGAGATTCCAATGTGTACTCAATCGGTCCACTACTGCGGGTACCCCCACACAAAATTTCGGATATGTTCAGTTTAGGACCTGCTCTCGATTCGCTTTGATTTTTGTTGTAAGAACTTGTATTTGCTGCCCCCATCACGACGGTACTTGTTTTTCAGGGGCAAGTCCATACTTCCTGAGAAAATGGCGCTCAAGGTCCCTATTAAGATGATACAAATTTTTTGAGTGGCAATTCGACACTTCTTGAGAAAATGACCCGAAAGCTGTAAAAAACCCCTAGCAATGCTGGTCCAAACTTTTGATCTCGAAATTGGATAAATAAAACAAGTGAGAGAAAAGGCTATAGTCGGTACGGCGCCGACTATGTGATACCCTACACCACTACCCCTGTGCATTATCTTTTCACTCGAAAACATTTCTTTTAGGGAGATACGAAAGTTTTCACCTATCTGGCTTTTATACCAAATGACTTAAGGCGAACTGAACCAAAATCAATCACCAACATCAATATGCTTCTATCTCTGTGTGAAAATTTCGTGATGATCCGATCAAAATTCCGACCTGTAGTGTGATTGCACAAAAAGTGGAAAAAGGGATGTATTACCGACTATTGCGATATCTCTATTATTTTACCACCTATGCCAACCTACTTTGCATAATTTTTAAAATGGGATTTTCTACTTTCTCAGTCAGGCGTTGCTTTTAGATGGTCCCCAACCAAAGGTGTGATATTCGTCATTATTATTAAAATCGCAAAAATTTAAAATTGGGTTTTATTTGCGACTATTGTGATATCATGTTTGTTTGATCACCTACGGGAACTTACTTTACATCATTAGAAAGGCGATATTTTCTACTTTCATTGTCAGGTTTTTCTTTTGGTATACCTCATATAGAAGCTGAGATATTCGCTTTGGAAAAAACATTGTCTTTTTATCCAAATAAGTTTTTTGCCCATTACGACCCCTAAATAGTATGCGACCATTACCAAAATCAATAGGCTTTTTCATCTGTGATACCCCCATTAACCCTCAAATTTCATGACGATCCGATCAAAATTGCGACCTGTAGCGTGATTTCCAAAAAAAATTGAAAAATGGGATGTATTACCGACTATTGCGATATCTCCGTTATTTGGCACCTACGCCGACCTAGTTTGCATCATTGTAAAGATGGAATCTTTTACTTTCATGGGCAGGTCTTGCTTTTGGAATGTCCCCAACCAAAGCTGTGATATTCGTCATTATAATTAAAATCGCAAAACTGAAATTTTGGGTTTTATTTGCGACTATTGTGATATCTTCGTTGTTTGATCACCTAAGAGAACCTACTTTACATCATTAGAAAGGTGATATTTTCTACTTTCATTGTCAGGTTTTGCTTTTGGTATACCCCATATAGAACCTGAAATATTCGCTTTGGAAGAAAACGTTGTCTTTTTATCCACATACGTTTTTTGCCCATTCTGACCCCTAAATATTATCCGACCATCACCAAAATCAATAGGCTTCTTCCCCTCCGGGACCCTCATCAACATCCAAAATTTCGTGACGATCCGATCAAAATTGCGACCTGTAGCGTGATTACAAGGTTTAGATGGACAGACGGACAGACTGACGGACGGACACACATAGCCAGATCGACTCAGCTCGTCGAGACATTCATTTTGGTATATATACATAAGTATGGGTCTACGACCATTATTTCGATGCGTTACAAACTTTTTGGCCAAACCAACTTATAATACCCTCCCCACATAGTGGTGTAGGGTATAAAAATTACTCCAAATATTGTCATTTGTTAATAAAGCGTTTTCACGTGATATTAGAGTGTTTAAATTGCGGACCTACAGCCTGTTTTTGTCAAAATGCTTGCCTGTCACACGAACCGTTCGTAATAAAACGTATACGTTAAAAATTTTGTTCTTGTAAAATTTTACGAACCATTCGTCTTTATCTAAAAACCTTCTTTTATTTCGGAAAAGCTTTTATATTTCAGGGTTTCCGTAATGCTTATTTTGTGGATTTTGCATCTGTACGTAATATGTGTTGCTTGATGGAAACCCTATAAACAGATGACAAACAACAAAGAAGACATAAATGTAAACAAATTTATCAGAAAATCAAAAAATAAAAATTATCAAAAAATAATTCGTAAAGGCTTTACCTAATTAATTGCGTGTTGCGTGTGCGTTCGAAAAAAACAAAAACAAAATACATGTATTTCAAATTGACAACAAAAACAAATACATGTATTTTGTTTTTGTTTTTTTGAACGCACACGCAGCCATAAAATGTGAAGAATCGGCGGTACTTCCTTCTTCTTCTGTGCTTCTGTGAAAAAATAAAATAAAAAGACATTTGCCACCAGTTTTTCATCCGTTTTGTGCAATTTATTATTACTCAAATAATTCAGTTTTCATTCAAAACGATGGGTCTTTTCCATTTGTTTATTTCTGACGTATTCGTTCGCGTGATTTTGTTACGAGAACCAAAAAATTACGAAATTGAAAATCTTTTATTTTTTTTCACACGAATACAAACGTCATTTGCTATGAAAACCAAATTGTGTTTTCGTTCGTGAAATCGACGATCGAATGGGCAAAAACTTTTTACAAAAACAGGCTGTTAATATCAATCCCGAAAAATTTGATTATTCCTGTAGAGAAACATTAGACGTATATTTGAAGGAATATTTCTGATACTACATGGCGGTAAGTGTACATAAAGTCCTCTGTCATGGAAAGGATCCTTCACATCGGACAACATTCTGAAGAAGCTCAGGAGGAAAGAAACAAAGAGTGCAGGAAGTATCGCGAACTCTTTACAAGAAAAACTTCAAAATAATTCATTAACAATAGTATTTAAAAAAGAACAAATATTGTTTATTTATAAAATGTAAATAATATATATATGCATTAGGCCGGGGCGATTTGAAAACCTTAATGGGCCCTTCGCGTTTCTGATTCCTGGGGTTGAACTGAGCAAAAAAGTCTACTGGACCATATATCTACCGTGAAAATCGAGATTTTGACTTTAAGTTTTTTATTGACGTTTTTTGGATATTTTGGCATATAACAGCCAAACCATTGAGATTTTCGGTCCAACACAAAGACAAACATTGTAGCCAAGACAGTAATTGAAAACTCTCTAATACATCGCAAAAGCATTGGAACGCTCCTTCAGGCAGTTTTGGCCTTAAGAATGTGCAAACTTTTCGGAAAATGTCGATAAATGACATTGTGCTACAAAATTTCCTCAGAAAAATATTCAAGTGTTCTGATGCAAAATTATATCGTGTTGGGATCCATGGACAACGACAATGCCTTTATTTCGCTTGGGTTAATTCGTTTTATTTTTTTATAACGGTAAAAGTAGTGAAAATCTGGGTTTCTTACATTTTCAAATTTAAACGGGCATATCTTATTTTTTCCACAACGGATTTCTTTTGATCCTTCTTCCTTTTAAAGGGGTGAATAATGTCTTTTGAATAAGCTATTATTGTTTTAAATCGGTTAACAAATGGCTAAGTTATAGTGGTTTATGTCTGAACAAGTAATAAAGTATCAGTCGGCTTTGCCGGCAGAGATATACCCTCAGCCTGTGTATATTGAAAAATTTTTGGGCGCTTGAACCGACAAAAATGTTGATTAGGATTAAAGATCAAAAGTTTTGCGGAGGAGATACTAAAAAGAATGGATCTCCAGCCACTACATATGGTGCCATAGGGGGTTTTTACACCCTTCGGGCTGTTTGCTCAAGAAATATGGACTTGAAAAAAACTTTTACCATCGTAATTGAGGCAGCGAATGCAAGTTGCTTCAACAAACATCAAAGTGATTCCATATCAGGTCTTAAAGTGAACTTATCCGAAATTTTGTGCAGGAGGTATCGGATGGAGTGGACAAATATAGTCCATATTTGAAACTGATCTATATCTGGTAGATATATTAGGATGTGTAAAGTATGGACCAATTCGGCCACTCCCTTCAAGAGTTACCGTACGAACAATTTGTCCGAACATTTTTGAACTTTTGTGGGGGAGGTACCTGAAGGAGTAGACCGATATGGCTTATCTTCGAACTTAAGCTATGTTTGGACAAAATATTACTAAGGCCAAATTTTAGATCGAATCGGCAGATCCGTTCGAGAGTTATCTTGCGCTCCAACCACCCCACAAGGTGTCATAGGGGTTTTTTTCAACTTTCAGGCTATTTTCTCAGGAAGTACGGACTTGCCCCTGATGAAACTTGTACCGTCGTATGGGGGCGGTGAATAAAAGTTGCTACAACAAAAATCAAAGCGATTCGAGAGATGGCCCTAAACTGAACTTTTCCGAAATTTTGTGTGGGAGGTACCCGAGGGCGTGGACCGATTGAGTCCATATTGAAACCTTATCTAAGTCGAATACACATTTCACGATGGGCAAAGTATGGACCAAATCGGTTACTCCCTTCAAGAGTTACCGTGCGCACAAAATTTCCGAACATTTTCGAACTTTTGTGGGGGAGGTACCAGAAGGAGTGGACCGATATAGCCCATCTTCGAACCTAAACTAAGTTTGGGCAAAATATTACGAAAACCAAAATTTGAACCGAATCGGTTCATCCGTTCGAGAGTTATCGTGCGCTCCAGCCAGCCAGACAGACGGACGGACATTGCTCAATCGACTCCAAATTGTCTGAAACACATTTCGTCCAAACATTCTTGGGGTCTAAAACCGTTATTTCGATGAGGCACATTTTGCCCGTATGAAAGTGTATATACCCTTTCTAGCCTAAAGGCTGAGGGTATAAAAACCTATAAAACATCGCTAATTTGCGCAAAGTTCATACAATTTCGTTCCGCATCCGGTTTTAGTGTCACCATGAAAATCTGCATCGATATATACCTATTTCAAGGCAATCAGTCAAGAACCGTGGATGTAGCATCACACACTATTTTTGGGATAAAATGAATGTAGTTCCCTTATCAGCGAAGTGTTTAAATCTCTGCTTCCGCAAAAAGGAAGATGCAGCACTAGTTCTTTCATAGTAGTGCAAGCGGCCGACAGATTAAGCGATAAAATGCGCGATATTTCCAAAAACAATATTAGGTGATTTTCCTACCTTGGAATTTCTCCTATCTCGCGTTTTAGTAGATGGATTTTAACGAGTAATGATTTATTAGATCCGTAAAAATCCAAAATTTGCAATCATGCACAAGTAAATCGAATGCCAATTGTAAAAATTAGGCCCGAAAAATATGATTTTTAGAAATTTGTTCACACAAAATTTTCGTATTTGGATACAGATTTCTCTGAAGCTGTGTAGGCTACATTCACGACACATATATCAAATAAATCAGAATCGTGAGTTCTTCATTCCTATATATGATTTTTTGAAAAACCTGTTTGCGGAACGAAATTATAAGAAAATTTCAAAAAACACTTAAAATCTGGCTTCAAAATGTCAGTATCATTTAATTGTAGACGCAGATCAAATTTTGAAAAGTTATACATTGGTTGGATGATCCTTATTTAGTTGGCTTCTACTTTCAATTTGACAGGAAAATCAGGAAAAATGTGGTTTAATCACAAATCGAGAGAAAACAAAAAAGTCACGTTGGCTTCAACCCATTTTTACCCATTTTTTAACATAAATATAGCCACAGCTTCCACGCAAATCAACTTTTAAGGCTAATATTTTTTGCCAAGTCTAAAAATATTTCATTTTATTCAAAAGCATTTAAATTGTACAATATACAACCATTATTCGCGAGTAATAAAGGGGTAAACCTTGGCTTCAACGATGTTAAATTTTCAATAATATTGCCCATATACCCTCGTTAGCATAAATGCTGAGGGTATAAAAAAGAACAAATATTGTTTATTTATAATATGTAAATAATATATATATGTATGTATACATATAAACATCTGCTGATGTTTTTTTTTTGTTTTTGGGAGAGGGCTTTATATGCACTCAACACTAAAAATGTGATAGTCCAGAAAAAACAACTATTGTGTACATGTTGTAAATACCTTAAATTTTGGGGCCCCCACTATGGGGACTATATTAAAACGTGAAACTACTTCGATAATATTTCACATATGTGTAGTCTATACGCTAAGAACATAAATGCGAAGCCATTGATGTCTTTTGCATACCTTGCAGAATTTTACCTTTACGAATGTAGGCCTTAATGAATTTATCATCTAACGTGATGCATGTTTCGCAGTCTTTTAAGCACAAATCAAAGACGGTCAATTTGGTATAACATGCTGCACGATTACTATACAATTTTGGATCATCTGGATTACGTCGAAGAGCTTCGGAATAGTGTTTAATGCCAGTATTTACTTTCAGCTTTACTTCTTCGGCTTTGGCTAGATCAATGTAGACCTTACGTTCTCAATTAATTTAATTACCACCATAAAATATTTTGAACAAAAAATGGAACAATTACTTTCCTTTCCTGTCCCCAATTTTAGGTGGAGAAGTTTTTCGATACCCCAAATGCTTAAATTAGGTCAGAAAATGAATCTTTATGTGGGGCTATTTCAAAGTGTGGACCTCAAATGTTGACAATTTTTGATGGAGATGATTCGTGAAGGCAGGGAACCTCAAATGTCTAATTATGGATATTTCATTCAAAAAATGTAGCTAAAACTTTCAAAACACCGAAAATCGAAAGGTAGCATTACACTGTGCAACATTGTCAAGGTAATTTTGTGCAAACAACTTCTACTGCCGATTTTATGAAAGTATAGACCCAATCGACAAAAACCCTATTTGTTAGGTCGGGTTAAGATTTTATGGCTTCATCTAAATATGGCTAAATACTGACTTTTTAGAGTAAATCGAGGCAATATCTCTGAAACCAATTCGAATCTTGTTTAAACCTCTGAAGCAAACCTGTTGAAATGAGCATAAAGAAAATATTTGGAGAAATAATCACCTTGAAAAACTGCATTTGTTGCCTCAAAATGCATAATATATCTAAAAATTACTTTATTTCGTACATTTCGCACCATATCTCCAAAACTGTCACATTTTTCGTTAACTTTTCTTTGAAAGAAATATCCGCTGAGTGTAATTCACAACTCTTCCAAACATTCCATTCTTGTAAAATGCCTCTACCAACCTATTTGTAGCACATTTTCAAAGAAAATTCGATAAATATATCAGCACTGCTTTGAAATCCCATAAATGAAAATAAACAGGTATTGTGAATATTGTTTGAAATATGCTTTTTAGAAAGTATGATATGAAATACAGCCTAAGCAACATGAAATAAATATTTTAGAATTTCAGAATGTTCTGAAGAATTGCTGAGCACATTGTTTGGAAAATTTTTGCGAAAGCTTACTAGGTTCAACTCCCAATAGTTTAGCTGCTACTGACCATAATTCCAGAAATTATCTAAACTTTCATATATTTTATCGATTTTGATGAGCTAGTTGCTGTTTTTCCCAGTTCTTCTGCTTGACACGTAAATTCTTTACTTTAGGGCGAAGTAAAATTCTTATTAGTTTCTAAGATAAAGCCCGGATCAGTTGGCAAAGATGTGTTTATAAAATCCAAACCCGATCTAACAACACGAAACCCAACTAAGGTTTTTGTAGTCTCAGTGTGTACTTTCAGAAAATACCTATTAGAAGTTGTTTGCATTTTCAGTGTTGCACAGTGTTATATGGAGGCTACACCAAAACAAGTTGACAATTTTCAATGAAGAAGCTTTGCGACCTCTTTGAATCTCAAATGTCTAAAAATGTAGCTAAAATGCCCAAAATAGCGAAAATTTCGAGGTACGTATATATGGGGCCCACGTTTTGGTATAGGCCCCATATCCAATCTTCGAATTTAATCTGCCTATTGAAAAAATACACTCGGGAGTATAACGTTTTAACTCAATTATTGTAGACGCTAAAGTCATTACAACGGACAGACATATGGACAGACGGACACAGCTAGTACATAAATCGATTGCAAAATACGTAATTTTTGCAAACTTTTGGAGAAAGAAATAGCTAGTTCTTGGAAACCATAATGTATATTGTGTTTATGTTTTTTTGTTTGCCTTACCGTAGCGTTTACACGTAGTGAGCTATTTTTTCACCAGGTACTAACTTTTAGTAAAATTCCAAGTTTAATGGAATAAAACTTTCAGGGAACAATATGGAACCAGGTTTAGTATTTGCAGAAATATAGCTGGGAGTGTCCTATTTTTTAAATTTATTGAAATTACATGAGTAAAAAAGTGTGGTTTTACCAAGCCGTTTCACATACAAATGAATATTTTTATATCCTACACCACTATGTGGGGAGGTTATTATACGTTGGTTTTGGCCAAAAAGTTTGTAACGCATCGAAAAACTGGTGTTAGACCCACACTTATATTCATATACCAAAATGAATGTCTCGACGAGCTGAGTCGATCTGGCTATGTGTGTCTGTCCGTCCGTCCGTCCGTCTGTCCATCTAAACCTTGTAGTCACGCTACAGGTCGCAATTTTGATTGGATCGTCACCAAATTTTGGGTGTTGATGAAGATCCCGGAGGGGAAGAAGCCTATTGACTTTGGTGATGGTCGGATAATATTCAAGGGTCGGAATGGCAAAAAAAAACTTATTTGGGGAAAAAGTCAACGCTTTTTCCAAGGTGAATATCTCAGGTTCCATAAGGGGTATACCAAAAGCAAAACCAGACAATGAAAGTAGAAAATATTACCTTTACATCGATGTGAAGTAAGTTGTCATAGGTGGTCAAACAACCGATATATTGCAATAGACGGTAATGCATCCCTATTTTTGTGCAATCACACTACAGGTCGGATCCACACGAAATTTTGGAAGTTGATAGGAGTCTCACAGAGAAAGAAGCCTATTGATGGTTGGCGGACATCCCACTTTTCCATTTTTATACCCTCAGCATTTATGTTAACGAGGGTATATACACTTTCATACGGGCAAAATGTGCCTCATCGAAATAATGGTTTTAGACCCCAAGTATGTTTGGACGAAATCCGTTTCAGATAACTCTTGAAAGGATTAACCGATTCGGTCCAAAATTTGACTTTCGTAATATTTTGTCCAAACTTAGTTTAAGTTCGCAGATGGGTTATATCGGTCCACTCCTTCCGGTACCTCCCTCACAAAAGTTCGAAAATGTTCGGAAAATTTGTGCGCACGATAACTCTCGAAGAGAGTAACCGATTTGGTCCACACTTTGCACATCGTGAAATTTCTACCAAACTTAGAAGAGGTTCCAATATGGACTCAATCGGTCCACGCCTTCTGGTACTTCCCACACAAAATTTCGGAAAAGTTCAGTCTAGGACCTGCTCTCGAATAGTTTTGAATTTTGCTGTAACAACTTGTATTCACGGCTGTACAAGTGAGAAAATAGCCTGAAAGTTTCAAAAACCCCTATGACACCGTGTGTAGTGGTTGGAGCGCAAGATAACTCTCGAACGGATCTGCCGATTCGGTCCAAAATTTGGCCTTCATAATATGTTGTCCAAACTTTAAGTTCGAAGATAAACCATATCGGTTCACTCCTTCAGGTACCTTCTCCATAAAAGTTCAAAAATGTTCGGAAAAATTGTGCGCACGATAACTCTTGAAGGGACGCACCGATTTGGTCCATACTTTACGCATCCTAATATATCTACCAGATATAGATCAGGTTTGAATATGGACTATATTTGCCCATTCCTTCGGGTACCTCCCACACAAAATTTCGGATAAGTTCACTTTAAAACCTGCTCTTGACTAACTTTGATTTTTGTTGAAGCAACCTGCAATCTCAATTACAACGGTAAAAGTTTTTTCAGTGGTAAGTCCATACTTCTTGGGAAAACAGCCCGAAAGTTGTAAAAACACCCTATGGCACCATATGTAGTAGTTGGAGAGCAAAATAACTCTCGAACTGATAGACCGATTTGGTCCAAAATTTGGCCTTCGTCATATTTTGTCCAAACTTAGTTTAACTTCCAAAATGGCCCATATCGGTCCTCCTCCCCCACAAAAGTTCAACATTTGTGTCCAGGTGCAGTTTAGGGTCTGTTCGGAGATGCTTTGGAAGTTTATACCGATTATGTACAGCCATATTATGTTTTCCGTGGACAAGTCCATGCTTCCTGGCATACTGGTCCAATAGGTGTACGATAACCCACTGAAATGACTAGTGGGCGCGATATCTATCGAAAAGATATGACTCTCAAAATAAGATCCACTTCTGTAATGCACTATGTCGGTCCATTCCCTCCTCCGCAAAACTTTTTAACTTTAATCCTAATCCAAGTTCAAATGTCCAAAATGTGCCACAAAATTCTGAAAATACCCTAAATACATTCGATCTGTCCCTATATGAAAGTTCCAATTGACATAGGCTGAGGGTATATCTCTGTCGGCAACGACGACTGATACTTTTTTACTTGTTTAATAATATTATTATTGATAGTATTAGTATTATTACTATTATTATTGTTTTCATTATTATTTTTATTATTTGTATTAAAAACTCCTTTTATTTTTCCCTTTCTCTTTCATTGTTTAATTTAAACACTCTCACCACTTGTCTTTCCACTCAAAACATTGTATTTCACTCTAGAGGGGAAGTACACTTCTTCTTGAGTTGAACTATCATTTTAAATTCACTTTTGTTCTGAGTTCTACTCTTAGTTAGTTGTGTGGTCATTAAATACATCGAAGATGATGTCAGCTCAAATCGACAAGAAACGTGGATATTTGTTTCGTTTTGTTGGCGCGAATTCTTCATATTTTTTGTAAGATTCGTAAGATTTTAATTTGAAATATTTCTGTTTGTAGGGAAAATGGGGTGTGGGTTGTGGGGGTGGATTATACGCTTTTATTTTGTGTTTTTAAGAGTCATCATACCACGATGACGACATGACAATAATAATCACAAATTATGCATTTATTTTGTTGTTTTTAAGACTTGTGGGAAGTCTAAATGTGATAGTCCCGGTCTTAATACATTTCATAAAATGAAATCAATGTTCTTACTGAGAAATTGTACGTGTGTATTAAATTTGGTTTTATTACTCATTATGATTAAAAAGGTCATTTACCCTGTTAATTTAAATGGTGATAAATTTTATGAGAATTAAAATACTGTTGCCCTACAATCCTACGTTTAGGAGTTTTTTCTTGGTTTTGGTTTTTTATTAGTTAAAAAACTTCTCCACCAAAAATAGAGGACGTACGACAGTATTTTATATGTACTGATAATAAACATACATATATGAGGCTTGTTCAAAAAATCAAACTGACTATAAAGATCTCACCGGAGCCTTTTGAATGGGTCAACCGATTTATTCAAGCTAAGCCCCTCCTAATATTTTGGGTCATGTCGTTCAACAATTTTCGCTATAATGATGAAGATGATAACTCTTAGTAACCGGTTTGTTCCACACTTTGCACATCGCAATATTCGCCCTGGCATACCTCAGGGTGGCATAAGGACTATATCGGTCTGCACCTTATGTGGCCCTCACGCCAAATACTAAACATTTTCGCTAAAACCGTGAGCATAATAACCCTCGAAGGAAGTAACCGATTTGATTCGAACAGTGTACAACCGTAATATTTCTTTCAGACATAGATCAGGTTCGAACATGGACTATATCGGATTGTAGCAGAGTGAGGTCTCCTAAGATAATGGCACAAAACCTTAAAAATCATTCAAAGCTGATCGGTTCATTCTTTTTAGAGGAGATGCCGCATTAAAAGACGAAATCTTAGATCAAATGAATAACCTTGCAACACAATTTTAAATGACTGATGCCTTACGATAACTTACGAATTGAGTATCCGATTTGACCGAAACTTTGCCCATCTTAATATTTCTTCCAAACGTTCATCACGAAGAACAAGTCTACATGGGACAACATCTGAGGGTACCTCTCTCACAAATGTTTAAAATTATCACTTATGTTCAGGCTGTTCTAGTATTATTTTAAAATTTGTATTGAAGATGATTCTGCAATTCTGATTACAATTGTATAATTTTTTCCTGACCGGTACCTCCCTTATAAAAGTTTAAAATTTTCGCTTAAGCAGATTTTGAAAGGATGTTCGAGGATAATTTTTATATCCTTCGTGACATGATGATTTAAATCGGTCCACTCCTTCCGGTACCTCCCCCACAAAAGTTCGAAAATGTTCGGGAAATCTGTACGCACGATAACTCTTGAAAGGAGTAACCGATTTGGTCCGTACTTTGCACATCGTGAAATTTCTACCAGACTTAGATGAGGTTCCAATATAGACTCAATCGGTCCACTCCTTCGGTAACCTCCCACACAAAATTTCGGAAAAGTTCAGTTTAGGACCTGCACTCGGATCGCTTTGATTTGTTGTAGCAAGTTGTATTCACTGCCGCCCATATGACGGTACAAGTTTCATCAAGGGCAAGTCCATACTTCCTGAGAAAATAGCCTGAAAGTTGCAAAAAACCCTATGACACCGTGTGTAGTGGTTGGAGCGCAAGATAACTCTCGAACGGATCTGCCGATTCGTTCCAAAATTCGGCCTTAGTAATTTTTGTCCAAACATAGTTTGAGATTGAAGATAAGCCATATCGGTCCACTCCTTCAGGTACCTCCCCCACAAAAGTTCAAAAATGTTCGGGAAAATTGTTCGTACTGTAACTCTTGAAGGGAGTGGCCGATTTGGTCCATACTTTACACATCCTAATATATCTGCCAGATATAGATTAGGTTTAAATATGGACTATATTTGTCCACTCCATCCGGTACCTCCCACACAAAGACCTGATATGGAATCACTTTAATTTTCGTTGAAGCAACTTGCATTCGCTGCCTCAATTGCGATGGTAAAATTTTTTTTTCAGGGGCAAGTCCATACTTCTTGAGCAAACAACCCGAACGGTGTAAAAACCCCCTATGGCACCCCCATGGTCTATGTCGGTCCATTCCTTTAAGTACCTCCTCCGCAAAACTTTCGAACTTTAATCCTAATCAACATTTTTGTCTGTTCATACGCTCAAAATTTTAAAACCCCCTAAATACATAAATTTTTTGGGAAAAAAGTTTTTCAATTTACACAGGCTGAGGGTAAGTCTCGGTCGGCAAAGCCGACTGTTATTTTTTACTTGTTTATATAAATTTCAACATACGTTATCTCCGAAAAATTGTCTATGTTTGAAAAACTATAACTTTATAGTAACACCATTAATCGACAAAAGTCTTTGAGGATTGTCCTACTTGAAGTGTTCTCAATAAAATAAAACAATAAAATTATAAAAAAGTCAAAAACAAATTTTTCGATTTGTTTCCACTGAGGCACCATTGTGCGGCATAATTATTGTGTTTGGTTTGCTTTTGTTGCTGTTTTTTTCCTTTTTTTTTGGTCAGTGGATGAGGGTATATCTCCGTCAGCACAGCTGACTGATACTTTCTTACTTGTTTTAACTTTTATAATTAGATCGTTTTAGGGTAAATATAGGGGACATGAACGATAATAAATCCTAAACAGCATCAATGGGCGAACAAATTCGACAAAGTCCGTAAGACTTGCAGAAAGTTTGTAGACAAAATCTGTTTATAAATTTTAAATCCTCAATGCATAACTCGGTTTTGCAATGGACCCAAAGAAATGGAAGAATAAACTCCATAAAATGTTATCATTAAAACTTAATACGACGGGTCGCTGACCGGCGTCTGCTAGTAAAAAAATAAAAAAAATCTGAATGATACTTACAAATATTTAACCCAATTATTACAAGTCTTCTTTTGTTATAGTTTGGATGTTCCGAACAGATTTATAGCGTTCCGGTTAACTTAGAGTTAAAAGTGATCAATAAATTTCATGGAGGAGCTTCTTGGCATTATCTTTTTATGTATTTTGAAAACCTCCAAATTGGTTTATTTTGCGTTTTAAAATCCATTCAATAGTAAAAGAAAAAATATAATAATGACCATAAACATAAATCCCTTGTTTTTTTTTTGCGAAAGATTCTTAAAACGATATTCTAATATCATTTGTTTATTATTTGCAAAATGTACTTTTGATTCGCCAAATCCAAAATTATTAGTCAATATCAGTCATTGAGATTTGATATACTTTTTAAACCTTATCTTTTCTTTAAAAATCTATTGCTTCATACCCTTTAAAAACTTTCCTTCCTATTAATATACAAATTACCTATTTACCATTTTCCTTGAACTATTATTTCATATACCTTCAATACAAATTAAGTTCGCACACCATACACCCCCTGTTAACAATTCAATCTCTGTGTGTGACATCATCTTCATAACCATTTTTTGGGTTTTTGCTTTTTCGCAACAAACTGTGATATCCTTCAAACAACAAGTTAGTTGAAAGCTTCGCAAAAAGGAAGTAATTTCTTTTACATATTTGAAAATGGCTAACGAAGGATATATTTAACATTCAGCCTGACCAAAAAATGCGAGTGAAACACGCAACGGCTGGCGTCTACCCATATACAAAGCGTGTTATTGGTGTTAAAGTATGTGTGCCTAGGAAGTTTATTTGGAGATTTATGACAGCTACAAAAAGAAAAGCGTGATATCATTATTGTTTCTCTTTATACTTGTGTTTGAAGAGTATTTGCTGTTTTTACAAATCTCTTTCACTCTAATTTGGGTGTAAGTGAGTGAAATTGTTTGAGTGTGTAAATCAATTAGAAACTCAATACCAAGACGCGTTGTATTTAAACAGCATAAAGTACGTTTATATATAAACGGATTTAATAAAACCACTGGGGTTTAAATGTCAATTGCAGGGTATAAGAGTCCGAAAAAATAAAGAAAATTTTTAAGGGGTAATCGTGAAGAAATTTTTTTAGATAAATTTTTGGTAGGTTTCACTAGAGGATTTCAACGATCATCGATCATAAAAATAACGGATTTTTTAGAGCGAAGACAAGTTGTTACAACAAAAACCAAAGTGATTCAAATCCCAAAATTTGGACCAATTCGACTGATCTGTTAGAGAGTTAGCCGGCCACTACACATGGTGCCATAGGGGTATTTTAAACCTTTCGGACTTTTTTCTCAGGAAGTATGGACTTTCACCTGAAAAAACCGTTTTTACAAATAGAAGCAAAACCATTTGAGAGCAAGCCTTATACTGCCCTCTTCAAAAATTTTTGTGTGGAAAGCACTCGAAGGTGTGGGATCATATAATCCAGGTTCGAAAAGTATGAACCAAAACGGTTACTCCCTTCAAGAATTATCGTGCGCACAATTTTGCGAACATTTTCAAACTTTTGTGGGCGAGGTACCTGAAGAAGTGGACCTAATTTCACAGGAAGTATGGACTTGTCCCTGATAAAACTTGTACCATCGTAATGAAGCGATTAAAGAGCAGGTCCTTAACTGAACTTATCCGAAATTTTGTGTGGTAGGTACCCGACGGAGTGGACCGATAGAGTCCATATTGGAATCTCATCTAAAATTTCACGTTGTGCAAAGTGTACACTAAATCGGTTACTCGCTTCAAGAGTTATCGTGCGCACAATTTTTCCGAACCTTTGTTGGGGAGGTGTCTGAAGGCGTCGACCGATATGGCTCATCTTCGAACTTAAACTAAGTTTGGATAAAATATTACTTACTTACTTACTTACTTAGTTGGACCATTACAGAACATTTGTTCCATAGACCGAACTAAGAAAAGATCTCCATTCCTCTCTGTTTTTCGCTTGACTTTTTGGAATACCACGCCTTTTCATTTCTTCATCCACTTGTATGCTCCATCGAAGCTTAGGCCTGCCGATTCTGCGTGCAACGCCATGTGGCATGTATTCATACGCCTTTTTAGCGGGTTCATCATCGCTCATTCTCATGATATGGCCTAGCCAACGCAATCGTTGCATCTCGATACGTTTAACTATATGCATGTCTTTGTATAGCTTATATAGCTCGTGGTTCATACGACGTCGATATTCACCGTCAACGCAAATCGGCCCGTAGATCTTTCGAAGAATTTTTCTCTCAAACACACCAAGCACTGCCTTATCTGCATGCGCAAGTACCCATGCTTCGGAGCCATACATTAGCACGGGTAGTATCAGCGTTTTGTATAGTGTTATTTTTGTTTGACGAGATGTGGCTTTGTTTTAAAATTGCTTACTTAGACCATAGTATCATCTGTTGGCCAATGCAATTCTTCTTCTTATTTCACAACTGATGTTGTTTGTTGTGTTTATGGCAGTGCCGAGGTAGACGAAGTCTTTAACTACCTCAAAATTGTAGGTACCAACTTCCACAGTTGGTCCGAGCTCTATGGACGCTTTGCGCGTCGACACCATCAATTTGGTCTTTTCGCCGTTTACCGCCAGACCCACATTCGCAGATTCTGCTTCGACCTTCCTAAAGGTATCAGTTACTTCCTTTACTGATCGTCCCATGATGTCTATGTCATCAGCATAGGCAAGTAACATGTGGCTATTGGTGTAAATAGTGCCATTTCTTTTGACATTTGCATCTCGTATTACCTTTTCCAGCAAAGTGTTGAATAGGTCACACGAAAGGCTGTCTCCTTGTCTGAAACCTCTTTTGGTACAAAATTCTTCGGAGAGGTTCTTCCCAATTTTAACTGAGGACCTAGTATCAGTTAAAGTCATCTTACAAAGCCGGATGAGCTTTGCGGGGATACAAAATTCAGACATTGCGTGGAATACCTTTGATCGGACGGGACTGTCGAATGCTGCTTTATAATCGACAAAAAGGTGAAATGTGTCGATCTGCATCTCTTGGGTCTTCTCTAGGATTTGCCGCAGGGTAAATATCTGGTCAATGGTGGACTTGCCAGGTCTAAAGCCACATTGGTAGGGTCCAATCATTTCGTTGACCATTGGATTTAGTTAGTGGATAAAATATTACTAACGCCAAGTTTTGGACCAAATCGGTTCATCCGTTCGAGAGTTAGCGTGCGCACCAGCCAGACAGACAGACGGACGGACATGGCTAAATCAACTCCAAATTGTCTGAAACGGACGAACCAAACATACTTGGGGTCTAAAACCAATATTTGGATGAGGCACATTTTGCCCTATGAAGGTGTATATAGCCTCGTTAGCAAAAATACTGAGGGTATAAAAATTTATAAAATGCCGAAAATCGTGAGGTGGACCGAACTTCTGTACTTAGTTATAAAGCAGAAAGATAGATCTACGGGCGTCATTATAAGGACTTAGAATTTTAGGCCGATCGACTTTGCCGGCAGACATTAAAAAGAAACCCAATGTGGAGGTTTTCCAATACATTATAGCTGTTATAAGAATTGCGAGAACTATTACAAATAAAGTTTAAAATTAATCCGCTAACAGGTCTCCATATTTTCTTAAGCCTAAATATTTAAACTTTTGTGGGATGGTACCGGAAAAGGGGACCGATATCGTCCATCTTCGAAGTGATAGGACCAAATCGAGAACTCGCTTTAAGATACAGAAGGAATCAGCTTTGGCCTCAAAAAATATATAATATGAGCCACGTAATCCACATTCCAACTCGACTTAAGTGTGAGTGTCTTATTACGATGTGAATATGTTGGACTTATGTCAATTACTCCCTTCGATAGTTGTCGTGATCACCAGGAAGCAGGAAATAAGAATCTCAAGTACTACCTTCTACGAAAATGTCAAAACACTTCGGGAGCAACCCTTAAACTGCACTATTAGAACATGCGCATTTGCCATGCTAGTTGGTGCTGTCAAGGTTTCTGGGAGCTCTAGGCCATTATCTCAGGAAAAAGTACTTGCCCACGAAAAAATTGGACCTGTCGTAAAGGGGCCGCAAGGACAAAATGCTGAAAAATTGTCAAAATTACTCGAGTGGAGCTCTTAAACTTCACTTTTTCGAATTTTGTGTAGCGAAGTAGCGGACCGATATGGCTCAGCTTCGAACTTAAACTACGGACGGACAGGACTAAATCGACTATAAATTTTCTGAAACGAATTTCGTCCAAACGTTAAGGTTGGGCTATACAAAGTTTGCACCAAAAGGGTTACTCATAAAATAAAATATAAATGTTCCACAAACATCCCATACGGGACTTCTCTCATATCAATGAGTGCACCCCGATTCATATTAGCTCAATGATATGGGACCTACTGTTTATCGCCGAATCCGAACGGCGTGTCTTAAGACACCACTTTGTAGAGAAGTTTTTCATGGCTGAAATACTCAGGAAATGTCGCCAACATTACTGAGGGGTATTTTGCCACCGTTGAAAATTTTGATGTTGACTGACCCACGACCTTCAGCGTGCAAGGCGGGTGTGCATACCATTGCACCACGGTGGCACTCACTTCTGGAAATATCGTACTCCTAACTTTAGCAACAAATTTTGAATTTTTGCTCATTTTCCAGACTACGGTCACTAAGCACAGTGGATCCACTTGTATGGAGAAAGTGGCCAAAAATACTTAGAGTGTAAAAATGAAGCCAATGTGCCGGTTACACTTTTGTGCTGCTGCGAAGAGTGTTTTAAGAAACCACGAGCGTAACATTCTCCCCCCTTTCTCCTCTGGAGGGGGTATACGGTAAAAATTGTTTTATGCTGTTAATACAAAATGACATGAACAAATGTCCCGATTATCTTATGATGCAAAAATAGGCTTGGGGAAACAAAACAATATCCGAAACAACATAAAATCCAACCAATTTAGTGGATTAAAAAAATCAATATTTTTGTCTGAAAATTGGTAAAATTTTTAATAAAGATCTTATATATAGATCTTATAGCGTTCTTCCTGGAAGGCACGTACCGCCAACGTAAGACTAATTTGGAGGAAGATTTCTTCATCTTGCCACTGATACCAATTATGTTAATGTACGTGGTCTGATAACAGAGTTATACGCTAATATATCCATAGAAACTCTATTCTAGGGCAGCTTTAGTCAGCGACTCACCATTTATAGTCTGGCACTAGATGGCAGCTGAATTTAATACTGAATAATTTTAAACCCATGACCTACTTTGGAAAATTATTCCCGAGGTGGGCAATGGTGGGCATCATGACTAAAACCTTAGATCAAATTTAAGTATATGATCGAATTGGCATTACAAAATACACTAAGAAAACACTATTTTTTAATGAAAATTAAGCTATTACCTCCTCCTTCAAAATTCACTACAATATTTTGCTATGCGTATTAGTGTCGCGATATTTTGAATATACATATTTGCTTGCACTTAAAATATAGGTTGTACTCACAACAAAAAATATTAGTCAAATGTTCCGATTTTTGAAGCTATTCTTAAGAAGATCGCGTTCTAATGAAACAAAAACTAATATATGTTTAAAAAGGTCCATTTCATAGCTGTCAGTGTTGCCAGATGTTGTACCAAAATTATGACATTCATTTTTTATTTTTGGCCAATGGGTGGATCCACTGTGCAATGTGGGAGCTATCGACCAATTTCTCTTTTATCGGCATTCGGTAAATTTAAAGGGTCTTAAGGGGATAAACTTATGATTATTGTCGAGGATAAACGGAAAGAAAATGGCTTTGTTAGACCCGATACTCGCACGAGGCTTTGAAGAAGCGAGCGAGGTACCTTTATTACCACCCTTTTTAACCATTGCCTGAATTTATGTTATTTCCCCAGAGCATGGAAAAACGCTATTACGGTTCCAATTTTGAAAAAAGGCGCGAATTCGGAACAGTATTGGAGCTATCGTCCAATTTCTCTTTTATCGGCATTTGGTAAATTGTTTGAAAGGGTCTTAAGGGATAAACTCATTTTTATTGTTGAGGATAAACGGGTTATCAAAGATAATCAATTTGGATTCAAAGCCAGTGAAAGGTCTGAATAGTAGGTGTGGAACCATTGCTGTTAGCCTAGATCGATTTCGATTCTGTCTGGCATAATGACTTGCTTTACAAACATTCGGTTTTGGCGAGCGCTTATGCCGATTAGTTGCTAGATTCCTCTGGAATCGCCACTTTTGTGTTAGAGTTGGAGACCAACTATCTAGCCGTAAGCCAGTTCTAGCAGGAGTACCCCAAGGTTCCATTTTGGGGCCTTTACTGTACAACATTTTTGTCAGCGATATTCCAGATCTGCCCCTGGGAAATTTGCTGATGATGTTTTTATCGCTTCACTTATCGCTGATGTTTTTATCGCTTTTACTGTTCCTAGAGCCAGTACTTGTACAGTACAGTACTACATGAATTTTTCTCTCTGTGGGGCCTTCAAGTAAACCCTAATAAATGTTCAGCGGTTTTAATAAAAGAGAAACCCCGTACCGTATACTTCTCTTCTTTATTTGCGCATCCGTGTTTCGGATATATGCGATCATATAATAATTACAGATTATTTGTTGATTTACAATTTTTCTTATGTTTAACAAAAATGGATTTTTATAAATATATATATCTGTTTTTGGCGGCATTCAATAAACTTCTTTCATTTTGATGTCCGGTCCATGTCAGAATATTTTTCAGCCAAGAAACTTGTTTTCTTCCTCTGCATGGTCTTCCATCAACTGATCCTTTGATAATTTTTTGCAGAAGAATATATTTATCCCAGGTATGACACTTTTCTTGTTTTAACTGTTTTAAGGAGTTGGCGATCTTGATTCATTCTTCTTAGTACCTCGTCATTTCTTATGCGATCTGTCCACGGTATTTTAAGTATTTTTCGGTATATCCAAATTTCAAATGATTCCAGTTTTCTTTCATCCATCGCCTTTATTGTCCATGTTTCTGATGCATATAATAAAACAGACCAGATGTAGCATTTGATGAATCTGGTTTTAGTTTGTATACCGATGTCAGTATCTTGTTGTATCTGTACCGTACCCATACCCAAATTTTAAATCTTACTTCCCGGCATTAAATTCGTCTAGCCGACAGCAAAAATATCTGGTTGTGATCATTAACCAGAAACTTGATTTATCAGACATGTGGACTATGTTCTGGGGAGAGCTAAGGGTATTTTCTTTGCGTACCACAGCCTACTCAACAGAAATGGAGATTTAACTCAGGTCAAGTCAAAGTTCTTTTGTACCGTCATGTAATAAGACCAGTAGTCTCGTATGCCTTTCCCATTTGGTTTGGGAATTCCTCACACCAGATGGAGTGGCTGCGTAGATGGGAGAAGTGTGTGCTTAGGGTATGTTTAGGTTTAAAGAGTTATGTTATACGGAATGACAAATCCACCTACTGTCGAAATATTTACCGTCTAGCCAATTATGAAAGGAGCCATTAAATTCATTGGAACGAGCGAGCACCTGGACAATGCGTTGGTTGCAGAGTCGCTCCATTACGGATACAATGGTCAATTTCTTCAAGACAAAAGACACCTACCGCCTTGAAGAAGACCGGTTGCTTTTTGATGATGACCATCGCCTTTTATTCTACTACAGGCGATACAACACATACAACACCACTGATACAGTGTATGTCGCTTATCAGTGAGTTGTATGTGTTGCATTTTGTATATACACTAGCGGTCATCTGAATAGGTTTGAATTTTTTTCTTTTTATATGTTAAGGTATCTTCTGATGTGTTCGTATTAAAGATCCATACTATTTAGTTTTTGAGAGTCCTATCCTATGCCAACATTCCCAAGAAAAAACTTGACGGTGTTGCCATATTTTCGGAAAATATCCCAATTAGAATAAAAAATGTACAAAAAAGTGTCCAATTTTTGCGATCATCAGAATAGGTTTGATTCAAATAAAATTGAAAAATTGTACTACCCATACAAATATTGCGCAATTTTTTGGTTTAGTTTAGTAAAATGGAACATTCTGATAAATCCTACAACAAATTTGACCCGCTTTATTAGGAACGTGGGTTCAATTCTCCACATTGAAAAGTTACCAAGAATTTTCAGATAAAATCAAGAAATATTCAAACAAAAACGTTTTATAAACTTGCTTTAAATGACTTTTTGATTTCGTAAGATCTCTTCTGAGCTTCGAAAATTGTCTGAAAGCAAATACCAAGTGTAGCCATATAATTAGGATCGTTAATGTAGAAAGGTTATTGAAAATAGTTGGTATTTTAGTTCAAGTTTCATTTTTTAACTATCCTTGCAGTACAAATTTAAATATTATCATGGTCACAAATCCACCATAGTGGACCACATGTATCAATTATGTTCGAAAATTGGTCTGGAAGAAAGTTTCTTTGGCGACAATAAAGTAGAAAATTGTAATTCATATTTAACTCAAAGGGCATGATATCGCCGACTTTTATAGTGCTGTATAACTTCAGTAGTCCTATATTTTGTACTTATTCGTGTTTGTTTTATGACTTGTGAACAGAAAAAACTTTTTGACCTGACTATATAGGTATTACAGCACTATAAAAGTAGGCGATATCATGCCCCTTTGAGTTAAATTTGAATTACAATTTTCTACTTTATTGTCGCCGAAGAAACATTCTTCCAGACCAATTTTCGAACATTAATGATACATGTGGTCCACTATGGTGGATTTGTGACCATGATAATACTTAAATTTGTACTGCAAGGATAGTTAAAAAATGAAACTTGAACTAAAATACCAACTATTTTCAATGACCTTTCTAAATTAACGATCCTAATTATATGGCTACACTTGGTATTTGCTTTCAGACAATTTTCGAAGCTCAGAAGAGATCTTACGAAATCAAAAAGTCATTTAAAGCAAGTTTATAAAACGATTTTGTTGGAATATTTCTTGAATTTATCTGAAAGTTCTTGGTAACTTTTCCATGTTGAGAATTGAACCCACGTTCCTAATAAAGCGGGTCAAATTTGTTGTAGGATTTATCAGAATGTTCCATTTTACTAAACTAAACCAAAAACTTGCGCAAAATTTGCATGGGTAGTACAATTTTTCAATTTTATTTGAACCAAACCTATTCTGATGATCGCAAAAATTGGACACTTTTTTGTACATTTTTTATTATAATTGGGATATTTTCCGAAAATATGGTAACACCGTCAAGTTTTTTCTTGGGAATGTTGGCATAGGATAGGACTCTCAAAAACTAAATAGTATGGATCTGTAATACGAACACATCAGAAGATTACTTAACATATAAAAAGAAAAAAATTCAAACCTATTCAGATGACCGCTAGTGTACATATGTAAATAGTCTAGGTTTTTGTTTTTTCTTTAAATTCTAGTTTAAAGTATTTTTTCGGATTCAACGAACAATCGTACCGTTATATGAAGCTTCATATGTAACCATGGACTAATGAATGTATAGACTACAAATATTTCTCAGCTCTTATCTTCGAAAAAATATGAAGCAATAGATGTCGCAGACAGTTGTTTACGCGTTGAGGGAAAGTTACTCTCTTCACTCAAACTAAAATGTTTAAAAATATAAACATTTATGAAGTTATTATTCACCGAAAATGATGTTGAAAGAATGATGTCGAAAAAAAAAATACAAAGACAGTCGCCAAATTTTAGAAAAACGAAAAAATTGTTTTCAAAGTCGAGTGGTTTCATTAGCCCCAGTTATGACTAGACACAACATCACTTTGTGCGACATTTTGTAGGAACGGAAAATTAAAGCTTTTGCTGTCTATACTTTTATTTGTCTATGATGTAACAATGTTCTTAGCAATACTGCTTAGCGACATCTATGAAAGCTTTATTATGCTTTCTGTTAAACTTTTTAATCTACGAAGCTTTCACATATGCTTTCTGTTAGGCTTTCCAATGTAGATAGTGATTTTCCTTCAAGTTTTAATATAACTTTCGTCTGTCACTGTCCATTCGGCCATCTGTTGGTTGCATAATGAACCAAGTCTTGTTGGTTCTGTCATTCAAAGTAATTCCCGGTTGTGCTTTTGTACATGGATGAACATTTTTATACACAAATTGATGACGATATGTTTGGGATGTTTGTGGAGCAATTATATATACAAAAATGTGTTTTATTAAATTTAGATTACACTTCAGATATCTTGGTGGAAATCTTTTAAATCGTTATTTCAATACCAATGAATTCTTCCATTGAAATTTTATTCGGTGGGAGAACTATATTTGCATTAGAAGAAAATTTCTCATGTGGACGACTTTGTGGTCATTTGTAAGAGGAGTTGGTAGGTATTAATATGAAGACATGAAGACGAAGAAGTAGTGGTCTTCTATAAGAAGACCTATTGGTATTCTATAAGAAGACCTTTTGTTATTCTATAAGAAGACCTTGGGGTCTTCTATAAGAAGTCCTTGAGGTCTTGTATAGGAAGACCTTGTGGTTTTCCATAGGAAGATATTGTAGACTTCTTTAGGAAGAATGTGTTGTACTCTGTAAGAAGAAGACTTTGAGGTCTTTCATAAGAATACCGTTTGGTATTCTATAGGAATAACTTGTATTCTTCTATAGAGAGATGTTGTTGTCTTCTATAAGAAGAACTTGTGGTCTTCTATAAGAATACCATGTATTCTTCTATAGAGAGACGTTGCTGTTTCCTAAAGAAGACCTTGTTCTATTCTATAAGAAGACACCGCGTTCTTCTATAAGAAGAGGTAATGGTCTTCTATAAGAAAATCTTGTGGTCTTCCATCAGAAGACCTTGTTGTCTTCTATAAAGATACTTTATGTATTCTATAAGAAGACCTAATGGTCTTGTATGAGAGGACCTCCGAGAAGAAAACCATGCGGTCTTCCATATAAAGACTTTGTGGTCTTATAGGAGACCTCAACATTTTTCTGTAGCTGACCACCAGGTCGTCCTATAGAAGACCAAAAGTTTTTCTTATAAAAGACAACAAGGTCGCCTGTAGAAAATAGCAAGATCTTCTTATAGAAGACCACAAGACCCATAAGACCTTTTATTCTTCTATAAGATGACCTTGTGGTCATCTATGAGAAGCCATTGGGTTCCTCTATAAGAAGACCTTGCGGTCTTCAGCTCATCGATAAGAACACCTGGTGGTCTTCTATAAGAATACATTATGGTTTTTTGTAAGAAGTTATCATGGTCTTCTATAGGTTATGTTAGGTTAGGTTTGGGGATGTGTAGTCAATATATATTGACTGCGCCACTCGGAACCCTTTCGCTCCATTGTGATCATCCATAAATCAGAAAGAAGAGGTTCAGAATTACCTGAAAAGGCAAAAGAAGTAAAGAAAAGAGGGTGGGGTTGGGAAAGTAATAATAGATGGATTATTAAAGATGAAGATGTAATAGAAGTTGGCAACCCTTGTACTGAGAACATCAGGAAAAAGTTAAGCTCCGTCGCTACAAATTTTCTTTAAAGAAAAAAGGTGTAAATACCACTTAAAACGTTATAAAAATCGAACCATATTAATAAAAAAGATTGTATTTTTCAAAAGTACTCGAAAATGCCTGCTACAAGCAGAAGAAGTATAAAAAATACTAAAATAATTTGTGGCCAATGCAAACGTGTTGTAAACGAAGAAGAAGAAGATTCTATTGTGTGCGACAAATGTGAGAGAACCCTACATCTTGTGTGCTCAAAACTAAGTAAAAGAGAGTTTGAGCGTCTGTTAAAAAATAAATCCGAAGAGTTTGAATGTCACCTGTGTGGAGAAAATAACAATGCAATTGAAGTTGAGTTAAATCATATAAAAAGAGAGTTAAAAAACTCGATCAACTAACGGCTATGCATGAGACTATGACATTTATGTCAAAACAATACGACGATATACTCCGAGGATTTGCAGAAAACAACAAAAAGTTGGATGCAATACAAAAAGAAAATAAAATGTTAAAAGGAGAGATTGAACAATTAAAGAGCTCAATGAAATACGTTAATGACCAGAGAGTAAAAAATGACTGTATAATAACAGGTGTCAAAAAATTAAATGAGTCTACAGCATTAGAAACACTCATGAAATTCACTAAAGACTCTGGTGTTGAAATAAGCGAGGAGAGCATTGATGAAGTTTACTTTTTGAAAAAGAAACCAACAAAAGAAAACACAGAAACCATTGTTGTAAAAACAAAATCAAAACAAACCAAAAGTAAAATAATGTCAATTAAAAAATCTCTGAAAGAAAATGATGAAATGAAAAATGTTTACATAAATGACTTTTTAAGTCGCGAAACTATGTCCCTTTTCAATTATGCAAAATCTCTTAAAAAAATTGGCTTTCGTGCAGTTTATGTTTTTGATGGGAAGGTGTTTGTTAAAAGAAATGAATTATCCAAACCTAGAATAATTCGGAATGAAGAATATGTAAACAAATTGTTACTTGATGCAGCAACACACAAGCCTCCTATAAGAAGAAACCAAGAGGAGTTAAATGAAGCTGATGATGATAATTATCTATCTACATAAAGATTTATGATTGTTTATATTGTTAATGATTTATTTCTTATCTTAAATTTATGATCAATATGTACTATTCTGAATTAATATCTTTAAAAAACCATTTAAAAAATTCAAGGAATAATTTATTTCATATAATTTCTATAAACATGCGTAGTTTGTCTTCAATAAAAAAATTTGATAAATTTAAAACTTTAATTGCAAGTCTACCAAGGCTTCCTTGTGTTATTTCTGTCCAGGAAACCTGGTTTAAAGAAGATTTATCTCAAATTTACACAATAGATGGATATAGAGCAGTACACTGCTGTAGAATGGATGGGTATGGAGGTACATCTTTGTATGTTAGAGATGATATAAATTTTGACCTGGTATTATGTGAAAATAAAAACTACATTGATTACATACAAATAAACTTAGGTGACTTGAAATGGCGTGCTAAACCCATACAATTGGTTTCATTTTATAGATCACAAAAATGTTCAAAGAGCATATTTCTGTCGTTCGTCGACGATATGTGTATTAGCTATGGAAGATCTCCTTGCATATTTGTTGGGGATTCTAACATCGATTTATTACACACTGATTCATCCCATGCACTTGTTGATACTCTTGTCAGTTATAATTTCAAAACTTGTCACAACCTTATAACGCGGCCAATAAGCGGCACATCTATTGATCACGTTTATTCTAATTTTAGTGGTATTTCTGATATAAGTTCTACCGAATGCCCTTTGTCTGATCACAATATTATTCATTTCTGTGTCGGTGGTTCTTTTGATGATACTAACAACTCTTCTAAAACATGTTCTTTTATAAATCAGGATACATTAATTCGAAGCTTAGAAAGAGATTTACCGCTACTATGTTTAACTGGGGACGTGTCAATCGATATAAGTTCTCTGATCGCAATATTTCAGCATTCTTTAAGTGAATCGATGTACACAAGGACTTTCAAACAATCACAAAGACGTGATATTGCGCCGTGGATAAACAACAATTTGAACAAACTAATTGATTTTAAAGATAAATTACTAAAATCTCGTAGGAAAAATCGAGGCAATATCATGGTAGAAAGACAACTTAAAGCAATAAGTAAGGTAGTAAAAATAGCGTGTCGGGATTCAAGAAATAATTATTACCTCACAAATCTTGAAAATATTCGTAGTGATCCCAAAAAATGCTGGAAATTTTTAAATAAGACTCTTGGCAGGTCGAACTCAAATAAATCGATTATTATAAAGAGCAACGACGGTAATTTGATATCTCTAGATTCTGAAAAAGCCACAACATTCAACAAGTATTTCCTAGATTCTGTGGAAGATTTAAAATCGTCAATTGTTCAAATGCCCGGAGATTATTGGAACTCAATGAGAAGTGTAAGTTGGAATAATTCTAATTTTACTTTTAGAGACGCAACGGTAAGCGAATTGCAAGATATCATATCAAATTTAGATGCGAATAAGAGTTCAGGGTATGATAATCTATATATATAAAAATGGTGTAAAAAATGTATAGTAATTCATAAAATGAGAACGGCTTGGCCGATTTCTGTAAAATTTTTTGTCAGTTATTCGTATTTTCGAGGAGAAGGTTTTTACGGAAGAAAATTTTGGAAAATCTCTCTGGAAAAGTCGGAAAATTGGAAAAATCGAAAATTGAGTTTTTGTATGAAATTTTACTCCTTAATAGCGAGACGAAGTTCGCCGGGTCCGCTAGTATATCTATAAAAATTGTTTCACAAGTAAAGAGTTTTCTGTCTCCATATTTGGTTTCAATTTTTAATAATATGCTGAACGCTGCCACTTATCCTGACGCGTTGAAGGTACATAAAGTTATACCGATTCCAGAAGAACCAAATGCAACCAAGGTGGAACTGTATAGACCTATTGCTCTTTTACCAGTTTTTAATAAAATTTATGAAAAACTCTTGTTTAAAAGGATTTCGGAGTATCTTGATGCCAATAATATCCTCAATGAATTTCAATATGGTTTTAGGAAAGGGTGTGGGACTGAGGAAGCTGCCATAAATGTTGTAACATCTATTTGTAATGGGCTTGATGAGGGAGCTAAGGGAGTAGCTGCGGTATTTTACGATTTTTCTAAAGCCTTTGACCTAGTGGATCACGCAATATTGTTGGGAAAATTAAGTTTTTACGGGTTTAGAGGAAAATCGTTACAGTTGCTGAAGAGCTATTTAGATAACAGGCGACAGTTTGTCCAAATAAACGACCAAAAAAGCTCGGAATCTCTAGTCTTGCATGGCGTACCTCAAGGGAGCGTGCTTGGGCCATTGCTCTTCAAAATATACATTAACGACATTACAAATTTGGATTTAACCGGCAAAATATTTTTATACGCAGATGATATATGCCTTACATATCCCTACAAATATGAGCAAATTACTAAGATTACCATGGAACGAGATGCAGCCTTTATTACCGAATATGTTAGATTAAATAAATTATTTCTAAATGCAAATAAAACAAAGGTTATTCGTTTTAAGCCACGTTGTGATAACAATACCTTTAGCATAAATATCAACGGTACTTTAATTACTGAAGTAAAATGTTTAAAATATCTGGGTTTAACCTTGCAAAATAATCTCTCTTGGAAAACCATATTCAGCTTATAAAAACCAAAGTGTCAAAGGCATTGGGACTTCTTTATAAGTTCAAAAACCAATTTAGTTCGGAAACCAAGTATTTAGTTTACCAGGCACTAATTCATAGCAACCTCAGTTATTTGACTATATTGTTTGGATTCAAAAGGAGCGTGGAGTTAAAAGCTTTATCTAGATTGCAGAATAAAGCCTTAAAGAGTATTGCGAATCTCCCTATTACATACCCAACTATTTTACTGTACAAGCAGATATTTCCCACTGTTTTACCACTTTATGGCATTTATAAAATGCAGGTACTAATGTATGTGTTTAAATGTATTCATAAAATAGGACATCATACAATAAACTTTTTCGTGAACCAAAACATGTTTAACACCAGAAATAACACAAACCTATATGTTGCCCGGTGTAGATTTGAGCTTACCAAACAAAAGATTGTATACGTTGGAAGTTACGAATTTAATAATTTACCGCATGTGTTGAAGAATATTAGTAGAATTTCTGAATTTAAGAATAATCTGAAAATTTATATACATGATCACTTAGATCAAATATTAAGCTGATTATATAGTTTCTTTATATTATTTATTTTTTCTAAATAGAGAGGAATACTTAATGCACTATAGATACTAATGTTAATAGTTTTTTTTTTTGCCAACTTGCCTCTACAATGCCTTAAGGCGCTGAGGCATCAAAACGTAATGTGTAATATATAGTATTACTTATTATATTCTTGATATATATTCCTATGTGTATATTTCAAAATGTATTACTTGAATTAAATAGAAAAAAAAAATAATAAGGAAAAGAGGGTGGTTTATTTGGTGATGGTAGAAAACTGTCAGAGAAGTAGTTACGCTTATTGGTCGCGCCAGTGTTGCCAGTATTTTTCTGTCTCTCGTCCCCAATTTCAAAATAATTTTTCCCCAAAAATCCCCAAATTTAATCGAATTTCCCCAAAATATATCCCCAAACATATTATGAAAAAAAAAAATTGATATATTATAAGGTCGAAACCTATAACTCTACGTGTTGCGTGTGCGTTCAAAAATACAAAAACAAAATACATGTATTTCAAATTGAAATACATGTATTTTGTTTTTGTTTTTTTTATAGGTTTCGCTCTTAAATTCTAATTCTACAGAATTGTTAGTCTCATTTTTTATATGAGTGCTTATTACACTGTGCAACATTTTTAAGATAATCATGTGCAAACAACTTCTACTGCGGATTTTATTAAACTACAGACATAAGCGACAAAAACCCTTGTAAAAATCAAATAAATACTTTGTCCATCTTTCAATATTTTAGCAGCTACTGACCACAATTCCAGAAAAATTTGCCTATATTTTGCCGATTTTGATGCGCTAGATGCAGATTTTTCTGGTTGGACTGTTTAACACTCTCTTCGTGGCTACAATATCGCTTCAGTAGCACATCTAAATTTCCATTAGTTTCAGAGATAAAGCTCCAATCAGTGAAAAAGGGTTAGTTTTAGTCCAGTTTAAATGAGGCTGTAATATCCAAACCCAATCTAACCACACAAAGCCCAACTAGGGTTTTTGTAGCCTCTATATTTACTCTCAGAAAATGCATGCTAGAAGTTCTTCGTACCTGCAGTATTGCACGGGGTAATTTATACATAAACATTGCTGGTTGGCACCGAAGGCGTATTTAAAACCATATCTGCAAATTGTTCAAAAGGCTTTGATCCTGTTGCATTTTTGACACAAATATACCCTGGTCCAAAATATGTCTAAATTATTGGTTGAATCTTTTTAAATATATCATTCCATTTTATTAAAGGCAGTTTTTCCTCTACTGCGATTCATAAAGGTTCATTGAGTTTGTCGTATTTACAACGTGTTCCAAAAATCCTCTTATTGAACTGTCATTTGTTTGCCCGAGAGAATTACAACATATATTCGTGAAAATTTTTTGTATGTTTTATAAAACTGCACATTTCTGGTTTAAGCATCTGGGCCAGTAAATGTTTCATATATTCAAAGCAGGTATCTTTAACCTTTCTAACCTCTGGCTGGCATCCGTACCCTAAATTCATTGGTTTTAATGGTAAGGACGATGAATGATAATAAATAGTTTCCATTACATATTGCATTCCCTACATACAGTTTCAAAATTCTTGTCCACAACAAGAAGATAATCAATCCGTCATATATAGTTTCTGGATCCATTTTATCACTTTGAAATGTAGAATATTCATTTCTTTTATAATAGGGGACAATAAGATCAAACAAAGTTTTTTTCTTCATTACCCATTGACCGTTTTGTGCAGTAAAATCACTTTTATCGGTTGACGTAACGCCTAAGTAACTATAACATACTCGTAACTATTAAAATGCCTAATGTAACAGATATTTTCAAAGCAGAAAAAATCCCCATAAAATCCCCAATTTTAGAGCTTAATTCCCCACCGAATCCCCAGATCCCCAATTCAAATTTTTCATCCCCATTTAATAACAAAAATCCCCATTTTGGGGACAAATCCCCAATACTGGTAACACTGGGTCGCGCAGTCCCAGCCAATTCAAATTTATGATGATGTTGTTTATGATTGTTGGTTCCCTGTTTGAGTAGAAGGTTAAGCTTGGAGGAAAGCATACTCCTGTTAATCTATATCGCTTTCGAGTTAACATCGGGCAACGACATAAAATATGCTCAATAGTTTCCGTATCCTCCTCATCTTCACAGAGCCTGCAATAGTCCACGTCACCATCCTGCCATTTGCCGATAAAAGTTCGGATGTTGCAATGACCGGTAATGACTCCCGTCAATACCCTGATTTCTGACTTGTTCAGATTTAAGAGTGAAGTTGTTCTGTTTGTTGATAGAGTCGGTCAAATGGCCCTTCCCAGCAAACCAAATGTCTGATGTCCGACACGTCTGAACAATTTCGGAAGCAAAGTCGTTCAGATTTCGTTCCGATTTCTAAACGATTTTTCGGAGAGGAAATAGTTCAGATTTTGTACCGATTTCGTTCAGATTTCGGAACGAATGTCGGATAGAAATTTCCTTTCCGAATTTCTTAAGGATTTTCTTCAGATTTCGTTACGAAATCGGACCGAAATCGTTCCGATGTCGCTGCGACATTTTGTTCCGAAATTATGTCAACCACTTCATACAACTTTCGTTAAGATATCGTTACGATTTCGGACGATACGTCCGACATTTTGTTCCGATTTCGTTACGAAGTCGGTACGATTGGTTGGCTGGGTTGACACGTTGCACCTTGGTTCATTATGCCATAGTTCCTTGGCTCGTTCTTCAAAGAACGTATCCACTCTCCGAAAAAGGTGACATATGGGTGGTTTGATTGAGTCAGTGATTGCTAGACTTGTTGATTGAGATCCATGTCTTTCTCATTATCCACAATGTCACAGTGTCCCGGTACCCAACAGAGTCGGACAGCGTTTGTGAGGTTCGCCAAAGCAGTTCTACACTCAAGAACGGCCTCAGACTTGATATTGGAGGATTTGATGGCTTTAAGAGACGGCTGACTATCAACGAAGATAGTCACCGGTTCAAAGATTTCTGCATCCAGACTTTTTATCAACTCTGCGGCCATTTTGATCGCGAAGATTTCTGCTTGGAAAACACTACAGTCGCTGTTCAACCTATATGAGTATTCGAGACAAAGCTTTTCGCAGTAGACGCCAGCTCCGGTACCTTCTTCCATCTTGGAACCGTCTGTGTAGAAAGCCAGACCGTCCAGAGGAGGGTTACTACGGATCCAGTCGTCTCTACTAGGGATAACGACCTCAAAATCTTAAAATCTTTGGATTGGTGATAAGTAGTCGCTGAATTTCCCCTGCAGATTTAAGCTAAGGTTTGGTCCTAGCTCCCGAACAATGAATGCATGTCCATAGGTGCTGTCACGCCAACGATTCAATTCATGTAGCCTTAGGGCACTACGTGCTGCTTGACGTTTGATGATGAGTGTCATGGGCAAGAGGATCAACATCGCATTAAGATCTGCTTGTGGTGTACTTCTAAAAGCTACAGTTATCAGGATCGAGGCTGCCCTTTGCACCTAGTCTATGTTGCCGGTGTTCGATTTATGTCGAAGCGCATGCCACCAGACAAGACATCCGTAGGATAAGATGGGTCTCACAACAGTATTATACAGCCAGTGTATAATAGCTGGATTTAATCCCCAGCTTTTCCCAATCGAATTCTTACATAAATAAAGTGCAATCATACCTCTCTTCGTCCGTTCCTTTTCCATTTCAATTGAGAATCCAGGATAGTACCTAGGTATTTGGCCTCAGGAGATATATGTAATTGCACTCTATCTAATGTTGGTGGCACGAAATCGCCGAGCTTACGCTTTCTGGTGAACAATAACAGTTCTGTTTTCGTTGGATTTACACCAAGGCAATTTGCCTTGGCCCAACGGGACAGCTTTGATAAGGCTCTTTGCATAAGCTATGGTCTTCTATAATAAGATCAGGGGTATTCCTTAGGAAGACCTAATAGTCTTCTGTAAGAAGACTGTGTCCTTCTGTAGGAAATCCTTGTGTGAATATATGTATGTACCATTTTTCACTTTTTTACATATCCGCTCATTGTTTTTCACTTCGCACTTCATTTGATTCATGTGATAAATTCCATTTAATTTACATAAATTTAATTAAATGAAAATATCCAGTTTCCGCCACCATCTCATCACCACAGTTTAGCTAAAGTTTCCTTAACCGACACAGACAGCCAGGCCATAGACTGCATGATGCATCATCATCATCCAATCTGACATTGCCTTCCAGGGGTGATAAATTAATTTAGAATCATAACAGAAGCAATTATTCCTCTCATTTGTTTCTATGTGACATTTTAAAGTCTAATTAATATTCGCATGTAAACAAGAAAAGTTTTACACAAAATATGGACATATTGCATGACGACCTTGATCTAATATTTAGCCACATTTAAAGTTTGTTTGTGTGTTTATGGATTTTAAAATGCATGACCAACTTAATGGGTATTTTATTACACAAGTAATTTTGTAATCTGTCACAAAGGTGGAGTAATTAAAGAAGCTTTTGTACAAATAAAATAATTTGTACAATTTTTATTTTATATTCTCTAATGTCGTATTTAAGAGGACTTATTAGCTTTTTGTATACTCATAATTTAATTAAAAACATTAGGTGTAAGATATGTTCTCAAAATATGAAGCTATCCAGATTCGCTTGAGATAACCTGCGGATCCTTCTGGTTGAGGAGGATCTTGATATAGGCACTCTACAAACGGTTTGGATAACAGAGACTAGGAAACCATTTAAATATAAGTATACATTCTTTCATACATATATGTATCCCCAGTTTAGCATAGCGAACATCACCGTGGCAAGAAAGGATGGAAAAGCTATATCCAGAGCAAAAATGTAACCTGGGTTGAATTCTGTGGATCTCTATGCAGCACCAATGATACACTCAGACTGAGTAAAGTTATGGTAAAAGGTCACTCAAATCCCACTTTTTTAACTCTCTTGAAATCATTTTAACGACGCACAGTAATTCAGGAATCGATTTTCATGGCCAAATCCCCAATTTTTTGTTGTCACCGATTTTTAATTTCTACATAGGATTCGATTGTAAATATATTGAAACTAAGGAAACAACAAGTAAAGAAGTGTCAGTAGGCTTTGCCGACAGATATATACCCTCAGCGAATGTGAAGCGAACGGGGTTTAAAATGCTAACGCCATATTAGCAAAAGCACCGAATATTTGCAGCTTTGCCTGCTACAATTTCTTCGAAATATGTTTAGCAACAATGAACAACGGCAACATGTAGCAACAAATTTCACAAAAATATTGCTAGCGATGCTGATGCTATTTGATATTGTCGCTTTAATAAAAAAGCATCAGACACACATACTCATATTGTGCAGCACACATGATCAACACATATCAGAAAAGAGAATAAACAACAAAGTTTCAACGGCTTAGCCATGTTTTCAGCAAACAATTGTTTTTGAGATCAGGGTTACCAGTGTAATGCATTAAAATTACGATATAATTAATTCCACTTTTTCGTTCAAAGGACATGTGAATTTTTGGCGAAGCCGTTCAAAATATATATTTTTTTTATTTTTAAACAATAATAATTAGTTTTCTTTAGGTTCTAACATATGATGGAAGCATTTTGACATTAAATTACATCTTTTTTATTACTGCATTGGCAACTCTAATGACAAAAAACACCCTCTCTGGCTAATTCGCTGCGACGAATGGTCAGCCGACTGCTAAATATGTAGCGTGGTTGTCGATTATGCCTAACGAAAAAAAGATTAGGCGTGAAAAACGAATTAAGCAAAAATGTACAAAAATAAATATGCGTTCGGTTGCTCATTTAGCCGTGTGTGTGAATATTGTGTAGCAATTGAAGTGTACAGCTGATGCTAATGTTTTTAGATGCTGGTTTTTAAACCCTGGAAGCGAATCTTTCACCTCCGGATGTATTTAAGGTCTCTTCAGAATTTTGTGGCCCTTTTTAGACATTTGAACTTGCCGACAAAAACGTGGATTAGGAATTAACTGCACTAATACACAAATGTTGAACCTTTGTAGGGCAGGTACCTTTATGGAGGACCGATATTGACCATTTTAGAAGTTAAACTAAATTTTGATAAAATAATAGGAGATCCAAAGTTTGGACCAAATTGGTTGCCCCATTCATGTGATATCGTCCTAGCATTTTAGTGATATTTTTTAAGCATTGGGAAGAAGTACCGAAAGTTGTGGACCGGTATTGCCCATGAAACTTAGTTTGGATATAATATGACGAAGACCAAATGTGCTCTCAGACCGCCACATATGGTGACATATGTGTTTTTTACACCTTTCGGGCTGTTTTCCAAGAAATATGGACTTGCCCCTGAAAAAACTTTTACCGTCGTAATGGAGGTAGCGAATGCAAATCGCTTCAACAAAAATCAAAGTGATTCGAGAGCAGATCTTAAAGTGAAATTATCCGAAATTTTGTGAGAAGGAGTAGATAAACATAGTCCATATTCGAACGTGATCTATATCTGGTAGATATATTAGGATGTGCAAAGTATAGATTACATCGGTCACTCCCTTCAAGAGTTATCGTGCGCAACATTTTTCCAAACATTTTTGAAGTTTTGTGGGGGAGGTACCTGAAGAAATGGACTGATATAGCCCATCTTCGAATTTTAACTATGTTTTGAAAAACTATTACGAACGCCAAATTTTGGACCGAATCGATAGATCCGTTCGAGAGTTATCTTGCGCTCCAACCACCTTTCCGGTCATTTTCTCAGGAAGTATGGACTTGCCCCCGACAAAACTTGTACCGTCGTATGGGGGAAGTGAATACAAGTTGTTGCCAAAAAAATCAAAGCGATTCGAGAGCAGGTCCTAAACTGAACTTATCCGAAATTTTGTGTGGGAGGTACCTGAAGGAGTGGGCCGATTGAGTCCATATTCGAACCTCATATAAGTCTGGTAGAAATTTCACGATGTGCAAAGTATGGAGCAAATCGGTTGCTCCCTTCAAGAGTTATCACGCCTACAAAATTTCCGAACATTTTGGAACTTTTGTGGGGGAGGTACCGGAAGGAGTGCACCGATATAGCTCATCTTCGAACTTAAACTATGTTTGGACAAAATATTACGAAAGCCAAAATTTGAATCGAATCGGTTCATCCGTTCGAGAGTTATCGTGCGCACCAGCCAGCCAGACAGACGGACGGACATTGCTAAATCAACTCCAAATTGTCTGAAACACATTTCGTCCAAACATACTTGGGGTCTAAAACCATTATTTCGATGAGGCACATTTTGCCCGTATGAAAGTGTATATACCCATCATAGCCTAAAGGCTGAGGGTATAAAAATTTGTGTATCGTTCTCCTAAAGACGAACATTTTTTCGCAATTTTTGAAAAACGAAATTTTTGCAAATTTCTGGAGAAAGAAATTTCTATTTCTCGGAAACTATAACCGATATGGTGGTCATTTTTTGTTAGGTAGGATTGTTGTCTTTAAGAACAGTTTTAATAAATAATCGTAGCATTTACACAAATCCGTCATTACACATGGCCGTCCGTCTGTCTGGAGCGCACGATAACTCTCGAACGGATCAACCGATTCGGTCCAAAATTTGACTTTCGTAATAATTTGTCCAAACTTTGTTTAAGTTCGAAGATGGGTTATGTCGGTCCACTCCTTCCGGTACGTCCCCCACAAAAGTTTGAAAATGTTCGGAAAATTTGTGCGCAAGATAACTGTTGAAGGGAGTAACCGATTTGGTCCATACTTTGCATATCGTGAAATTTCTACCAGACTTTGATGAGGTTTTAGTATGGTATCAATCGGTCCACTCCTGCGCGTACCTCCTACACAAAATTTCCGAAAAGTTCACTTTAGGACCAGCTCTCGAATAGCTTTGATTTTTTGCTGTAACAACTTCACTGCCCCCCATACGACGGTACAAGTTTCATCAGGGGCAAGTCCATACTTTCTGAGAAAATCGCCCGAAAGGTGCAAAACTTTAATTTATTATTGGGAAAAATTGGCCATGTTTATCAAGAGGTAAGGCAGGGAAGACTATAGTTTGGATATCGGCTCATATCCTCATTAGTTCCCTTGTTTTTTTGTTCCTCAACAAGAAACTTTTTATACCCAAGTGTGTATAAAAAGTTTCTGGTTACTGCCCATGATATATCGTAAGTGTAGTTCATGGCTGTCCGAGGATCGTTTTTAAGTGTTTATCGATGATATTCCTTGTGGTTTTGTTTACAGTCATATAATGCTTTTTGTGTGTGTTTGTGTTTTTTTTAATCGTACAGTAACCAACTAAAATGGCTTGTAGTCGCCATGATCAGTGACTGATAAAAGTCTCCTTTGAAGATGGTAATTTTCATACCCTCAGCCTTTAGGGTAAAGAGGGTATATCAGGAATATTGTCAATTATTTCATATTCCATTTCAGAAAAAAATGATAAATTTTTTTTCTCGCTACCTCAACGATTTTTGATATGTAGGTTAAGAAAAAGATTCCCAGTACGAATCTGGCTGCGAGCCAATTTTTGGTTGTTGCGGACAAAAGTTATGGCGCTTTTATTTCGCTTTTTAAGAAAGAAAATATTATAAAAACGCTAATTATTTTAATGAGCACAATTGTTACAAAAAAGTTCTCTCGAAGTGACTTCAGCGAGTAGATTTCATAATACCTGCAAAATGTTACACATAATTCGCGGAATGTAATTAAAATTGCTAAATTATTGAATATAAGTCTACTTTTTTTTCAAAATTAAAGCCCATTTAGTGGTCATATAATTACATAAAAAAATTTTGTGGATCCAAACTTCACGGCGTATCAAATGAGACTGCAATCATACAGATTGGTGTTATATGTTGGATGTTACAGCCAAAATAAGCACATATTTCGGTCAAAAAATAATTTTTTGTTTGAAAAAATATTTTTTTCAGATACATTATGTAGTAGAAAATATTGTAAAAATTTCTAAGAATACTTCCTTCATTTTGCTTAAATCCCCTAACAAAATTGACGGATTTTGCTTTATTGACATTCATATTAAAGCTTTCCCATTAGGGAAGCTAATTGGGTTGATGAGGATATATGTCAAAGCTTCTGAAATGGAAATAGAGGTCAAATAACCCATTTTTATTTATATGCATTTTAAAATACGTGTAAATCTCGTAATTATCAAAATCATTTTGTCCGCATGTGATTTTCATGTACAGCAAGACCATATCTGTTAATTTGTATATATTTTTCGAAATTTAATTTGGAGGCTAAGATGTAGCATCAGCTGCATCTTAGCATTAAAATACCTATAAAATATCGCTAATTTGCGCAAAGTGCATACAATTTTTGTCCGCATCCGATTTCAATGTCCACCATGAAAATCTACATCGATATATATCTATTTCAAGGCGATCAATTTAAAACCGTGGATGTAGCATCACAGACTATTTTTTGGGATAAAATTAATGTAGCTCCCTTATCAGTGAAGTTTTCAAAACTCTGTTTCCGCTAAAACGAAGATGCTGTATTATTTATTTCATTGCAGTGGAAACGAACCGCAGAAAACGCGATAAAATACGCGATATTTCCAAAAACAATTTTATGTGATTTTTCTACTTTGGACTTTCTTGTAACTCGCGTTTTAGTGGATGGATTTTCACGGGGAATGATTTGTTAGATCCGGAACGTAAAAAACTAAAATGTGCAATCAAGTACGAGGAAATCGAATGACAGTTGTAAAAATTAGGTCCGAAAAATATGATTTTTAGAAAAATGTTCGCATAAAATTTCCGTATTTAGATGCAGATTTCTATGAAGCTGTGTAGACTACATTCACGACACATATATCAAATAACTCAGAATCGCGAGTTCTACAATCCTATATACGATTTTTTTGTAAAACCTGTTTGCGGAATGAAATTAGAAGAAAATGTCAAAAAACACTGTAAATATGGCTTCAAAATGTCAGCATTATTTAATGGTAGAAGCAGTTAAAATTTTGAAAAGTAATGCATTAGTGAGATGATCCTTATTTAGTTTGCTTCTACTTTTACTTTGACAGGAAAATCGAGAGAAGTGTGGTTTACTCACAAATCGAGAGAAAACAAAAAAAGACATGGTGGCTTCAACCCATTTTTACCCATTTTTTAACATAAATATAGCCACAGCTTCCACACAAATTATCTTTTAAGGCCAATATTTTTTGCCACGTCCAGAAACATTACATTTTATCCAAAAATATTTCATTTGAATAATATAGAACCACAAGTCGCGTATTATAAAAGGGTAAACCTTGGCTTCAGCTATGTTAAATTTTCAAAAATATTGGTGATATACACTTTGATACGACCAAAAATGTGCCTCATCGAAATAATTGTTTTAGACCCCAAGTATGTTTGTGCGATGTCCGTTTCAGACAATTTCAATGTTCGAAAATATACACTATGGTATCGTACCGTACCGTTCTGTACCGTACCAAGGTGGATAGGTACACTACGATAATGTACCGTACCGGTACACAAACACTAAAAAATATTTTAGTGATACTGTACCGGAGCACAACGAAAATCTTACTGTACCGACTGCGGTACGCTACGATTTTTAGTGTACCGACTGCGGTACGCTACGATTTTTTAGTGAACCGACTGCGGTACAGTACGATGATTGTAATGTACCGCTGGTCGGTTCACTAAAACATAACGTACCGGTTATATACCCAGCAAAAATCCTCATTACAAACCTCCTTTCCTACCCATTATTTTAACAAGGGCATGTCGCGCGAAGTATCTGGTTATTTTGTAACCACTGAAATAGGTAGATGGTAACCACTGAAATAAGTAGATACTGAGTAGATTCCGACTACTTATTTCAGTGGTTACAAAATAACCAGATACTTCGCGCGACATGCCCTTGTTAAAATAATGGGTGGGAAAGGAGGTTTGTAATGAGGATTTTTGCTGGGGTACCGTACATATGTGGTTTGTGAATTGTGATGAGAAATTTTATGTTTGATGTTTTGATAATAAGAGTAAGAATAGTAAATAAATGTCTGATTTTTCAAAATAGTCTGGCTTAATACCTTTTGTTGTTTTAATATTTAAAACAACAAGTTTATTAGTGGAGAAGGTTTGGCATTGTTCGCCAAGGGGTAAGGCAAGGAAGACTAGTTTCGATCCACGCCACTGGATCTCATCAGTTCCCTTTGTTTCTTGTTTGTGGATATTCTCCACCGAAGTTATTTTTCAATAACTTCTTCAACAAGGAACTTACCCCTTGGCGAACAATGCCAAACCTTCTCCACTAATAAACTTGTTGTTTTAAATATTAAAACAACAAAAGGGATTAAGCCAGACTATTTTGAAAAATCAAAATTGTAACAGCTATCCCAATTAAATAAACGCCACCAATGTTCTAGTAAATAAATGTCAAGAATATATAAATTAAAAGCACGAATGTGGTAAATTCGGTCGGTTACGAATTTTGCGAAAATTAGTGTGAAATATGAAGATAGCTAAAATTGTCCAATCAATACATATTTTTAATTAATTCTATAAGAAGTTTTAAGTGAACCACTTCCTATTATGGCATTCGGGTTAAAATCCACATTATTAATGTATGTACTTCTATTTACTCCTTTGAGAATTTTTTATTATGGGCTCGTTAGGATCAAAACATTATCATACACTACACAACAATGTGGAAAGGGTATTTTTGTTTTTCGAACAATTCATGTAACACCGCGAAGTATGTGGTATACCAAAATTCATAACTCGACGAGATAAAGCGATTTTGAGACGTGTTTCCGTCCGTCCACTAACATCTTCACGAAATTGTATATAAAGGACGGGTTCAGACCAGAGTAGACCCCTATGATGGCGATGATCGTGAAATATTTATGGGGTGAAATGGACGAAAAACAAAATTTGTATCCATATTTGTAGCGGCTCTGAAGGTCGCAATAGCAGTCTGAGAGAGGCGAAATTTTAAGTTAGTTTTGGGTATACGACAGAGAAGTAGCTTGCGATTTTACGTGATGATCAGATAATATTAAGCAGGTAAAATGAACCAAAACTTTTGTGTGAAATTTGCTACAATTTTTAATTTATTGACTATATCTTTATTGCTGGAAGACATGTTCCTTCCTCCTAAGTTATATTTGAAAGAGGAACTCTCTATACTAATTATGTCAGGTCAGATAACAGAGTTACAGCATAGTTTATACATGGATCCCACAGGTTCAATTGTGCAGTGTAATCGTAATCAACCTAGATGTCGTAGTTATAGTTCAATACTGGAACATTTTTTCACGAGGTTAGGGTTTTGGTCAAAAAAAAAAAAAAAAAAAAAAAAAAAAAAATACCAATCATCTTGGATAATAACAAGATAGTATTTAGCGGGTGAAATCGGCCATAATTTGTTTGGGAAAATGTTCACAATAGTAACGCGAAACTTGAAAACTAACTCTTGACCTCTCCCCCCATGAAAATTATAGCAATATGGTGGTTGAATAACAGAACTAGTGTAAAACATATTAGTGGGCTCCTTGTCGTTAAGGTTTGTTTGCAAATAACTACATTTACCTCATGCTAGAAAATGTCGCAATCATTATAGAAATGTTTTTAAACCATTATAGAGAAATTTATATTTTTTAATTGATGCAAATTGCAATGCTGTACGGGGTCTGAAGTTTGTGTATAACTTTTGGTAAAAAGGAATTCAATACCTCTATATATTGTTTAGTCTTCTGTTATCTCGACCATATATGTGCCTAATAGAAATGACGGTCGATGTAGCCCTGTCCGTCTGCCTTCAAACAAAATTTTGAACTTCGTAATATTTTGCCCAAACTTAGTTTAAGTTCGAAGATGCGCCATATCACTCCTTCCCCACAAAAGTTCCAAAAATTTCCAAAAAATTGTGTGAACGATAACTTTCGAAGGGAGCACTCTGTATAAGTTTGATACGTTCCAACTCAACTTCCCGAGCTCAGTCGATCACGGATGCTGATTCACATCATCGTGCATCTCCTCTGCACGTTCCCTCTGCGGACACCGTAGAGCGCAGATGCCAACGAGCGGTGGTTTTTGTGTTTTCTCTCATTGGAATATGTAAATGTAGTTGTATAAATCGACTCAGATTCTCTGCGATCGCTGCAATCCTCTGCGATTGCAAGAATAGTTAATAGTTTGAATAGTTAACTTGTCGCGCAATAACTCTAACGTCTTCGCGTTTACTAACCGGCATCTGTCGCCACCCCAGATTACAATTGGTAATCTTTGTTGTACTAACAGGCCTGTGTCGCCACTCCAGATTACAAGGTAATCTTTGTTGTTAAGAGAAAAGAAATACACCAATAAACCAGCTTATTATTTAATATTTATACTGCTTGTGTTTTATTATTTTATTCTTTTCATCTCCACTGCTCACCAAATGGTATCCTTAACTATCGTTGTAAATACCTATGGATTTCCCCTCCCTCACCTAAACACACTATTTGGGTTCGAATATAGACTTTATCGATCCACTCTTTCGGTGCTGGTACTGGTGCTTTCTTACTTGTTCTTTCGTCAATTCGGTAAAAATCACATTTTTTCTTAATACACATTCTAAAATAACATATAACGTGTCGCAATAACATAAAAAAATTTCGTGGGAAACTAATGCCCAGTGCAAGTAGTGTAGGGTATCGCATGTTCGGCCCCATCCGACAATAGCCCTCTGTTACTTGTTTTAAAAATATTGTTTGTTCCTTAGTTAAATAATTAGACAATTTTTACAAGTAACAAGTAAGAACGTCGTTAAGTTCGGCCAGGCCGAACTTGTTATACCCTCCACCACGATTTGTATTAAAGCAAAATGGAACAATTAGTTCCTTTCGTTTATGAAGAAGACTAAATACCAAATTTCAGCCATTTCGGTGGGTTGCTGCGGCCACAGCCTTAGAAATACAGAAAATCGGAAGTACCGTTTTATGAGGACTATACTAAGGCGTAGACCTGTACCGACAAATTTCTGGTAAAACGTTTTATACCCCCAGCGAAGAATAAGTACCAAATTTCAGCCATTTCGTTGAGATAATGATGCTAAATCCTTCAAAATACGGGAAATATGGTGGTACCGTTATGTGGGGGCTATACTAAGGCGTGAACCTATACCGATAAATTTTATATGGAACGTTTAATACCCCATATGAAGACAAAATGCCAAATTTCAACCATTTCGGTGTAATATTGAGGCCACAACCTTCAAAAAAAATCCGGAGGTACCGTTCTATGGGGGCTATATGAAGGCGTGGACCAATACCGACAAATTTCTGGGCGAAAGTTTTGTACCCCCAACGAAGACTAAATATAAAATTTTAGCCATTTCGGAGTGATAATGTGGCTAAAACCTTCATAATACCGAAAATCGGGTGGTACCGTTCTATGGGGCTATATCAAAACGTGGACCGATATAGCAAATTTGCAATACCAAACATCCTAGGAGTAATGGAAAATTCTATACCAAATTACAAAGCTCTCTCTTAAAAATTGCGAGCTGTATCTTGATTTCAACAGACGGACGGACAGACGAATATGGTTATATCGACTTAGAATTTTACCCTGATCAAGAATATATATACTTTGTGGGGTCTTCGATGAATATTTCGATGCGTTACAAACAAATGACAAATTTAATTATACCATCCATATTATGGTGGAGGGTATAAAAATAATATATAAGGGGATACTTGTTCACTACAAACAAAATACATGTATAGTTTTTGTTGGTACAGGTAATATTAATTTGGATTGTATAGCAAATATTAAATTTTTTTGAATAATCTTTTTCGCAAAAAATGCTAATGACACCAAAATACTAACATTCTTCTTTACTTATTCACGTAAATGAATTTATAATCCATGAATTTTCACCCTTTTTAAATATCATAAATGTCTAAGTGCCTAACTTGGTATACAACATTATATTTTCTAGTAATTTTCTCAATATTTATAAACTATTAAAATGTAATTAATTTATATAATATTAAATTTATTTATTATACTTGCATATAACATTTCATATTTCCTCATAAATAAAAAACACATGTGTGGTACATTACCGGTACGTTATTTCTTTAGTGAACCGACCAGTGGTACACTACGATATTTTAGTGTACCGACTGCGGTTCACTACGATTTTCGTTGTGCTCCGGTACGGTACGCTAAAATATTTTTTAGTGGTTGTGCACCGGTACGGTACACTAAAATATTTTTTAGTGATACCGTACCTGGAGCGGTACGTTATTTTAGTGTACTGTTTCTTTTCGAACACTGGACAATTTTGAGTAGATCTAGCAATGTTCGTCCGTCTGTCTGGCTGTCTGGTGCGCACGATAACTCTCGAACGGATCACTCGAATCGGTTCAAATTTTGGGTATCGAAATATTTTGTCCAGACTTGATTTAAGTTCGAAGATGGGCATACAGGTCCACTCCCTCAGGTACCTCCCTCACAAATGTTCAAAAATTGTCGCAAAACTTGTGCGCACGATAACTCTTGAATAGAATAACCGATTTGGTCCATACTTTGCACATCGTGTAATTTCTACCAAACTTAGATGAGGTTCCAATATGGACTCAATCGGTCCACTTCTTCGGGTACATCCCACACAAAATTTCGGAAAAGTTCAGTATAGGATCTGGTCCCGAATCGCTTAGATTTTTGTTTACGCAAGTTGATTACGCTGCTGTAAGTTTCATTAGGGGCAAGTTCATACTTCCTGAGAAAATAGCCTGAAAGGTACAAAAAAAACCAATGACACCGTGTGTAGTGGTTGGAGCGCAAGATAACTCTCGAACGGATCTGCCAATTCGGTCCAATTTTTGGCTTTCGTAATATTTTGTCCAAAATTAGTTCAAGTTCAAAGATGGATTATATCGGCCCACTCCTTCCGGTACCTCCCCCACAAAAGTTCGAAAATGTTCGAAAAATTTGTGCGTACGATAACTCTTGTAGGGAGTAACTGATTTGGTCCATACTTTGCACATTATGAAATTTCTACCAGACTTAGATGAGGTTCCAATATGGACTCAATCGGTAAACTCCCACACAAAATTTCGGAAAAGTTTAGTTTAGGACCTGCTCCCGAATCGCATTGGTTTTTGTTGTAACATCTTGTATTCACTGTCCCCTATACGAAGGTACAAGTTTCCTCAGGGGCAAGTCCATACTTCCTGAGAAAATAGCCTGAAAGTTGAAAAACAAACCCTATGACACCATGTTTATGGGTGGAAGAGCAAGATAATTCTCGAACGGATATGCCGATTCCAGCCAAAATTTGACCTTCGTTATATTGTTTCCAAACTTAGTTTAATTTCAAAGACAAGCTGTATGGGTCCACTCTTTCAGGTACGTCCCCCACAAAAGTTCGAAAATATTCGCTAAAATGGTACGCGCAATTTCTCATAGACGTAGCAACCGATTTGGTCCAAACTTTGGATCTCTAAATATCGTCGAAACTTAGTACAAATTTGGGCCCTATCTGTCCAATTATGTTTTTCGTAGGCTAGTGTGATAAAAATGCCCTATCTATCGATATCCCCGCAAATTTTTGAGCTTTAATCCTATCCATACTTTTGTCGGTTCATAAGCCCAAAATTTTGAAAACCCCCATAAATACAGAAGTTTTTTTTTGGGGGGGGGAAAAGTATTTCAATCTACACAGGCTGAAGGTAAATCTCTGTCGGCAAAGCCGACTGATACATTTTACTTGTTTAGTTTATTTTTCAACTTCTAGTTGCCATAGAATAAATAGTTATTCTAGTAGTTATAAAATAACTAGTTATTTAGTGCGACATGTCCTCATTAAAATAATGGGTTAGTAGTGGGTTTTGTAAGTAGTTGCGACTAACAAAAAATATTCTTAAAACACATTATTTGGTAAGGTCTTTTGCTGGGTTGTTATGTTTTAAATTAAGGATCGGTAAATAGAACAAGGGTATTTAGTTGTCAACAATGCCAACTTGTTTACTTGTGTATATACCCCGGTTAACCTAGAGATTGAGGTTATACAAAAATATATATTTGGATTTCGAATTTTTATTTTTGGTATCAGACATGTCGCAAATCAACTGTGATAGAATTAGACTGTGTCGATATTTTTCCTTGGGTGAATTGTGAAACCTAGGTTGTGGTGTATTAATTACGCTCTTCCTAATTTATTAAATAAAAGTAAAACAACAGAATTTGAATGTAACTTTATTTGGTTTTCTGTTCATATTCGGAGGTTGTTTTTTTTTTTTTGTATACATTGAACATTTACAAATATGGCAAAAATGGATGCTTATAAAATATATGTATTTTTAATTTCAATATAAAATTATATTAAGGCCAAAAAATTAAATTAAGGCAAATTGTGTTCAAAGCACTTCAATTATTTCGTTTCATTAACAGTTTAAAAAGTAGAACTTAAAATTGTTTCTAGTTGTCAAATGGGGAATACATTTAATTTTATAGATTTTTAGAGTTTTCTTTGGTTATTCAAAATAATAACATTATATTAAAATAAGCTTTTTTTTATATAAAACTAAGCTAAAATTAAAATCACAGAGCAAAACTGTGTATAAATAATATTTTTAAAAATAACAAAATATTTGCAGATAAAAAAAATTATGTACTACTACAACACGGAAAATCTCGTGGGCATAAATGTTCAGAATATTCCATTAAAATTGTGCTGTGTTTTATGCGGTACTAACTAAGTAGAATCGCTATGATAATTACACACATACATGAGAATGTATAACCTATTTTAAAATAATATATGTATGTATCATAAAATTAGTTATTATACTAACTACTTAACAACTTAGCCTTAAAATTAATGTAAAAAAACTTACAAAAAAATAATTAACAAAGAAAAAATATCACAAAATAATAAAACAAAATCCATACACGGTTTTTGGCTTAATTGTAACACGGAAGTTAGATGGGTAGGGAGGGAAGGATTACTAGCTTTACTTTTTCCTCGGCTTCTCTTTGCATTTTTTGTGTTTTATCACCACCACCACATAAAGTTTACATTTGAAAATTTCACTCCATAACGCCGCACACATCAAACATACATACATATTTAAACATTGACATGTTTGCTCACAAAGATAATCAGCAAGGTGACAGCACACGATAGCAGACCCAAATAATTGCCACCCACTGCAATGGCGCCATTACATTTTTCAGTTAGACAATCTTCACAAAAAACACGATGAACATTTTTCTCGGTGGGATCATCCATGCAATGAGTCAAGGTATCCGATTTGTTGGTGTAGTAACAGAAACGTTTTGTGACCGTTTGTCCATTAACTGAAATGACCAAAAAACAAAACAGAGATACGCATTAATGTCCATCTCATTTACATAATTAAAATTGCCAAAAACAAAAAAAAAGGAAAAACACCAGTGGTACTAACTTTCTTCAACAGTTTTACGACAAACTGGCCTTTCATGTTCGGATTTTATGCTGCTATTACAGGCACGCAATACACTGAGATTTCGTTCCTTTAGTAAATCTACAGGTATGTTGTCCTCATTGAAAACTTCACCACAGAATTCTTCAGCCCCAACTGTGTCGGAGCTGCAATGCCAGCATTGTAAACGATTGTTTGGGTTGGGTTCGGCAGCTGTAAAAAACAAAAAGATATACACATATTAAAAATTTTAAATTAATTGAAAGGTTAAAAAAAAAATAAAATAAAAATAGAAGACTTTTTTCTATGTATATATTTTGTGATTTACTGCACAGTATAAATAACTATTAATAATACCAATGGGGATATCAACAAACTAATAAATCATTCATTCGGAAACATATGAACAGCTAAACGGTATTTAATATCCCACTGGGCAAATCCATTCATTACAAATCATTAAATATTTATTTATTATTAAATAATTTTCCTCACAGAATTTATTGGTTTTTAATGATCATAATTTATTTAAAATATTAACGGGGTGTCTACGGAACGTGTTTTTCGCCATGAGTCATTTCATATAATAATTGATACAATTTTCACTTAGGAAGTGAATTATATTGAAAAATATTTATTAAAATAGCTTAACAAAGACAGAAGTTGATAGCGTCCCCCAAGAGCAAATTAAAACAAATTAACAAGGAAAAACATTAAGGGATGACCCCCACTTGTAAAGGCCAAAAAGCAATTTTTCATGATTTTTTTTGGAAGAAAACTAACAAACTTTTTTTGGTATATTTTTTTTTTCATCTGATGTGTTCATATTAATCTAGTGTCTGAATATTTTCGTTGAAAAATATTATAAAAAAAAACAAGTGAACAAAGGCTATAGTCGGGACGAGGCCTACCATGTGATACCCTACACCACTACCCCTGTTCATAAGCTTTTCACTTGTAAACATTTCTTTTAAGGGAATAAAATCCGACTACCACCAAACATAATATGCCTCTTTTTCTCTGGGACCCCCATAAGCAACCAAAATTTCGTGACCATCCGATCAAAATTGCGACCTGTAGTATCAGTCGGCTTGGCCGACGGAGATATACCCTCAGCCTGTGTATATTGAATCAATTTGTTCCTAAAAAACGTATGTATTTAGAGGGTTTTAAATATTTTGGGCATATGAAACGACAAAAATGTTGATTAGGATTAAAGAGCAAAAGTTTTGCGGAGGAAATACTTAAATGAATGGATCGACATTGACCATTATGGAAGTGGATCTCCAGCCACTACATATGGTGCCATGGGGGGTTTTACGCCCTTCGGACTGTTTGCTCAAGAATTGTGGATTTGCCCCTGAACGAAACTTTTACCTTCGTAATTGAGGCAGCGAATGCAAGCTGCTTCAACAAAAATCAAAGTGATTCGATAGCAGGTCTTAAAGTGAACTTATACGAAATTTTGTGTGAGAGGTACCTGAAGGAGGAGACAACTATCGTCCATATTTTAACCTTATCTATATCTAGTAGATATATTAGGATGTGTAAAGTATGGACCAATTCGGCCACTTCCTTCAAAAGTTACCGTACGAACAATTTTTCTGAACATTTTTGAAATTTTGTGGGGGAGGTACCTGAAGGAGTGGACCGATATAGCTTATCTTTGAACTTAAACTATGTTTGGACGAAATATTACTAAGGCTAAGTTTTGGACCCAATCGGCAGATTCGCTCGAGAGTTATCTTGCGCTCCGACCACCTCACACGGTGTCATAGGGATTTTGTGCAACTTTCAGGCTATTTTCTCAGGAAGTATGAACTTGCCCCTAATGAAACTTGTACCGTCGTATGGGGGCCAGTGAATACAAGTTGCTAAAACAAAAATCAAAGCGATTCGAGAGCAGGTCCTAAACTGAACTTTTCCGAAATTTTGTGTGGGAGGTACCCGAAGGAGTGGACCGATTGAGTCCACATTGGAACCTCATCTAAGTCTGGTAGAAAGCCAAATTTTGGACCGAATCGGTTGATCCGTTCTAGAGTTATCGTGCTCTCCAGCCAGCCAGACAGACAGACGGACGGACATTGCTCAATCGACTCCAAATTGCCTGAAACACATTTCGTCCAAACATACTTGGGGTTTAAACCACTATTTCGATGAGTCACATTTTGCCCGTATGAAAGTGTATATACCCTCGTTAGCATAAATGCGGGGGGTATAAAAATGGAAGAATTCCATTGACAGGCTTTGCCGTTAGAATACCCTCACTAGAAGCCTATATATTTACAAAGAATAAAACTTTGAAATTGTCTCCACATGAGGTTTTCCCCATTCCGAGCCCTAAATATTATCCGACTATCACCAAAATCAATAGGTGTTTTACTCTGTGAGGCTCCCATCAAGAATTTCGTGTCTATCCGATAAAAATTCCAACCTATAGCGTGAGTACAAAAAATGGAAAAAATGGATATATTACTTTCGCGATATCTCGGTTGTTTGCCACGTACGCCAACATATTTTGCATCGATGTAAAGAAGATATTTTCTTCGTCCAGTGACGGGCTTTCCTTTTGGAATACTCCTACCAGAAGCGGAGATATTCGCATAAGCAAAAAACGTTGACTTTTCTCCACATAAGCTTTTTGCTTATTCCGACTCCTGAATATTATCCGACCATCACCAAACCTCATAGGCTTCTTCCTCTGTGGGACCCGCATCAACTCCCAAAAACTTCGTGACGATCCGATCAAAATTGCGACCTGTAGCGACCTGATTACAAAAAATCGGAAAATTGGCAGGTTTTGCTTTTGATATACCCCTTATAGATACGGAGTTATTCGCTTTGAAATAAAACGATGATTTTTTCTCCAAATAAGTTTTTTGACCATTCCGAGCCCTAAATATTATCCGACCGTCATTAAAATCAATAGGTTTCTTCCCCTCCGGATTCCTCATCAACACCCAAAATTTGGTGACGATCCGATCAAAACTGCGACCTGTAGCGTGATTACAAGGTTTAGATGGATAGGCGGACAGACGGACGGACACACATCGCCAGATCGACTCAGCTCGTCGAGACATTCATTTTGGTATATATAAGAATGGGTCTTCGACCATTATTTCGATGCGTTACAAACTTTTTGGCTAAAACCAACTTATAATACCCTCCCCACATAGTGGTGTAGGGTATAATAAAAATAAAATCTAACGATAAAGGACTAGATTTTGATATCCTTGATTCGGTTCACTAGTTTTCGAGCTATAGTTGGCACAAATTTCAAAATGCCATTTCGAGAAAAACACGTTTTTAGTTTCTATGTTGCATACAAAACACAATATATTTTTCCCTTCCAAAGCTCATATCTCAGGCAATATTGTTCCGATCGACTTGAACATTTCACCACATATTCTATTTTAAATTAATCCAATAAAACATTTTTCGATTTTCATAAATTTACCGGTGGGGGTCATCCCTTAAGTTCGGCCGGGTCGAATTTCTTACACCCTCCTCCATCATAAAATAATCTGAACTTAAATAGAATAATTAGTTGCCTGTTAGGTGTAAAAATTGTTCGACCCCAAATGTCTAAATTAGATAAAGAAAATTAAAAATATGTAAAATCTATTTGTTGGTATATCTATATGGGGGATATACCAAAAAATTTACTTATTTTCACGGTTTATGGTGGAGAAGTTTCGGGACGACTGAGAACCTCAAATGTCAAATTACAGCTAGTTCGGTTAAAAATTGTAGCTAAAATCCTCAAAATACCGAAAATTGTGAGGTACCATTATATACGGGCTATACCAAAAAGTGGGCCAATGTGGACGATTTTTGGTGGAGAGGTTTCGGAACGACGGAGAACCTGAAATGTCAAATTTAAGCTAGCTTTAATTGGAATCGAGCTTAAAAGAAAAGCCGAAGATTCAAACCCACACAACCACCACTATGTGACATGCATGTTTCGACGTTGGTAGAGCGGCTCATCACACATATCGGCTGTAGAGTGGCTTCTCTGTCATCGAACTTTTTTTCAAATTTCTCGTTGGAATCGAGCTTAATGACCATTTATTTTGCTTGTTTGGTTAAAAATTGTAGCTAAAATCCATAAAATACCGAGGTACCGTCGTATAGGGGCTATACCAAAACATGGACGTATGTTGACGCTTTTTGGTGAAGAAGTTTTTGGGCCACTGAGAACTTAAAATGTCAAATTACACCTAGTTCGGTCAAAAAATTAGCCTAAATCCCCAAAATAGCTTAAATGGGGAGGTACCATTATATGGGGGCTATACCATAACGTGGACCTATGATGACGATTTTTGGTGAAGAAGTTTGGGCACCACTGAGAACATCAAATGTCAAATAAGAGCTAGTTCGGTTAAAAATTGTTGCTAAAATCCTCAAAATACCGAAAGTTGCGAGTTACTTGGCCAGTGAAAACTTCAAGTGTCGAATTTCAGCTAAATGCCACTAAAAATGTCACTAAAATTAAAAGATACCTTAAATCGGATGGTACCGTTGTTTTGGGGCTATAACAAAACATGGACCTATAAATCTGATCCTCGAACTTGACCAGTGGAAAAATACACTTGAGTGTTTTATCTCAATTATTGCGGACGCTAGAGTGGTTGCAACAGACGGACATGGCTAGATCAAACAACAGCAATGGCATTAAGCCGGACTATTTTGAAAAAACAAAAGTGCAAACTCTATTCCAATAAAAAACGCCACCAATGATCTATTATATTGTTGCTGTAATAAACAGACCAACAACATTTTGTTATGTTGCATTCGTTTGTAATTGATGTTTGGGTATAAAAAGTTTTTTGTTAATGGAGTTATTGAAAAATAACTTGGGTGGAGAATATCCACAAACAAGAAACAAGGGAACTAATGAAATTCTGTGGCGAGAATCGAAACTATGGTTTTCCCCATAACATGGAGGGTATAATTAAATTTGTCATTTCGTTTGTAACACATAGAAATATTCGCAGAAGACCTTATAAAGTATATATTTTATAATATCAGCATAAAGTTCTAAGTCGAAATAGCCATGTCCGTCCGTCAGTTGAAATAAAGATACAGCTCGCAATTTTTAAGATAGAGCTTTTTTATTTTGTATAGAAGTTTCTATTACTCCTAGGAGGTTTTGTATTGAAAATAGTTCATTATTACATTTCACGTCCACGTTGTGTGGTCTTACGTCCACGTTTTTTTTTTCACGGTCCACGTTTTGATATAGCCCCCATAGAACGGCACCTCCCGATTTTCGCTATTTATACCCTCAGCATTTATGCTAACGAAGGTATATACATTTGTATACGGGCAAAATGTGCCTCACCGAAATAATGGTCTGAAACGGATTTTGTCCAATCATACTTGTGGTCTAGTATGTTTGGACAAAATCCGTTTCATACAATTTGGAGTCGATTTAGCAATGTCCATCCGTCTGGCTGGAGCGCACGATAACTCTCGAACGGATTAACCGATTTGGTCCAAAATTTGGCTTTCGTAAAATTTTGTCCAAACCTATTATAAATTCGATGGGTCATATCAGTCTACTCCCTCGGGTACCTCCCCTACAAAGGAAGGGACTTTAGGATTAGATCCATACTTTGCACATCGTAATATTTCTACCGGACGTAGATCAACTTCGAATATGAACTATGTATATCGGTCCACTCCTTCAGGTACCCCCCACACAATATTTCAGAAATGTGCAGTTTAAGACCTCCTCTCAGATCGTTTTGATTTTTCTTGCTGCAACTTGTATTCGTCGCCCCCTTTACGACGGTACAAGCTTTTTCAGTTTCAAATCCATACTTCCTGAGAAAATAGCCGGAAAACTGTAAAAACCGGCTAAGGCGCCATGTGTGGTGGAGGCGGATAAACAAATTCGATCCAAAATTTGGCAGTCGTAACATTTTGCGCAAAATTAAAACAAGTTCTAAGATGGGTCATATCGTTCCACTCCTTCGGGTACCTCCCCCACAAAAGTTCAAAACATTTCCATACTTTGCACATCGTAATATTTCTACGAGACATATTTCCGTATAGAATATGGATTATATATGTCAACTCCTTCGGGTACCTCCCCCCCCCCCACAAAATGTCGGAAAAGTACAGTTTAGGACCAACTCCCGAATCGTTTTGATTTTTCTTGTAGCAGGTTGCACTCAAGGCACCTATTACGAAGGTATAGGTTTTTGGAGTGGCAAGTCCATACTTATTGAGAAAATAACTCGAATGCTGTAAAAAAAAACAACTACGGCCAGCAAGCGCCACCTTTGAATTTCACCACCAGCCAAGCGCACGGCAGCTCCCGAATCGAATACTGCGTTGGTCCACACTTTGCATATCGTAATATTTCTTCGAATATTAAATAAAATTCGAATGTGGTGCTTATAGGTCCACTCATTCCGGTCCCTTCCCCACAAAAGTTCGAAAATATTCGCGGTACTGGCGATATATCATTTGGTCCATATTTTGGATCTCGAAATATTTTTTCCAAACTTAGTTTATGTTCAAAAGTGGACCCTATCGGTACACTCCTTGGGGTACCACCTACACAAATGTTCAACATTTTTGTGCGGTTAAGGGTCTGTTAGAGGATCCTTTGTAAATTTTTACCGAATGTACTAGTGGACCTCTTTACAGCGATATTATTTCGTGGGCAAGTCCATGTTTCCTTATGGGCCAAAAGATCAAATTGTATGGTGACATTCTTTTATTTTCGTCGGCAAGTTCATACGCCCAAAATTCTTGAAACCCTTAATACATAAATAAATAAATACTAAATACATATTTTTTGGGAAAAAGTGTTTCAATTCACATCTCTGAAGGCAAATCCGACTGATACTTTTTTACTTGTTTCAGGGTTTTAGGATTAATATACCACTGAAATGACTGGAATTTGGTATTTAGTCTTCGTTGGGGACATACAACTTTCCATCTGAAATTTGTCGGTATTGGTCCACGTCTTCATATAGCCCCCATAGAACGGTAACTTCCGATTTTCTGTATTTTGAAGGTTGTGGCCTCAATATTCCTGCAAAATGGATGAAATTTGGCATTTAGTCTTCGTTGGTAGTATAAAACTTTTATCTGAAATTTGCGATTATAGGTCCACGTCTTCGTATAATACCCATTCAACGGTACCTTCGGATTTTCGGTAGTTTGAATGCTGTAGCCTCAACATCTCACAGAAATGGCTGAAATTTGGTATATAGTCTTCTTTGGGGATATACAACATTCCATCTGAAATTTGTTGGTATTGGTCCACGTCACGTTATATATTCCCCATAGAACGGTACCTTTCCATTTTCGGTATTTTGAAGGTTGTAGCCTCAACATCCCCCCGAAATGGCTGAAATTTGGTATTTAGTCTTCTTTAAAGGTATACAACTTTCCACCGGAAATTTGTCGATATAGGTCAATGTCGTCATATAGTCCCCATAGAACGGTACCTTCCGAATTTCTGTATTTTGAAGGTTGTGGCCTCAACATCCCACCGAAATGGCTGAAATTTGGTATTTTGACTTCGTTAGGGGTATAAAACTTTCCATCTGAAATTTGGCGGTATAGGCCCACGTCTTCATATAGTCCCCATAGAACGGTACGTTCCGATTTTCGTTACTTTGAAGGTTGTGGCTTCAACATCCCCCCGAAATGGCTGCAATTTGGTATTTAGTCTTCTTTGGGGGTATACAACATTCCATCTGAAATTTGTCGGTATAGGTATTTATATAGCTCTACTAGGCACTCACGGATTTTCGATATTTTGAAAGTCTTTGCCAGGGGTAAAAAACATTGCTTGCATAAAATCAGACAGCATACGTCCATTCTTTGCCAAAGACACCATGTAAGGGTACCAACCAATTTAAAATTTTTGAAGATTTTAGTCACATTTTCCTACCGAATTGATTGTTAATTGGAATTTTCTGTTCCCAGAAGATAGAAAACTTACTCGCAAAAAACTATCCATATACATATGTGTAGGCTTTTGTCTAATCCCCATGAGATCTTTTAATGGGTGTTGCAACATTTTCCTTCAGAAGTGGATGTAAACTGGGATTCTGGAATCTCAATGGGTAGAGATCCTTCGCACAGAAAATTATCAGTATAAGTGATTATAATCAGTTAAGATATTGTTCTCCTCGAAGGAATTATATTTAACGCAGAGAAAGACCTTAGTAGTTACTAATCGTTCCTATTTACTTCAATACAGTGGTGGTGGAGGGTATAAAAAGTTCGGCCGTGCAGAACTTAACGCCTTTCTTACTTGTTTTATATAAACAACTATTTTTGTAGCTAAGAAGTTTTCTATATGTACGTTCGAGTGGATATCGAATGATGCTTAATCCCCATTACAACTTTCTTTGACCTCAATTCTTCTAATCGTGTAGGAGGAGGATAAGGATAAAGATGCTTTGATATGGACCATAAAACTAGAAAATATCAAAAGTTATGCCTCCATTATAATTCAAATTATTGAAGTCACGAACTAAAATAAATATCAACAAAACAACAACAAAATGGTGTCATTTGGCTGGTATTTCCATGCCATGTATATTAGAATTCCAATTGTGTTGTTCCAAAAATTGTTTTCTTCGACTCCAATAAAAAAACAAGAACACAAAACTATTATTGTTGTTAGAGTTTCTGATATGTGGGTTGTCATCACAAACATATTTGTCCTTTTCAAGGGTTTATATATCTGCTGGCGATGTGTTGCTGTGAGTGATTTCACGCTTTTCCCGCAGTACGTTGACATCATCACCATCATCGTCAGCATTTTAGTAGCTTTGCCTTACAACTATTTTAAGAACATTTTATGTGGTGACCCAGTCAAAGAATTAAATATTTTCGAAGACAATTCGTTTTTTGTGTGAATTTTGGCAGCCGTATTGGCGCCTACCAGAAATCTGTGTTAAGGGTAATTCTTATTCTTCTTATTTTTTTGGAATAATATTATGGCTTGTGTGTATCAGTAGTGGTAGTAACTTGGTCCAATTGTTCAACTATGCCAAACAAAGTGATTTTATTTGTAAAACATTTACGTCATCACTTTTTTTTTGAGATTTTATTGTTGTCATATTGAAATTAGAAAACGTGAACAGTTTTGTAGAACAATTCTTTTTGATGTGGGCATACGAAAATGAAAGTTGTGTGGAGGAAGCGAGGCAATTTATGTGAATTTCTTGTGAAGAGGAAAAATATTTTTTGGATTCAAACAGGAAGGCGTAGTTTGTCTAACTGTACTTTATTGGCAAATGCAATCGATATCTGTTAAATGCTTGAATTAGTTTATTTTGCGAATTTTCCCGGCAGCGAAATAGGATATAAAAAAAAACAATTAAGAAATGCGTTAAGTTCGGCCGGGGCGAACTTTTTATACCCTACACCACCACCACAGTATTGAAGTAAATATGAACAATTAGTAACTAACAAGATCTTTCTCTACTTTAAGTATAATTCCTTGGAGGAGAATAATATTCTGACGGATGATAGTCACTTTAAACTGATGTTTTTTCTGTGCGGAGGTTTTCTACCCATTGAGATTCCAGAATCTCAGTTTACATCCACTTCAGAAGGAAAATGTTGCAACTCTCTTTAAAAGAGCTCATCGTTGTTCTTTCTATCCTCTGACTAAACACAATGCCAAAGTGCAGTAATCTCGGTTCGAAAATTTTACAAAAAACCCTCGAGATACATAAAATTGGACAATAACGGGGTTAGACTAAAACCTATATACATATATGTAGGTATTGTTATTTCTCTAAAATCTGTAAAATGTATGAATAGAATACTTTGTTGGGTAATAGCATGCTTTGAGGTTTAATATTATTATTTGGAATTAGCATGCCTTGAATTTGAATGTAACTAGAAATTATTTTAATATTTTTTTATTGTTGAATTGTATTTCGAATTGAACGGGGTAAATTGTTTCGTAAGTTTTATTTGTCATGTATTGAATATGTATACCAATTTTATTGTAAATTTTCTTTTCTTAGAATAAAACGTAGTTTTTTTAAATAAACTGGAGTTTTATGAATGCAAGACCCCGCAGGCAATCAACAGGTATACGGAGAGTTTTTTGCGATTAAGTTTTCTATCTTCTGGAAACACAAAATTTCAATTAACAATCAATTCGGTAAGAAAATGTGATTAAAATCTTCAACAAAATCTTAAATTGGTTGGTACCCTTGCATGGGGCCTTTCACAAAACGTGGATGTATGCTGTATGATTTTTTGTAAGGAATGTTTGTACCACTGACTTTTAGAATATAGAAAATCCGTGAGTGCTGTTCTATGGGGGTGGGGGCGGGCTATATAAAGACCTATGACGACAAATTTCTGGTGGACAATTTTATACAACCAACGAAGACTAAATACCAAATTCAGCCATTTCAGTTGGATGTTGAGGCCACAACTTTTAAAATACCGAAAATCTGGCTATACCGTTCTAGGGATTATATATGAAGACATGGACTCATACCGAAAAATTTAAGGTTAAACGTTTTATGCCCCCAATGAAGACTAAAGCCAACTTTCAGCCAGATCGGTGTGATATTGAGGTAAAATACTTTAAAATACCGAAAATCGGAAGGTAACGTTCTACGGGGACTATATGCAAACGTGGAACTATACCGACAAATTTCAGATGGAAAGTTGTATATCCCCAAAGAAGACTAAATACCAAATTTCAGCCATTTCGGTGGGACATTGAGGCCCCAATTTTTAAAATACCGAAAATCGGGAGGTACCGTTCTATGGGGGCTATATGAAGGCAAGGACATATACCCATAAATTTCATATGGGAATTTTTATACCCCAAATGAAGACTAAATACCAAATTTCAGCCATTTCGGAGGAATATTGAGGCCACAACCTTCAAAATAGCGAAAATCGGGAGGTACCGTTCTGTGGGGACTATATGAAGGCGAGGACCTATACCCACAAATTTCATATGGAAAGTTGTGTACCCCAAATGAAGACCAAATACTATATTTCAGCCATTTTGGTGGGATATTGAGGCCACAACCTTCAAAATATCGAAAAATCGGGAGGTACTGTTCTATGGGGGCTATATTAATACGTCAACCAATACCGACAAATTTCAGGTGAAAAGTTCTATACCCCCAACGAAGACTAAATACCAAATTTCAGCCATTTCGATGGTATATTGAGGCCACAACCTTCAAAATATCGAAAATCGGGAGGTACTGTTCTATGGGGGCTATATTAATACGTCAACCTATACCGACAAATTTCAGGTGAAAAGTTCTATACCCCCAATGTAGACTAAATACTAAATTTCAGCCATTTCGGTGGGATATTGAGGCCACAACCTTCAAAATATCGAAAATCAAGAGGTACTGTTCTATGGGGGCTATATTAAGACGTGGACATCTACGACAAATTTCACTGGGAAAGTTTTATACCCCCAACGAAGACCATATACCAAATTTCAGCCATTTCGGTGAGATATTGAGGCAAAATCCTTCAAAATACCAAAAATCGGGAGGTACTGTTCCATGGGGAAAAGTGCTCCTTTTCGGATCACAAGATGATACAATTTCAGATCTCTATACTCGGGGTAGCACAAAGCCCTCATAGAAATCCCAGGAGAACGGATTGGGATAAATTCTAAGCTCTTACTTACTTACTTACTTAACTGGCCCATTACAGAACATTTGTTCCATAGGCCAACTAAGAAAATATCTCTCTATTTGTTGCTTCGAACTCTGGAATACCGCGCCTTTTCGTCTCTTCATCCACTTGTTTGCGCCATCTATTCCTTGGGTGCCACCGTGATGCAATGGTATGCATACCCGCCTTTCACACATAAGGTCGTGGGTTCGATTCCCCGGCCAGACAACATCAAAACACTTTTCAACGGTGGCAAAATGCCCCTCAGTAAAAAAAAATACCCCTGAGTATTTCAGCAATGTAAAACTTCTCTACAAAAGTGGTGTCTTAGACACGCCGTTCGGACTCGGCGATAAACTGTAGGTCCCATATCATTGTGCTAATATGAATCGGGGTGTACTCATTGATATGAGAGAAGTCTCCCTTGTCCCTTATGGAATGTTTGTGGAACAATTATTATTATATTATTGGCCTGCCAATTCTGCGTGCACCGCCAAGCGGTCCGTATTTATACGCCTTTTTGGCGGGTTCATCAGCGCTCATTCTTATGATATGGCCTAGCCAACCCAGTCGCTGCATCCCGAAACGTTTAACTATATTGATGTCGTTGTATAGCAGATACAGCTCGTGGTTCATGCGAAGTCGATATTCACCGTCAACGCAGATTGGTCTGTAGATCTTTCGAAGATTTTTTCTCTCAACACACACCAGGGACTGCCATGTCTGCTTGCGCTAGTACCCAGGCTTCGGAGCCATACATCAGCACGGGTAGTAGCAGTGTTTTGTTAAGCGTTATTTTTGTTTGGTGAGTTATGGCTTAGTTTTAAAGTGCTTACTTAAGCCACAGTAGCATCTGTTGGCCAATACAATTCTTCTTTTTATTTCACAACTGATGTCGTTTGTTGTGTTTACGGAGGTGCCGAGGTAGACGAAGTCTTTTACTACCTCAAAATTATAGGAACCAACTTTAACAGTAGGTCCGAGCTCAATGGACGCATTGCGCGTCGACTCCATCAACTTGGTCTTCTCACCGTTTACCGCCAGATCCACATTAGCAGATTCTCCTTCGACCTTCGGTTACTTCTTTTACTGATCGTCCCATGGTGCCTATATCATCAGCATAAGCAAGTAACATGTGGCTATTGGTGTAGATTGTGCCACTTCTTTTGACGTTTGCCTCTCGTATAACCTCCTTGTCTGAAACCTCTTTTGGTACAAAACTTTTTGCAGAGGTTCTTTCCTATTTTAACTGAGGACCTGGTGTCAGTTAAAGTCATTTTACAAAGCCGGATGAGTTTTGCGGGGATAACAAATTCAAACATGGCTTGGAATACCTTTGAAAGCAGCGGTCTGTCGAAGGCTGCTTTATAATCGACAAGAAGGTGGTAAGTGCCGATCTGGTTGGGTAAATTCTGGTCAATGGTGGACTTGCCAGGTCTAAGGTCGCATTTGTATGGTCCAATTATCTCGTTGATCATAGGCTTTAGTCGTTTGCACAATATCCCTGACACGAGCTTGTAGACAATAGGGAGTAGACTTATGCCCCTATAGTTAGAGCATACTCCCTTCTTGTGGACGGGGCACAGGATACTCAGGTTCCAATCGTCGGGTTCTCGTTCTTCCTGCCAGATGGTGCTAACTTGCTGTTGAATACACCTTATCAGCGTGTCGCCTCCGGTTTTGAACAGCTCGGCTGGTAAGCCATCGGCTCCTGCTGCCTTATTATTCTTCAGCCAGGGACGTACGCAGGATTTCATTTCGGGGGGGGCCCAACTTGACCAAAAATCATGAAAATTAAAAATGTTGTGTATCGTTACGTAAATCTATTTTTAATGGTTTTTAGTTGATTTTATGTATATTCAACATTACCACGAAGTATATACATTCAATAGAGAGAGATCACAATATTTTAGATACAAGATTGAAATTTGGAACTGATTATAATATACTAGTCATTGGATGTTTAGAATTGAAATTGAACCATATCAGACCACGTTCGGTATAGTTTCCATACAAAAGTTTTTAACCAAATTATCCAATAGAATTGAAGCAATAACTAAAAAATCTTTAAAATGAATATTACCCATATAGATGTACGTTTTGGTGTATCCCAGATTTTTCAACCACATTAGCTCTTATTTGGCATTTTGGGTTCTAAATCCCGCAGCGAATAGCTTTCGAAAGATTTTCTATAATTCGAGGCTATTAGCATAGTATTTAAAAATATCGTCAGTAATATGGATTTTGGAAATCATTTGGTGGGAGAACTTCCATGAAAAGACTGGTGAAAATAGATCCACGTTCGAACACAGGAATTGCATTCGCGAATACGTTGATTAGATATATACAGTGTTTGGAGGATATAAACAGTTCGATCCGACGCCGTTTCTTCTGTAAAGTACATATATCACACACTAACTTCAGTGCCATTAAAAAAGTCTTGTATTATTGTAAGAAAATAATTTTCTTTAATGTCATAAAAACACCAAAACTTTACTATTTTACCAGAAGTGATAGAGTCCGTGAAAGGAGCCGGGCGTTGCAATCTATGACTCATAGACTCCGAATCCAACTCGCAGTATTGTTTGAGACTACGCAAAAACATGGCCGAAAAAATATCTCTAAAAAGAGCTCGGCAACATTTTAGCTAAATTCTGAAGAAATAGGTTAATTCGAAAAACTCCATCTGATACATCAATGGTTGTTGTTCCCGCTTATTTCTATCTTAATTGTACGACTAGATGTTTATGGACTCGATGACCTTTAAAACTTTCCAACGACCAATCACTTCTGTCGGCACAGCGGAGACAAACTGATGAAAATTCATAAGTTTTGTTTTCTGTGAAACAAGTAAAAAGTAACAGTCGGGTTTGCCTACAGAGATATACCTTCAGCCTGTATGGGTTGAGACTTTTATATATAGACAGAGCGAATACGGGCTACATAGCCAATTTTTTTCTATAAATTGTGTAGCCAAGAAGTTTCAGAATTTCGTCTCCTGTTTTCGACGTATAAACTTTCCAACAATAATTTCGAAACATTTGGGGTGTATAACTTTACGATTGTTGGCGTTACGAATCAATGCTTATGTTGTGCTCAAAAATGTGACTTCTATGAAAGCGCAACAGTTTTGCACTTTTGTGCAACCGATACCTGAAAGTGTTGACTGATATAGTCCATTTTGGAAGTGGACCTAATTTTGGAATTCAATCCTGGAATTCGCTGTAAACAAGACCGCAAGAAGTACCATTGGTCAAAAAGTGCAATGGCTCATCGAACAGCCCTTAAACTACACTAATGTTGAACTTTTGTGAGGGATGTATCCGAAGATGTTGTCCCAAATAGACCCTCTTGGTACTTGATATATGTACGTAATTTTAGGATGTTTATAGTTTCGGCCAAATCGGATAATTGAAATTTAGTGTTGGAGGTATCTGAAGGAGTGAATCGATATAATCCATATTCGAACCTACTCTAGGTATCGCAAAAATCGAATTGGACTTTGCTCAAGATTTAAGGGAAACATTTTGAAGTCTGGTGCCCTAATGAAGTTTGGACAAAATATTGCGCGATCCAAAATTTGGACCAAATCTGCTGATCTGTTCGAGATTTATAATGAGCACGAGCCTGGAACTGGAATAAATCGAATCCAAATTGATTGACGCGGGTTTCGTCAAAACATATGATTAGTCTAAGAACATTTTTTCGATTAGGTAAATTTTTATCGTGATGGCTCAATATCACGGTGCTCTTGAAGCAACGTTAAATGAAAGGAGTTTACAACTGGGAAGTTTTTGAGGATTCTTAAACAGCAATGTTCATAGATGAGAAAAATCCAAAAACAAGAAAAAATCGCTGGATCGCTGGAAATAAGTTCACATTTTTAGGTATATTTTAGGTTTTCGCGATTTTGCTTGGAAACAGCTAGTCCTATCGACATGGGGCTAAAGAAAATGTTGTAACTTTGAAAATTTGTTTGATTTGTTCCTAGGTTTTACTATTTTTGAGATAAAGAAGTTCAGGTCACATTTTTGGGTTTTTGTTAGGTTTTCACGATTTGCTTCAAAACAGTAAGTCTTATCGAAATGGGACTACAGAAAGTCGTATAGCTGTAAAAATTCTCTACAAGATTGGGATTCGTAATTTTTTTACTCGGTTGTACCATTTCTGAGATATATAAGTTTAAGTTTGAAAATTGTAGTCATGACATTGTTTTATAAGGAGACGATACACTCAGTGAATTGTCCCAATTTGAACTTCTATATCTCAAAAATGGTAAAACCCACGAAAATATCATATAAAAACAATATTGTAGAGAATTTTCACTGCTACAACATTTTCTTTACTTACATTTTGAAATGGCTTTTGGTTTCCCAGCAAAACCGTCCAAACCTAAAAAAAAACCCTAAAATTGCGATTTTTTTATTTTCTCATCTAAGCTCCTTTCATTTAAAGTTGGTTCGAGAGCACCGTGATATACAATACAAATAACAGCATATTTTAATACAATACCATATGACCAAAGTTTAAGCATTAATTTCGTTTACGGTTGTTTGTTACTGATAGGAAAAAATTCAGATTGGCATGCTATTTATAGCAGATATTTGGTCTGTTCCTCTACTTTTGAACTTGGTAAAACCGGCAAAAGTAGTAAAAGTTGTAAACTGCTCCTATATGAATTGTATGGTGTCTGAAGTAAAGGAACGCTTTTCGAGTAAAAAGTGGTAAAACTTGAAGATTCTTGCTCGTAAAGGAACAGAGCTATTATCACTTTATAATGCACAACAATACATTTTTCTCCATTATTTTATTCCACTGTTTAGCAACAAATTGATATAAACTAGGAATACAAAATTTTGATTAAGGCAGTAAAATAATTTTCTAAATGGCAAGGCAATTCGATTAAAATTGACCGAGTTATAGTAAAATCGGGGAAAGATATATATAGGGGCTATATCCAAATCTGAACCGATATGGACCAAAGTTGATATTTTTCATTCCTATACCCTCATAAGTACTTGTGCAAAAATTCATCAACCTAGGTCAACGCCTTCTATTTTTGTCCACATTTGTATGGAAGCGGCAACACTGTGTGTCGTACATATTGTCCAATAGACATTTCATTTTATGTACTTCTAATCCGCACAATACTGAATTTGTAATCGTTTTCAATACAAAATGAGTTTAAAGCCTCAAGACCTTTTTATTCATTACAGAATTTCAAAACACTGGCATGGCATAAAGAAGGAATTCAGTTTTACTGGAAGTTTCTCTAAAAAGAGTATTCGCACAAAAAAATTAAATATTTCTTCGGCAACTTGTTGACAAAGTACATTTTCAGTAGAGAACCTTCAGAACAATATCAGTTTTCATTTGAAATTTCAAAAACAAAAATTATTTTAGAGAAAAGATCGTAATAATTTGTTAAAGCAGCTAAAAAAATTTTGTCGAACCAAACCATTTCTCTGCGTACGTCCCTGTCTTCAGCCGATTTATTGCTGTTTTTACCTCATCTTGGCTAGGCAGTATACATTCAATACCATCTTCTGGGATTGGGTATGTGGTATCTTTGTCGTCTTCGCTGCTATTGGATACCAACAGTTTTGAAAAATGTTCTTTCCATATCCTGAGCACACTATCTGTATCAGTTACCAAATTACCTTGCTGGTCTCTACAGGAGGATGTGCCTGTACCAAAGCCATCAGTTTGATGCTTGACTCTTGGGTTGAATTTTCAGACTTCATTTTGGTTCCCGTACATCTCGATCTTTTCACATTCCCGCTTTTCCACCTCCCTCTTTTTCCTGCGGAAAATACGTTTCTTCTCTCTCCTTTTCTCCCGATATCTCTCTCGTGCGCTACGCGTTGCTACGGATTGTAAAGTAGCCCTATATGTCGCATTTTTCTCTTCGGTAGCAGCACGACACTCTTGATCATACCATGGATTGCTTGGTGGAGGTCTCTGATATCCAAGTATGGATTTTGCGGCTGTTTGCATGGAGTGGGCAATACTTTGCCATTGCGCTGATATGTTATCGGGATGAGGAGTGCTTTGATTAAGCAATTGGGCTAGTTGAGTGGAATATGCTGTGGCTATCTGTTGTGATTGCAGATTACCGATGTCTAACTTTCGTGTTGTGTCTGTTCGTACTTTGTTTGCTACGTTCAACCGGGTGCGTACCTTTGCTGCAACAAGGTAGTGGTCCGAGTCTATGTTTGCTCCTCGGAACGAACGCACATCCAACACGCTAGATGAATGTCTTCCATCTATCACAACGTGATCAATTTGATTTCTTGTTTTCTGATCTGGAGACAGCCAGGTGCCTTTATGGATGCCGAGATATTGAAATCTGGTGCTGCTAACTACCATGTTTTTTGGCGCTGCGAAGTCTATCAGCCTCATACCATTGTCAGATGTTTCACTGTGGAGACTGAATTTTCCGACTGTTGGGCCAAAGATATTTTCATTTCCAATTTTGGCATTAAATGTGCCTAGAATAATATTAATCTCATGGGCAGGACAACGAAATTCTAAGCTCTGGCGAATTCAAAACTATGTGGATGTAATACTCTCCGCACTGTCGAGGATGTCGTGAGAGCTGTGGATTCCCTTACCAAACCCCTCCTGACGAGCTATAAGGACTGCTGTCCAATCACCTATCCGGGGAAGAAATCCCAATCGGTGTGGTGTACCAAACAATTAGCCAAGCTGCGTAAAGCAGCAAGGAAATCCTACAATAAAGCCAGTAAGACGAAACTCAGTACGGATTGGGATGTTTATTAGGTCAATTCCAATTAATACAAGAGTGAAATCAAGAAAGCTAAGCGAAATTCTTCGGTTAGTTTCAGTGAGTCGATAGAAGGAGTTAGTGAAGCTGCCAGGTTTCGTAAGATACTATCTAAGGACCCAAAATCCATAGGTAGTATCAAACGGAGCTATGGTTCCTGGACTAACTCCGGTCTAGAGACTCTGGATCTGTCTTGCCAACAGCAAGTCACAGTCGAGTCCAAACTGTCGAAGATGAACAGCTGATTGACAAAATAACTAACCACACAAGGATTCGGTGGGCGATCAACAGTTTTCAGCCTTATAAATCACCGTGACCGGATGGTATAATACCGGTAATGCTACAGAATGTGGCTGAACCAGCACTATCTATCCTGATAGAAAATTGTTAAGGCCTATTTATTGTTATCGCACATACTTTGTCTGTGGAAGGAGGTAAAGGTGACCTACATCCCCAAAGCGGTAAAGCCAAGTCACACACTACTAATGGACTACAGACCAATTAGTCTTTCTTCCTTTCTTTTGAAAACGCTAGAAAGGTTACTGGATATTGAAATTAGAACACAACTAAAACTCAATAACATCAGCAAATCACAGCATGCCTACACTAAAGGCAAATCAGTGGAGACTGCCCTGAATGAGGTGGTCGGTCACGTTGATAAGCATATGGAAAATTCAGGCTTCACGCTGGCGCCCTTTATCGATATAGGGGGGCCTTCAATAATGTGAAGCTTGAATCAATCCACAATGCTCTCAGCAACATAGGTATTTCCTCTATCCTTGTGGAATGGATTGATGAGATGCTGAAAAGTAGAATCATCAACTCATGCATATCAGAGAGTTCTGCTAGGAAATCTGTTAATAGAAGCACTCCGCAGGGAGGAGTTTTCTAACCTCTGCTATGGCTTCTTCTAATAAATGAAATACTTTTATGCTACGACCGGCTCAAGACCAAGGTGGTTGCCTATGCTGATGATGTGGTTGTGCTGATAAGTGGCAAATTCTTGCCAACTCTATCTGAGCTCATGCAAAGAGCTCTGGTACAACTTGCAAGCTGGGCCCAGAACAACGGCCTGGGAGTAAACCCTGAAAAAACAGAGCTTGTAATATTCACTAAGAAACGCAAAATTCCCAATTTCGAGCCTCCAGTCCTGCATGGGGTGGCCCTGGAACTTTCTACAGAAGCAAAATACCTCGACAATATTCTGGACCATCGCTTGACATGGCAAATAAATGTAGAGGAGCGAACGAAGAAAGGACTCATGGCACTCTACTCCTTTAGGAACTCGATTGGGAAAAGCAGGGGATTGATTACGGGATCGGTTAAAAGCACCCCTCAAGCTGCTTTAAACGTCATCCTGGATCTCCAACCTTTGGCTATCCTTATACAGTTGCATGCGGCGAGAACTGCTTGTAGACTCCGGAAGTAAGGGTGTTGGCGTGGTTCACACTTTGGACACTCTAATGTCCTAAAACTAATTGATAGTCGACTTGAGTTATGTGACAATGGTTGCGTACGCGATTATATGCCTACCTCCTTTAAGTTTGACCCCTTAACGGTCATCTTCCCAAGCAGGGACGCATGAGCTCAGTGCATATTTCCGCTGGACGGTCTGGTAATATACACAGACCAAGATGGAAGAAGGTACTGGCGCTGGCGTCTACTGGGATAATCCACTAATTAAAAACTCATACAAGCTCAACGATAATTGTAGTGTTTTTCAGGCGGAGATTGTTGCTATTAAGAAAGCAGCTGAATTGTGAAAGGGGTTGAAGGTAGTCTTACAAGACCGGTGACTATATATGTCGATAGTCAGGCGGCCATCGATGCTCTCAAGTCATTGACCATAAATTCAAGAGCTATTCTTGATTGCAGGAAAACTCTGCAGGATATACACGATACCGTAAGGATATGTTGGGTTCCGGGTGACAGCAACATTATGGGAAACGGGGTAGCAGATGAACTAGCTCGAGGTGGTTCTAAGTCTATCGACTTATCAGTTAATGAAACCGTCCGGCCACCAACGTGCTACTACATCGGCAAACTTCGGGAGATCTTCAATGAGAGGTCACAAGAAAAATGGCTATTGGAACTTGGTTGTAGGGTATCTAAGGCGATCTGGCCTGTGGTCTCTCGTCGAAGAACGAAGTCCCTCCTCTCACTTAATAAGTTAGGGATGAACATTGAGGTGGGATTTATAACAGGTCACTGCAGAGCGAGATCTCTAACCTCAAAATGGGATGAAAGTGGCATTGACTACTGCAGACTATGAGAAGATGCGGACGAGATAGAGACTGTTAAACATCTGCTTTGTAGGTGCCCCTTGTTGCAAGCAAGGAGATACCGAACACTGGGTAGATATGAGATAGACACTCTGACCTTCCAGTCTAACATAGACCCCATTTTTCTACTCAACTTTGCCAAACACCTATCATGGCTTGGCAGCACAATATCTTCTATTTTCCACCACAATATCATCTTTACCTCGGCATAAAACGTCTCATCTTTATATCTTCACCCTACCTGTATTCACCATCATCTCATCATCTCTACCCTATCATCTTCATTTCACTGTACCGCATCAACATCCTCACATCTTTAAATCTTCAACCATAATCTACACAGGATGAACACAATGGACCAACGGCCTCCGAGTGAAGCATATATATATACAATACTACTATACATATTAGAGTGGGGCGATTTGAAAACCATCACGGGCGCCTGTAGTTTCTGATTCTTGGGATTGTACTGAGCAAAAAAGTCAAATAGACCATATGTCTACGGTGAAAATCGAGACCCGGATTTTGACTTGAAGTATTTTTTCAAGGATTTTTGGATATTTTGGCATATAACAACCAAAACACTGAGATTGTCGATCCAACACAAAAACAACAATTGTAGCCAAGACAATAATTAAGAACTCTTTAGTACATCGCAAAAGCATTGGAACGCTCCTTCAGGTAGTTATGGCCTCGAGAAGGAGCACATTTTTCGGAAAATTTCGATAAATGACACTGTGCTATAAAATGGGACTCAAAGTCAGTGGGTGGAAAATTCGTGGACCGTTATAACCTATTTTCAATACCAAACATCCTACATAGAAGCAAAAGAAACATCTATACCAAATTATAAAGCTCTATCTTAAAAATTGCAAGCTGTATATTGATTTCAATAGACGGACGAACGGACGGACATGGATATTTTGACTTAGACTTTCATGCTGGTCAAGAATGGATATGCATACTTTATAAGGTCTCCAACGAATTTCGATGAGTTTCAAACGGAATAACAAATTTAATTATACCCTCAATATTATGGCATTATATATTATATATTCTTACAAAAAGCATTTATAAATAAATGGCGGCACACATGACACTCACTTTCATTACTTAAGGAGTGTGTTTTTTTCAACAACCTCTTTCATCTTGTGAAAATAAATGCCCTGCATTTCAAAACCACACAAAAAGTATCAAAAAAATCTCTGATGTGTAAAATAATTTCAAAGCAACATTTTCCGATAAGAAACTACGATATTCGTGATAAATATTTATAATGGTATTACAGCAATCAGAATTAGGTCATACTATTTCCTGTTACACCTGCAATAGAAAATAATAAATTCCATGCAATGTGGTTTTGTTCTGTAAATATGTCATAACTAACGCCAACACAAGTTCCCATTTGAAGCAGCTTATGACCACCACTATTGCATTTAACAAATGCTTAACCCCAACAATTGGTTTACAATTACGAAATTTATAATTCACAATTTCAATTGTGTGCTCACGAAGAACTTTCCCCACGTCATACTTTCACACCTCATCAAAAGAAGTTGCAGCGCACAGCGCAACCTTAATTTTCTTGCTTGCCAAAGAAAGGAGTGCCGTCCAGACTAAAATAGGACAAACAAACATACATGGTCATTTTCAATTTCTTGACATGCCACCAGGTACAATAGCGTATTTTGTTTACTTGACCGCCGCTCACGCTTAATGTTAAACCATTTAAGAAGTGAACATTTAATATCCGTTGTTATAAATTTACAATCGTTTTTTACAATTCTTTCAAATGAAGATTACATACTTTTGCACTTTGTTCTTTTAATTCAGGTCAAGGTGATAATAAATTACATATCCCATCCTCTTAAAAACATGTCTAAATAAATGCCAAAAAAGGCATGGTTACACCTTAAACAATTACTTTTGAAGGTTACATTTAATTTGAATGGTAATTGGAAGTTGTCATTTTTGGCATTCACCGGTCTTGTAGCTAAAGCTTTTTGTACAGGATAATGAAAAAAGAGGAGAATTTTTATACCCTCAGCCTTTAGGCTATGAAGGGTATATACACTTTCATACGGGCAAAATGTGCCTCATCGAAATAATGGTTTTAGACCCCAAGTATGTTTGGACGAAATGTGTTTCAGACAATTTGGAGTCGATTGAGCAATGTCCGTCCGTCTGTCTGTCTGGCTGGCTGGAGCGCACGATAACTCTCGAACGGATGAACCGATTCGGTTCAAATTTTGGCTTTCGTAATATTTTGCCCAAACTTAGTTTAAGTTCGAAGATGAGCTATATCGGTCCTCTTCTTCCGGTACCTCCCCCACAAAAGTTCGGAAATGTTCGGAAAATTTGTGCGCACGATAACTCTTGAAGGGAGTAACCGATTTGGTCCATACTTTGCCCATCGTGGAGCGTATACCAGACTTAGATCAGGTTTTAATATGGACTCAATCGGTCCACTCCGTCGGGTACCTCCCACACAAAAATTTGGAAAAGTTCAGTTTAGGACCATCTCTCGAATCGCTTTGATTTTTGCTTTAGCTACTTGTATTCACTGCCCTCCATACGACGGTATAAGTTTCATCAGGGGCAAGTCCATACTTCCTGGGAAAATAGCCTGAAAGTTGCAAAAAACCCCTGTGACACCGTGTGAGGAGGTTGGGGGGCAAAATAACTCTCGAACAGGTCTGCCGATTGGGTCCAAAGTTTGGCCTTAGCAATATTTTGTCCAAACATAGTTTAAGTTCGAAGATAAGCCATATTGGTCCACTCCTTCAGGTACCTCCCCCACAAAAGTTCAAAAATGTTCGGAAAAATTGTGCGTACGATAACTCTTGAAGAGAGTGGCCGAATTGGACCATACTTTACACATCCTAATATATCTACCAGATATAGATCAGGTTCAAATATGGACTATATTTGTCCACTCCATCCGGTACCTCCCACACAAAATTTCGGATACATGTTCACTTTAAGACCTGCTTTCGAATCACTTTGATTTTTGTTGAAGCAACTTGCATTCGCTGCCTCAATTGCGATGGTAAAAGTTGTTTCAGGGGCAAGTCCATACTTCTTGAGCAAACAGCCCGAAGGGTGTAAAAACCCCCTATGGCACCATATGTAGTGGCTGGAGATCCACTTCCATAATGGTCAATGTCGATCCATTCCTTTTTGTATCTCCTCCGCAAAACGTTTGATCTTTAATCATAATCAACATTTTTGTCGGTTCAAACGCCCAAAATTTTTAAAACCCCCTAAATACATACGTTTTTTGGTGAAAAAAAAGTTTCAATATATTCAGGCTGAGGGTATATCTCTGTCGGCAAAGCCGACTGATACTTTTTTACTTGTTGTGTTTTTTCATTGTTGACATAGTTCATAATATCAACTAAATTTTTGACGGCGGAAAGTGAGTCCAATTTTGATTTTAACGCTTTCAAAAAACATTTTTAACCGAACTAGCTGTAATTTGACTTTAAGGGCTTTTAATTCAAGTTACAACCCCACCAACCCCACCAAAAACTGTCAACATAGGCCCATCTTTTGGTATAGCTCCCATATAACACTACCTCCCAATTTTCGGTATTTTGAGAGTTTTAGTTACATTGTTTGACGGAACTACCCGCGTTCACAAAACTTTTCTACAAAAAAATTGTCAACATAGGTCCACAATGTGTGATACCCTACACTGATTGAACACATTCATTTACATAACATTATGTCATTTAGGCATTTGGGTTATCGTAATACATATTTTATCCAAACTTAGTTCGAAGATGAGTTATATCGGTCCACTCCTTCCGGTACCTCCCCCACAAAAGTTCGAAAATGTTTGGAAAATTTGTGAGCACGATAACTCTTGAAGGGATTAACCGATTTGGACCATACTTTACACATCCTACTTCCGGTTCATTCCTTCGAAAAGTCCAAAAAGGTCTACAAAATTTTGAAAATACACTAAATATATTCGATCTGTCCGTAGATGAAAGTTTAAATTCACATAGGCTGAGGGTATATTTATATATAGGAGATCCAATGTTTGGACCGGTCAAGCGATATCGTACATACCATTTTAGTGAAATTTTTTTTTAAATATTGGGGGGAATTACCGGGAATTGTGGACCGGTATTGCCCAAATTTTGGACGAAATCGGTTGATCAGTTCGAGAGTTATCGTGCTCTCCAGCCACTACATATGGTGCCATAGGGGTTTTTTACAACTTTCGGGATGTTTTCTCAAAAAGTATGGACTTGCCCCTATAAAAACTTTTACAGTAGTAATTAACGCAGCGAATACAAGTTGCTTCAACAAACATCAAAGTGATTTGGGAACAGATCTTAAAGTGAACTTATCCGGAATTTTGTATAGGAGGTACACCAAGAGTTCATAAAAAATCCCCCGCCGTGGATAACAATCTTGGTGCGATGCGGGGGCTTGAAGCCTCAATCTGTTCATTCAATTTCTTTTAGTGTTGAATTGGGCGGTTGTGACCGACTTATTCTTATCGCGAACCGACATAATGCACTGAAACCTCACAGTGTATTCTTGGTCAAGCGACATAGATTTGGTAGTGATCTCCTACCAATATAATTTGAGCTCCCCTAACACCGGGTTGTTAAGCGACCTCGTGCCTATCAGTGTTTGTAGGTTACATTCAGAGTACCGACTACGCTATGACCACGGACATCGCTGCACCCAGTGCAACTAACGAAAATATGGGCGGGGACGACTGCTCCACTCAGACTCTGGACAGAGTTAACGACTCTATCAACACAGAGAGTAGGGAATTACTCAATCTCTTGAGGGAAAGTGCGGCCCTGAATCTAAGCCGCGACAGCTCTCCTATTAGCAACTGGGAGGATATTCCCCTGTCGGATGATGAGATGGATACCACGGTTATCCCATCCCAGACGAACAGGGAGGTGCCCCCTCGGTTGCTTCGAGGAGTGTTAACCAGGAAGAGCAGGGAGTAACTCCCTCAAGGGATGGAATGTCGCTCGGTACCGACAGGACGATTCTACCCAGGCAGGACGCCTTCATGGAGGAGGCTACTGGTGAAGAGATTGACCAATCTCTCACTTCCCCCTCCACCAAGAGTAGTAAGGCCAGGGAAAGGAAGAACAAACATGGCTACAAGAGAGCAGCAAATTACTGCTCTAGATTTGTAGACAAGTCACCACAAGAGGTCTCTCAGGCGGAATTCCGGGAGATAAGGTTGAAGCTTCACTTTTTGAGAAGCTTCCACTGCCTACCGAGCGGATTCCGCGGCCTAAACCGGAGATAGTCGCCAGCCCAACGACCGGGTTGATTACTCCGGATCAAGCCGGGTTGTCCGAAGCCCTTGCGGACACCAAAGGTGTCTGCGGCAGTGACGGCCACCCCGGCTTCATCTGCCCCACCGACACGGTCCCCGAAGTCGGAGAAGCCAAAAGGGCATGCACGGGCGGAGTTGCCATACAAGCCCCCAGCTACTGCGACAGCCCCGCCGGTGAATACCACTAAAGCTGCTGGGGAAAACAGAGGCGGGAAATGCTCTGAAGCCACTGATTTGCGATTGATTTCCAAAAATTTTCAAACTTTTGTGGAAGAAGTGGACCGATATGGCTTATCTTCGAACTTAAACTAAGTTTAGATAAAATATTAGGAAGGCCAAATTTTGGACCGAATCGGCAGGTGCGTTCGAGAGTTATCCAACCACTACACACGATGTCATAGGGTATTTTTTGCACCTTTCAGGCCATTTTCTCAGGAAGTATGGACTTGCCCCTGACGAAACTTGTACCGTCGTATAAGGGACAGGGAATACAAGTTGTTACAACAAAAATCAAAGCGATTCGAGAGCAGATCCTAAACTGAACTCTTCTGAAAGTTTGTGTGGGAGGTACTCGAAGGACTGGAACGATTGAGTACATATTGGAACTTTATCTAAGTCCTGTAGAAATTTCACAATGTGCAAAGTATGGATCAAATCGGTTCCTTCCTTCAAGAGTGATCGTGCGCACAAATTTTCCGAACATTTTCGAACTTTTATGGGGGATTTACCGGAAAGAGTGGACCGATATAACCCATCTTCGAACTTAAACTAAGTTTGGACAAAATATTACGAAAGTCAATTTTTTGACCGAATCGGATGTTTCGTTCGGGAGTTATCGTGCGCATCATCCAGCCAGACAGACGGACGGACATGGTTAAATCAACTCCAAATTATCTGAAACAGATTTTGTCCGTATAAAAGTGTATATACCCTCGAACAGTGGTGGCACTTACATGGGAAGGTGTGACAAAATTTTTTCTAGATTTTATATCACGATGTGCCTTAAACAAATTTAAATGGAAGATGCTTACACCTGGGAAGTTTTTGCAGATTCTGAAACTACAATGCTCATAGATGAGAAATATCAAGAAACAAAAAAATCGCCGGAGACATATTCAAATAAATCGCGATTTAAGTTCACATTTTTAAGGGTTCTTTAGGTTTTCACGATTTTAAAAAATTAAAACAACAAAATTGAGACATACTTTGCTCTCCCCAAATACCCGGATAAACATCAATTTAATAAACTGACACCCCAGGCCGCTAATAATGATCCAATAAATATGACAGATATTTTGCTGCACAACACAATATCTTGCTTAGAAAATTATATGACAATTTTACTGGCTGTGAAAATTGGTTGAAATTAGAATTTTAGTTGATGACAGATTTCGTTTCATAAAAATCTCTACAGCAATCATTAAAGTTAACTCTCAGTTGACAACAACTCTAACATCAACAAAAACACACATACATACAAATAAATAAATTGAAACTACAAAAGGATGAGAGTGGCGCCACTTGGACGCCTGTTCTAAATAACAATGCCAAAAGATATATAATCAAGAAAAATAGAACCCTACTCCTGCAATATAATGAACGTTTGACAGAGGGGCACCAACATCCGTTGTGTGTCTGTGTGTGCGTGTGTATTCATTGTTAATTTATGTGAGTTCTTAAATTTCAACGCACTTTATGTTAACTTTTTTTGTCCTTTTGTCCAGTTAGTTTACTTTGAGAAAATTTCTATAAGCGTTGCTGTGTATGTAAGCTTTAATGGATGCGATTGGACAGAGTTGTATTACTTTCATTAGAGAATCATTGTAAGAATTGACCATGTTTCACGGTACAGTGGCTCTTCATGAATGCCCAGTATACATATTTTATAAAAGACATTTCCGTTTTGACATTGGTGTCAAGTTTGATAAACATAACGGCTACGTGACAATGCTGATGGCAATTCGTCTTTGTCTCTTCAGAGTGTTCATCTTTTGTATCAATGTCTGCTGTTGTTGCCTTCAATGTCCTTATTTTGCTCTATTCGATAATTTATGATGAACTAAAATCCATTTAAATTAAGAAAAGAGATATCAACGAATAAGCCAAAAGGGGTGTGGACAAAGCTGCGGATTAGAGCATTACAATGATGAGTGTCAAGAAGTTAATCATATTTATATTCAACCACATCAAGGGGAACTGGTATTGAAAATATTTTTTACAGATAATTTATTCTATCTGAAATATTGAAATTGATACAATCATGTTGTGTACCTTCTTGGGTAATGGAGGTGTAGATATGTGTCTGCCACCTACCATAATAATATATTTAATTTATTATTATTTACCTTCACCCCAGTGTAGGATGCCCTGCTAAAATATTCCTCTTCATGCAAAAAGAATTTGTTTACTTAAATGAAATTATTTTTATATTGTTATTGTTTATAATACATTTTTGAAATATTTAAACCGCATGAACTTATAACCAAGCACTTATAACCAATTGAATAGCTGTCTAGAATATGCTCTCAAATTTGATTAAAAATAAAAATATACATATATTTTTGAATTATCGAATTGGTTTCACGTTCAATATTATGCAAAATTTATTATAAATACAAAAAAAAAGCAAATACATAAAACAAATTTAATATTAATGGCGTTTTTAGTATTTGGAATTCGCTAAATTCCAAAACAAACCACAAATAGCGAAAAATTTAAATTCTTTGAAAGTTTAGTCATAATATTGACAATCCACCTTTTATTTTTATCATACAAATAATGAGAATACAAACGTTCCTTTTTCAAAAAGCATCTTGGTCAGTAAGCTCGTCTCTAACGAGAAATAAATAAAAAAAGAGAATACAAACTGTTCTTATATGGGAAGACCAACTGATCTTCTATGAGAAGTAATCGAAGTTGTCCTCTATAAAAAGACCAAATGATTTTCTCTAAGAAGACAAAACTTGCCTGCTATGAGGATACCAAGTGGTCTTCTATAAATATTCACGGGAAGACCAACTGGTTTTCTTTGGGAACACAATCTTGTCTTCTATTAGAAGAAAAATTGGTCTTCTACAGGCAGAAAAAATATATGTTAAAAATATGTTTGGTGTCTGGTTGCAAATAGATATATGTTTGGGTCCAAACATATTATGTTTGGGTCCAAAAATATATGTTTGTAACATATCTCAATTTTATTTGTTTGAGTACCAACATATTTTTATGTTAGAATGTATTTGATTGCTTAAGTCTGGAGTATTCCCCCATTGGCTTAACTTCATCTTTACCGTTCTATACAGCTAGTAATGTTTACAAAACGCACTGACAGCCTGCAAAATTTACTGTACCAATATCATGATTTCATCCCGGGCGGAGAGAGGATTTTTCTGAAAGAGCATAACAACAGGGCTCTCTCTTATTTTATAATATTGAGTATGCGGCCAAACGCTCGTGTTTGGTTCTTTGTTGTTGTTCTTGCGATTTATTCTTCCACAAATAGATAGGTCCACATTTTGCATCGTGAACTAGGACGCACCCACCAAGATTAGAGGATAATGTCATATCCATCGTGTCATATGGTCCGACGAAAGACTGCCAAGTCATATCCCTTGGATCGGACCATCTCCCTGTCCTCATCTCCATCAATGTTCGGGTAGCAGAGAGGAATTTTCGATACTTCAAAATTGCTGCAGCCGCACGCCATATTCAATTGGTCGAATACCTGAATTTCCCAGCAAAGGCAGCGGAATTAGGGAATGAGCGTGATGAGCATCACCGGACGAACATTAGCGATCCCAGAGTCCGATAATTGACAATGGAAGTGCTGCAACATTGGAACCGGTAGATGTAAATTGTAGACAACAGCTAAAGCGTTATCGAATCCGGGTAAAAAGGATGATCTGACATCTGTCATGTTTAACGGCGTGATTAAATCAGATTCGCAGAGTTTCGCGGGCTACCTTTGCCGGCAACTTATCGAGCACCCCTATAGCGGTCAGGCGAAGAGGAGTCTTTTACATCGTTTGCGATCTCTTCCAACCGAGGAAAATCCACCAAAACTTACGATGGGTGATGTTGTAGATGTTATCCGAGGCGCAAAATCATATAAAGCGCTTGGACCTGACGGAATTTCAATGGTGATGCCAAAACTGCTGTTTGACCCTGGAGTCGAGTATTTAAGCAAGGTAACCAACTTATCCTACATGACGATCTCACTTCTGCCACCAGTAGTAAAGATACGCTACTCCTACCAAGCATCAGAGCGTGTTATTCAGTTGCGGATTATCAACACGGGTTCCGGAAGCAGCAGAGTAATTTCCACACATATTAGCCGCACTGCACGTCATTTCCACACATATTAGCCGAGATCTCTACCAAAACAGTGTTGGTAGCATTGCATCTGACTAAAGCTTTTGATACGGTCTGTCAAACTAAGCTGTTCGAGGATGTCGAGAATACTACCCTCTGTTGGGTCATCAACTTTATGCGTGGTCACCAGTCATAAGTGGAATTCAGAAAAAATGAGTACAAAACCCGTAAAATGAAACAGAGGGCTCCCCAAAGAGGTGTGATATCTCCGTGTCAGACTAAACGCCTATCTCATTGATCTTACTGAGTTTTTTCCACGAGAGGAATATGAAAATTTCCACCACTAAGTCAACAACCACACTACTGAGGTCGATGGGTCAAACATTTTGACCACAAACTACCCCAAAGTCCTGGGGTCACATTCGATAGCATGTACAAGACGTCGGCGTATGCTACAGCTATCTGCGATAAGATGAGAACCAGGAACAAGGTCCTCAAGTAACTATCCGTCAGCACTTGGGGAGCAGATAAGGAAACCTTGTTAACCACAAACAACGCGACCTCTGTTTAAGCCTAAGAGGCGCCAGGGTGGTTTGCAATCGTAAGTGATACGACATGGAAAAACATGCAAACCTGCCAGACACAACCCTGATAACAGCAACAAGGCGTCTGCTCATGTCTTCAGTGGACCATTTACATGAGGAGTCTATGGCAAAATCATCCAAACCACCACGAATTGGATAGACAACCCCGCCCAGGCACGTCAGGAAAGATTTTAATGATCTAGAGAGGGAGGTCAAATATACAAAAACAAGTAAAAAAGTATCAGTCGGCTTTGTCGGCTTTGCCGACAGAGATATATTCTCAGCCTATGTGAATTAAAGCTTTCATCTACGGACAGATCGACACAATTGTTGAATTTTTGTGGGGGAGGTAACATAAAGAGAAGATCGATATCGGTCAATTTAGAAGTTAAACTAAATTTGGACAAAATATTAGGATATCCAACGTTTGAATAAATTTGGTTGACCCGTTCAAGGGATATCGTACATACCATTTTAGTGACTTCTTTTAAATATTGGAGGGAAGTACAGGAAGTTGTTGCCAATCTTCGAACTGAAACTAAGTTTAGACACCTTTTGGGCTGTTTTTTCAAGAAGTATGGACTTGCCCTGAAATAGCATTTACAGTCGTAATTGAAGCAGCAAATGCAACTTGCTTCAACAGAAATCAAAGTGATTCGAAAGCAGGTCTTAAAGTGAATTTATCTAAAATTTTTGAGGGATGTACTCGAATGAGTGGACAAATGTAATCCATATTCAAACCTGATATACATATGACAGATGTATTAGGATGTGTAAAGTATGGACCAAATCGATCACTCCCTTCAAGAGTTATCGTGCGCACAATTTTTCAGAACATTTGTGAACTTTTGTAGGGGACTTACTTTTTGGTGTGGACCGATATGGCTTATCTTCGAACTTTTACTAAGTTTGAACAAAATGTTAGTAAGGCCAAATTTTGAACCTAGTCTGCAGATCCCTTCAAGAGTTATCTGGCGCTCCAACCACTAAACACGGTGTCATTGGGTTTTTTTGCAGTTTTCAGGCTATTTGCTCAGGAAGTATGGACTTACCCCAGATGAAACTTGTACCGTCGTACGGGCGGGAGGTGAATACAAGTTGTCACAACAAAAATCAAAGCGATTCGAAAGTCCATATTGGAACCTCATCTATGTCTGGTAAAAATTTTACGATGTGCAAAGTATGGGCCAAATCGGATACTCCCTTCAAGAGTTATCGTGCACACAAATTTTCCGAACATTTTCGAACTTTTGTGGGGGAGGTACCGGAAGGAGTGGACCGAACTTAAACTAAGTTTGGACTAAATATTACGAAATCCAAATTTTGAACCGAATCGGTTGAACCGTTCGAGAGTTATCGTGCGCTCCAGCCAGACAGACAGACGGACAGTGCTAAATCAACTTCAAATTGTCTGAAACGGATTTTGTCCAAACATACTTGGGGTATAAAACCATTATTTCGATGAGGCACATTTTGACCGTATGAAAGTGTATGTACCCTCGTTAGCATAAATGCTGAGGGTATAAATAACCACGTTTACAAGGCAGATTTGAGTGATATTCATACTGATGTAGTCGCCGAGGCTATTAGAACGTACCGTATGAATACTGTCCTTGGAGTTCAGCCACCATCCCTGGCAGCGGAAGAACAACGGCTTCATAGACAAGCGTGAATTTTGTTTTTGGCGCAACTAAGGTCTGGTTAGTGTAGCCTCCTCAATACATACTGGGTCAGGTTTGATGGCTCAACGTAGAACATCTTCCCAGCATACAACATCAGTCCGCATGATACGCTACATCATTTCAACTGCCCAGCCAAGCCATCTCACTTAATTCCTCTCTTATTACTACGGACCAATCATATCCAGGTGGCGTCTCCGATGCAGAGACATACACCTACATATAGAATCTGCTACAACAACAACGGTTCTTTTGATAAAAGTCCATATGGTTTTCGACAAGAAGAAGACCAGTCGTTGTTCTATAGAAGAGCATAGAAGAGTTCATAGAAAACCTTTTGGTCTTCTTTAAAAGATCAGTTGGTCTTCCCCTAAAAGGGCAGTTGGTATTCTCATAGATGTGATGAAAGCGTCATATGTAAAGGTATCGATCGACTACCTACATTAGCCACCCTTATCTAGTTTTTAACTAATATACCTGTTACAGAACCTGCAAGAATCTAAAATTTTTCCGCACAATAAAATTGTTCCTTTATGTTATCGAAAAAATAGTAAAAATTAGTAGAATCTGGAACAGACCAAATATTTATGTGGATATTTTTATACCCTCAATCCTTAGGTAATAAAGGGTATACAGTTTGATACGATCAAAAATGTGCCTCATCGAAATAACGGGTTTAGACCCCCAGGTTTGTTTTGGCGAATGTTGTTTCAGACAATTTTGAGTCGATTTAGACATTTCCGCTTGTCTGTCTGGCTGGCTGGTGCGGATCGAACGGATCAACCGATTCGAACCAAATTTTGGGTATCGTAATGTTTTGTCCAAACTTAGTTGAAGTTCGAAGATGGGCCATATCGGTCCACACATTCGGGTACCTCCCCCACAAAAATTCAACAATTTTCTGTAAAATGGTGTGAACGATAACTCTCGAAGGGAGCATAGATCGGGTTCGAATATTTACTATATCGGTCCACTCCTTCCGGTACCTCCCACACAAAATTCGGATAAAGCGAAGTTTAAGAGCCCTTCTCTCATCATTTTGAATTTGTTTCAGTAGGTTGTACTTGCGGACCATACTTCCTGAGATATTAGCCTAAAAGCTCAATAAAACCCTGACGGCACCAACCAAAATGACAAATCCGCAAGATAATTCTTGCAGGGAGTTTCTGATTGGTGCAGCCTTTGTACATCGTATTATTTCATGCAGCCATGTATCAGGCTGGAATAAGGACTATATCGGTCCACTCCTTCGGGTACCTCTCACACTAAAGTCAGAAAAAGTGAAGTTTAAGAGCTCCCCTCGCATTATTATGATTCTTGTTTCAGTAGATTGTCCTAGTGGCCTCATTTACAACTGTCAAATTTTTTCCGGAGTAAGTCAATATTTCCTGAGATAATGACCCAAAATACTGGCGGCTATTGTGCAAAATATCTCTAACAGTTTTTTTAAAAATTGCTTCCAATCTTAGTTTAACGTAATTTAATATTTCGAGATCTTTATGAAGAAGTTTGTTTACTAAAAATGTTTGTATATGAATGTCAGTGATTTGGTATAGCCCCACACTCCGGTACCTACAGATTTTAAAGCAAACTCATGATAAGAAATCAACATATTTTTTATTCGGCATAATTATTGTGTTTGCTTTGGTGTTGTTGTTGTTTTTTTTTTTTGGTCATTGGTTGAGGGTATATCTCGTTCAACACAGCTGACTGATACTTTCTTACTTGTTGTACGAATTTTTGGTGTATTTTTTTGGCAACTTATGTTCCCATTGCACTTTTTTTCTCTGCCAAAAAGGCCATACCATAAATACATATGTACGTTTGTTTTCGGTTACACGCATTTCAATGACCTATCTGGCATTTCGCAATACATTTCAATTCCGCTGTCCGTCAATGGAATTCTGGAATTTCTGTTTGTTTTGTTTTTTTTTTTTTTTGTGTTTTACTGCTGCGTTGCTTTATTTAGAACGCCGGTATCATCTGTTTGCATGTTGGCCTTTTTTCGTGCGTGTGTTCGTGTTCGTTTCTAGTTCATTGGCCGTTTTATTACAATTATTCAATTTTCATTATTGCTGCAGAACGCTGGTGAGAAGGTAGGTGCGGACAGGGTATATTTGTTTCTTTGCAAAAATTAATTTCATTTTTGTTTCAGCTGTTATGTTGTTTGTTTTTTTTATTGGAAAGGTGGATATTTCCTAGTCTTTCTTATCTGTCGGTCATTCTTTGTTTGCATGTTTCATTATTTTGGTGTGTGTGACCCTTGCATGAAAACAACAAATAAAAGCAGCAACAAAAATTTGCACTAATAAATTAACCTACATGAGTGATAAATGTTTAACGTTAAGTTAGTTACAGGTAGGTCATGTGTTGTTCTTTTGTGTTAATGTGTGCGTGCGTGTGTGTTAGCTTTTGAAAGTCACTGTTTCTCTTTGTTAAGCTATTTTTGTCTGTCATTAAGGTCGGGAGTTGTCTTTGCAAGTCACGAGATAGTTTATATGCGCTGCGAATGAGTAATATTTTGTGATTCATGAACAAGCCGTATACGCCTGTAGGGACATTCAACAAGTGTTGAATGTTTGCAGAATGTTTTGCAGTAGCAAATTAATACTTCCTGAGATAACGGTAACAGATGGCTTAAAAAAACTCCGCCGCAAAGTTTCAAATTTTCGCTTAAATGCAGTTTAAGATTGTTGTCTGATAAATGTTCAAAAGCTCTAAAAGGTCATGCGATGACCAACTGGTTAGCACACCAGCAAAAATTCGGATCCGTTAGTCATTATGTAATGCATTACCAAGTAATGTAAACAAAAATAACTACTTAAATTACTCCTTCTTAAGTTATGAGTACGGTGGCACAGAGCTAGTGTGTCCGACTACAAATCAGAGTGTTGTGTGTTCAACGCTCACCGCCGGCTTGGTGGTGCACATGTAAACATTGAAACAACCCTTAATGTTCGTGTGCGCGGTCTAGTGTGTAGTGTGTTCGGCTACCAAGCAGAAGTTCGTGTATTCAAATCCAGTAAGGGGCGAAATAAAATAAAAATATGAAGTGTGTTTAAATTGAAAACAAATTCCACCTAAACTGTTCTAAAAATAAAAAAAATATTTTTTCTTATCATATAGCTTATTTTTCAACTTCCAGTGGCTGTAGAATAACTAGTTATTCTAGTGGTCATAGGATAACTAGAAATTCAGTGCGACATGCCCTTGTTAAAATAATGGGTTAGTAGGGGGATTTGTAATGCCAAAAATCCCTTACAAAACCCATTATTCTTGGAGGATTTTTTTTTTGCTGGGACTATATGAATCGAAAGATCCAAGGTCGACTTTTTCTGCCCAATTTTTTAGATTTCCCCTTGCAAAAGTTCAATACCATAACATAGAATAAGGCCACTACTCGCATTTTGAAATGTTAATAGTGGGTAATCTTATATTTATACCCTCAGCAATTATGCTAAAGAGGGTATATGCACTTTTATACGGGCAAAATGTGCCTCTTCGAAATAATGGTTTTAGACGCCAATTATGTTTGGACGAAATCCGTTTCAGATAAGTTGGAGTCGATTTAGCCTTGTCCGTCCGTCTGTCTGTCTGGCTGGCTTGTGCGCACAATAACCCTCGAACGGATCAACCGATTCGAACAAAATTTTGGGAATCTTAATATTTTGTCCAAACTTAGTTTAAGTTCGAAGATGGACCATATCGGTCCACTCCTTCGGGTACCTCCCCCACAAATGTTCAAAATTGTCCTGTAAAATGGTGTGAACGATAACTCTCGAAGGGAGCAATCGATTTGGTCCAAACTGTGCAAATCCTATTATTCCTTCTAGATATAGATCGGGTTCGAATATAGACTATATCGGTCCACTCCTTCCTGTACCTCCCACACAAAATTCGGATAAAGTGAAGTTTAATTGATTTGGTCCCTACTTTACACATCCTAATATATAGCAACTATAGATCAGGTTTGAATATGGACTATATTTGTCCACTCCTTCGGGTACCTCCCACACAAATTTTCGTATAAGTTCACTTTAAGACCTGCCCTCGAATCACATTGATTTTTGTTGAAGCAGCTTGCATTCCCCGCTTCAATTGCGACGGTAAAAGTTTTTCAGGGGCAAGTCCATACTTCTTGAGAAAATAGGTCTAAAAACCCTCTATGGCACCATATGTAGTGGTTGGAGAGCACGATAACTCTCGAACTGATCAACTGATTTGGTCATACATTTTCCCACGTCATATTTTGTCCAGTTCGAAGATGGGCAATACCGGTCCACAAATTCCGGTATAATAATAATTCTTCCACAGACATCCCATACGGGATAAGGGAGACTTCTCTCATATCAATGAGGGCACCCCGAATAATACTACCTCAATTATAAGTAGACAGCGGAATCCTATGCAAATGCATATATGGTTAGGATGGTCGTAGAGAAAATCTGATTAGACAGAAACTCGTTTTATCACAAAATAAAACGAATTAGGCCCAGAAATGTTTGCATATTTTGCATATCGTGCATATTTTGACATATTTTTAAATATTTGCATAAACTGAACATATGCAAAAATATATGCAAGGATTTGTGGTCTAAAAATCCCACTGAAATATCCGAAATGTGGTATTATATCTTCGTTAGGGGTATGAAAATTTACACCTGAAATTTGTCGGTACAGGAATTTAAATCGGAAAAAATCATGGTCGCCGCGATACAGGAAACAAAGCTCACCGCCACCTGTAGCTTACGTAGTGATGGTTACAACGTTTTGCGGAAGGATCGCACAAGAAGCGGAGGAGGAGGACTTGCCTTCCTAATACACCAGTCTGTCCAGTACAAACCTATCTCGCTTGAGCTTGGTTCTAGTGACCCATACATGGAGTGTATGGGGTTAACAGTAAAGTGTGGTACTGCCAATATTAGTTTGCTTTTAGAGGGCGATAACCGTCTGATGCTAGGGGACTTCAATGCTCATCATGAGCTTTGGCACTCCGTCCTAGGTAATAACCAGAGGGGTACAGCGCTGGCAGAGCAAATCGATAGCTCCACGTTTTGCGCGGTGAATGAAGACGCTCCTACGAGGATTAGAGGAAACTGCCATAGCTCGCCAGTTATCACCATTGTGGCACCAGGTCTGATAAATGACGTATCCTGGCAATCCGTCATTTCCTTTCCCTTAGTTCGGACCACCTCCCTATCATCGTCTCCGTAAACAGACCACCCGACTTCATAACCTCTGGACGCCGTACTTTCCTGAACCATGGGAAAGCTGATTGGCAAGGTTTCAGAGAATTTACCAATCACCACTTCAGACAATTGCCCACCCCCTCTGATCCTCGAGTAGCTGAGAGAACATTCCGAGACATCATCACTAAAGCAGCCGCTCGCTACATACCTGCTGGTCGAATACCCGAAAGAAGACCAAATTTCCCAGCAGAGGCGACGGGACTAGCAAATGAACGTCGCACGAACCCCGAAGACCCAAGAGTTAGAGAACTTACTCTTGAAGTCAACAGGCTAGTGGGCGAACATAAGCGGAAAAAGTGGCTAGACCATCTGAAGCAATGCAACATTGGTGCAGGAATAAGTAAATTGTGGGCAACGGTTAAATCACACTCGAGTCCGGAAAAGAAGGATGACAGAACGGCTGTTACTTTCAGCGGCGTGACAGTAACTGACCCAAAGAGGTGCGCGTGTTATTTTAACCGGCAGTTCATAGAGCACCCGGAGAGTGATAGGGCGAAGAGAAGTGTGCTACGCCGTATAAGAAGAGCTCTTCCAGCCGAGGAGGTACCACCACAATTTACGAAGAGCGATGTTGCAGGTGCCATCCGAAACGCTAAATCATCCAAAGCGTTGGGTCCGCACCGAATATCGATGGAAATGCTTAAGCAAATGGATGAACCTGGAGTTGAGTATTTAACAAGTGTTCTCAACCTATCGTTAGCCAACTATGTTGTACCGGATGCCTGGAAAGTTGGCAGGGTGGTCCCGCTAATATAGCATGGCAAGGATGCCAGCAAAGATCCTAGAGGCGCTACTCCTCTCCACGATGGGAAGGTGTTTTCCAGTTGCCCAACATCAACATGGATTTCGGAAAAAGTACTACAACAGCATTAGACGCCAAATCCATACATATCAGTAGAGGACTGAACCAGAAAAGGCCGTGCGACCGAACAGTCACGGTGGCTCTTGACATATCGAAGGCCTTCGATACCGTCAACCATGTCAAGCTTTTCGAGGATATAGAGAAAACTAATCTCCAGCCATGTTAGAAACGTTGGGTAATCAACTATATGTGTGGACGCCAGTCGTTTGTAGAATTCAGAAACAAGAAGTCCAAACCCCGTAGAGTGAAACAGGGAGTTCCCCAAGGCGGACGATATCTCCGGAACTGTTAAACCACTACCTTTCTGAAATTCCACACCCTCCAGACGGCATAGAGATCGTGATGTATGCGGACGGCTGAGATGAGGCTCCCACTGAACATATTAGTCGATGGTGCACTGATTCCGACCACTAACTACTCTAAAATACTGGGCGTAACGTTCGATAGCCTGTTCAAGTCGTCCGCGCATGCCACAGCTATTTGCAATAAGATCAGAAGTAGGAACAAGGTTCTCAAGTCGCTGCCCGGCAGCACTTGGGGTGCTGATAAAGAAACCTTGTTGACCACCTACAATGCAATAGGCCGGCGCCAGCGTGGTCCGCAAAGGTTAGCGCATCGCAGTGGAAGAAGATTCAAACCTGCCAGAATTCCGCCCTGAGGACTGCAACAGGTTGCCTCCTCATGACACCAGTGGACCATCTTCATGAGCAGGCGAAGGTTTTACCGGTGCGTCAGCACAATAAGATGTTGTCGATGCAGTACCTGCTTGGGTGTTACCGCAGTGAGCATCCCTGTCACGATTTAATGGACAGGCTCCCCCCAGGCACGTCAGGAGAGACCTTCATGATCTAGAGAGAGAGGTCCAAAGGTATAAAAGAGAACCGCTAGATCAACGAGCCTATCAGGCAAGCTTGAATCGCATTCACACCAACATGGTTGCGCAAGCAGTACGAAGATACAGTGTGAATGCCGTACTTGGAAACCATCCCCCATCCATCGCAGAAGAAGAACGACCGCTGCCAAGGCAAACACGAGTGGTTTTAGCTCAGTTAAGATCCGGACGATGCAGCCGCCTCAATTCGTATTGGGCCAGAATTGACGCCACGATACCCAACATATGCCCTGCATTTATTCAACTGCCCAGAAAACTCCACTCACCTGTCTCCGCATTCTTTATGGACGCAACCAGTCCAGATTGCAGAATTCTTGAGTCTGTATACAGAGGAACTTGATAACTGAAATAATACACGAACGAACATATATGCGTTGCTACAACAACCATTGCATCACGGTGGAACCCATAAATTGCGGTATTTCCCCCCAACCAATTTGGTCCAAACTTTGCATCTTTGCATCATATTTTGTCCGAATTTAGCTTAATTTCTAAAATGACCCATATCGGTCCTCTCCTTAGGGTACCTCCCCCACAAAAGTTCAACACTTGTGTCTAAGTGCAGTTTAGGTCAGTTCGAAGATCATTTGGAAATGTATACCGATGCTGTTTGTTGTGGTCCCGTTTACAGCTATATTATGTTCTCCGTGGTCAAGTCCATGCTTCCTGGCATACTGGTCCAAAAGTTATACGTGGGCGCGATATCTATCGAAAAGATATGACTCCCAAAATAATATCCACTTCCATAATGGACGGACCATTCCTTCATGTACCTCCTGCGCAACACTTTTGAACTTTAATCCTAATCAACATTTTTGTCGGCAAGTTTAAATGTCCAAAAAGGACCACAAAATTCTGAAAAGACCCTAAATGCATTCAATCTGTCCGTATAGAAAAATTTCAATTCACATAGGCTGAGGGCGTATCTCTATCTGTAAAACTGACTGATACTTGTTTACTTGTTTTTATTAGAGGAAGGCAATACTCCTTGACGGATGGGCCCCCAAATGTTGCAATATATATGTAGGTCCCCACTATTTTCTGAAATAACACATCTATATAATTTTTATTACTCAAAAATATACTTTAAATATCCATGATTATTGTTTCTTCCTCAAAACCACTGCCCAACAATTGTTTTTTGGTGTGAAACTTGTATACACAATTCGCATAAAAGTTTGTTTGGATTGTTTCAAGTTTACATTAAAAATTGAAAACTAAAATTTAATTTCTTTCTATTTTGGCAAAAATTGGTGCGGCGGCGGCATCAGGTGAGTCTGATCGTCAAGATCATGAACACTGTGATAATGAATTTGTTCTCTTTGACCTTCATACACTGGATGTAATTACATAGATGAAAAAGAAGCAGAAGAAAAGAAAAAAAAACACTTTTAATTTTCTTGTTAATTTGTTTCCATCCAAGACGTTGTTGTTATTGTTGTTTATTTGCATGTTTTAACGAGTAGATATTCTTTTCTGAATTCAAAGAAGAGGGTTGGTCATTTGATTTTGCGTCGCTTCTTCTAAATTCTATTTTTTAAAATGTTGTTTATAGTTGTTGTGTTTATTCTTAGCTACAATTGTAAATTGCCGATAGTTTTTTGGAATAAGAAATAACAACAACAATAAAAAATAAATATAAAAAATAGGTGTGCGATTCTTAATGAGTTTATTCCCATAAAGAGCATTTAATTACGTGAGATGATTGATGAAAGTAATTTTTATTATTTACGGAAATCAGAGAAACAAATGTTGAAAATATTTATTTGACGTAAATGTATAAATAGCATTTTGTTAACTTTTATGGGGTATGACCTGGCATATATCAAATTATTTTGATTTATATATCAGTATATAAAATCTATATCTAATGAGATTTATATCACATATAGGATATTCATGTATATCCTTTCACCTCTGGAAATATGAAAGTAAACTTTCTTTCCATCAATTCTGTCAGCTGTTTTACACAAAATGTAATCATATTTAGTAATTTAATAAGACAATATATTTGTCACGACAAACAATAATTAGTATTTGAAATAATTAAGATGTCATTTAGTTCAGAAAGGTCACTTTGATTATGGCTTTAAGAGCCACAATCAAGTACATTAAAACTTGATAATGTCGAGAGAATTTATGGGCCAAGAAAATAAATGAAGATTCCATTGTAAAATGCTACCCTCAAAATTTACCACAATGGATTAGAGCATTTATCAACAAGGAAATATTGCGATATTTTTCCACCTATCCTGATAAAATGATCTCTTACGAAGCCTCGAATTATATATCTAGTGAATAATTAAAATACAAGTGAAAAAGTATCACAGGGTATGTGAATTGAAACATTCATCTACCGACAGATCGAACTAATTTAGGCGTTTTTCAGAATTTTGTGGCCCTTTTGGATTAAATTTCAAAAGTGTGGCGTAGGTGATACTTAAACGAATGAACCGACATAGTCCATTATGGAAGTGGATCTTATTTTGGTAGTCATATCTTTTCGATAGATATTGCGCCCACTAGTCATTTCCGTGGATCATCGTATAACTTTTGGAACAGTATGCCAGGAAGCATGGACTTGTCCACGGAAAACATAATATCGCTGTAAACCACAACGAAGATTCCAAAGGATATTCGAACAGACCCTAAGCTGAACCTTGACACAAATGTTGAACTTTTATGGGGGACGTAACCAGACCTAACCAGAGGACCGATGTGGGCAATTTTAGAAGACAAAATATTACGAGATCCAAATTTGGACCAAATTGGTTGCCCCGTTCAAAAGAATTTTTGGGGAAGTACCGGAAGTTTTGCACCGGTATTGCCAATCTTCGAAATGAAACTAAGTGGACAAAATATGGCAAAGGTCAAATTTTGGACCAAATCGGTTGATCAGTTCGAGAGTTTTCGTGCTCTCAAGCCACTACATAGCCACTGTTTTCTCAAGAAATATGGACTTGCCCCTGAAAAAACTTTTACCGTCGTAATTGAGGCAGGAGTCAGAATGAAGTCCGCAAATTTTACCAGAGTGTAAAACACCATACTGAAGGGTATGGTACAGGCACATTCTCCTGCAAAGATCATGAAGGGAATCTAGTACTGATACAGATAGCGTACTGAGGATCTGGAAGGAGCATTTCATGAAGCTCTTAGTATCGAATATGGGCGGCGATGGAGATACACCAGAACCAATCGCAAACGACGACGTTGAATGTCTTCCACCTAGCCAAAGCGAGGTCATTACAGCAATTAATCGGCTGAAAAACAATAAAGCAGCAGGAGCAGATGGGTTGCCCGCCGAACTGTTCAAGACCGGTGGCGAAATGCTGATAAGGAGTACGCATCAGCTAAATACCGAAATTTGGCAGGAAGAGAGCATACCCAACGATTGGAACCTCAGCCTCCTATGTCCCGTACACAAGAAAGGTAACAAGACGGTGTGTACAAACTACAGAGGCATAAGTCTGCTCCCAATCGCATACAAAGTGCTGTCGAGTGTACTGTGTGAACCTTTAAAAACCATGGTCAATAACATAATCGGGTCATACAAATGCGGTTTTAGACCTGGTAAATCGACAATTGACAAAATCTTCAAACTGCGCCAAATACTGGAGAAGACCCACGAAAGACAGATCGAAACATACCACCTGTTCATCGACTATAAGGCCGTCTTCGACAGCCCAATTCGATCAAAGGTGTTTCAAGGCATGTCTGAGTTTGGTATTCCTGCCTGTCATACAAGAAGCGAATGTATATACCGATAGAGATAAAAATAGCAATATGTATATACAACAAGTATATAATGTTACTGGCCTACGCAGACGATATTGATATAATAGGTCGATCAACTAGATCCGTAACAACCACCTTTGCGAAAATTGAAAAACAGTCTGCCAAAGTGGGTCTGGCAGTCAACGGCGATAAGACAAAGTTTATGGTATCAACAAGCAAGACGTCCAGTAGACTGGACGGTACTACAATTTTGAGGTAGTAAATGACTTTATTTACCTCGGCACCGCCAGAAATAAAAGGAACAACATCAGTTTTGAAATCAAAAGAAGAATAATATTGGCCAACAGATGCTACTTTGGTCTAAGTAAACAGTTTAAAAGTAAAACCACCTCTCGTCAAACAAAACTTACACTCTAACCGACATCGATATAGTAAAACGTATTGAACTACAACGATTGCGTTGGCTTGGCCATGTCAGCAGGATAAATAAAGATGCCCCCGTCAAAAAGGCATTTGAATACGAGCCACTCGACGGTATACGCCCCAAGGCAAGGCCAAAACTCCCATGGAAAGATAGTATAGATAGGATAGTTCGGCTTATGGAACAAGACGTTCTGTTTAATATAAAAGCCATCTAAGTAAATAAGTAAGTAATTGAGGCAGGGAATGCAAGTGGCTTTAACAAAAATCAAAGTGATTCGAGAGCATGTCTTAAAGTGAACTCATCCGAAGTTTTGTGTGGGAGGTACACGAAGCAGAGGATAAATATAGTCCATATTCCAACCAGATCTATATCTGGTGGATATATTAGGATGTGCAAATTATGGACCAAATCCGTCACTTCCTTCAAGAGCTATCGTGCGCACAATTTTTCCGAACATTTTTGAAGTTTTGTGGGGGAGGTACCTGAAGGAGTGGACCGATATGGCTTATCTTCGAACCTAATCTATGTTTGGTCAAAATATTACGAAGTCCAAATTTTGGACCACATCGGTTTGTCCTTTCGAGAGTTATCTTGCGCTAAAACCACTACACACGGTGTCGTAGGGGTTTTTTTAACCTTTCAGGCTATTTTCTCAGGAAGAATGGAATTGCCCCTGATAAAACCTGTACCGTCGTATGTGGGGCAGTGAATACGAGTTGCTACAACAAAAATCAACGCGATCTGACACCAGGTCATAAACTGAAGTTTTCCGAAACTCTGTGTAGGAGGTACCCGAAGGAGTGGACCGATTGAGTCCATATTCGAACCTCATCTAAGTCTGGTAGAAATTGCAAAGTATGAACCAAATCGGTTACGCCCTTCAAGAGTTATCGTGCGCACAAATTTTCCGAACATTTTCGAAATTTTGTAGGGGGGGTACCGCAAGGAGTGGATCGATATAACCCATTTTCGAACTTAAACTAAGTTATCGTGCGCACCAACCAGCCACACAGACCGAGGGACAGACGGACGGACATGGCTGAATAAACTACAAATTGTCTGAAACGGATTTCGTCCAAACTTACTTGGGGTCTAAAACCATTATTTCGATAAGGCACATTTTGCCCGTATGAATGTGTATATACCCTCGTTAGCATACACGCTGAGGGTATAAAAAGTATAATCGGCTTTGTCGACAGAGCTATACCCTCAGCCTGTGTAAATTGAAACTTTCATTTATTGACAATATCGAATCGAATACCGGCTACGCAATCAAAACCCTTTTAACCAATAATTATGGATTTTCATATTTTTTAGCCTTTTTTGGACGTATGAACGTGCCCGCAAAAATATATATTTGGAGTTGCAGAGGAGGTACCTGAAGAGATGGATCGACATGATCCAGTTTTGAAGTGGATCTTATTTCGGGGGTCATTTCTATTCGTGGCAGCGACATCGCCCACCTGTTATTTCAGTTGGTCATAACTTAGACCTTTTGGACCACTATGTCAGGAAGCTTAGACTTGCGCGCGAAAAAAATAATAACAGGAACACAAGGAGAGGCATCGGTATAATTATCATGTATCATGCGGGCTGGTATTGCATGCCGGGCAGATGATTTGCATTGTGCCATCACTCCTGGTCCAGTGAGAATTGAGGCGGCTACACAAACCGCTTCTCAGTTGGGCCGCTTCTCAGTTGTGTAGCCGCCTCAATTCTTACTTTTGTTCTTCGGGTGCCGCGGATAGGCAGTTTTTGCCATTGCATATCACTTACGTTTGGTGATACCGTGGTGCAATGGTATGCACGTCCGCCTTGCTCGCAGAAGTTCGTGGGTTCTATTCCCCGGCCAGGCAACATCAAAAATTTCTAACGGTGGCAAAATACCCATCAGTTATTTTGGCGACATTTCCTGAGTATTTCAGCCTTGAAAAACTTCTCCATAAGTGGTGTCTTAAGACACGCCGTTCGGACTCGGCGATAAACTAAATATGAATCGGGGTGCGCTCTTTGATATGAGAGAAGTCTCCCTTGTCCCATATGGGATGTTGTGGAAAAATGTTTTTGTACCCTCAGCATTTATGCTAACGAGGGTATATACACTTTCATACGGGCAAAATGTGCCTGATCGAAATAATGGTTTTAGACCCCAAGTATGAAATGTGTTTCAGACAATTTGGAGTCGATTTAGCAATGTCCGTCCGTCTGTCTGGCTGGCTGGTGCGCACGGTAACTCTCGCACGGATCAACCGATTCGGTCAAAAATATGGCTTTCGTAATATTTTGTCCAAACTTAGTTTAAGTTCGAAGATGGGTTATATATTCGGACAATTTGTGCTCACGATAACTCTTGAAGGGAATAACCGACTTGGTCCATACTTTGCACATCGTGATATTTCTACCAAACTTAGATGAGGTTCCAATTTGGACTCAATCGGTCCACGCCTTCGGGTACCTCCCACACAAAATTTCGGAGCTGCTCTCGAATCGCTTTGATTTTTGTTGCAACAACTTGTATTCACTGCCCCCCATACGGAGGTACAAGTTTCATCAGGAGCAAGGCCATACCTCCTGAGAAAATAGCCTAAAAGTTGCAAAGAGCCCCTATGGACCGTGTGTAGTGGTTGGAGCGCAAGATAACTCTCGAACGGATCTGCAGATTCGGTCTAAAATTTGGCCTTCGTAATATTTTGTCCAAACATAGTTTAAATTCGAAGATAAGCCATATCGGTCCACTCCTTCAGGTACCTCCCCCACAAAAGTTGAAAAATGTTCGGAAAAATTGTGCGCACGATAACTTTTGAAGAGAGTGACCGATGTAATCCTAATATATCTACCAGATATAGATCAGGTTCGAATATGGACTATATGTGTCTCCTCCTTCTCGTACCTCTCACACAAAATTTCGGATAAGTTCACTTTAAGACCTGCTCTCGAATCACTTCGATTTGTGTTGAAGCGATTTGCATTCGCTACCTCCATTAGACGGCAAACGTTTTTCATCGGCGAGTCCATATTTCTTGGAAAATAGCCCGAATGGTGTAAAAACCCCCTATGTCACCATATGTGGCGGTCGGAGAAAACGATAACTCTCGAACTATTCAACCGATTTGATTTAGTGGAGGTTAGTTTCATGGAGCAATACCGGTCACAACTGCCGGTACTTCTCCCCAATATTTAAAAAATGTCACTAAAATGCTAGGAACATATCCCTTGAATGGGGCAACCAATTTGGTCCTAACTTTGGATCTCCTAATATTTTGACAAAATTTTGTTTAACTTCTAAAATGGCCCATATCGGTCCTCCCTAAGGGTACCTCCCCCACAAAAGTTCAACATTTGTGTCTTAGTGCAGTTAATTCCTAATCCAAATTTTTGCCGGCAGGTTCAAATGTCCAAAAAGGGCCACAAAATTCAGAAGAGGCCTTAAATAGATTCGATCTGTTCGTTTCACTTCACATTGGCTGAGGGTATATATCTGTCGGCACAGCCGACTGACACTTTTTTACTTGTTTTTTATATCACTTACGTTAGAAAACCACACTAGCGCTGAATAGCTTACCGCAGACCGGCCTATTGTGTTGTTTGTGTTTAAAAAGGTTTGTGAACCCCAGGATTTTGGGGTGGTTAGTGGTTGGAATAATTGACCCACATTCCGTGGAAGCTTCATTTCCTCAGTCCTTGTGGTGAAGAGTGTGGCTGTTGACTTAGAGGCGGAAATTTTCATATTCCTCTCGTGGAAGAACTAACCAAGATCAATGAGATAGGCGTTTATCCTGACAAATATGTTAGCAACGTTGCGACCTGACGCGATGAGCATACAATCATACGCTTACGCACAATGGAACTGCAGAAAGGTAGAGGTTAAACTGTTGCGGAGATATCATCCCTCCTTGGGGAAATCCCTGCGTTTTACAAAGTTTGGACCAAATTGGATACTACCCAGGAAAAAAAAAAAAAACCTCCCAAAATCATGGGTTTTGTAAGGGATTTTTGGCAGCCGTAACTACTCGCAAACCCCCTTTCTTCCCCATTATTTTTACAAGGGCATGTCGCACTCAGTTTGTAGTTATTTTATGACCACTAGAATAACTAGTTATTCTGTGTCCACTAGAAGTTGAAAAGTAAGTTGAAAAAAATTCTATTTTTAGAACAGTTGATGTGGAGATTTTTTTTTAATTTCATCACACTTCTTACTTTTATTTTACTTTATTTTATTTCGCTTGCTGTGCGAGTTGAACACACGAACCCTCTGATTTCTAGCCAAAGACACTACACACTATGCCACGCACACGAACATTAAGGGTTGCTTAAGAACTTTAATGTGCAGTACACATGTGCACCACGAACTGTTATTTTTTAATTAAAAAAACTCGCGTGCCGACAGTGAGCGTTGAACACACAACCCTAGGATTTATAGTCGGACACACACTCACTGTGCCACCGTCCTCATTACTTAGTGAGGAGCAAAGTAAGTAGGTTTGCCTTGTATTTTTTTTAAGAAGTATCCCATTACTTTTCAGATTACTTGTAATGGGAAAAGAAGCTTGTTTACATTACTTTTTAATGGGTTACGTAATGACTACCGGATCCAAATTTTTGCTGCGTACCTTCGCAGGATATGTTGTGCCACTTTTTTTTTTAATTTTTGTGGTGGTGATATCCAAAGGAGAAGACCGATGAACCATCTTCGAATTTAAACTAATTCCGGACAAAATATTACAAGATCCAATGCTTAGGCCAAGCTCGGTTGAGGTCGTATGCTCAAACCAGCCAGACAGACCAAGACCAAATCAACTCCAAATTGTGTGAAATGGATTTCGTACCAACATATTTGGGGTCCAAAATCATAATTTCGATGATACACGTTTTTGATCGCATCAAAGTGTATTTTCGCTTGTTGGCTAAAGGCTGATGATATGAAAAGATTTAAAAATACACTTTTTGGTAATAATGTTTTTTTTTTTCAACGCATGAAATCAGTCCTCTAACCCACCCTAAGCAAATGATGAAAACTATTAATTAAACTCAAAAAATATATATTAAAATAATAAAGTTTTCAGCAGCACGTACTGCGGTATAGAACAAAAAAGAATTTTGGAAGAATAATTAATGGATTTTACGTCAGACAAATGCAATAGCTGACGCACTATTAATTATTACGTGCTGATGTGTCTATAACGGTGGCCTCAATTAGCTTATGGGTTTGGGAGATAGCCTAACTGAATTAATTTTTATGATGACTGCTAATGGTATTTTTAAAACCCAGTAAACCTGATGAGCTTTTAAATTGCTAAACGCATGGGACAATAGCTTCGTAAGATAATGGTTTTATTTTGTATAATTTTATATATAGATATACTCGTAGGTGTATTTTAATTATTCCCAACAAATATTGGTCCCTAATAGTGAAATGACAACTGACCAGATGTTTAATACTGGAAGCGGCATGCTGATAATGATTATGCGTCAGTTGGGTTGCACCATGATTGCAATAAACGCCAGTGTTTTCCGACTTCTCATAGATACGTCTCCATTTGATAATTTACAATATACAATCGAGCGTTCGACCAAACCATATATTCTATGTAATAATTCCATGGAGGCGACCCGTCGCCGAAGCCTTTAGAAGAAGCAAGATATGTTTATCGTTTTTTACTTTAAAATATAAAGTAATTTCTCTTTTAAAAGGTTTTCTTTTTTGACATGAACAACCTCGATCTTACTTCTACTTCTCAAATATCAATGAAAACATTTACATATATTAGCTCCTTTGTACAGCCAAGTCCGAACTGACTGTCTAAAATCACAGCCGCTGAGTACGACTGTATCTACCTAGAATATATTATCCACAACGGAAACTAACAAAAGCTTGGAACGCAAAATTCTTCACCGATGTCGTGTCTTCTAAACATCAAAAGTCATCGCGCTATTGAAATCAGGAAGATATATATTTATCCACATGCTGATCTTCTCTTCCTGTCCTTGAAGTCATTCGAAGTCTAATATAAGTCGCAACGAAATGTATGTCTATTATCCAGAAACTGCACTGCATCGAAAAAGGTCTTAGCAGAAACCCGTGTTTCGTTGACCTAACATCAATCTACGGCACAGTCTAAAATAGGGACTTACATATATTAAACTTACCGACAATCTTTTAACAGTTCACAAATGATAACGGCCTAGCCCCAATGCTATTTTCATCTATTAGGGCAATCGTAACACGAACCTCGAAATTTGAAGTTTAAGATTCGAAATTGGAAACTACCCTACGCTATGGTATGGCAAATGATTCATATTAAAACTAAATAACCAACATCATTTCCAATACTATAATATCTTTGATAAACTCAGTGACCGCCATATCAACGACCTTCTTGCTTCCCGAAAGATCAGCAGCACAGACCGAGTGGCTACCAAACCCCCCAATTTAAGAAGAGTTACCAATTTGGTCCATACTTTGCACATCGTGAAATTTCTACTAGATTTAGATGAGGTTCCAAATTGACTCAATCAGTCCACTCCTTCGGATACCTCCCACACAAAATTTGGGAAAAGTTCAGTTTAGGACCTGCTCGCGAATCGCTTTGGTTTTTGTTTTAGCAACTTGTATTCACTGCTCCCCATACGACGGTACAAGTTTCATTAGGGGCAAGTCCACACTTCCTAAGAAAATAGCCTGAAAGTTGCAAAAAACCCCTATGACACCGTGTGAGGTGGTTGGAGCGCAAGATAACTCTAGAACGATTCTGCAGATTCGGTCCAAAATTTAACCTTAGTAATATTTTTTCCAACATTTTTCACTTCTTCAGGTACCTCCCCCACAAAAGTTCAAAAATGTTCGGAAAAATTGTTCGTACGGCAACTCTTGAAGGGTGTGACCGATGTAATCCATACTTTGCACATCCTAATATATCTACCAGATATAGATTAGGTTCGAATATGGACTATATTTGTCTACTTCTTCTGGTACCTTTCACACAAATTCAGATAAGTTCACTTTAAGACCTGCTCTCGAATCACTTTGATTTTTGTTGAAGCGATTTGCATTCGCTTTGCATTATGAACGTTTTTTCAGGGGCAAGTCCATATTTCTTGGGAAAACAGCCGGAAAGGTGAAAAAACTCCTATGTCATCATATGTGGCGGTCGGAGAGCACGATAACTCTCGAACTGTTTAACCGATTTGGTCCAATATTTGGTCTTCGTCATATTATATCCAAACTTAGTTTCATGGGCCAATACCGCCCCACAACTTCCGCTACTTCTCCCAATATTTAAAAATTTTACTAAAATGCTAGGACGATATCACCTGAATGAGGCAACCAATTTGGTCCAAACTTTGGATCCCATAATATTTTGTCAAAATTTAGTTTAACTTCTAAAATGGCCCGCATCGGTCCTCCCTAAGGGTATCTCCCCCACAAAAGTTCAACATTAGTGCAGTTAATTTCTAATCCACATTTTTGTCGGCAAGTTCAAATGTCCAAAAAGGGCCACAAAATTCTGAAGAGACCTTAAATATATTCGATCTGTCCGTAGGTGAAAGTTTCACTTCACATTAGCTGAGGGTATATATCTGTCGGCAAAGCCGACTGACACTTTTTACTTGTTTGTGCAAACTTAGTTTAAGTTCGAAGATGGGTTTTATCGGTCCACTCCTTCCTGTACCTCCTCCACAAAAGAAAGTGTTCGGAAACTTTGTGCTCCCGAGAACTCTTGAAGGGAGTTACCAATTTGGTTCATATTGACTCAAACGGTCCACTCCTTGGGGTACCTCCCACACAAAGTTTCGGAATATTTCAGTTTAGGCCCTGCTTTTGTGTGGGAGGTACCCGAAGAAGTGGACCGATTGAGTCAATATTGGAACCTCATTTAAGTCTGGTAGAAATTTTACGATGTGCAAAGTATGGGCCAAATCGGTTACTCCCTTCAAGAGTTATCGAACACACACTTTTTCCGAACATTTTTGAATTTTTGTGGGGGAGGTACTGGAAGCAGTGGACCCATCTTCGAACTTACACTAAGTATGGACAAAATACTACGAAAGTCAAATTTTGAACCGAATCGGTTGATCCGTTCGAGAGTTATCGTGCGCTCCAGCCAGACAGATAGACAGACAGACGGACGGACATGGCTAAATCAACTCCAAATTGTCTGAAACGGATTTCGTCCAAACATACTTGGGGTCTAAAACCATTATTTCGATGAAGCACATTTTGCCCCTATGAAAGTGTATATACCCTCGTTAGCATAAATTCTGAGGGTATAAAAATACAGATATATGCAATAAATCCTTTTTATTTTTCGAATACTACGATCACAGATTTTTAACAATTACTTTGTCAAAGGCGTAAATTCTATTCATTTTACGATACGGATTTTTAGTCCGATAATATCGATAGACAATATCTCTTGCATTTTAGAAAAAGAATCGATACTGTCGATTGTGCAATCGATTTTTTGCCAGCTCTAATGTATACTGTCTTTAGCCAAAATTTGGCTTTTGTAATATTTTGTCCAAACTTAGTTTAAGTTGTGCGCACGATAACGCTTGAAGGGTGTAACCGATTTGGTCCATCTTTGCACATAGTGATATTTCTACCAGACGTAGATAAGGTTCCAATATGGACTCAATCGGTCCACTCCTTCGGGTACCACCCACACAAAATTTCGGAAAACTTCAGTTTCGGAGCTGCTCTCGAATCGCTTTAAGTTTTGTTGTAAAAACTTGTCTTCACTGTACCCTATACGATGGTACAAGTTTCATCAGGGGCAAGTCCATACTTCCTGAGAAAGTAGCTTGAAAGTTGAAAAAACCCTATAACACCGTGTGTAGTGGTTGGAGCGCAAGATAACTCTCGAAGGGATCTGCCGATGTGGCCTTCGTAATATTTAAGTTAAAGTTAGAAGATAAGCCATACCGGTCCACTCCTTTTGGTACCTCCCCCACAAAAGTTCGGAAATGTTCGGAAAATTTGTGCGCACGATAACTCTTGAAGGAAGGTCCATACTTTACACATCCTAATGTATCTATCAAGTTCGAGTATTTACTATATTTGTTCACTTCTTCAGGTTCCTCCCACACAAAATTTTGGGTAAATTCACTTTAAGACCTGCTCTCGAATCATTTTGATTTTTGTTGAAGCAACTTGCATTCGCTGCCTCAATTACGACAGTAAAAGTTTTTTCAGGGGGAAGTCCATACTTCTTAAGAAAACAGCCCGAAAGTTGTAAAAACCCCCTATGGCGCCATATGTAGTTGCCGGAGAGCTCGAACCAAATACTGCGTTCGCCACACTTTTGATATTGTAATATTTCTTCGAATATTAGATGAAATTCGAAGGTGGTGCTTGTAGGTCCACTCCTTCCGGTAACTCCCCCGCGCGATATCTTATAGACGTAGCAACCGATTTGGTTCAAACTTTGGATATCTAAACATTGTTGAAACTTAGTTTATGTTCAAATTTGGGCCCTATCTGACCAATCCTTGTGGTACCACCCACACAACTGTTCAACATTTTTGTGTGGTTAATGGTCTGTTCGAGGATCCTTTGGACATTTTTACCAAAGGTATCTACCTATCGATAACCACGCAAACTTTTGAGCTTTAATCCTATCCATACTTTTGTCGGTTCATTTTGAAAACCCCCTAAATACATATGTTTTTTTTTTTTGGGGAAAAAAAAGTATTTCAATCCACACAGGCTGAGGGTATATCTCTGTCGGCAAAGCCGATTGATACTTTTTTACTTGTTTTCTTGCTACATAACCATCAATATCTCTGGATTTTGGACACTTCATCCAAGATATTGGTTCCGAGATTACTATTGAAGACCCTATTAATTTTTAGAAGCGACCAGGAAGGATCTTAACGATTTTTTAAATAATTTTTTGCACTGTTCTTGATTTTTAAAGTTCCAAACTGTAATTTCTTTCACTATCTGCAATGCATCTTAGCTTTTTATTTACTTATAACGCATTTGTGATGATTTGAAGGTAGCGGCGGATCATTTTTGACTGGTAATCTTAGAGAAAATTTTCGGTAATGACCAAAATTAATGTATGTTACTGTCGAAGAAATTAATGTATGAAAATTGGAGAGAATAACCGCGAAAACATGTCGCAAGATGGTGGAACTGGTGCCAAAACGGTTGTAGAATGTGATAACCTACAACGGCTATAAAAATCTTTACCGTGTAACAAAAATGTAATTTTCTCAAAAAATATCTTAAAGGCAAAATACTTGTTTGAGGTAAAATAGTTTGGGTTGTTATAGATTTTTGTCAATATCTAGAAGGTCATTAAGCTTTAAGCGGTTCTTTGATATTAAACTATCCACAAACAAACTACATACAAATATTCCACTTCTTGAACACTAATTTGATGGTTTTAAACGAATTTATTAAAATTTGTTAAATTTTCTGAAGAGGCAAACTACTTATTAGACTCACTGTATGTATATAATGTAAAAACAGTGATCAAACAAAAAGTGATAAATTTTGAATATTAAGGCAAAATACCAAGACATTTCGGACTTGCTAACCAATGCACTACGTTGGTTCCCATATCAACATATAACGATTTTCTATTTAGACGAGAATGTACATAGAGGAAGGATAGATCTACCAAATGTTACATTTTGGTTTGCGTTATGATAGCTGTATATCCATTGAATAATAGTACGTTTATATATAGCCAGATTTAACAAACCCACTGGGTTTAAATGTCAATTCCTTTGCGTATACGCAAAAATTGAAAATTTACTATCAAGTTGGCTTGTCCATCCGATGAACTCCTTCTGAACGTGTGTGCTTGATAAGTGTCTAGCAAAGCATTCAATCAGCCTTCAATCTGCAACCGAAATCTTCAAGTTTTCCTCTAAAAACGAATGAACTTAAATTTTTTTATTTCTTTCCATACACAATGTTTTCTTTTTTCAAAATTTCTTTATGAAAATTTTGAAAACAAACCATATTCATCGGATTGATTGGGTTTCATTTTAAAAATCAAAACCGTTTTGATTTTCCTCAATCCATAAAATTCGCACACACATTCTCATATTTTGAAAAATTTACACATACTACTACAAATATTGACATCAAAGTTTGATAGTGTATGCCTCACTTAAGAGTATACATAAAAAATAATTTGAAAAATGTCAGAATGTCATATCGAATTTGACACTAGTATTACGGCAAAATCAAATTTGAAGGCACTTGCTTCTACCTGTTAATTATTGTACCATGGTTTTCGAACAAGAAAATTTCACAATATAAAATATTTTAGAATATAAAGGGAAAATTATCGTACAGACCTACAGTCTATTTTTAAGAAGGTGCATTAGCTAATTGATTTATTATTAGTAGATTTATTTATTTCCAATTTCGGTTGTTCTGAGTTAGAATTACGATTAAGATTACTTGCTTTCCATTTGAAAAAATACTAACCTTCTGTTTTCAAAGCAGCTGCCAGTAAAACTACTCCCATAATCATCATTTTCAAATTCATTGACATGTTTTTTTTTTTCTTTTTTAAAACGAGGCAATTTCCGTTCGATGTGTAACGGTTTTTAGTGTCAAACACACACAATAATTTGTATTTGTTTTAATTTTTCAAAATTGATTCTTGTCTTTTGCGACAAGTTTATGAGTTATTTTGTTTCTGTTGTTCTTTTCAAAACAAAAAAATCAGCACAAATTTTTGATTGACACCTCTGTTGTTTTAAATGAAATGGAAACTTTGTTTGTTGTTTTTGTTTATTTATTCTTTTTTTCAACAAATACTATTGTTCACTTTAAAAATATTCGTAATAAAAATCAACAAAACTTAAATGCACTGGATTTTCACTAAAAATTTAAATAAATAAATATTCCAAAAAATATTGTAAATGCTTTTGCTTTAGTTTGCAAAATATATATATATTTTTTTTTAATTTTAATTGTTGTTTAATTTTTTACTTGCTTCGCTACCGTTTAAATTTTCCGAATTTATTCGTTACGATGCAAACGCTATCTAAATTGACGAGCAACTGATTGTAACAGCCAACATTGTGAACGGAAGAAGCTCAGCCGAAATGGAAAATTGGAAGGAAAAACGAACGCAAGTAGCGGCGTTATTTAGTTTTCCTCAATTCGCATGGATGTGCGAGTGTGTGTGGGGGGGTCTGGCGCTTCATATGTGTTTTGTTGTTACCAAAGGAGTATGCCGCCACGAACACAGTGGGTTGGTAGTGACTTTTAATTTTTAATAACGTAATCGAAGAAGAAAGAAAATGACCTCCAGAAAAATTCTATAGATACCCAGCAAAAATAAATAATGGGTACTTTTTGATAGTCGTAACTACTTACACAATCCCCTACTAACCCATTATTTTAACGAGGGCATGTCGCACTGAATTACCAGTTTTTCTATTATCACTAGATAAACTACCCAGCAAACCAACAATTTCAGAAGCAAAATCGTTCAGATTTCGTTCCGAATTCTGTACGATTTTTCGTAGGGGAATTCGTTCAGATTTCGTTTCAATTTTGGAGAGAATGTCGGAAGTAAATTTCATTTCCTCTTTCTTCTGATTTCGGTACGAATTCGGAGTGAAATGTCGGAAACAAATTTTCCTTCGCACAACAACCACCTTTTGTATGTATCTAACAGCAAGGGGTTGATTTCATTTTAGATTCTTGTCGAAAAACAAAGTGGTTGGTTATAAAATTCGCATATACAAATTTTAAAAATTTTAAATATAAATGCAACATGAATTTAACTCAAGCTAGCGCTGATAGACTCAACATAATCGTACACAAAGTTTACATTGTTCTACTATAACTATAAAATGATAACAACAAAATACAATCCTCCAATAAGAAACATAACAAACAAGTAAAAAAGTGTCAGTCGGCTTTGCCGACAGATATATACCCTCAGCCAATGTGAAGCGAAACTTTTACCTCCGGACAGATCGAATGTATTTAAGGTCTCTTCAGAATTTTGTGGCCCTTTTTGGACATTTGAACTTGCCGACAAAAATGTGGATTAGGAATTAACTGCACTGAGACACAAATGTTGAACTTTTGTAGGGCAGGTACGCTTAGGGAGGACCGATATGGGCCATTTTAGAAATTAAACTAAATTTTGATAAAATATTAGGAGATCCAAAGTTTGGACCAAATTGGTTGCCCCATTCAAGTGATATCGTCCTAGCATTTTAGTGGCATTTTTTTTTTAATATTGGGGAGAAGTACCGAAAGTTGTGGACCGGTATTGCCCATGAAATTAAGTTTGGATATAATATGACGAATACCAAATGTTGGACCAAATCGGTTGAACAGTTCGAGAGCTATCGTGTTCTCCGACCGCCACATATGGTGACATAGGGGTTTTTTTACACTTTCCGGCTGTTTTCCCAAGAAATATGGACTTGCCCTGAAAAAACTTTTACCGTCGTAATGGAGGTAGCGAATGCAAATCGCTTCAACAAAAATCAAAATTACTAATGACGTTGGAATAAAACTTACCATAGTAGTTGTGAACATTGAAAAATGGGATTACCAAGCAGGACTATAGGAAAAGTTTGGAGTTTCATAATTTCGCATATGCATTTATCTAATGAAGTGCGATGTACATATATACTAGTTACCAAGCTTTGCCTTCGTCTGCCACAAAAAACAATATCCTAATACGCCTGAAGATCGGCTTAACCACCCCTGAAACGTAGCGTAATTGTTGGATGCGTGGGACTTCGGTAGACTCCTAATTTTTCAATGTATATCTAAGGTCTAACAGCTCAACTCGAAAGAAAATTAATTAAATATCACTATAAATGACCTTCGCCTTAATAAGGCAAAAATAAAAAAATCAATGTGATTCGAGAGCAGGTCTTTAAGTGAACTTATCCGAAATTTTGTGTGAGAGGTACCAGAAGGACTAGACAAATATAGTCCATATTCGAACCTGATCTATATGTGGTAGATATATTAGGATGTGCAAAGTATGGATTACATCGGTCACTCCCTTCAAGAGTTATCGTGCGAACAATTTTCCGAACATTTTTGAAGTTTAGTGGGGGAGGTACCTGAAGGAGTGGACCGATATAGCCCATCATCGAATTTAAACTATGTTTTGATAAAATATTAAGAAGGCCACATTTTGTACCAAATCGACAGATCCGTTCGAGAGTTATCTTGCGCTACAACCACTACACAAGGTGTCATAGGGGCTTTTTGCACCTTTCCGGCCATTTTCTCAGGAAGTATGGACTTGCCCCTGATGAAACTTGTACCGTCGTAAGGGGGAAGTGAATACAAGTTCTTGCAACAAAAAGTAAAGCGATTCGAGAGCAGGTCCTAAACTGAACTTATCCGAAATTTTGTGTGCCGATTGAGTCCATATTGGAACCTCATCTAAGTCTGGTAGAAATTTCACGACGTGCAAAGTATGGACCAAATCGGTTACTCCCTTCAAGAGTTATCGTGCTCACAAATTTTCAGAATATTTTGGAACATTTGTGGGGGAGGTACCGGAAGGAGAGAACCGATATAGCTCATCTTTGAACTTAAACTAAGTTTGGACAAAATATTACGAAAGACAAAATTTGAAGCGAATCGGTTCATCCGTTCGAGAGTTATCGTGCGCACCAGCCAGACAGACAGACGGACATTGCTCAATCAACTCCATATTGTCTGAAACACATTTCGTCCAAACATACTTGGGGTCTAAAACCATTATTTCGATAAGGCACATTTTACCCGTATGAAAGTGTATATACCCTTTCTAGTCTAAAGGCTGAGGGTATACAAATTGATCAGTAAAAAAGGCGTCAGAGATTTTTTTCCTTTGATATTCATACGACATTGTTCCGAAATCGTTAAGAAATATTTACGAAGATTCGGAAGGTACCTTCGATTTTCATACTACATTATTCCGAAATCGTTCAGAAATCTGACAGTGTTACAAAATTTTACTGATCGCTACCAATATCATGATTTCCTCCCGGCGAAGGGAATTATCAATTGGCTTCTCAGTTTTTGAAATGATGCCTTTTTAGCGAAAAACCGAACTCTTTAAGTGTCTAGTATTCTTTATTTTATTTTATTTTATTTCGCTCTCTTCTGGATTTGGTCATGCGAACTTCTGATTTGTAGCCAAACACACTATGCCAAGCGTACAAACATTAACGTTTTTTTAAACGTTAAATTTTTTAGCAAAAATTATGGGCACGAAAGGACTAACCGATTTCGGAAAAGTGTTGTTCAGGACCTCCACACGAATCGTTTTGATTATTCTTGCAACAGTGTGAGGTGAAAAAATGTCACATACAAACAACAACACCTACGGTCTTCCCCTACCATCGTAATAGCAAATAACCGATATGCTCTCTCAACAGCACCTCCATCTACGCCAGCCATGCATTGAAATCATTTGTTTGCTATAGTCAATGTAAAATAATTCACATTCACTTCAGATGAGCTGTGCCTTAAGTATTCCAGTTTTCGCCGTTGAAGTCGGCTGGAGGCTTGCTATTCACTAAGGTGGGATTTTGGTACTTTTTGGAAGGTACTACCCATTGTGGCTGTCCCATTGATATATTGCACACAGTGACTTTTGGTTTAATGGTCTCCCACAGAGACTTCGCTTTCCCGTTCAACACAGAGACTTCGGCTTTTTGTCCCACACGTAATTTTCGGCTTTCCAACCCATACGGAAGTTTCGGTTTCCTGTCTCACACAGAAACTTCGCTTTTCTGTCCCACACGAAGCGTCGGCTTTCCGTCCCACACGGAGGCTTCGACTTTAGGTTCGTCCACGGTTCTTTGTTCTTAGATGTACGCAGTAATTTGTACGAGGTCGTAGCTGTAATTAAATGACACCTTTTTCAGATGTAATTCGAAACATTCCAGTTGTGATTCGTAACATTTTAATTGTAATTCGATTATTCAATTTGTAATTTGTAACATTTTATTTGTAATTCGAGAATTCCATTTGTAATTCGAATTATTCAATTTGTAATTAAAATTATTCCATTTGTAATTCGAATTATTCCATTTGAAATTTGAATTATTCCATTTGTAATTCGAATTATTCTATTTGAAATTAGTATTATTATATTTGTGTGGGTGCCACCGTGGTGCAACGGTATGCACACCCGCCAGGCCAGGCAACATCAAATTTTCATGGATGGCAAAATAGCCATCAGTGATGTTGGCGACATTTCCTGAATATTTCAGCCTTGAAAAACAGTGAATCCGGGTGCACTCATTGATATGAGAGAAGTCTCCCTTGTCCCATCTGGGATGTTTGTGGAACAATTATATATTATTCTATTTTTAATTCGAATTATTCCATTTGAAATTTGAAACAAAAAATTTCGAATTACAAATGAAATGTTTCGATTTACCAATAGAAAAATTCGAATTGCAAATGGAATAATTCGAATTACAAATGGAATTCTGGAATTACAAATAAAATGTTACGAATTACATATGGAATTCTCGAATTATAAAAATTCGAATCATTTTAGTTGTAATTCGAGAATTAAATTTGTAATTCGAATTATTCCATTTGTAAATCGAATTTATCCATTTTTAATTCGAATTATTTCATTTGTAATTCGAATAATTTCCTTTGTAATTCGAATTATTCTATTTGTAATTCGAATTGTTCCATTCAAATTAATCCATTTGCAATTCGAATTGTTTCCATTTGTAATTCGAAACATTGCATGTGTAATTCGAATTATAATATAATAATTGTTCCACAAACATCCCATACAGGACAAGGGAAACTTCTCTCATATCAATGAGTGCTTCCCGATTCATATTAGTCAATGATATGGGACCTACTGTTTATCGCCGAGTCCGAACGGCGTGTCTTAAGACACAACTTTGTAGAGGAGTTTTTCATGGCTGAAATACTCAGGAAATGTCGCCAACATTACTGAGGGGTATTTTGCCACCGTTGAAAATTTTGATGTTGACTGGCCGGGGAATCGAACCCCCGACCTTCAGCGTGCAAAGTGGGTGTGCATACCATTGCACCACGTAAACCTTAATCAGGGTAAAATTCTAAGTCTGTTCGTCCGTCCGTCCGTTTGTTGAAATCAAGATACAGCTCGTAATTTTTAAGATAGAGCTTTGTAATTTGGTATAGTTTATATTACTCATAGGATGTTTGGTTTTGCAAATGGGCTATATCGGTCCACGTATTGATATAGCCCCCATAGAACGGTACCACCCGATCTTAGGTTTTTGGAAGGCTTTAGCCTCATTATCACATCAAAAAGACTGAAATTTGTTACTTAGTCTTCTGTGGGGGTATAAAACTTCAGGAATAAAACGTCAGGAATGGCTGAAATTTGGTATCAAGTCTTCGTTGGGGATATAAAACTTTCCCCCAAAAAATGGTCGGTATAGCTTCACGTCTTCATAAAGCCCCCATAGAACGGTACCTCCCTAATTTCGGTATTTTGAAGGTTGTGGCCTCAATATTCCACCGAAATGGCTGAAATTTGGTATTTGGTCATCGTTTAAGGTGTTAAATGTTCGATACTAAATTTGTCGGTTTAGGTTCACGTTTCGATATAGCCCCCATAGAACGGTATCTCCCGATTTTCGTAATTCTGAAGGTTGTGACGTCAATATCCCATCAAAAGACTGGACGTTTTTATTTAGTCATCTATTCGGTTATAAAATATTTCAGAAAAGAATTATCAGTATAGGTCCGCGGGTTCCTACAGCCCCCATAGAAGCGTACCTCTTGATTTTCGGTATTTTGAAGGTTTTACCGATATATCGGACATTTGGTTTTAGTCTTCTTTGAGTCTAAAAATTTTCTGCCAGAAATTTGTAGGTATAGATACACGTTTTGATATAGCCCCCATGGAACGGCGCCTCCCAAATGTCGCTATTTTAAAGGTTAGCCACATTGTTTTACCGAACTTGCTGCAATTTGGTATATAGTCTTCTTCATAAACGAAAGGAAACTAACTGTTCCATTTTACGTCAATACAACTCATAGTGGAGGGTATAACAAGTTCGGCCCGAACTTAACGCCGTTCTTACTTGTTTTTAAGTGCAGTTAAGGGACTGTCCAATGATCCTTTGGAAAATTTTTACTAGTGGCCCTGTTTATAGCAGTGTTCGAAAATAAACACTACGGTATCGTACCGTACCGTTCTGTACCGTACCAAGGTGGATAGGTACGCTACGATAATGTACCGTACCGGTACACAAACACTAAAAAATATTTTAGTGATACTGTACCGGAGCACAACGAAAATCTTACTGTACCGACTGCGGTACACAACGATTTTTAGTGTACCGACTGCGGTACGCTACGATTTTTTAGTGAACCGACTGCGGTACAGTACGATTATCGAAGTGTACCACTGGTCGGTTCACTAAAACATAACGTACCGGTAATGTACCGCACGTGTGTTTTTTGTAAATTGTGATGAAAAATTATATGTTTGATGTTTTTGAGTATAAGGGCAAGAATAGTAACTAAAATTCAAGATTATATAAATTAAATGCACGAATGTGGTAAATTCGGTCTGTATACGAATTTTGAGAAAATTAGTGTAAAATATGAAATTAGCTAAAATTTCCAACCAATACATATTTTAATAAATTCTATAAGAAGTTTTAGTGAACCACCCTCTATTATAGTATTAGGTTTAAAACCCATATTATTAATGTATGTATTTCTATTTACTCGCTTTGAGAAAATTTTATTATGGGCTCATTAGGGTCCTTGTAGTCAATGTACATATGTATTAAAACACTGCTTTTTAAATATTATTTGTTCCCTAGTTAAATAATAAGACAGTTTTTACAAGTAAAAAGGGGTGATAATGCATGTATCATAAAACCATTTCTATGAATGGAAAAGAATAACGTTAATATGTTGGTGTCATAAGGATGTTTATTTGCGGCAAAAGTCAATTCATAGAAAGGTTATGTTTGTTGTCTAATCCACATGAACAAACAAAACAGCCACAGTCGGATCACTAAAGATTGAGTCTCCAGCTAATATATTTTAAAATTTTAATATGTTTATTCTGTTGAAGTTTTAATGTTGATATGTTTGAATTAATTAAAATAAAATTGCATAAAACATAAAATCCGTTTGTAATAGGTAACAAAAAAATGGTAAGAATCATGGCACAATTACACAGGTAGTGGCATCGTAAAAATTTGAATATGTTATGTCAAAACTTTCTTTATGTTGTTGGGGAAATTCCAACAAAAATAATTTTTTTATAAAGTGATTTTACTTTTCATATTCGATCAGCTGGTGTGATACCACTACCTGGTAGTTCTGCCATGGTAAGAATATGAGAATAATGCCTCAATGGGGTTATACATGCATTCCTATAAGAATTTTCGGTACATGTCCACGTTTTTATATAGCCCCCATAGAACGGTTCCGCCGATATTGATTATTTTGAAGGTTGTAGCCACGTTATTCAACCGAATTAGTTGAAACTTGGCATTTAGTCTACGTTGGGAGTATAAAATATTCCGACGGAGAATTGTCTGCACAGGTTCATGTTTTGATATGACCCCCATAGAAATGTACAGCCCGAATTTTGCTAATTTTAGATAAAAAAAAAATAATAAAAAAAACAATTGTAAAATATTTTGTTGCACTTTGTTGCAGCTAAAACTTTACAAGTTTGGTAAGAACTATATGTACTAAAAATAAAATAAAAAATCTACGCGCCATCCCGCGACACTCCCTACTAAATAGCTTTAACAAAGTACAGAATTTGAAAGAAAAGCGGATGTCACGTGATTTACATGTGTGTAAAATCCGAGTTACAATAAATAACATATAATATAAAATATTTTTTAATCACCTGTCTTCACGAAAAGCTTTAAAATTACTTTGTAGGAAGACTGCATACGACGATCGCAAATTTACTACTAAAATATATTATAAAAACCAGTCCATAAATTGTGAACAAAAAATTAAACGTTATTCCGCTTTGGCTGATGTAAAACAAATTATTTTAACTGTCGTTAGATTCTGTGAACACCTTAGATCAATACTGCACCAATAATTTTTACATAGGCGTATGTGATTTTTTTCAGTTTTGGCGCGCTATATCTGTATTTTTTCCACTGTTCGTTTGGCCCAAAAAACATCAATGTGACACCAACACGTGCCTTATTACTTTATACAAATATATTGGATATACATATGTATATAACACACTTATGGGGTCAATTTATATAGTCTTCCATAATAAAACAAAAAACCATTACAAATTTTACATTTTCTCATAATTCATAAAAACACATGTATGTTACATTACAGATATGTACATATGTATATTATTTTCATTGTTCCAACAATACGAACTACGAATTTTTACTGCTTCGTCCTTTTCAGTAGTACCACAAAGTAACAGGCAAATTTCTCGTTGATCGTCCACATTACCTTGCTATGAATAGATTTTCTGTTATTGGTGCCGCCAATAATAATGATTTTGCACGATGGGATTTTTAAACATCCTTATGACGTCAATTAGTAACCTCATACTGGTGTTATGATAAATACATTCCATATTGAAAAAATCATATTAAAATTTGTAATTTGGCTACAAATACTTTTAAATGTGTAAATAAACATAGCTTGGAAAAAAAAACCTTAGTGATGAACAGTACTGTTCGCTACAAACAAAATATATGGGTATTTTTTGTTGGTACTGGTAATATTAATGTGGATTGTATAGCAAATATTAATTTTTTCTGAATAATTTTTTTCCAAAAAAATGCTAATGACATCAAAATTGTAAAATTATTCTTTACTCATTCATGTAAATGATTTTATAATTCACGATTTTTTAAACAACATTATATTTTCTAGTAATTTTCTCAATATTTATAAACGATTAAAATTTAATTAATTTATACAATATTGAATTTTATTTATTATACTTTCTTTCCCAAAAAAGCATATAACAATTCATATTTCCTCATAATTTAAAAAAAACACATGTGTGGTACATTACCGGTACGTTATTTTTTTAGTGAACCGACCAGTGGTACACTACGATTTTTTAGTGTACCGACTGCGGTTCACTACGATTTGCGTTGTGCTCCGGTACGGTACGCTAAAATATTTTTTAGTGGTTGCGTACCGGTACGGTACACTAAAATATTTTTTAGTGATACCGTACCTGGTTCGGTACGTTATTTTAGTGTACTGTTTCTTTTCGAACACTGGTTTATAGCGATATTATATTTTTTCGTTGACAAATCCATCTTTCCTGATATAATGATCCAACAGTTCTAAATTATATGGTGGCCATTTGAAGTGTCTGGTGAGCGCGATATATATCCAGATCTAGCCCAAAATAAGACCCACTTCCAAAATGGAGTATGTTGGTCCATTACTTTAGACACCTCCCCCGTAAAACTTTGGAGTTTTAATCCACATCCATATTTTTGTCAGCAAACTCATACGCCCAAAATTCAGAAATCCATCTTAATATATACTTTTTTTGGGAAGAAAGTGTTTCAATTTACACAGGCTAGGGGTATATCTCTGTCGGCGAAGCTGACGGATAACTTTTTACTTGTTTTGTTAACAAAAAACTCGTGTGCCGGCGGTGACCGTTGAACACAGAGCCCAAGGACTTTTAGTGGAACACACTATACTCATTACTTAGTAAGTAGAGAAGTAAGTAGTTTTAACATGTTGCATTACTTTGTAATGGGTTATATAATGACTAACGAATCGGAATTTTTGCTGGATAGGTACAAGATCCCTTGTGGACTTCTATAGATATTCGATAATAGCAATATTGAATAATCGAAGCAGAAAATGACGTCTTGAAGAATTAAATAGACAGAAGACCTCTTTAGGTCTTCTATAGGTAGAATATCTCTTGAGGTCTTCTATACACATTCAATGTTCGAAATTCCCCTCGTATGAAAAATCATTTAAATTACGGATGTTCTACGAATGGAACATGTAGCCACATTCAACTCATTTTCTTTCTTAAATTCTGCTTCTGGCTTTCCTCTTCTGCAAAGTAGAAAAAATGTCATTTGGAATTGGCTACTGGTCCTTCAGTGTGACCCTAAATATATACTTTTAATATTACAAAATCGTTCTAAGTATTAAAACTTTCCTACACAATAAGACCACTGTGTGTGACTCCATCGTCCAAATGACGTCGCTGTGACAGTTTAAAACTAAATTTCCGTTCGTAACGCTGTATAACGTCATACTCGCAACATCGACTAGCATCGTTTTATTATTCTTATACAAGTAGAATTAACACGTTACTCGGGATGGGAGCGAAGGGATGATGCGTGTCCTGTCCTTTCTTTATGGGGTGTATGTGTAATAAGTTTTCCATTCCCTTCAATCCATTATGTCCATCAATTCGTTTTTCATTTGTGTACGCACACAACACGAAGACATAACACGACGACAAGTATTCTTTTCAGCACTCGTTTTATTGTCTGACGCTACAGGAATTTCAACACAACAAGGATTTTTATATACGTTTTTTTGTTGGTTTTTTTGTAAAGTTTGCAGAGAGTCACTAGGAATTACTTCAAGGATTTTCATTTGGCATTTTGGCGCCAATTTGTCGTCTTACAGTGGGAAGTATTTTGTATCTATATGTTGCAGCCATTGAGGCGCCAAAGTAACAGTGAAAAAGCGAAAAAAGCTTTTTAATGCTTTCTGTGTTTGGGGAAAAAATTGTGTAGAGTTTTTGTTAACAGTCAAATGTTTGGAGACTTTGGTGTACGTATGTATGTGGTTAGTGGGAAATGTGAACAAACAAATTCAATTGTCGATTGACCTTCATATGTTCACAAACAAAAAATGTATTCTATTGTCTAACCTATTAAATATATATTTATAATTAATTGGTCACTGTGCATATTTTTGTACTGAAAAATATGTATAAGATTAAAAATTCCTGAAAGTTTCTGATTTTATTGAAATACTTCCCAAAACGTTAACCTTCCTCAAGAACCAATTAACAACACCATTTACTGTTCTATGACCAGTTGGGCCGCCACATCAACATTTAAATTTTGGTGTATTTTCGCACCATAGGAACGGCATAAATATTGCAATTCAATTGCAATGATTTTCACAGAAATCCAGCGAGATTTTAGGCTTGATAGAACACCTTGTCCATCGATATACAAGTATACATCAATGCAATGGTGACACAAATTGGGACGGATTGTACTACGAGCGGAGTTAAAGCACTTGCTTTCTCAGACCCTTGTCCGTCACGTACACACATGCACCAAGACCCCGCTTTGGGGTCGTTTCACTTCGATTCGCGTTTTTTTTTGGAACGTATTAACAACACAAATCGAGGTCCTGGTGTATCTCACTTTAGCTTATCTCGAAAAACCCATCCATAACATGTATGGCTGGATGAAGGCAATACCGTCACTGTTTACGATAACACTGTGTGTATCTATTTGAGTCATGTTTTATTAACCATATTCTGACTCCACAGTGTGATAGAACACAAAAAACGAGAAGACACGTGTCTCGCCGTTTTTCCTATCTCATCAACTTTTGCGGTTATAGGCCTCCCAAGGTTTGAGGCTTTGATGTAAAAAAGGATCATTTAGTCAGGGCTATATCTTCCAAATCGTTAGGAAATTTGAATTTATCTCAGAGGAAAAGTTGTAGATCTTGTCTTAAAGAACAAAAATTGTGAACACATGTAATCCATCAAACTTCATCTGCAAGGTCAAAATCGCCATAGTCAAATTTCTTTTAAAATTGTGTCTCAAGTTTTGTTATACAGTTATCAAACCGATCAAATTTGAAGCAAACAACCAACTACAAAAATGAAGTTCAGATCTCAATAAACATCTTTCTAGAATATACGATACAATTTCGATTTTTATCCTCTTTTCTCGGCTTCTGCTCCATAGATAATACGAGACACGTGTCCTGTCTTTTTTGGTCTTCTATCACGCTGCGGTGTCAGAATATGGTTACTAATTTTCGTGTTGCACAGTATAAGTAAAGATGCATCAGTAGCAAGGCTTTTGAGGCATCAATATTAAAGATTTTTTATTCCCTCCACCATAATATGTAGTATAATCTATATATGTATATATGTAGCATAATCTATATATAGAATTCTTTTGTCACGGTGTTCGGCTTTCAACTCCTGCAAAAGGGTTGGGCCGAATTTGATGAAATTTTGTATGGGGAGTTTGTAGGTCTAAAAACAGACTTTTATCTATATACTAGCAAAATGCCCGCTACTTCGTATGCGGAAAAGGCATAATATTCAAATAAACAATATTTAATATGGTGAACACTGAAAATTTTTATGTACTAATACCTATTTGAATTGATGTTTCTTCTTTCTTTCAAGTACTGTTCGTACACGCTTTGTTCGAATCTCAAAAAAAGACCTCTAAACTTCAACAGCGGCCTACATTTTAAATTCCAGTTCATGTTTTATTAGAACGGTATGGGTATTTTGAAAATTTTATCCACATTTTTCAACCGAATTTTGGAATTTGTGATATCAAAATGTAGAAAACCGATCGATTCCCCGGTCAGGCAACATCAAATTTTCGACGGTGGCAAAATACCCCACAGTAATGTTGGCGACATTTCCTGAGTATTCAGCCATGTAAAACTTCTCTACAAGTGGTGTCGTAAGGCACGCCGATCGGACTCGGCGATAAACAGTAGGTCCCATATAATTGAGCTAATATGAATCGTGGTGCACTCATTTATATGAGAGAATCCTCACTTGTGCCGTCTAGGATGTTTGTGGAACAATTATTACATTATTTAGAAACAGAATTCGTGTTAACATAGAAAAAATAGTACATTATTCAGTACAATGTTTAGAATCCAGAACCTTAGCTCATATGTTACAGTTTTAGCTCTACTTGTTTACCCAATGCCAATGGTATTACATGTAGAAACATTTCATACATTTAAAGGTGAATTTTAATAAACATTCTGATCCAATTTCAACAGTGAGCCTCACAACAAATTTCATTTATCGATTCACTCAATACCAGTGCTTCAGTATTTAGTATTACTTAATACTTCTAGTACATTTATTGTACACCACTTCTAACAATGAACCTGACAAATAAATAATATACCACAATTTCACTTCTATTCCTTAGCCCAATACCAAATTTATTGCAATTTTGTACTTTTCACACACTAATTATATAATCCCAGCTTCATTGCTACACCAACGTCAAATTTAATACCATTTAGTACATTCCGTATTTCTCAATAAGTCAGCCAGCCCTCAGCCTAATTTCAGAATTTGTATGCATTTCAAAAAATCCTTATCTAAACACCGACACCATTCCTCATACAACAATTCGAATTTCCACCTTTATCCCTTCAAGCAACGTCAAACTGGTACCAAATTCATTACTTATAATATGTATAAGTTAAAAAACTATTGCCTTTTATATAAAACTAAATCCCAACCGCAATTTAGTATTTTTCGTATACATAAGTACGTATACATACATTTCACAATTTCAGCTCTACTAATACACACAATAAAAATTTGAACCAATTTCTGTGCCATTTTGTAATTTTCGTACACTTATTGTACGTATATCCACAACCACATCCATATCTCAACCCTACACATCAAGAGGGTCTATAATACCAAATTTCCGAATTCCATCTCTATTCTTAATACAATTAATACTTTTCGTATGAAAGTACGAATTTCAATAACTATCTCCAACAGTAATTCCAAATTTCAGGATTCTACCCTATCCGTCCATCCAAAACTAAATTGTACCAAATTTAGTATCATTTAGTACATTTCGTAACCATAAGTACGAACCAAAACTATCTCAGTCCTACACTCCAACAGTAATCTAAATTTTAGGATTCCAGCTCTCTCCGTTCACACAAATCCAAATTGAACCAAATTTAGTACCATTTAGTACTTTTCGTACCCATAAGTACGAATTTCCAAAACTTCTTTAACCCTACACTCCAACAATAACATTAACTCGAAATTTCTGGATTCCAGCTTTATCCGTTCACCCAAATATAAATCGTAACAAATTTAGTACCATTTAGTACATTCCGTACCCATAAGTACGAATTTCCAAAACTACCTCAATTCTACACTCCATAAGTAATCTTAATTATAAATTTCAGGATTCCAGCTCTATCCGTTCAACAAAATCCAAAATTTACCAAACTTAGTACCATTTAGTACTTTCCGTACCCATTAGTACGAACTTCCGAAACTACCTCAATCCTACACTGCATAAGTAATCTTAATTCCAAATTTCAGGGTTCCAGCTCTTTCGGTCCACCTAATTTTATATTGTACCAAATTTAGTACCATTTAGTACTTTCCGTAACCATAGAAACGAATTTCCAAGACTAATTCAATCCTACAGTCCAACAGTAATCTTACTTCCAAATTTCAGGATTGCAGCTCAATCCGTTCACCCAAATCTAAATTTTACCAAGTTTAGTACCATGTAGTACTTTCCGTACCCATAAGTACGAATTTCCAAAACTACCTCAGTCCTTCACACCATCAGTAATCTTAATTCTAAATTTCAGGTTTCCAGGTCTATCCAAATCAAAATTTTACCAAATTTAGTACTATTTAGAACGTTCCTACCCATAAGCACGAATTTCCAAAACTACACTCCAAAAGTAATCTTAATTCCAAATTTCAGCATCCCAGCTCTATCCGTTCACCCAAATCCAAATTGTACCAAATTTAGTACCGTATACAACTTTTCGTACACATAAGTACGAATTTCCAAAACTACCTCAATCCTACACTCCAAAAGTAAATAAATTCAAAATGTCAGGATTCCAGCTCTATCCGTTCACCCAAATCCAATTTGTACCAAATTTAGTACCGTTTAGTACTTTTCGTACCCATAAGTACGAATTTCCAAAACTTCTTTAACCCTACACTCCAACAATAACATTAACTCGAAATTTCAGTTTTCCAGGTCTATCCAAATCCAAATTTTACCAAATTTAGTACCATTAAGTACTTTTCGTACACATAAGTATGAATTTCCAAAACTACCCCCATATTTCACGACTGTAATCTAAATTCCAAATTTCAGGTTTCAGCACTATCCGTTCACCCAAATCCTAATTTTACCGAATTGAGTACTATTTAGTACTTTTCGTACCCATAAGCACGAATATCCAAACCTACACTCCAAAAGTAATCTTAATTCCAAATTTCAGCATTCCAGCTCTATTCGTTCCCCCAAATCCAAATTGTACCAAATTTAGTACCATTTAGTACTTTTCGTACACATAAGTACGAACTTCCAAAATCATTTCCTTATATCAACACCACTTCCCAACCTTGATTCCCATACCAAATTTGAAGATTGTAGCTATATCCGCTCAAAATATTCAATTGGTACCAAATTTAGTAACTTTAAGTACTTTTCGTATACTTATAGGTGGAATTTACAAAAACCATACCAAAGGATTCTCTCTATAATTCTCCATCAGTGACCCTTGTTCCAAATTTCAAATTCTAGCTCTTCCCGTTTGCCTAATACCATGGATATCATATTTAGTACGAAATAAGTACGAAATTGCTGGTTTTCAGCTCCATTCATTCAACCAAAATTGCCAAATTGTGCAAATTTCGTACCATTTAGTACTTTTCGTAAACATAAGTACTAAATCTACCCCATATAACAATCGTACACTTCGACAGTTATCTTAATTCGAAATTTCAAGTTTCCAGCTCTATCCGTTCACCCAAATACAAGTTGTACAAAATTTAGTACCATTTAGAACTTGTCATACACATAAGTAAAAATTACAAAAACTACTCTCATATCGCAATCCTATACTCTGTCAGTAATCTTAATTCCAAATTTCAGGTTTCTAGCTCTATCCGTTCATCCAAATCCAAGTTGTACTAAATATAGTACTTTTCGTACACATAAGTACTAATTTCCAAAACTACCCCTATATTTCAATCCTATACTCCGTCAGTAATCTTAAATCCAAATTTCAGATTTCCGGCTCTATCCTTTACCCAAATCCAAATTGTACTAAACTTAGTACCATTTAGTACTTTTCGTACACATGAGTACGAATTTCACAAACCACCACTTCCCAACCTTCATTTCCATACCATATTCCAAGTTTCTAGCTAAATCCGTACTAAATTAAGTACTTTTCGTACACTTATAGTTCGAATTTCCCAAAACCCTTTGATACATCTTTCTAAGTATCCATAAGTGACCCTCATTCCAAATTTCAGAATTCTAGATCGTCCCGTTTGCCTAATACAAAGGGTACCATATTTAGTACCTTTTAGTACTTTTCGTACCCTTCCAGTTTGAATTTCCAAAAACCCTGCCTTATCTCACCCCTACACACCAACAGCAACCCACACTCAAAATTTCAAGCTTCTAGCTTCAGCCGTTTCGTCTGGGCGATGATCTGTCAGTCACTCACTCACTCATCTCCAAGCTCTTTTATATATATAGATTAAAGTGGTCAGTGGAGTGACCATGGTACCTTCCCCACAATATTTATACCCTTAGCATTTATGCTAACGAGGGTTTATACAGGTATATACACATTCATACGGGAAAAATGTGCCTCATCGAAATGATGATCGGCTTTCGTAATATTTTGTTCAAACTTAGTTTAAGTTCGTAGATGGGTTATATCGGTTCAAACAAAATTTCGAAAATGTTCGAAAAATTTGTGCGCACGATAACTCTTGAAGGTAGTAACCGATTTGGTCCATACTTTGCACATCGTGAAATTTCTAATAGACTCAGATGAAGTTTCAATATGGACGCAATCGGTCCACTCCTTCGGGTACCTCCCACCCAAAATTTCGGAAAAGTTCAGTTTAGGACCAGTCCACGAATCGCCTTAATTTTTGTTGCAACAACTTGTATTCACAGTCCCCCATACAACGGTACAAGTTTTATTAGGGGCAAGCCCATACTTCCTGACAAAATAGCAGCGTACGTAAAAATACTTTAAATAACATTTCCAATCGTTTCGTTTCGTATTTTCCATAAGAACAATACAAAACGAAACATAACCCACGTTGGCCGAGCTCGCTGTTTAGTTTTGTTTTGTTTACGTTCGTGAGTGGGAACAAAACGAAAAGCGAAAAGTACTCAACTCCACAAGAGCAGATAGAAAACGGAATAGTACTAAACACATGTGAATAAATCAAAAACGTTTGGCGGTTGATAAAATTCACTGTGGTATGCTGATGCTAACTTTTAGGGTTGTTCAGCAATCACATGTGTGTGTGTGTGTGTCTGAGTGTGTCATTGGCAATACACACGGCAAACGTTTCCCAAAAATACTTTTTGTATCGGTGGTGAATGAAACAACTCGGCAAAGCATAGCCGAAGTTACATTTCAGCAATCGTACTGTTTCTATCTTTTTACATTGAAAAGTTTGTGTTTTTGTTTTGGTTGTGAGAATGAAACGATTCAGAGAAGCTGAAAAGTTTGTGGCTTTGTGTGATTGGTACGGGAATCGTTTTGTTTTTTTCCGTTCATTGCAAAATAGCCTGAAAGGTGCAAAAAAAAACCCTATGACACCGTGTGTAGTGGTTGGATGGCAAGATAACTCTCGAACGATTCGGTCCAACATTTGGCCTTCGTAATATATTGTCCAAACTTAATTTAAGTTCGAAGATAAGCCATATTGGTCCACTCCTTCAGGTACCTCCCCCACAAAAGTTCAAAAATGTTTGAAAAAATTGTGAGCACGATAACTCTTGATGGGAGTGGCCGATTTGGTCCATACTTTACACATGCTAATATATCTACCAGATATAGATCAGGTTCGAATAGGGACTATATTTGTCCACTCCATCCGGTACCTCCCACACAAAATTTCGGATAAGTTCACTTGAAGACCTGCTATCGAATCACTTTGATTATTATACCCTCAGCATTTATGCTAACGAGGGTATATACACTTTCATACGGGCAAAATGTGCCTCATCGAAATAATGGTTTTACACCCCAAGTATGTTTGGACGAAATGTGTTTCAGACAATTTGGAGTCGATTGAGCAATGTCCGTCCGTGTGTCTGTCTGGCTGGATGGAGCGCACGATACCTCTCGAACGGATTAACCGATTCGGTCCAAAATTTGGCTTTCGTATTATTTTGTCCAAACTTAGTTTAAGTTCGAAGATGGGTTATATCGGTCCACTCCTTCCGGTACCTCCCCCACAAAAGTTCGAAAATGTTCGGAAAATTTGTACGTACGATAACTCTTGAAAGAAGCAACCGATTTGGTCCATAATTTGCAACTCGTGAAATGTCTACCAGACTTAGATGAGATTCCAATATGGACTCAATCGGTCCACTCCTTCGGATACCTCCCACACAAAATTTCGGATAAGTTCAGTTTTGGACCTGCTCCCGAATCGCTTTGATTTTTCTTTTAGTAACTTGTATTCACTGCTTACCATACGACGGTACAAGTTTCATCAGGGGCAAGTCCATACTTCCTGAGAAAATAGCCTGAAAGTTGCACAAAACCCCTATGACACCGTGTGAGGTGGTTGGAGCGCCAGATAAGTCTCGAACGGATCTGCCGATTGGGTCCAAAATTTGGCCTTCGTAATATTTTATCAAAACATAGTTTAAATTCGAAGATGAGCTATATCGGTCCACTCCTTCAGGTACCTCCCTCACAAAACTTCAAAAATGTTCGGAAAAATTTTGCGCACGATAACTCTTGAATGGAGTGACCGATGTAATCTATACTTTGCACATCCTAATATATCTACCAGATATATATCAGGTTCGAATATGGACTATATTTGTCTACTCCTTCTGGTACCTCTCACACAAAATTTCGGATAAGTTCACTTTAAGACCTGCTTTCGAATCACTTTGATTTTTGTTGAAGCGATTCTCATTCGTTACCTTCATTACGACGGTAAAGATTTTTTCAGGGGCAAGTCCATATTTCTTGGGAAAACAGCCCGAAATATGTAAAAAACCCCTATGTCACCGTATGTGGCGGTCGGAGAGCACGATAACTCTCGAACTGTTCAACCGATTTGGTCCAACATTTGGTCTTCCTCATATTATATCCAAACTTATTTTCATGGGCAATACCGGTCCACAACTTTCGGTACTTCTCCCCAATATTTAAAAAAATGTCACTAAAATGCTAGGACGATATCACTTGAATGGGCAAACAATTTGGTACAAACTTTGGATCTCCTAATATTTTATCAAAATTTAGTTTAACTTCTAAACTGTCCCATATCGGTCCTCCCTAAGGGTACCTGCCCTACAAAAGTTCAACATTTGTGCCTTAGTTAATTCCTAATCTACATTTTTGTCGGCAAGTTCAAATGTCCAAAAAGGGCCACAAAATTCTGAAGAGACCTTAAATACATTCGATCTGTCCGGGGGTGAAAGTTTCGCTTCACATAGGCTGAGGGTATATATCTGTCGGCAAAGCCGACTGACACTTTTTTACTTGTTGTTGAAGCAACTTACATTCGCTGCCTCAATTACGATGGTAAAAGTTTTTTCAGGGGCAAGTCCATACTTCTTGAGAAAACAGCCCGAAGGGTGTAAAATACCCCTATAGCACCCCCATGGTCTATGTCGGTCCATTCCTTCAAGTACCTCCCCCGCAAAACTTTTAATCCTAATCAACATTTTTGTCGGTTCATACGCCCAAAAAGTTGAAACCCCCTAAATATATAAGTTTCTTCTTTTTTTTTAAATGTTTCAATTTACACAGGCTGAGGGTATATCTATGTCGGCAAAACCGACTTATTTTTTTTACTTGTTTGCATATATATTTTCTTGTACCTTTCTTTTAAAATAAAATATGATTTTTAAAAAATTTTCTTGTTCCAAATTTAATGTTATATTTCTAAAACGTGGAAAAAATTTCGCCCGGAGTTGGAGTCGAGTTATTTTTTTCGACTCAGACTCCGACTCCGAAACCCTGGTCCTAGCGAAGTACACAAAAAATGACCGCGACAATAACAACACAAACGTTTAGTAAAACTACCCTCACTGGTAGTTGGCACGACATCCACAAGAAACAACATCATGTCGCAACAACACTCCTCTGCTGACAGGATTCGTAAGGTAACATTTGGTACTTTCAATGAATGAAAAAATAATAGAAATCCGTGGTGAAATGTAGAAGTTGAAAATCTATGAAAGTAATTTTTCTCTATATTTATCTTTATAAAATCACTTTACGAAGTGATCTAGAAAAGCCATAGGTATTTGTGTCTTCCATGGACTACAACAAAACCGAATTGTGGCATAAGAACCCTTGCATTTTTTTTTGGTGTAGCACAGTTTTATGGATCAATCTTCCTATCAGCAGCATCAGTACCGCCTTAACAATCGCCAACTCTACATTTAATGGCTCAATCCAGAACCACATGATACCCATGCCCAGCTCATCATGACGCTTCAGAGAATCCCGCAGCAGAGAATACATCATGATTTCCTAAAAAAATGAACCACAGATAATCCTTGAGAGCAACCTCCCTTCATATACGCCTAGATCATCTCACTGCATTCCTCGACTCAAGCACTCCTTCTCTAAGCTTATGCCCCGAGGATTATTCCTCATTCGATCAGGCGACTTAAACAACACTACAAATCGAGACTGTTTCCCAACAATACAGCAAGTGTTGGCAGATTGATAGCACTACACGGTGCTCTTGAATCAAATTAAAATGGAAGGTGCTTACACCTGGGAAGATTTTGCGGATTCTGAAACTTCAATGTTCATAGATGAGAAAAATCAAAAAACAAAAAAATAGAAGGAACGCTTTTTAAATAAATCGCGATTCAAGTTGACATTTTTAGGGGTTGTTTAGGTTTTCACGATTTTGCTTGAAAACCGCAAATCCAATCGAAATGGAGCTAAAGAAAATGTTGTAGCTGTGAAAATTCTCTACAGGATTGATGTATATGGTTTGTTTGGCTGTACCATTTTTGAAATAAAGAAGCTCAGTTTACACTTTTAATTTTTTTTAGGTTTTCGCGATTTTGCTTGAATATGTCAAGTCTTATCGGCATGGGTCTCAGGTCGTATAGCTGTGAAAATTCTGTACAAGACTGGCTTATGTAATTTTTCTTAGGTTGTACCATTTTTTTAGATAAATAAGTTTATGTTGGGAAATTGCAGTCATGACATTGTTTTATAAGGAGACGATACAGAATTGAATTGAATTTGAATTGTCCCAATTTCAACTTCTATATCTCAAAAGTTGTAAAACCTGCAAAAATATCATTAAAGAATTTTGATAGCTACAACATTTTCTTTATTCCCATTTTGATAGGACTTGTGGTTTCCAAGCAAAATTGCAAAAACCTAAACAACCCCTAAAAAATGTCAATTTGATTTTTTTTTGTTTTTTGATTTTTCTCATCTATGAACATTGTAGTTTCTTAATCCGTAAAAACATCCCAGGAGTAAGCACCTTCCATTTAAATTTGATTCAAGTGCAACGTGACTACGTTTTGCACGGTTACCGAACAAAAAAACCAAAATTAAAACGCAAGATTATGAATGAAAATTTTAAATAAAAGCTGGCATCCCTCTTGCTATCGGTAGAACTTTACAACTCTTTTCTTTTGGTCCAAAAACCAAAATTAAAACGTAAGATTATGAATGAAAAGTTTAAATAAAGGCTGGCATCCCTCTTGCTATCGGTAGAACTTTACAACTCTTTTCTTTTGGTCGCTAATTTACCGAAAACTGTCGTTTATTACCGAAATTATAGACATTTACATTTTACCGATTTTTGTCGGTAACTCAAAAAATTAAAGTATCTCACTACAGGTAACCAGTCGATGTTTTCGTGTCTCTATCGGCAGACCACCCGACGTTATCGCCTTTGAACGCAGTACTTTCATCGATCATGGAATGCTAATTGACCTAGTTTCAGAGAGTTGAGTATTAGTAGTTTCCCAATTTTTCCAGCACAGATGGCGTTGATGAGCCAACCCCAGCGATCCAAGATTCATTGTTCTGAAACTGGAAATTAACAGTTTTGTCGATGAGTACAAGCGGAATAAGTGGGTTGATCGTCTGAAAAGTTGCAACACTGGGTCAGAACCCTGGGATGAATGAAGATATAACCTCAATCTCGTTTGGCGACAGTTTGTAGTGCACCCCGGCAGTGCCAGTACTACGTAACATTACATCTCTTCCTGCTGAGGAAGAACAAACGCATTTTGAAATAAATAATTCCTCAAATGCCATTAGGAACGCTAAATCATCCAAAGCGTTGGGCCCTGACGGAGTTTCCATGGTAATGTTGAAACAACTGAATGAATCGGAAGTTGAGTTTTCACACAAGTTCTCAACCTGTCGCTAACCACTCACATCGTACCCGAAGTTTCGAAAAAGGGACAAAGTAGTCCCGTTACGAAATCCAAGCAAAGAATGCAAAGCAAAGGTGAATCGTAAATTCCAATTTCGCCTTTGTCACCCGTAGCAAATCTTTTGATACTTTACTCCTCCCCAGAGCAAGAAATTAATGCCATCATCAGAAAGGGTTTCATACGCAGTACAAAACTACAACAGCGCTGCAATCCACAGGGTTTTCGCTTTTGTCGCCCGTAGCAAAGACCCATGAGGCCTTAGTCCTCTCCAGCGTAAGAAATAGCTATCCACAGCACGACAACAGCGCTGCCGCCATCTCCATACATATTTGTCAAGGAGTCAACAAGGAAAAGCCATGTGATAGAACAGTGATGGCGGCGTTTGATTTATCAAAAGCCATTTTTACTGTAAAGCACTCTACGCTGCTTGAGGACATTGAGCAGACAACCGTAAAATTTTGGGCATATTCTTTCTATAGAAGACTTTTAGGAGGTGTCCTATCTACAAATGTTACTACACCACTTATTTTAAATATTTTAAATTTCCAGTGATCTATACTGAACTAAAATGTACCTACATATATCGACGCCTCCAAACAATAGTATGCTAAGTCGACTTAGCATGTTTTCAAGTTCTTTACATTTTTACATTTTACGTTCTTTAACTTAAATTCTGTCAAATTTTGATAATGATCGGTCAATCCGAACAGAAGTTATAAACAAATGTTTACTCAGAATAGTAGTGAAGGTCAAAGAAAACTGTAAACTTTGAGAGCTTCTCCTGCAAAACTCACTTTTCAGACTTAGCATACTATTATTTCGAGGTGTCGATATGTTTTCCAATAGTATACTCTACTCACGTATTCAAAAAATACGAACGAACGACCATACTTCTAATACTAAACTTTTCTCCCATTTTCTTGGTCGAAAATGACTAATACGGCAACGCATAAATATAAAAGCTTTTTTTCAATTATACACACACATACATATACCAAACAAAAAGTTTCCCAGTTCCGGTTAATGGCTTCACTACAAGCTTTTTCATTCGCAATGCATTTACAGTTTCGAAAACAATGCAACACAAACAAAAGCTTTAATTTATTATTCACTTATCTTTGTAATTTTATCATTGTTATATGCAAATTACAACGACGTGTTTCAACATTTTGTAAATAAATTGTAATTGACAATTTTTATGTGCAATTTTGCGTTCATCACCTAAATACACGAACATATGCTTTGTTATCGATGTGCCAGGCAACTATACTCTCCCCCCCCCCCCTCGATTTACGTAAAACGCAACAAATGAAGACGACAAAAAAATCACAAAATAAATTACCATAAAACACATTTAAACCTGTTAAAACTGCCAAATGTGGTAGTTAAACCAAATTATATTGATAATAATTGCTGTGGCAGAGCGTATGGCTGCCGGCAGGTAGTTCTGTAGTCTGGGATTTTTTCTTATTTAGCCTCAGGCGATTTTGTTATTGACGAGAAACTGTTACTGCTGCTGTTGCTGTAGGCTACTACTTCTATTGCAACCGCCACTACGTATTGCAATTGTCACATATGCTGAGTTTTTATGTCAGTGTTATTTTTTATTTGTCGTTATGTCGTTATTGTTGCTGTTACTGTTTTTATTGTTGTTAATATTGTTGCTTAGATTTTTATTGCTGTTTTCTGTTAGAAAATACATGTCATTTATTTTGCATATTACTCTTAGTTTTTCGCGTTGCGTTTTTGCAGTCATGAGGTTGGTTAAATAATGAAGGGAAAATCTATAAAACTATTTAATTGTCAACATACAATAGCATACGTTTATTTAAAATATGATTTAAAATGTATATTTTATTAATTATATTTTCTATTTTGTAGTTTATATTTTACATTTTATATTTTATTTTTTATATTTCATATTTTATACTTTTTATTTAATATTTTGTACTTTATATTTTTTATTTTATACTTTATATTTGATATTTTGTATTTTATATTTCATATTTTGTATTTTATATTTTGTATTTTGATATTTTATATTTTCCTTCTTATACTAAGCAAATTGTCCTCGTTTTTATTAAAATTATTTTTTATTTGTTTTTAATATGCAAATCTTGACGGTGTCATAGCAGGCAGGCATTTTGCCAGTCGTGTGTGTCTGATTTAGATATTTTTTCTATTTTTCTTTTGGAAAAAAATCACACACGCATTTTTTGTGCACGCTGGCTGCCATGTTGTTGTGACAAACAAATATACAAGCCCCAAAAAAAAGAACTAAAAATGGCTAACGAGATTTTAAGCTGCGATTAGCGATAATGACACACATCGGAGGCTTATATTATTTCTTTTTTTTCAAAAAAAATATAAGTATACAACTAAATGAATAAAATATTAAAGCTAAGTGTTGGGTTACTATGTACCTCGAGTGACTAACGTTTAGGCCTTACGAATCAATGAAATGAAGTGTGTGCCAAAGGCTGGCTGGTTAGTTGCTAGACTTAGTCGTTTATTTAATCACGATGAAACCCAAATTTACGCACACACGCATATGCAGGGAGCCAACTCCGTTTCCAAAATGTCATTTAACATCTCCGAAGTGGTTGTCATTAAAGGGTTAATTAGAGGTTAGTTTTGCGTGTTAAACTTTCTGAAAATATTGCAAACTACGACGTTACACTGTTGACAGTTTGTGTTTTTGACCATTAATCCAAAGGCAGTTAAAATATAATTTTTATACTTTAAACAGGGTTAAGTGCCACTCCATCCACTCAGCGATGACGACCACCAATGAAAATTAATGACATTTTAAAATGTTTTAGCAACGCAAGTGTGTGTGTGTGCATTTTAGAGAAGCCGCTTATGCAGATCTTGACTTTCGCTTATTTCAACTCTGACTAAGATAGACATTGAGATATAACTGCCTCTGTGTGCAACTGCAACTATGTTGCAATGCCATTTGACGTATTTTGCGTGGGTCCTTTAATGCGAATTATTTGAGGCTAAAGTCATTCAAGATTTCATGTTTATTGGCAGTAAAACAATTTGTGCCCAATCATTAGGGGGGTTATTTTAAGATAAATCATAAGATTTGTTATGGTTGCCAGAAAAAAAAAAACAAAACACAGAGAGCGAAAAATAAAAACAATAATGTCATGAGCAAAATATGTTTGCAACAAGGCTGACCTCATTCTAGCGGGAGTGTTCAACAATATTTATTAGATTGTAATGGATATAAGATTTGGTATAATAGATTGTAATTTGACTTCAAACTCCAAGCACTTTGGGCGGGGACAGATAAGCAATAGGGTATTTTAGGTAAAGTTTTGTCTGAGAAAAGAATGAAGAGCAACTATGCCCCAATTCAAATATGGTTTTGAAAGTCCTTTATTCTTTTACGATAAAGTCCTGTAGCATGAATTCCAAGCTACTTATGCCTCTCTGCCTTTATGTTTTATCTATACTTATAAACGAATTGAGTAGTGATGACTCACTGAATGACTGAATCAACGCTCAGGCTAAACGACTGGAGCTAGAATCTTGAAATTTTGGGTGAGGGTCACTCTCGGTCCGAGTATATCAGATAAGACTGGGTTTTTGGAAATTCGAACTGGAACGGTACGAAATGTACTAAAAGGTACGAAATATGATACCATTTGTATTGGGTAGAGCTAGAGTTCTGAAAATTGGAATGATGATCACTGATAGAGTGTAGAATAGATGTAGCAAAGGTTTTTTGGATATTCGAAATATAAGTGTACGAAAAGTATTAAAATGTACTAAATTTTGAAAAATTCGTATTTTGTGAACAGATAAAATTTAAAGTCTGAAATTTGTAGTGAAAAGAAGAAAGGTTAAAAAGTACGATTGACATAGGGAGGTGGTTTTGGAAAGGGGTACACATGTGTGTGAAAAGTACTAAATTTGATACAATTTAGACTTGGCGAACGGATAGAGCTGGAATCTTCAAATTTTGAATTAAGGTTACTGTTCGAGTGTAGATTGAAAATATTTTTGAAATTTTGTACGCATGGGTACAAAAAGTACTTAATACAATTTGGATTTGGGCGAAGGGTAGAGCTGAAATCCTGAAATTTGGAATTGAGAATGTTGTTGGAATATAGGATTGAGGTAGTTTTGGAAATTCGTACTTATTGGTACGAAGAGTACTAACTGTACTAAATTTGGTAGGTTTTGGAAATTTGTACTAATGGGTATTAAAAGTACTAAATGGTACTATATTTGGTGCAATTATAATTTTCGTGGAGGGATAGAGCTGGAATCCTAAAATTTGGAATTGAGATTAGGTTCGAGATATGGAGTTTGTTTTGGAAATGCGTACTTATGCGTTCCAGAATCTTGAACTTTTTGGTATTTTTTTAAAATATAGAACTAAAATTCTGAATTTTAATATTAGTATCACTGTTGGTGTGTAGAATAGAATGGAGATGAGAAAGAAATCTTGGAACGTAGTGTTTATCTTTATAAAAACACGTAAAAAAGTATCAGTCAATAAAAAAACGTATGTATTTAGGGGGTTTTAAAAATGTTGGGCGTTTGAACCGACAAAAATGTTGATTAGGATTAAAGATCAAAAGTTTTGCGGAGGAGATACTAAAAAGAATGGATCTCCAGCCACTACATATGACGCCATAGGGGTTTTTACACCCTTCGGGCTGTTTGATCAAGATGTATGGACTTGCCCCTGAAAAACCTTTTACCATCGTAATTGAGGCAGCGAATGCAAGTTGCTTCAACAAAAATCAAAGTGATTCCATATCAGGTCTTAAAGTGAACTTATCCGAAATTTTGTGTGGGTCCATATATAGTCCATATTTGAACCTGATCTATATCTGGTAGATATATTAGGATGTGTAATGTATGAAGCAATTCGGCCACTCCTTCAAGAGTTAACATGCGAAAAAATTTTCGGAACATTTTTGAACTTTTGTGGGGGAGGTACTTGAAGGAGTGGACCGATATGGCTTATCTTCGAATTTAAACAATGTTTGGACAAAATATTACGAAGGCCACATTTTGGACCGAATCTGCAGATCCTTTCGAGAGTTATCTTGCTCTCCAACCACTACAATCGGTGTCATAGGGGTCTTTGCAACTTTAAGGCTATTTTCTCAGGAAGTATGGGCTTGCCCCTGATGAAATTTGTACCGTCGTATGGGGGGCAGTGAATACAAGTTGTTGCAACAAAAATCAAAGCGATTCAAGAGCAGGTCCTAAACTGAACTTTTCGAAATTTTGTGTGGGAGGTACCCGAAGGCGTGGACCGATTGGGTCCATATTGGAACCTCATCTATGTTTGGTAGAAATATCACGATGTGCTAAGTATGGAGCAAGTCGGTTATTCCCTTAAAGAGTTATCGTGCGCACAAATTTTCCAAACATTTTCGAACTTTTGTGGGGGAGGTACCGGAAGGAGTGGACCGATATAACCCATCTTCGAACTTAAACTAAGTTTGGACAAAATATTGTGATAGCCAACTTTTGGACCAAATCGATTCATCCGTTCGAGAGTTATCGTGCGCTCCAGCCAGCCAGACAGATGGACAGACGGACGGACGGACATTGCTAAATCGACTCCAAATTGTCTGAAACACATTTCGTCCAAACATACTTGGGGTCTAAAACCGTTATTTCGATGAGGCACATTTTGCCCGTATGAAAGTGTTTATACCCTCGTTAGCATAAATGCTGAGGTTATAAAAATAGTAAAAATTAGTAGATTCTTGCAGTTCTGAAACAGAGCATAACAGATAAAAGTTAAAGGTTGAAATTTGGAGTGAAAAGAAGAAAGGTTAAAAAGTACCGTTGACATAGGGAGGTGGTTTTGGAAAGAAGTACACATGTGTTCGAAAAGTACTAAATGGTACTAAATTTGGTACAGTTTGGAGTTCGGCGAACGGATAGAGCTGGAATCTTCAAATTTTGAATTAAGGTTACTGTTGCAGTGTAGAATGAACATATTTTTGAAAATTTGATATCATGGGTACAAAAAGTACTAAATTTGGTACAATTTGGATTGGTACTAAATTTAGTAAAATTTTGATTTGAGTGATCGGATAGGGCTGAAATCCTGAAATTTGGAATTAAGATTGTTGTTGCAGTATAAGATTGAGGAAGTTTTTGATAGTTGTACATATGGGTACACAAAGTATTAAATGGTACTAAATTTGGTACAATTTGAGTTGGTTGAACGGATAGAGCTGGAATCCTGAAATTTGGAATTAAGATTACTTCAACATTTTTGGAAATTGAGGTAGTTTTGGAAATTCGTACTTATGGGTACGAAAAGTACTAAATGCACTAAATTTGGTGACCGGATAGAGCTGGATTTGTGAAATTTGGAATTAAAATTGCTGTTGGAGTATAGGAATAAGGAGGTTTGGAAATTCGTACCAAATTGTATGAAAAGTACTAAATGGTACTAAATTTGGTACAATTAGGATTTTGGTGGACGGATAAAGCTGGAATCATAAAATTTGGAATTGAGATTAGGTTTGACATATGGAGGTAGTTTTGGAAATGCGTACTTATGCGTTCCAGAAGTGTCAAGTGAAACTAAAACTTGAACTTTTTGATATTGATTAAAATATCACTGTTGGTGTGTAGAATGGAGATGAGAAAGAAATCTCGGAAAGTAGTGCTTATGTTATAATAAATTTGATAACGTATGTATTAAATATTGTATAAATTTCGATGTTTGTTCCCTGCAAACCAATCGTACCGACATCGTAACGAAATCGGAACAAAATTCGGACACTACGTGCGATGTCAGATCCGAAATCGTAGCGATATCTTAACGAAAGTTGTATGAAGTAGTTTACATAATTTCGGAACGAAATGTCGGAGCGAAATCGGATGGATGTCGGTCCGATTTTGGAACGATATCGGAAAAAATCCTTGGGAAATTCGGAAGTGGAGTTTTTTTCTTCCGAATCTTCGTACAGATTTCGGAATAATGTAGTAGGAAGATCGATGGAAAAAATTTTCTCTGACGCCTTTTTTTATTGACCAATTTTTTTTTTTTTTTTGGTTTGTTTTTTTTTTTTTTTTTTTTTTGTGGAAGATTGTAATGTCAAACATTCCAATGATATTTCCACTGTTGTTATTTTTTCGTAGTTATTGTATGACAAAGTAAAAATTGTGTACGAATGTGTTGAGTATATCAGCACTAGCTTGAATTATTATATGTTGCATTTATATTTGAAATATTTAAAAAAATGTATATGCGAATTTTATAACCGACCACTCCGTTTTTCGACAACGAACTAAAATGAAATGAACCCCTTGCTGTTAGATACATACAAAAGGTGGTTGTTGTGCGAAGGGAAATTTGTTTTCGACATTTCGCTCCGAATTCGTAACGAAATCGGAAGAAAACATTGGTATATTCGAAAGGAAATTTACTTCAGACATTCTTTCCGAAATCGAAACGAAATCTGAACGAATTCCCCTACGAAAAATCGTATAGAAATCGGAACGAAATCTGAACAGTGGATGGATGGTTGTGGTTGTGGAAATACGTATCATAAGTATAAGAAAAGTACTAAATGGTACTAAATTTTTATTTGGTGTCAGGGTGAGTGTTGGTGTGTAGAGTTGGTATATGCAGGTTGTTGAAGAAATACGTTCCATAAATATACGAAAAGTACTAAATCGTTCTAAATTAGGTATTTGGTGTAGGGACAGAGCTCAAATTCTAAAGTTAGAGCCACTGTTGTTGTGTTGGGTTAATATGTGATGGGCGAACATATAGAACTGTAAAATATTAGATACGGCCCTGGGTTTGAAAAATTGTATTGTTATATACAATTTTTCAAACCCACTGTTGTGTTTTTATTCTAAACGCTTAGAAAGTCCATTTGGAAACGTAGATCTATGCGACAATTTTGTTGCCGGAACTTTTAAACCCTGAGGACAAAACGCCATAAATTTACCTCGCTGATGATTTGTGACGTAGGGGATGGAAGATTCAAGGCTTTAACATGGCAAAGCCCAGGATTTATCTTGGTCCCTCTTTCATCTCAAGTGGACACTGACCTACCCGTGGTGTCACCTGGGGAACTGCCTTTAACACCCGTTAAAGGTAGTGAGCTAACATGTACCGCGCATTCTCCCATAAGAACGTTAAAAACTTGGGTTTGGGCGTCGGGTAAGTAACCTTCCCCTAGAAAAAACAGCCTACTATGAAAAAAACAAAGAAAAGAAAAACAAACCCCTCTAAAGTTGACGAACCCCGCAAACGTTTTAAGGACCATGATCTGCGAATCTGCACCTGGAATTTTCGCACTCTTAATAGAGAAGGTGCAGTTTACGCATTTGCAGATGTACTTGAAAAGTACAAGGCCGACATTACCGCCATACAGGAAATACGATGGATTGGGAAATGCGTCACAACAACTCCTAAAGGTGACGCACTGTATTACTGCCATAACACAAAACATGAGTTTGGTTGCGGATGGTATAAACATCTGGTCTCCAGCTTCACCCCAGTGAATGAAAGACTTGCTGCAATTCGATTAAAAGCTAAATTCTTCAACATCAGCTTTATTTGCGCTCATACTCCCACTGAAGACATGGACGAACAGACCAAAGATATATTTTACGAGCGCCTAGAAGAAACTTATGACCGTTGCCCTGCCCATGACATTAAAATTATTCTAGGCGATTTTAATGCCAAAATTGGAAAGGAGAATATCTTTGGCCCAAGAGTCGGGAAATTCAGTCTCCACATTGAAACATCTGACAATGGTATAAGGCTGATAGACTTTGCAGTTGCAAGAAACAGAGTAGTTAGCAGTACCAGATTTAAGCATCTCAAAGAATAAGAAATCAAATTGATCACGTTGTGACAGATGGAAGACATGCATCAAGCGTTTTGGATGTACGATCGTTCCGAGATGCAAACATAGACTCGGACCACTACCTTGTTGCAGCAAAGCTACGTACCAGATTAAACGTAGCAAACAAAGTGCGAACAGACACAATACGGAAGTTGAACATCGGTAACCTGCAATCACATCAGATAGCCACAGAATATTCCACTCAACTGGCCCAACTGCTTGATCAAAGCACTCCTCGTCCCGATAACATATCAGGACAATGGCAAAACATTGCCCACTCCATGCAAACAGCCGCAAAATCAGTACTTGGATACCAGAGACCTCCACCAAGGAATCCATGGTATGACCAGGGGTGTCGTGCTGCTACCGAAGAGAAAAATGCGGCACTTTACAATCAGTAGCAACGCGTAGAGCATGAGAGAGGTATCGCGAGAAAAGGAGAGAGGAGAAACGCCTTTTCCACAGGAAAAAGAGAGAGATGGAAAAGCGGGAGTGTGTACAAATCGAGATGTACAGGAGACAGAATGAAGTCCGAAAATTCTACCAAAGAGTGAAACATCAAACTGATGGCTTTGGAACTGGCACATCCTCCTGTAGAGACCAGCAAGGTAATCTGGTAACTGATACAGACAGTGTGCTCGGGATATAGAAAGAACATTTTTCAAAACTGTTGATATCCAATAGCAGCGAAGACGACAAAGATACCACAGACCCAATCCAAGAAGATGGTATTGAATGTATACCACGCGGCCAAGATGAGGTAAAGACAACAATAAACCGGCTGAAGAATAATAAGGCAGCAGGAACTGATGGCCTGCCAGCCGAGCTGTTTAAAACCGGAGGCGACACGCTGATAAGGTGTATGCATCAGCTAGTTAGCTCCATCTGGCAGGAAGAACGTGTACCCGACCCGAAAGGAGATAAGACTTTATGCTCCAACTATAAGGGCATAAGTCTTTTCTCTATCGCCTACAAGATCGTGTCAGGGATATTGTGCGAACGACTAAAGCCTATGGTAAAGAGATAATTGGACCATACCATTGCGGCTTTAGACCTACAAGTCCACCATTGACCAGATATTTACCCTGCGGCAAATCCTAGAGACACATACCACCTTTTTGTCGATTATAAAGCCGCCTTCGACAGACCGCTGCGTTCAAAGGTATTCCATGCCATGTCTGAATTTGTTATCCCCGCAAAGCTCATCCGGCTTTGTAAAATGACTTTAACTGACACCAGGTCCTCAGTTAAAATAGGAAAGAACCTCTCCAAAGAGTTTTGTACCAAAAGAGGTTTCAGACAAGGAGACAGCCTTTCGTGTGATCTCTTCAATAACCTGCTAGAAAAAGTTATACGAGAGGCAACTGTCAAAAGAAATGGCACAATTTACACCAATAGCCACATGTTACTTGCTTATGCTGATGACATAGACATCATGGGACGATCAGTAAAGGAAGTAACTGATAATTTTAGGAAGGTCGAAGCAGAATCTGCGAAGTTGATGGTGTCGACACGCAATGCGTCCATAGAGATCGGACCAACTGTTGAAGTTGGTTCCTATAATTTTGAGATAGTAAAAGACTTAGTATACCTCGGCACCGCCGTAAACACTACAAACGGCATCAGTTGTGAAATAAAAAGAAAAATTGTATTGGCCAACAGATGCTAGTTTGGCTTAAGAAGGCACTTTGAAAACCAAGCCGCAACTCGTCAAACAAAAATAACGCTTTACAAAACACTGATACTACCCGTGCTAATGCATGGTTCCAAAGCATGGGTACTTGCTAGGGATACGCAGTGAAATGCAATAATCGGTTTTTCGATTATTCGGTTTTCGTGAAAAACTTAAAACTCGATTTTCGGTTAGTCGATTATTTGAGAGTGTCCTAAAAGTCGACTTTCGATTAATCGTTAACCGCCGAAAACCGATTATAATCGAATATAATCGACCATTTTCGTTGATGTGATCAGTGATGGTTATATGTATACAAAAAAGTACCGTTGATTACGCGGTTTTAGCACACCCAATAGTCAACTGCGACTAATAGTCGATCACGACTAATAGTCGACTACGAATAATGAAAGACTACGACTGATGGTTGACTACGAATAATAGTTCACTCCGTCTTCTGAAAGTCGATTAAGAATAATCGATTATACGGTTTTCGCACAGTCAATAGTCGACTACGATTTTTAGCAATTTTACGGCTAATAATCGATTAACCGAAATCGATTTTACGTATCCCTAGTACTTGCGCAAGCAGATAAGGCAGTGCTTGGTGTGTTTGAGAGGAAAATTCTTCGAAAGATCTACGGGTCGATTTGCGTTGACGGTGAATATCGACGTCGTATGAACGACGAGCTATATCAGCTATATAAAGACATGAATATAGTTAAACGTATCGAGATGCAGCGATTGCGTTGGCTAGGCCATATAATAAGAATGAGCGATGATCAAATTCGAGCCACATGGCAGTGCAAACAGAATTGGCAGGCCAAAGAATAGATGGCGCAAACAAGTGGATGAAGAGATGACAAGGCGCGGTATTCCAAAAAGCGAAGCACTAAACAGAGAGAATTGGAGATCTTTTCTTAGTTCGGTCTATGGAACACATGTTCTGTAATGGCCAGCTAAGTAAGTAAGTAAGATGACTTGTAGGGGTGAGATACGTCCGTTTTTTGGAAAATCTAATAAAAGTGTTACAGATAGTACTTAAATGAAATTACATATCAGTTAAAATAGGTAGTAGTACAACAAAATTTTCAGTGTTTACCATTTCGGTATTTTATATTATTTGTTGTTGTTTTTTATATCCATTCCGCATACGAAGTGGCGGGCACTTTGCTAGTGTTCTATATTTTATATTAACAATTTAATTAACTCGCATGGAAGTTTTTTATGCAAACACGTTTCCATGGAATGCTACTGCCCGCTGACAGTGTTCATCAAAACTCATCTTGATGTTGTGTAGAATTTTTTTATTCAGAACCTTTTGTGAGAAATCACAAAAACACAATACATTGTGGAATTAAATATTCACATTAATTAATTGAAGGCGGCAATGATTTTAATTATTTAATTTTTGCTTTGCGTTTTGTGTTGTTCTTTTTGATACACATCGCCAGCACACAATTCATTTCCGTTGACAATGACTTTGTGCAATTGCGAAATTTTAGATGTCTATGCAGAGTGTTTTTTATTTCTGTTCCTACAGCCTACATTCTGTAGGATGTTAACAATACAGTACAATTTTGACTCATACAAATTTTGTATAACTATCCCTAATGTCAGGTGATCATCTAACAACGGACTGATCGTATCGCAATATTCTGAGGTTTGCCTTTTTTCGTAGACGCAATTGCGTATATTTGGTTAGCTTCCCACCAGCTGCATTTCCTTAACCCACACATTTCTTTTATCGTCATTATATGCTTTCCATATTTTCTTCATTTCATTCCTTTTTGATTTGCACGGCATTCTCTTCTTTGATGACGTTGTTGATCACGCTTCTTCTTACAGTTCAGGGGTTGTACTGATGGACTGACTGGCAGACTGTCTACAATTGAATCAATGCACTGCACAACAAACGGAAATACAAAGAATTCAACAATAAAAACCCTGCGAAAATAATTCTTAACTACAACAACAAATAACAATAACAACGTCATCACATAAATTCATTTCCTCGTAAAAAAATCTCACAAAAAATATAATTTAATAGGACAACCACGCAAAAACTTGTAGTCTTCTTTGGAAGTGCAATGGGGGAGGTAATGCGCAATGCATTAATCTAAATTATTTCTGTATGGTTTGTAGCGGAGACTAAAGGAATCAAAAATTTAGGCATCATAAATGGAGTAAAACGGAATGTTAGTTACTTAAGTGGAGGCTCACCATCTGATGAGATACTGTGCCAAATCGGGGGAAAAATATTAACGCCTACATACTGAACTGTGGGGGGAAAATTAAATAAATATATCAAAGACATTATATAGTCATTTTTAAACGTTACAGTTCATATTGAGCGGCTTCATTTGATGCAGTGTAGTTGTAGCAACTAAATATATATTATTTTTTAACCATGCAACATTGGTAACATAATCCGTTTACAATCAAACTTTTTAGAGTCGACGGCAATTCGCTTGTTATGGATGACAAGATAGTCAATAACATCTAACAAGATGAACCGATGATTGGAAATTGAGTTTACTCTGCCATGTCTACAACAAGGAAGACAAGTTCAGTGTAATAATTCTCCTCCCATCCCATAAGTGGCATTATATTCTACCCTCAAACTATAGCGATGGAGACATGAGGACTATCAGACTGTAGTCGAGCTCGGGTAGAGCACTTTTCCTGGCTGCAGTTTTCCTACCTTTTGAAGACCCCGAACCACCCAGCAAAGGAGTACGGAACCTGGTAACGGAACCCGTGAGTGCGTGTGACCTAATTCTGGGCTGCGATGCCAACGCTCATCATTTTCACTGGGGTAATACCAATGCAAGGGGAGGGTTCCTTTTTGATTTTATTTGAAGTAATAATCTCAGAATATGCAATAGGGGCAATACGGCCACATTCCATAATAGGGTTAGAGAAGAGGTCATAGACATAACAGTAACTAATTAGGGACTGGCGGGTATCGAATGATTGCTCTTTCTCTGACCATAAAACGATATCTTTCAAGTCTCTTTTAACGGTGAACGGCAAGAACCTCATAGGAATCCGAGAAGAACTGATTGGTCGCATTTCAAAAACCTGACGACAGCTCAACTTCCAGTATCTGTCAACGTCCACTCAACCGATGCAGTTGTCAATGCAGTGGAGGAAATCACCAATGTTCTTCTGGGTCCTGCTTACGTACCCAGGCAGGAAAAACCAACCACTATGGTGGAATAAAGAACTCGCCAATCTTAGGAAAATCAGTAGGAGGGCTTACAATAGAGCAAATAGGACTAAGTTTATTGCGGACTGGGACTCGTACAGGGTGTGTTTCAACAAGTACAAAAGCGAAGTCAAGAAAGCCAAAAGGAACTCTTGGATAAAATTCAGCGAGTCGGTGCAAGGAATGAACTCCGCATCCGATTCCGCAAGATGCTCTCGAAGGATCCAAAACCCATAGGGAGCATTAAGCGAGAGGATGGATCTTGGACAAACTCTGGCTTTGAGACCCTGGAACTACTGGCAAGTACTCACATCCCCGGCTGTAAGGATGTTGACAATACACGGAGACGTGGCGTGGACGTCAGTCCCATACATATGGAGAGGTGGGACTTGTCAAAAGGTTAATAAGTGATTCCAAAATTTTATGGGTGATTAACACATTTCAGCCCTACAAGTCTCCCGGTCCTGATGGGATCAACCCAGCGATGCTGCAGTATGCGTCCACAACATTGATTCCACATCTTCGGGAGATATACAGGTCGTGCTTTTTGCTTTCGCACATACCGAGCAGGTGGAAGGAGGTAAGGGTGATCTACATCCCCAAGGATGGGAAACCAAACCTCTCTCTCTCATTTCTGTTGAAAATTTTGGAAAGGCCATTGGACCTGGAATTGAGATCCAATTTTAGTCCAAATCAAATATGTAAAGCGCAACACTAGAGGAAAATCTATCGAGACGGCACTACATGAGGTGGTAGGCCACATCGAGAAGAATATGTACGGCTCAAACTTCACGCTGGCAGCTTTCTTAGATATAGAGGGAGCGTTTAATAACGTTAAGCTATAGTCAATCCATCACGCGCTATTAAGTCTGGGTGTCTCCTCCATCCTAATTTAATGGATTGACAGGATGCTGGAGAGCAGGATCATAGATTCACAATTAGTAAGGAGTGTCATCAGAAAGTCTGTTAACAGAGGCACACCCCAAGGAGGCGTGCTGTCACCATTGTTATGGCTTCTGGTGATAAACGAGATTCTCAGAGAATTTGAAATGGTCAGGACGAAAATTGTCGCTTACGCTGATGACGTTGTCATTCTCATCAGTAGAAAATTTCCATCAACTCTGTCTGAATTAATGCAAGGGGCCTTAGTCAAGCTCTCAAAGTGGGCGCATCGCAACGGTTTATTAGTCCAAAATTTGGGCTTTGTAATATTTTGTCCAAACTTAGTTTAAGTTCGAAGATGGTCCACTCCTTCCGGTACCTCCCCCACAAAAGTTCGAAAATGTTCGGAAAATTTGTGCGCACGTAACTCTTGAAAGTAACAAATTTGGTCCATACTTTGCGGTTCTAATATGGACTCAATCGGTTCACTCCTTCAGGTACCTCCCACACAAAATTTCGGAAAAGTTCAGCTTAGGACCTGCTCTCAAATCACTTTGATTTTTGTTGCATCAGTAGAAAGTTTCCATCAACTCTGTCTGAATTAATGCTAGGGGCCTTAGTCAAGCTCTCAAAGGGGGCGCATCGCAACGGTTTAGGCGTAAATCCGGCAAAAACTGAACTTGTCATCTTCACCAGGAAAAGGAAAATAGACAACTTCTCTCTACCTGTTTTGGATGAAGTGCAATTGAGGCTGTCTCTGGAAGCCAAGTACCTAGGAATTGTTCTGGACCAGCAGTTGCGATGGAAAAGAAATACAGAGGAACGAGCTAAAAAAGGATTAAATTGCATTGCAAGAACTCGATCGGCAAAAGCTGGGGACTCAAACCACATATTATATACCGGCTGTACGCTACCGTGGTTTGTCCTATTCTAACATATGGATGCCTGGTCTGGTGGAAAGCACTCGAAAATACGACATACCTAACTAAGGTGGGAAGTGTGCAGCAGACGACTTCTCTGCTAATCACCGGAGCTGTAAGAAGTACGCCACAAGCGGCCCTTAACGCGATCCTTAAACTTAAACCTCTGGATGTGGTGGTTAAATTGCAGGCCTCCCGGAATGCCATAAGACTAAAAGAAATTCGGGTATGCGATCTGCACAAGTAGGACACGCAAGCATCTTACAAGCGACGGGTCTACAGGTCGGTTCTAAAGTTAGCGACTACATTACGCCAGCGTTAAACTTTAGTACGGCGGAAATCTTCCTACAAGAGAGAGATGCATGGGCGCATGGTGAACCCTTTTCGGATAGATTGGCCATATACACTGATAGCTCAAAAATGGAGGAGGGCACCTGATCAGGAATATACTTGCTATTCGACTTTCAGATAGATTGAATAACAATTGTAGCGGTTTTCAAGCGGAAATCTTTGCAATAGTGAAGGCCCTTGAACTGATCCGTTATGGTTTAGTTTGTGCGGATAGGCGAGTAGTCCTGTTTGTTGACAGCCAGGCTGCGCAAAAAGCTCTTAAATCCTGCACAATAAAATCAGAAATTGTTCACAAGTGTAGACGTATACTTGGCAACATTCAAAACTCAGTTGTCTTTTGCTGGGTACCAGGGCACTGCAACATTGCGGGTAATGAAATCGCTGACGAATCTGAAAGTACTCAGGCAGAATGCTATGTGAGGCCGCCGTTGTGTCATTTCATTGGTGAGCTCGTAAAGTTCTACTCGGATATATCCGGTCGAGCTTGGCATGAGGAACCGATATGTCGGGTGGCTAAACTTATCTGGCCAGTTATATCGACACGTAGAACCTTATCACTTCTTTTGCTTAGTAAGTCCGAGATCAGAATCACGATAGGTGTAATTACTGGACACTGTCGTATCAGGTCAAGAACTTGCAATTGGGACGGTACCGGCATTGACTTCTGTAGGCTTTGTGAGGATGAGGGAGAGTTAGAGACGATTGAGTATCTGCTATGTCGCTGTCCAGTGTTTAGATATACCAGACAGAGACTATTGGGTGACTACGAATTCTCTACTCTCACCGAAGTCTCATCAGCAGATCCTGCAACCCTTGTCCGTTTCTCAGAGTCATGCAAATGGCTTTGGGAAAACAGTGATATACCCATAAAAATTGTTTTTATTGTGTGATTTACAAACTTTCAATTTTCCATCGCTTCAATCTGTATTATTCACGCTATCTACCACACTACCATCTTCTTCTTCTACTACGAACCATTCGTATCTATCTCTTTATTTCTTTCCATTTTCAGGATGAACACAATGGACCTATGGTCACCGAGTGAAGCGGCTATGATGAATTATGGTCGCGCATCCTTAACCTAACCTAACCTTCTACCCTCAAAGTTCTTTCCATAAGCCGAACTAAAAATTCACAGCTAAGCTCGCTTGACCCAGCTGAGGTTTGAAACTGGGTCCTCTCCAACAAAGAGACAAGGTTGCCGATGTCTTAGCGTTCTAACCCACTGCCAATCTATCAAACTTCCGAACTGGAAGACATTAGAAATCATGAAAGATAAAACCTTTGACTGAATATGTGCACGTTTTGAAGAATGGTTCTAGAAAGACCAGAGACTCTAGGTTGACTTGATAGAATAAAGACTTCAAAAATACTTCACTTCGCTAGATTCCACTTATTCAATAAAATTTCATATATAAAAAAAACAAGCGAGCAAAGGCTATAGTCGGGACGGGGCCGACTATCAGATACTCTACACCACTACCCTTGTGCATAAGCTTTTCACTCGTAAACATTTACTTTAGGGGGCTTTTATGCCAAATGACTTAAGTCGACCTGAACCAAAATCTATACTTATAAAAGAGTTCAGTAATGATGACTCACTGACTGACTGACTGATTCATAATCAACGCCCAGACTAAACGGCTAAAGCTAGAATCTTGAAATTTTGGGTTAGGGTCACTCTTGACCCGAAGGTGTCAGATAAGGCTGGATTTTTGGAAATTCGAACTAGAACGGTACGAAAAGTACTAAAAGGTACTAAATATGGTACCCTTTGTATTAGGCAAACGCGAAGAGCTAGAATTCTGAAATTTGGAATGATGTTCACTGATGGCGAGTTACAAAGGTGTATCAAAGCGTTTTTGGAAATTCGAACTATAAGTGTACGAAAAGTACTAAAAGTTACTAAATTTAGTACCATTTGGTATTACGTGAACGGATAGAGCGAAAATCTTGAAATTTGGAATGAAAATCAAGGTTTAGAAGATGAGTTGATATAAGGAGGTGGTTTTGAAAATGTGTACTCATGTGTACGAATAGTACTAAATGGTACTAAATTTGGTACAATTTGGATTACGGTGATCGGATGAAGCTGTAATCCTGAAATTTGGAATTAAGATTACTGTTGGCGTGTAGGGTTGAGGTAGTTATGGAAATTCATACTAATGGGTACGAATAGTACCAAATTTGGTACAATTTGGATTTGGGTAAACGGATATAGCTGGAATTCCGAGATTTGGAATAAGGAGTACTGTTGGAGTGTAGGATTGATAAAGTTTTGGAAATTTTTAGTTATTGGTAGGAAAAGTACTAAAGGGTACTAAATTTGGTACAATTTGGATTTCCGTGATAGGATACATTTGGAATCGTGAAATTCGGAATTAAAAGTGATGTTGGAGTGTTGATAGAGGTAGGTTTGGAAATTCGTACTTTGGATACGAATAGTACTAAATGGTACCACATTTGGATTTGAGTTATCGGATGTATTTGGAATCCTGAAATTCGGAATTAAGCTTATTGTTTGAACATAGCACTGAGGTAGTTTTGAAAATTTGTATTTATGGGTACGAAAAGTACGAAATGGTACCAAATCTGGTAAATTTGGGTGAACGGATATAGCTAGAATCCCGAGATTCGGAATATGGATTACTGTTGGTGTGTAGGATTGATGAAGTTTTTTGAAATTTTTAGTTATGGGTACGAAAAGTACTAAATGGTACCAAATTTGGTACAATTTTAATTTTTGTGATCGGATACATTTGGAATCCTGAAATTCGGAATTACGATTACTGTTGGAGTGTTGATAGAGGTAGGTTTGGAAATTCGTACTTTGGATACGAAAAGTACTAAATGGTACCAAATTTGAATTTGAGTTATCGGATGTATTTGGAATCCTGAAATTCGGAATTAAGCATATTGTTTGAACATAGCACTGAGGTAGTTTTGAAAATTTGTACTTATGGGTACGAAAGGTACGAAATGGTACCAAATCTGGTACAATTTAGATTTGGGCTAACGAATGGGGTTGGAATCCCGAGATTTGGAATAAGGAGTACTGTTGGAGTGTAGGATTGATAAAGTTTTGGAAATTAGTAGTTATGGGTTGGGAAAGTACTAAATGGTACTAAATTTGGTACAATTTGGATTTCAGTGATGGGATACATTTGGAATCGTGAAATTCAGAATTAATATTGATGTTGGAGTGCTGATAGAGGTAGGTTTAGAAATTCGTACTCTGGATACGAATAGTACTAAATGGTAACAAATTTGGATTTGAGTGATCGGATATATCTGGAATCCTGAAATTCGGAATTAAGCTTATTGTTTGAACTTAGCACTGAGGTAGTTTTGAAAATTTGTACTTATGGGTACGAATAGTACTAAATTTGGTACAATTTAGATTTCGGTGATCTGATGCAGCTGCAATTCTCAAATTTGGAATTAAAATACCTGTTGAAGTGTAGGATTGAGGTAGTTTTGGAAATTTTTGGTTATGGGTGCGAAAAGTATTAAATGGTACCAAATTTGGTACAATTTGGAATTGAGCGAACGGCTAGAGCTGTAATCTTGAAATTTGGAATTGAGATTACTGTTGGAGTTTGTTTTGGAAATTCGTACTTATGTTTACAAAAAGTACTAAATTTGGTACAATTAGGACTTGGAAGTCTTAGGGGTACGAAGATGGTTCAATGCATGGCACAATTTTGTATTGGACTAACGAATAGACCTGGATTCGTGAGATTTAGAATTAAGATTACTGTTGTTATTTGGTAATAACGTCAGATTTAGGAAATATGTACCATAAATATACGAATTGTACTATTTGGTACAGGATTTGGTACAATTTGTTATTGTGTAAAGAGAATTTTTAAATATTAGTACTATAAATGGTTTTGGGGGAACAGATAGAGCTGGAAATGAGGATCGCGGTTGGTGGGTTAAGCCGTCTTGGCGCTGAGCACCCCAATTAAAATATCTCAACAATTATGGCTGCCTCTTGATGTGTAGGCGTGAGGAAAATCGGACTTACGTGGTACGAATAGTACTTACTCTAAAATTAATATCAATTAAAATAGGTATTAGTACAAAAATTTGTCTATGTTCACCGTTCTATACGAGGTCAGTTCGGAAACTTCTTAGCCTAGCACAAAAAGCGCGGTATAAACAGAAAAAAGTTAAGTGTTTTGGAAACTTCCTCCTTCATATAGAAACAGGTGTTCAAAAAAGACGCATCCACAATTTTTTTACAATGGAAAAATTAGAAATGCGTGATGTCATTAAATATTTACATAAAAAAGGTTTATCGGGACAAGAAATTCATAATGATATGGTGAATGTGTTAGGTGAAAGTGCTCCTTCATATGCAACAGTAAAAAATTGGGTTGCTGAATTTAAACGTGGTCGTACAAGCATTGAAGATGAACCACGGTGGACGTCCAAAAACAGCAACAACAACAGAAATTGTAGCCAAAGTGCATGATATGGTATTAAATGATCGACGAATAAAAGTGCGTGAAATTGCTAATATCATGGGCATCTCAAATGATCGAGTCCATTTAATTTTGCATGAAGAACTACAGATGAAAAAGCTTTCTGCAAGATGGGTGCCGCATTTGTTAACAGTCGATCAAAAACGCATAAGAATGAACATTTCTCAAGCTTGTTTGGATCGTTTTAAGCGAAATAAAATGGATTTTAAGCGTCGTTTCATAGCTGTTGATGAGACATGGATCCACCACTATACACCAGAGACAAAAGAACAATCCAAACAATGGACTGAAGCTGGAGGAAGTGCCCCAAAGAAGGCAAAAACAATTCAATCGGCTGGTAAGGTTATGGCAACGGTTTTTTGGGACTTCAAAGGTATTTTATTGATTGACTATCTGCAAAAGGGTAAAACAATAAATTCAGAATACTATTGCAACCTTTTGGATCAATTAAATGTACAAATTCGAGAAAAACGTCCTGGCTTACAACACAAAAAAATAATTTTTCATCAAGACAACGCACCAGCGCACAAGAGTGTTTTAACAATGGCTAAAATCAACGAATTAAAGTACGAGTTGCTTGACCACCCACCTTATTCTGATTTAGCTTCCAGTTACTTTTACTTGTTCCCAAATCTAAAAAAATTCCTTGCTGGCAAGCGTTTTACCTCAAATAAAGATGCAATTACAGTTGTAAACCACTATTTTGAAGACCTTGAGGAAAACTATTTTAATCAAGGGATAGAATTGCTAGAAAAGCGTTGGAATAAGTGTATTGAAGTTTCAGGAGATTATATTGAAAAATAAAAATATTTTTGAAAAACTAACTATTCTCTTTCATTGATAGGCTAAGAAGTTTCCGAACCGCCCTCGTATTATATATTTTTTATTTGTTTTGTATATCCTTTCCGCATACGAAGTAGCGGGTACTTTGCTAGTAATTAATATTTTATTTTATATTTGACTTCTGTCGACATCTACTTAGTACTGATTGAAAGTTTAGCTTGTCTTCTTTATTAGCATTTTATATGTCTTCAATACCCCAGCAAAATTTTATGGAAGTGGTTCCATGAGATGCCATGATTTCACTGGTTCTTTTGCATTGGTTCAAATAAAGTTGTGAAAGATCCGATCTTTTCATCAGCATATGAACCCATTCAAAGGAAGTCGTGAAAGATCCGATAGTTGCATCAGCATTTGAACCAATTGAAAGAAAGTCGTGATAGATCCGATTTTTTCATTAGCATTTGAACCCATTCCATCGATCCAATAGAGATGAATTTTGTGTTTTTATACCCTCAGCCTTTAGGCTAAAGAGGGTATATACACTTTGATACGTTGAAAATGTGCTTCATCGAAATAATGGTTTTAGACCCCAAGTATGTTTGGACGAAATGTGTTTCAGACAATTTTGAGTCGATCTAGCCATGTCCGTCCGTCTGTCTGTCTGTCCTGGTGGCTGGAGCGCACGATAACTCTCGAACGGATGAACAGATTCGGTTAAAATGTTGGCTTTCGTAATATTTTGCCCAAACATAGTTTAAGTTCGAAGATGAGCTACATCGGTCCACTCCTTCCGGTACCTCCCCCACAAAAGTTCGAAAATGTTCGGAAAGTTTGTGCGCACGATAACTCTTTAAGGGAGTGACCGATTTGGTCCATACTTTGTATAGCGTAAATTCTCTACCAGAGTAATATGAGGTTCAAATACGGACTGAATCGGTCCACCCCTTCGGGTACCTCCCACACAAAATTTCGGAAAAGTTCAGTCTAGGACCTGCTCTCGAATCGCTTTGATTTTTGTTGTAGCAACTTGTATTCACTGCTCCCCATACGACGGTACAAGTTTCATTAGGGGCAAGTCAACACTTCCTGAGAAACTAGCCTTAAAGGTGCAAAAAACCCTATGACACCGTGTGTAGTGGTTGGAGCACAAGATAACTCTCGAACGGATCTACTGAGTCAGTCCAAAATGTGGCCTTCATAATATTTTGTGCAAACTAAGTTTAAGTTCGAAGCTAAGCCATATCGGTCCATACCTTCAGGTACCTCCCCCAAAAAAGTTCAAAAATGTTCGGAAAATTGTGCGCACGATAACTCTGGATGGGAGTGAACGATTTGGTCCATACTTTACACATCCTAATATATTTACCAGATATAAATCAGGTTCGAATATGGACTATATTTGTTTTGTTCAGTCCTTCGGGTACCTCCCACACAAAATTTTGGATAAATTCACTTTAAGACCTGTTCTCGAATCACTTTGATTTTTGTAAAAGCAACTTGCATTCGCTGCCTCAATTGCGACAGTAAAAGTTTTTTCAGGGACAAGTTCATACTTCTTGAGAAAACAGCCCGAAAGTTGTAAAAAGCCCCTATGGCACCATATGTAGTGGCTGTAGAGCTCGAACCGAATACTGCGTTCGTCCACACTTTGGATATCGTAATATTTCTTCGAATATTAGATGAAATTCGATGGTAGTGCTTATAGGTCCACTGCTTCTGGTACCTCTCCCACAAATGTCTGAAAATATTTGCTAAAATGATAAACGCAATATCTCACAAACGTAGCAACCGATTTGGTCCAAATTTTCGATCTCGAAATTGTTTGTCCAAGCTTAGTTATGTTCAAATGGTACTTGGTGTACCATTCATACAAATGTTCAACACATTTTTGTAGTTGAGGGTCTGTTCGAGGATCCTTTGGAAATTTTTACTGAAGGTTTCCCTAGTGGCCCGATATTATTCTTTTCGTAGGTTAGTATGCTACAAAAGTCCTATCCATCGATATCCCCCGCAAATTGTTTACCTTTAATCCAATCCATATTTCTGTCGGTTCATAAGCCCATACATTTCTTTTTTTTGGGAAAAAAGTACTTCAATCCACACAGGCTGAGGGTATATCTCTGTCGGCAAAGCCGACTGATACTTTTTACTTTTTATTTTTACACATGAATATATTCTTTTATTTATCTAAATACATACATATGTACGTTTAAAGCTATGTAAATAGCTATTTATTATGCTAGGAAGTCCCAATCATTGAGCTAAAAATAGAGTCGGACTGCACTCTTTGGTATTAGTCGTTTATGTGCCTGAGGTTACCAGTTTTTACCCGCATAGTGTTCCCTTTCTTTTAAAAGTATACAATTTATATTAGAGCAGTTCACCACTTTTACCATTTTTGTCACTATTACCACTTTAAAAAGTTAAGGAACAGACCAATTGTAAAAGTTTCCTTGCCTGCTCTAGAGAACCCTGTTCTACAAGTCGATTTGTAGATACCTACAAAACAAAGGAGTATACATTTCCAAAATGTTGTAAAATAAAATTCACGAAAAAGTAGTCTGCAGTTGGAGCTGGAGTCCATGTCGAAATCTGCACTGCACTGATGGGAAGTAAAAAACCTTTTGTAAGATGAATCAAAATCTGTTGCGGAGGAAGTAAACTCTGTTGCTAGCAACGGTGCTTAAACTGCAACAGGTGGACGACCGAAAGTCGAGTATCTTACTAAAGTTCGCAACATATACCAGCTACTGAAGCCTGGCAAGGATGCCAGCAAAGGTGAATCACTCAGAGCAAGCCCTGCGATAGAAGAGTGATAGTGGCGCTTCATTTATCAAAACCCTTTGATATTGCCAAGCACTCCACGCTGCTTGAAGTCATTGAGCAGACTACGCACCGTTCAAGTTTGGAACGTTGGATAATAAACTATATGTGTAAATGACAGCAGTACGTAGAATTAAGTATCAAGAAGTCCAAGACCCGTAGAGTGAAAAACCTCTCCTGAATTCCAAACGCAGCAGACGGCATTGAGATCGTAACGTATGCAAATGTTTGTACGATCTTGGCGTCAGGTGCCTTCCATGAAGACATTTGTGAAGGGCAAGTATTGATGACACCGTGCCCAGTATACAGCACAGGCCCCTACGACACACTGCACTTATTCAATTGCCCTACCAATCCTACTAACAAACTTAAGTATATAGCTTTGTGGTTACAAACCAACATAATAGCCACATTCTTACAACTGATATACCCAAAGTCATATTAAGCAGGAAAATGAGCACACAAACATATTAACTACTCACGGTGCTCTTGAATCAAATTTAAATGGAAGGTGCTTACACCTGGGTAGTTTTTGCGGATTCTGAAACTACAATGTTCATAGATGAGAAAAACAAAAAAAAAACATCGCCGGAGCGCTTTTTAAATAAATCGCGATTCAAGTTGAAATTTTTAGGGGTTGCTTAGGTTTTTGCGATTTTGCTTGGAAACCGCAAGTTCTATCAAAACGGGAATAAAGAAAATGTTGTAGATATAAAAATTCTCTACAAGATTGGCCTTAGTCATATTTTCGTAGGTTTTACATCTTTTGAGATATAGAAGTTGAAATTGGGACAATTCAAATTCAATTCAATTCTGTATCGTCTCCTTATAAAGCAATGTCATGACTGCAATTTCCCAACTTAAACTCATATATCTAAAAAAGTGGTACAACCTAGGAAAAATTACATAAGCCAGTCTTGTAGAGAATTTTCACAGCTATAAGATTTTCTCAGGTCCCATGCCGATAAGAATTGCCGTATTCAAGCAAAATCGCGAAACCCTAACAAAAAAACCTAAAAATTTAAACTGAGCTTCTTTATCTCAAAAATGGTACAGCCTGAGAAAAAATCATAAACGTCAATCTTGTAGAGAATTTTCACAGCTACAACATTTTTTTAGCTCCATTTCGATTGGACTTGCGGTTTCCAAGCAAACCTAAAAAATACCTAAAAATGTGAATTTTGACCGCGATTTATTTAAAAATCCCTACAGCGATTTTTTCTTGTTTTTGGATTTTTCTCATCTATGAACATTGCTGTTTCAGAATTCACAAAAACTTTCCCTGTGTAAGCGGTTTTCGTTAAAAGTTAGTTAAGGCGCACCCTTCATGACATTGTTTTATAAGGGGGCGATACAGTCAGAGCATTGTCCCAATTTGAACTTCAATATCTCAAAAACGGTAAAACCTACGAAGTTACCGTAAAGGTCAATCTTGTAGAGAATTTTCATAGCTACAACATTTTCATCAGTCCCATTTTGATAGGGCTTGCGGTTTCTAAGCAAAATCGTGAAAACCTAAGCAACCCCTAAAAATGTGAACTTGAATCGCGATTTATTTAAAAAGCGCTCCGGCGATTTTTTTGTTTTTTGATTTATCTCATCCATGAACATTGTAGTTTCAGAATTCGCAAAAACTTCCAAGGTGTAAGCACCTTCCATTTAAATTTGATTCAAGAGCACCGTGTACTGTTACAACAACGAAAGCAAACTGCAATTATGGATGTAGACTTTTTTCAGGGGCCAATAAATCAACAAGCGTGAATTTTTTAAGAATATTTTTTCAGGGCCCAATTGATAAATATGCGTGGTTTTTTTAGAATATTTTTTCAGGGGGCAATTGATCAATATGCGTGATTTTTTAAGAATATTTTTTCAGGGGGGCAATAGTTCAACAAGCGTGAATTTTGTAAGAATATTTTTCAGGGGCCGACGGATCAATTAGAATGGATTTTTTTAAAATATTTTTTTAGGGGCCAATAGATCAATAAGCGTGAATCTTTCAAGAATATTTTTTCAACGGCCGACAGATCGATATGCCTGGATTTCTTAAAAATATTTGTTCAGGGGCCAACATATCAATAAACGTGGTTTTCTTAAGATTATTGTCTAGCAGCCGACAGATCGATAAGCGTGGATTTGAAAGAATAATAAAGAAGATAATGAAAATTCAGTTAAAGTAATTACACAACCTGAAGCTATGATATTGAATGTTTTTCATACCAAATCACTTGTTGTACAACACATTTGTGCTATATTGTAAAACGTGAAATGCATTCAAATTCTATTAATAAAATTGCTATAAAATTTTGCTATCGTTAAGAAATCAGAGAAATAGCACTTTTATTACCAATAAACTTTGTTAATTACAAAAGATAACAATGCACGTTTGGTTTGGAAGGTGATTAAAAAAATATTGGCACTATGTAATATAGTCAAGTTTTTAGCAATAAATACGAACATAAATATTGCAATGATGTCATGGAAATATTTGCTTGGCACACTGTCAGTAGCGTCAATGACAATCAGTACTGAAGGCACTGTTACCATTGCCAGGTTTTTTTGTTTGTTTTGACAATAAACTAACATTAGCAGCTGCTGCAAAAGTTACAACATTTTTCATTTGCAAGACAAATCATGGGCACTCAAAAATAAAAAGGTATAATGAACGCTGATAAACTCTGTTTTTATGCACCTTCCCCCAGAGCTGAATGTAGCTCTAATTTCAAAATTTACAAGAACACAAATTGAAGTCACAACCCCGTCACAACAACAAAAAAAAAACATAAACCCACATAGAATATTTTTTTATTTGCTAAAACATAACAAAAGATTGCTTGAAGGGGACACCGCTGCATTGCATTGCTGCGACTCAATTAGAATGTCACTGTCAACGCATTGAGGGGGACAGCAGTTGCAATGCTAACGCATAGTTTATGACCAATGGACCATGGACAGAAACACATACGAATGACTGTATTAAGGAGCGTATGCGGTCAATTCTTGTGGATGAATTAATTAACATTGCAGCAGATTTATGTTGATTAATGAACATGCAGACTTTACGACCGCTATAAATGTACAGCCTAAAGCTATGAAAATTATACAAAATTAACATAATAAAGCTGACGTTTTCTATAAACAACGCTGAACAACTCTATGGATAAATCAAGCATGGGTCAAATAAATAGGATGTAATCGACGTGGAGAGACGCCAAGAAGTGATATTTAGTGGAAAATATACAACAGGAAAGCATTAGAATCCGCTTTATTAAAAATCTCTGAACAACAAATGTTGTTCAAAAAATTTGTATTACACGGTGTGCCTTAACCAAATTTAAATGGAAGGTGCTTACACCTGGGAAGTTTTTGCAGATTCTGAAACTTCAATGCTCATAGATGAGAAATCAAAAGAAACAAAAAAACCGCCGGAGGGATTTTCAAATAAATCGCGATTTAAGTTCGCATTTTTAGGGGTACTTTAGGTTTTCACGATTTTGCTTGGAAACCGCGAGTCCTATGTAAATGGGCCTACGGAAAGTGTTGTAGCTGTGAAAATTCTCCACAAGATTGACCTTTATGATATTTTCGTAGGTTTTACCGTTTTTGAGATATAGAAGTTCAAATTGAGACAATGCCCTGACTGTATCCCCTCCATATAAAACAATATCATGCTCAGTGCACCTTATCTAACTTTTGATGAAAACCGCTTACACATGGGAAGATTTCGCGGATTCTGAAACAGCAAGGTTCATAGATAAGAAAAATAAAAAATCAGAAATAATCGCCGGAGGGATTTTTAAATAAATCGCGATCAAAATTCACAATTTTAGGGTTTTTTAGGTTTTCACGATTTTGCTTGGAAACCGCAAGTCGTATCGAAACGAGTCTAAGGAAAATGTTGTAGTTGTGAAAATTCTCTACAAGACTGACCTTTAGGTTTTTTCGTAGGTTTTACCATTTTTGAGATATAGAGGTTCAGTTCAAATTTTTAGGTTTTTATCTTAAGTCTTCAAGATTTTGCTTGGAAACCGCAATTCATATCAAAATGGGACTACAGAAAAAGTTGAAGCTCTGAAAATTCCCTACAAGATTGGATGATTAGTTTTTTCCTAGGTTTTACTATTTTCAAGATATATAAGTTTAATTTGGGAAATTGCAGTAAAGACATTGTTTTATAAGGAGGCGATACAGTCAGTGCATTGTCTCAATTTGAACGTCTATATCTCAAAAACGGTAAAACCTACGAAAATATTATAAAGGCCAATCTTGTGGAGAATTTTTACAGCTATAAAAGGCCCATTAGGCCCATTCAGATAGGTCTCGTGGTTTCTAAGCAAAGTCGTGAAGACCTAAAGAGCCCCTAAAAATGTGAACTTAAATCGCGATGTATTTGAAAATCCCTCCGGCGATTTTTTTTGTTTCTTGATATTTCTCATCTATGAACATTCTAGTTTCAGAATCTGCAAAAACTTCCCAGGTGTAAGCACCTTCCATTTAAAATTAGTTAAGGCGCACCGTGATTAGGGTCTTGGAATTTGATGAAAATCGATGCTTAGAACTCCAAAAAAATATTCTTATGAAGAAATCGGTAGAAACAATTTATAAAGTCAAAATTTGATACTGAATTATGTTCAAAGTTTTTTTTAGACTACAATAAAATTACAAAAAGTCACATTTGATAGGTTTATGAGTCCGAAACAGAGGAAATATGGTAAAGATAACTCAAATTTCTACCTTTCCAAACCAAAAATTGATATTTTATCTCAGGAAAGTGAATGCAAATCGATGGGTTCCACCCAGTTTCATTGGCTGTGGACATCTATAGGTCCACAAAATAAAGAAAATCCACGCTTATTGATCTATTGGCCCCTGAAAAAATATTCTTAAAAAATCCACGCTTATTGATCTATTGGCCCCTGAAAAAATATTCTTAAAAAATCCACGCTTATTGATCTATTGGCCCCTGAAAAAATATTCTTAAAAAATCCACGCTTATTGATCTATTGGCCCCTGAAAAAATATTCTTAAAAAATCCATGCTTATTGATCTATTGGCCCCTGAAAAAATATTCTTAAAAAATCCACGCTTATTGATCTATTGGCCCCTGAAAAAATATTCTTAAAAAATCCACGCTTATTGATCTATTGGCCCCTGAAAAAATATTCTTAAAAAATCCACGCTTATTGATCTATTGGCCCCTGAAAAAATATTCTTAAAAAATCCACGCTTATTGATCTATTGGCCCCTGAAAAAATATTCTTAAAAAATCCACGCTTATTGATCTATTGGCCCCTGAAAAAATATTCTTAAAAAATCCACGCTTATTGATCTATTGGCCCCTGAAAAAATATTCTTAAAAAATCCACGCTTATTGATCTATTGGCCCCTGAAAAAATATTCTTAAAAAATCCACGCTTATTGATCTATTGGCCCCTGAAAAAATATTCTTAAAAAATCCACGCTTATTGATCTATTGGCCCCTGAAAAAATATTCTTAAAAAATCCACGCTTATTGATCTATTGGCCCCTGAAAAAATATTCTTAAAAAATCCACGCTTATTGATCTATTGGCCCCTGAAAAAATATTCTTAAAAAATCCACGCTTATTGATCTATTGGCCCCTGAAAAAATATTCTTAAAAAATCCACGCTTATTGATCTATTGGCCCCTGAAAAAATATTCTTAAAAAATCCACGCTTATTGATCTATTGGCCCCTGAAAAAATATTCTTAAAAAATCCACGCTTATTGATCTATTGGCCCCTGAAAAAATATTCTTAAAAAATCCACGCTTATTGATCTATTGGCCCCTGAAAAAATATTCTTAAAAAATCCACGCTTATTGATCTATTGGCCCCTGAAAAAATATTCTTAAAAAATCCACGCTTATTGATCTATTGGCCCCTGAAAAAATATTCTTAAAAAATCCACGCTTATTGATCTATTGGCCCCTGAAAAAATATTCTTAATAAATCCACGCTTATTGATCTATTGGCCCCTGAAAAAATATTCTTAATAAATCCACGCTTATTGATCTATTGGCCCCTGAAAAAATATTCTTAATAAATCCACGCTTATTGATCTATTGGCCCCTGAAAAAATATTCTTAAAAAATCCACGCTCATTGATCTATTGGCCCCTGAAAAAATATTCTTAATAAATCCACGCTTATTGATCTATTGGCCCCTGAAAAAATATTCTTAATAAATCCACGCTTATTGATCTATTGGCCCCTGAAAAAATATTCTTAATAAATCCACGCTTATTGATCTATTGGCCCCTGAAAAAATATGATTAAAAAATCCACGCTTATTGATCTATTGGCCCCTGAAAAAATATTCTTAATAAATCCACGCTTATTGATCTATTGGCCCCTGAAAAAATATTCTTTAAAAATCCACGCTCATTGATCTATTGGCCCCTGATAAAATATTCTTAATAAATCCACGCTTATTGATCTATTGGCCCCTGATAAAATATTCTTAATAAATCCACGCTTATTGATCTATTGGCCCCTGATAAAACATTCTTAATAAATCCACGCTTATTGATCTATTGGCCCCTGATGAAATATTCTTAATAAATCCACGCTTATTGATCTATTGGCCCCTGAAAAAAAATATTCTTAATAAATCCACGCTTATTGATCTATTGGCCCCTGAAAAAATATTCTTAAAAAATCCACGCTCATTGATCTATTGGCCCCTGAAAAAATATTCTTAATAAATCCACGCTTATTGATCTATTGGCCCCTGAAAAAATATTCTTAATAAATCCACGCTTATTGATCTATTGGCCCCTGAAAAAATATGATTAAAAAATCCACGCTTATTGATCTATTGGCCCCTGATAAAATATTCTTAATAAATCCACGCTTATTGATCTATTGGCCCCTGAAAAAATATTCTTAAAAAATCCACGCTCATTGATCTATTGGCCCCTGAAAAAATATTCTTAATAAATCCACGCTTATTGATCTATTGGCCCCTGAAAAAATATTCTTAATAAATCCACGCTTATTGATCTATTGGCCCCTGAAAAAATATTCTTTAAAAATCCACGCTTATTGATCTACTGGCTGCTGAAAAAATATTCTTAATAAATCCACGCTTATTGATCTATTGGCCCCTGATAAAATATTCTTAATAAATCCACGCTTATTGATCTATTGGCCCCTGATAAAATATTCTTAATAAATCCACGCTTATTGATCTATTGGCCCCTGATAAAATATTCTTAATAAATCCACGCTTATTGATCTATTGGCCCCTGATAAAATATTCTTAATAAATCCACGCTTATTGATCTATTGGCCCCTGATAAAATATTCTTAATAAATCCACGCTTATTGATCTATTGGCCCCTGATAAAATATTCTTAATAAATCCACGCTTATTGATCTATTGGCCCCTGAAACAATATTCCTTATAAATCCACGCTTATTGATCTATTGGCCCCTGAAAAAATATTCCTAATAAATCCACGCTTATTGATCTATTGGCCCCTGATAAAATATTCTTAATAAATCCATGCTTATTGATCTATTGGCCCCTGAAACAATATTCCTTATAAATCCACGCTTATTGATCTATTGGCCCCTGATAAAATATTCTTAATAAATCCACGCTTATTGATCTATTGGCCCCTGAAACAATATTCCTTATAAATCCACGCTTATTGATCTATTGGTCCCTGAAAAAATATTCTTAATAAATCCACGCTTATTGATCTATTGGCCCCTGATAAAATATTCTTAATAAATCCACGCTTATTGATCTATTGGCCCCTGAAACAATATTCCTTATAAATCCACGCTTATTGATCTATTGGCCCCTGAAAAAATATTCTTAATAAATCCACGCTTATTGATCTATTGGCCCCTGAAAAAATATGATTAAAAAATCCACGCTTATTGATCTATTGGCCCCTGAAAAAATATTCTTAATAAATCCACGCTTATTGATCTATTGGCCCCTGAAAAAATATTCTTTAAAAATCCACGCTTATTGATCTACTGGCTGCTGAAAAAATATTCTTAATAAATCCACGCTTATTGATCTATTGGCCCCTGATAAAATATTCTTAATAAATCCACGCTTATTGATCTATTGGCCCCTGAAACAATATTCCTTATAAATCCACGCTTATTGATCTATTGGCCCCTGATAAAATATTCTTAATAAATCCACGCTTATTGATCTATTGGCCCCTGATAAAATATTCTTAATAAATCCACGCTTATTGATCTATTGGCCCCTGATAAAATATTCTTAATAAATCCACGCTTATTGATCTATTGGCCCCTGAAACAATATTCCTTATAAATCCACGCTTATTGATCTATTGGCCCCTGAAAAAATATTCTTAATAAATCCACGCTTATTGATCTATTGGCCCCTGATAAAATATTCTTAATAAATCCATGCTTATTGATCTATTGGCCCCTGAAACAATATTCCTTATAAATCCACGCTTATTGATCTATTGGCCCCTGATAAAATATTCTTAATAAATCCACGCTTATTGATCTATTGGCCCCTGAAACAATATTCCTTATAAATCCACGCTTATTGATCTATTGGTCCCTGAAAAAATATTCTTAATAAATCCACGCTTATTGATCTATTGGCCCCTGATAAAATATTCTTAATAAATCCACGCTTATTGATCTATTGGCCCCTGAAACAATATTCCTTATAAATCCACGCTTATTGATCTATTGGCCCCTGAAAAAATATTCTTAATAAATCCACGCTTATTGATCTATTGGCCCCTGATAAAATATTCTTAATAAATCCACGCTTATTGATCTATTGGCCCCTGATAAAATATTCTTAATAAATCCACGCTTATTGATCTATTGGCCCCTGATAAAATATTCTTAATAAATCCACGCTTATTGATCTATTGGCCCCTGAAACAATATTCCTTATAAATCCACGCTTATTGATCTATTGGCCCCTGAAAAAATATTCTTAATAAATCCACGCTTATTGATCTATTGGCCCCTGATAAAATATTCTTAATAAATCCACGCTTATTGATCTATTGGCCCCTGAAACAATATTCCTTATAAATCCACGCTTATTGATCTATTGGCCCCTGAAAAAATATTCCTTATAAATCCACGCTTATTGATCTATTGGCCCCTGAAAAAATATTCTTAATAAATCCACGCTTATTGATCTATTGGCCCCTGAAACAATATTCCTTATAAATCCACGCTTATTGATCTATTGGCCCCTGAAAAAATATTCTTAATAAATCCACGCTTATTGATCTATTGGCCCCTGAAACAATATTCCTTATAAATCCACGCTTATTGATCTATTGGCCCCTGAAAAAATATTCTTAATAAATCCACGCTTATTGATCTATTGGCCCCTGAAACAATATTCCTTATAAATCCACGCTTATTGATCTATTGGCCCCTGAAAAAATATTCTTAATAAATCCACGCTTATTGATCTGTTGGCCCCTGATAAAATATTCTTAATAAATCCACGCTTATTGATCTATTGGCCCCTGAAACAATATTCCTTATAAATCCACGCTTATTGATCTATTGGCCCCTGAAAAAATATTCCTTATAAATCCACGCTTATTGATCTATTGGCCCCTGAAAAAATATTCTTAATAAATCCACGCTTATTGATCTATTGGCCCCTGAAACAATATTCCTTATAAATCCACGCTTATTGATCTATTGGCCCCTGAAAAAATATTCTTAATAAATTCTTATTGATCTATTGGCCCCTGAAAAAATATTCTTTAAAAATCCACGCTTATTGATCTACTGGCTGCTGAAAAAATATTCTTAATAAATCCACGCTTATTGATCTATTGGCCCCTGATAAAATATTCTTAATAAATCCACGCTTATTGATCTATTGGCCCCTGAAACAATATTCCTTATAAATCCACGCTTATTGATCTATTGGCCCCTGAAAAAATATTCTTAATAAATCCACGCTTATTGATCTATTGGCCCCTGATAAAATATTCTTAATAAATCCACGCTTATTGATCTATTGGCCCCTGATAAAATATTCTTAATAAATCCACGCTTATTGATCTATTGGCCCCTGATAAAATATTCTTAATAAATCCACGCTTATTGATCTATTGGCCCCTGAAACAATATTCCTTATAAATCCACGCTTATTGATCTATTGGCCCCTGAAAAAATATTCTTAATAAATCCACGCTTATTGATCTATTGGCCCCTGATAAAATATTCTTAATAAATCCACGCTTATTGATCTATTGGCCCCTGAAACAATATTCCTTATAAATCCACGCTTATTGATCTATTGGCCCCTGAAAAAATATTCCTTATAAATCCACGCTTATTGATCTATTGGCCCCTGAAAAAATATTCTTAATAAATCCACGCTTATTGATCTATTGGCCCCTGAAACAATATTCCTTATAAATCCACGCTTATTGATCTATTGGCCCCTGAAAAAATATTCTTAATAAATCCACGCTTATTGATCTATTGGCCCCTGAAACAATATTCCTTATAAATCCACGCTTATTGATCTATTGGCCCCTGAAAAAATATTCTTAATAAATTCTTATTGATCTATTGGCCCCTGAAAAAATATTCTTTAAAAATCCACGCTTATTGATCTACTGGCTGCTGAAAAAATATTCTTAATAAATCCACGCTTATTGATCTATTGGCCCCTGATAAAATATTCTTAATAAATCCACGCTTATTGATCTATTGGCCCCTGATAAAATATTCTTAATAAATCCACGCTTATTGATCTATTGGCCCCTGATAAAATATTCTTAATAAATCCACGCTTATTGATCTATTGGCCCCTGATAAAATATTCTTAATAAATCCACGCTTATTGATCTATTGGCCCCTGAAACAATATTCCTTATAAATCCACGCTTATTGATCTATTGGCCCCTGAAAAAATATTCTTAATAAATCCACGCTTATTGATCTATTGGCCCCTGATAAAATATTCTTAATAAATCCACGCTTATTGATCTATTGGCCCCTGAAACAATATTCCTTATAAATCCACGCTTATTGATCTATTGGCCCCTGATAAAATATTCTTAATAAATCCACGCTTATTGATCTATTGGCCCCTGAAACAATATTCCTTATAAATCCACGCTTATTGATCTATTGGTCCCTGAAAAAATATTCTTAATAAATCCAGGCTTATTGATCTATTGGCCCCTGAAAAAATATTCTTAAAAAATCCAGGCTTATTGATCTATTGGCCCCTGAAAAAATATTCTTAATAAATCCACGCTTATTGATCTATTGGTCCCTGAAAAAATATTCTTAATAAATCCAGGCTTATTGATCTATTGGCCCCTGAAAAAATATTCTTAAAAAATCCAGGCTTATTGATCTATTGGCCCCTGAAAAAATATTCTTAAAAAATCCACGCTTATTGATCTATTGGACTCTGAAAAAATATTCTTAAAAAATCCACGCTTATTGATCTATTGGCCCCTGAAAAAATATTCTTAATAAATCCACGCTTATTGATCTATTGGCCCCTGAAAAAATATTCTTAATAAATCCACGCTTATTGATCTATTGGCCCCTGAAAAAATATTCTTAATAAATCCACGCTTATTGATCTATTGGCCCCTGAAAAAATATTCTTAATAAATCCACGCTTATTGATCTATTGGCCCCTGAAAAAATATTCTTAATAAATCCACGCTTATTGATCTATTGGCCCCTGAAAAAATATTCTTAAAAATTCCAGGTTTATTGATCTATTGGCCCCTGAAAAAATATTCTTAATAAATCCACGCTTATTGATCTATTGGCCCCTGAAAAAATATTCTTAAAAAATCCAGGCTTATTGATCTATTGGCCCCTGAAAAAATATTCTTAAAAAATCCACGCTTATTGATCTATTGGCCCCTGAAAAAATATTCTTAAAAAATCCACGCTTATTGATCTATTGGCCCCTGAAAAAATATTCTTAATAAATCCACGCTTATTGATCTATTGGCCCCTGAAAAAATATTCTTAATAAATCCAGGCTTATTGATCTATTGGCCCCTGAAAAAATATTCTTAAAAAATCCAGGCTTATTGATCTATTGGCCCCTGAAAAAATAGTCTTAAAAAAATCCACGCTTATTGATCTATTGGACTCTGAAAAAATATTCTTAAAAAATCCACGCTTATTGATCTATTGGCCCCTGAAAAAATATTCTTAATAAATCCACGCTTATTGATCTATTGGCCTATGACAAAATATTCTTAAAAAATCCAAGCTTATTGATCTGTAGGCCCCTGAAAAAATATTCTTAATAAATCCACGCTTATTGATATATTGGCCCCTGAAAAAATATTCTTAATAAATCCACGCTTATTGATCTATTAGCCCCTGAAAAAATATTCTTAAAAAATCCAGGCTTATTGATCTATTGGCCCCTGAAAAAATATTCTTAAAAAATCCAGGCTTATTGATCTATTGGCCCCTGAAAAAATATTCTTAAAAAATCCAGGCTTATTGATCTATTGGCCCCTGAAAAAATATTCTTAAAAAATCCACGCTTATTGATCTATTGGCCCCTGAAAAAATATTCTTAATAAATCCACGCTTATTGATCTATTGGCCCCTGAAAAAATATTCTTAATAAATCCAGGCTTATTGATCTATTGGCCCCTGAAAAAATATTCTTAAAAAATCCAGGCTTATTGATCTATTGGCCCCTGAAAAAATATTCTTAAAAAATCCAGGCTTATTGATCTATTGGACTCTGAAAAAATATTCTTGAAAAATCCACGCTTATTGACCTATTGGACTCTGGAAAAATATTCTTAAAAAATCCACGCTCATTGATCTATTGGCCCCTGAAAAAATATTCTTAAAAAATCCACGCTTATTAATTTATTGGCCTCTGAAAAAATATTCTTAAAAAATCCACGCTTATTGATCTATTGGCCTATGAAAAAATATTTTTAAAAAATCCACGCTTATTGATCTATTGGCCTATGAAAAAATATTCTTAAAAAATCCACGCTTATTGATCTATTGGCCTATGAAAAAATATTCTTAAAAAATCCACGCTTATTGATCTATTGGCCTATGAAAAAATATTCTTAAAAAATCCACGCTTATTGATCTATTGGCCTATGAAAAAATATTCTTAAAAAATCCACGCTTATTGATCTATTGGCCCCTGAAAAAATATTCTTAAAAAATCCACGCTTATTGATCTATTGGCCCCTGAAAAAATATTCTTAAAAAATCCACGCTTATTGATCTATTGGCCCCTGAAAAAATATTCTTAATAAATCCAGGCTTATTGATCTATTGGCCCCTGAAAAAATATTCTTAAAAAATCCAGGCTTATTGATCTATTGGCCCCTGAAAAAATATTCTTGAAAAATCCACGCTTATTGATCTATTGGCCTATGAAAAAATATTCTTAAAAAATCCACGCTTATTGATCTATTGGCCTATGAAAAAATATTCTTAAAAAATCCACGCTTATTGATCTATTGGCCTATGAAAAAATATTCTTAAAAAATCCACGCTTATTGATCTATTGGCCCCTGAAAAAATATTCTTAAAAAATCCACGCTTATTGATCTATTGGCCCCTGAAAAAATATTCTTAAAAAATCCACGCTTATTGATCTATTGGCCCCTGAAAAAATATTCTTAATAAATCCAGGCTTATTGATCTATTGGCCCCTGAAAAAATATTCTTAAAAAATCCAGGCTTATTGATCTATTGGCCCCTGAAAAAATATTCTTAAAAAATCCAGGCTTATTGATCTATTGGCCCCTGAAAAAATATTCTTGAAAAATCCACGCTTATTGATCTATTGGACTCTGAAAAAATATTCTTAAAAAATCCACGCTTATTGATCTATTGGCCCCTGAAAAAATATTCTTAAAAAATCCACGCTTATTAATTTATTGGCCTCTGAAAAAATATTCTTAAAAAATCCACGCTTATTGATCTATTGGCCTATGAAAAAATATTCTTAAAAAATCCACGCTTATTGATCTATTGGCCTATGAAAAAATATTCTTAAAAAATCCACGCTTATTGATCTATTGGCCTATGAAAAAATATTCTTAAAAAATCCACGCTTATTGATCTATTGGCCTATGAAAAAATATTCTTAAAAAATCCACGCTTATTGATCTATTGGCCTATGAAAAAATATTCTTAAAAAATCCACGCTTATTGATCTATTGGCCTATGAAAAAATATTCTTAAAAAATCCACGCTTATTGATCTATTGGCCTATGAAAAAATATTCTTAAAAAATCCACGCTTATTGATCTATTGGCCTATGAAAAAATATTCTTAAAAAATCCACGCTTATTGATCTATTGGCCTATGAAAAAATATTCTTAAAAAATCCACGCTTATTGATCTATTGGCCTATGAAAAAATATTCTTAAAAAATCCACGCTTATTGATCTATTGGCCTATGAAAAAATATTCTTAAAAAATCCACGCTTATTGATCTATTGGCCTATGAAAAAATATTCTTAAAAAATCCACGCTTATTGATCTATTGGCCTATGAAAAAATATTCTTAAAAAATCCACGCTTATTGATCTATTGGCCTATGAAAAAATATTCTTAAAAAATCCACGCTTATTAATCTATTGGCCTATGAAAAAATATTCTTAAAAAATCCACGCTTATTGATCTATTGGCCTATGAAAAAATATTCTTAAAAAATCCACGCTTATTGATCTATTGGCCTATGAAAAAATATTCTTAAAAAATCCACGCTTATTGATCTATTGGCCTATGAAAAAATATTCTTAAAAAATCCACGCTTATTGATCTATTGGCCTATGAAAAAATATTCTTAAAAAATCCACGCTTATTGATCTATTGGCCTATGAAAAAATATTCTTAAAAAATCCACGCTTATTGATCTATTGGCCTATGAAAAAATATTCTTAAAAAATCCACGCTTATTGATCTATTGGCCTATGAAAAAATATTCTTAAAAAATCCACGCTTATTGATCTGTAGGCCCCTGAAAAAATATTCTTAAAAAATTCAAGCTTATTGATCTATTGGCCCCTGAAAAAATATTCTTAAAAAATCCACGCTTATTGGTCTATTGGCCTATGAAAAAATATTCTTAAAAAATCCACGCTTATTGATCTATTGGCCTATGAAAAAATATTCTTAAAAAATCCACGCTTATTGATCTATTGGCCTATGAAAAAATATTCTTAAAAAATCCACGCTTATTGATCTACTGGCCTATGAAAAAATATTCTTAAAAAATCCACGCTTATTGATCTATTGGCCTATGAAAAAATATTCTTAAAAAATCCACGCTTATTGATCTATTGGCCTATGAAAAAATATTCTTAAAAAATCCACGCTTATTGATCTGTAGGCCCCTGAAAAAATATTCTTAAAAATTCAAGCTTATTGATCTATTGGCCCCTGAAAAAATATTCTTAAAAAATCCACGCTTATTGGTCTATTGGCCTATGAAAAAATATTCTTAAAAAATCCACGCTTATTGATCTATGGGCCTATGAAAAAATATTCTTAAAAAATCCACGCTTATTGATCAATTGGCCTATGAAAAAATATTCTTAAAAAATCCACGCTTATTGATCAATTGGCCTATGAAAAAATATTCTTAAAAAATCCACGCTTATTGATCTATTGGCCTATGAAAAAATATTCTTAAAAAATCCACGCTTATTGATCTATTGGCCTATGAAAAAATATTCTTAAAAAATCCACGCTTATTGATCTATTGGCCTATGAAAAAATATTCTTAAAAAATCCACGCTTATTGATCTATTGGCCTATGAAAAAATATTCTTAAAAAATCCACGCTTATTGATCTATTGGCCTATGAAAAAATATTCTTAAAAAATCCACGCTTATTGATCTATTGGCCTATGAAAAAATATTCTTAAAAAATCCACGCTTATTGATCTATTGGCCTATGAAAAAATATTCTTAAAAAATCCACGCTTATTGATCTATTGGCCTATGAAAAAATATTCTTAAAAAATCCACGCTTATTGATCTATTGGCCTATGAAAAAATATTCTTAAAAAATCCACGCTTATCGATCTATTGGCCTATGAAAAAATATTCTTAAAAAATCCACGCTTATTGATCTATTGGCCCCTGAAAAAATATTCTTAAAAAATCCACGCTTATTGATCTATTGGCCTATGAAAAAATATTCTTAAAAAATCCACGCTTATTGATCTGTAGGCCCCTGAAAAAATATTCTTAATAAATCCACGCTTATTGATCTATTGGCCCCTGAAAAAATATTCTTAATAAATCCACGCTTATTGATCTATTGGCCCCTGAAAAAATATTCTTAATAAATCCACGCTTATTGATCTATTGGCCCCTAAAAAAATATTCTTAATAAATCCACGCGTATTGATCTATTGGCCCCTGAAAAAGTATTCTTAATAAATCCACGCTTATTGATCTATTGGCCCCTGAAAAAATATTCTTAATAAATCCACGCTTATTAATCTATTGGCCCCTGAAAAAATATTCTTAATAAATCCACGCTTATTGATCTATTGGCCCCTGAAAAAATATTCTTAATAAATCCACGCTTATTGATCTATTGGCCCCTGAAAAAATATTCTTAATAAATCCACGCTTATTGATCTATTGGCCCCTGAAAAAATATTCTTAATAAATCCACGCTTATTGATCTATTGGCCCCTAAAAAAATATTCTTAATAAATCCACGCGTATTGATCTATTGGCCCCTGAAAAAGTATTCTTAATAAATCCACGCTTATTGATCTATTGGCCCCTGAAAAATATTCTTAATAAATCCACGCTTATTGATCTATTGGCCCCTGAAAAATATTCTTAATAAATCCACGCTTATTGATCTATTGGCCCCTGAAAAAATATTCTTAATAAATCCACGCTTATTGCTCTATTGGCCCCTGAAAAAATATTCTTAATAAATCCACGCGTATTGATCTATTGGCCCCTGAAAAAGTATTCTTAATAAATCCACGCTTATTGCTCTATTGGCCCCTAAAAAAATATTCTTAATAAATTCACGCTTATTGATCTATTGGCCCCTAAAAATATTCTTAAAAAATCCACGCTTATTGATCTATTGGCCCCTAAAAATATTCTTAAAAAATCCAGGCTTATTGCTCCATTGACCCCTGAAAAAATATTCTTAAAAAATCCACGCTTATTGATCTATTGGCCCCTGAAAAAATATTCTTAAAAAATCCACGCTTATTGATCTATTGGCCTATGAAAAAATATTCTTAAAAAATCCACGCTTATTGATCTATTGGCCTATGAAAAAATATTCTTAAAAAATCCACGGTTATCGATCTATTGGCCTATGAAAAAATATTCTTAAAAAATCCAGGCTTATCGATCTATTGGCCCCTGAAAAAATATTCTTAATAAATCCACGCTTATTGATCTATTGGCCTCTGAAAAAATATTCTTAAAAAATCCACGCTTATTGATCTATTGGCCTATGAAAAATTATTCTTAAAAAATCCACGCTTATCGATCTATTGGCCTATGAAAAAATATTCTTAAAAAATCCACGCTTATTGATCTATTGGCCCCTGAAAAAATATTCTTAAAAAATCCACGCTTATTGATCTATTGGCCTATGAAAAAATATTCTTAAAAAATCCACGCTTATTGATCTATTGGCCTATGAAAAAATATTCTTAAAAAATCCACGCTTATTGATCTATTGGCCTATGAAAAAATATTCTTAAAAAATCCACGCTTATTGATCTATTGGCCTATGAAAAATATTCTTAAAAATCCACGCTTATTGATCTATTGGCCTATGAAAAAATATTCTTAAAAAATCCACGCTTATTGATCTATTGGCCCCTGAAAAAATATTCTTAAAAAATCCACGCTTATTGATCTATTGGCCTATGAAAAAATATTCTTAAAAAATCCACGCTTATTGATCTATTGGCCTATGAAAAAATATTCTTAAAAAATCCACGCTTATTGATCTATTGGCCTATGAAAAAATATTCTTAAAAAATCCACGCTTATTGATCTATTGGCCTATGAAAAATATTCTTAAAAATCCACGCTTATTGATCTATTGGCCTATGAAAAAATATTCTTAAAAAATCCACGCTTATTGATCTATTGGCCTATGAAAAAATATTCTTAAAAAATCCACGCTTATTGATCTATTGGCCTATGAAAAAATATTCTTAAAAAATCCACGCTTATTGATCTATTGGCCTATGAAAAAATATTCTTAAAAAATCCACGCTTATTGATCTATTGGCCTATGAAAAAATATTCTTAAAAAATCCACGCTTATTGATCTATTGGCCTATGAAAAAATATTCTTAAAAAATCCACGCTTATTGATCTATTGGCCTATGAAAAATATTCTTAAAAAATCCACGCTTATTGATCTATTGGCCTATGAAAAAATATTCTTAAAAAATCCACGCTTATTGATCTATTGGCCTATGAAAAAATATTCTTAAAAAATCCACGCTTATTGATCTATTGGCCTATGAAAAAATATTCTTAAAAAATCCACGCTTATTGATCTATTGGCCTATGAAAAAATATTCTTAAAAAATCCACGCTTATTGATCTATTGGCCTATGAAAAATATTCTTAAAAATCCACGCTTATTGATCTATTGGCCTATGAAAAAATATTCTTAAAAAATCCACGCTTATTGATCTATTGGCCCCTGAAAAAATATTCTTAAAAAATCCACGCTTATTGATCTATTGGCCTATGAAAAAATATTCTTAAAAAATCCACGCTTATTGATCTATTGGCCTATGAAAAAATATTCTTAAAAAATCCACGCTTATTGATCTATTGGCCTATGAAAAAATATTCTTAAAAAATCCACGCTTATTGATCTATTGGCCTATGAAAAAATATTCTTAAAAAATCCACGCTTATTGATCTATTGGCCTATGAAAAAATATTCTTAAAAAATCCACGCTTATTGATCTATTGGCCTATGAAAAAATATTCTTAAAAAATCCACGCTTATTGATCTATTGGCCTATGAAAAAATATTCTTAAAAAATCCACGCTTATTGATCTATTGGCCTATGAAAAAATATTCTTAAAAAATCCACGCTTATTGATCTATTGGCCCCTGAAAAAATATTCTTAAAAAATCCACGCTTATTGATCTATTGGCCTATGAAAAAATATTCTTAAAAAATCCACGCTTATTGATCTATTGGCCTATGAAAAAATATTCTTAAAAAATCCACGCTTATTGATCTATTGGCCTATGAAAAAATATTCTTAAAAAATCCACGCTTATTGATCTATTGGCCTATGAAAAAATATTCTTAAAAAATCCACGCTTATTGATCTATTGGCCTATGAAAAAATATTCTTAAAAAATCCACGCTTATTGATCTATTGGCCTATGAAAAAATATTCTTAAAAAATCCACGCTTATTGATCTATTGGCCTATGAAAAAATATTCTTAAAAATCCACGCTTATTGATCTATTGGCCTATGAAAAAATATTCTTAAAAAATCCACGCTTATTGATCTATTGGCCTATGAAAAAATATTCTTAAAAAATCCACGCTTATTGATCTATTGGCCTATGAAAAAATATTCTTAAAAAATCCACGCTTATTGATCTATTGGCCTATGAAAAAATATTCTTAAAAAATCCACGCTTATTGATCTATTGGCCTATGAAAAAATATTCTTAAAAAATCCACGCTTATTGATCTATTGGCCTATGAAAAAATATTCTTAAAAAATCCACGCTTATTGATCTATTGGCCTATGAAAAATATTCTTAAAAAATCCACGCTTATTGATCTATTGGCCTATGAAAAAATATTCTTAAAAAATCCACGCTTATTGATCTATTGGCCTATGAAAAAATATTCTTAAAAAATCCACGCTTATTGATCTATTGGCCTATGAAAAAATATTCTTAAAAAATCCACGCTTATTGATCTATTGGCCTATGAAAAAATATTCTTAAAAAATCCACGCTTATTGATCTATTGGCCTATGAAAAAATATTCTTAAAAAATCCACGCTTATTGATCTATTGGCCTATGAAAAATATTCTTAAAAATCCACGCTTATTGATCTATTGGCCTATGAAAAAATATTCTTAAAAAATCCACGCTTATTGATCTATTGGCCTATGAAAAAATATTCTTAAAAAATCCACGCTTATTGATCTATTGGCCTATGAAAAAATATTCTTAAAAAATCCACGCTTATTGATCTATTGGCCTATGAAAAAATATTCTTAAAAAATCCACGCTTATTGATCTATTGGCCTATGAAAAAATATTCTTAAAAAATCCACGCTTATTGATCTATTGGCCTATGAAAAAATATTCTTAAAAAATCCACGCTTATTGATCTATTGGCCTATGAAAAATATTCTTAAAAATCCACGCTTATTGATCTATTGGCCTATGAAAAAATATTCTTAAAAAATCCACGCTTATTGATCTATTGGCCTATGAAAAAATATTCTTAAAAAATCCACGCTTATTGATCTATTGGCCTATGAAAAAATATTCTTAAAAAATCCACGCTTATTGATCTATTGGCCTATGAAAAATATTCTTAAAAATCCACGCTTATTGATCTATTGGCCTATGAAAAAATATTCTTAAAAAATCCACGCTTATTGATCTATTGGCCTATGAAAAAATATTCTTAAAAAATCCACGCTTATTGATCTATTGGCCTATGAAAAAATATTCTTAAAAAATCCACGCTTATTGATCTATTGGCCCCTGAAAAAATATTCTTAAAAAATCCACGCTTATTGATCTATTGGCCTATGAAAAAATATTCTTAAAAAATCCACGCTTATTGATCTATTGGCCTATGAAAAAATATTCTTAAAAAATCCACGCTTATTGATCTATTGGCCTATGAAAAAATATTCTTAAAAAATCCACGCTTATTGATCTATTGGCCTATGAAAAAATATTCTTAAAAAATCCACGCTTATTGATCTATTGGCCCCTGAAAAAATATTCTTAAAAAATCCACGCTTATTGATCTATTGGCCTATGAAAAAATATTCTTAAAAAATCCACGCTTATTGATCTATTGGCCTATGAAAAAATATTCTTAAAAAATCCACGCTTATTGATCTATTGGCCCCTGAAAAAATATTCTTAAAAAATCCACGCTTATTGATCTATTGGCCTATGAAAAAATATTCTTAAAAAATCCACGCTTATTGATCTATTGGCCTATGAAAAAATATTCTTAAAAAATCCACGCTTATTGATCTATTGGCCTATGAAAAATATTCTTAAAAATCCACGCTTATTGATCTATTGGCCTATGAAAAAATATTCTTAAAAAATCCACGCTTATTGATCTATTGGCCTATGAAAAAATATTCTTAAAAAATCCACGCTTATTGATCTATTGGCCTATGAAAAAATATTCTTAAAAAATCCACGCTTATTGATCTATTGGCCCCTGAAAAAATATTCTTAAAAAATCCACGCTTATTGATCTATTGGCCTATGAAAAAATATTCTTAAAAAATCCACGCTTATTGATCTATTGGCCTATGAAAAAATATTCTTAAAAATCCACGCTTATTGATCTATTGGCCTATGAAAAAATATTCTTAAAAAATCCACGCTTATTGATCTATTGGCCTATGAAAAAATATTCTTAAAAAATCCACGCTTATTGATCTATTGGCCCCTGAAAAAATATTCTTAAAAAATCCACGCTTATTGATCTATTGGCCTATGAAAAAATATTCTTAAAAAATCCACGCTTATTGATCTATTGGCCTATGAAAAAATATTCTTAAAAAATCCACGCTTATTGATCTATTGGCCTATGAAAAAATATTCTTAAAAAATCCACGCTTATTGATCTATTGGCCCCTGAAAAAATATTCTTAAAAAATCCACGCTTATTGATCTATTGGCCTATGAAAAAATATTCTTAAAAAATCCACGCTTATTGATCTATTGGCCTATGAAAAAATATTCTTAAAAAATCCACGCTTATTGATCTATTGGCCTATGAAAAAATATTCTTAAAAAATCCACGCTTATTGATCTATTGGCCCATGAAAAAATATTCTTAAAAAATCCACGCTTATTGATCTATTGGCCTATGAAAAAATATTCTTAAAAAATCCACGCTTATTGATCTATTGGCCTATGAAAAAATATTCTTAAAAAATCCACGCTTATTGATCTATTGGCCTATGAAAAAATATTCTTAAAAAATCCACGCTTATTGATCTATTGGCCTATGAAAAAATATTCTTAAAAAATCCACGCTTATTGATCTATTGGCCCCTGAAAAAATATTCTTAAAAAATCCACGCTTATTGATCTATTGGCCTATGAAAAAATATTCTTAAAAAATCCACGCTTATTGATCTATTGGCCTATGAAAAAATATTCTTAAAAAATCCACGCTTATTGATCTATTGGCCTATGAAAAAATATTCTTAAAAAATCCACGCTTATTGATCTATTGGCCTATGAAAAAATATTCTTAAAAAATCCACGCTTATTGATCTATTGGCCTATGAAAAAATATTCTTAAAAAATCCACGCTTATTGATCTATTGGCCTATGAAAAAATATTCTTAAAAAATCCACGCTTATTGATCTATTGGCCTATGAAAAAATATTCTTAAAAAATCCACGCTTATTGATCTATTGGCCTATGAAAAATATTCTTAAAAATCCACGCTTATTGATCTATTGGCCTATGAAAAAATATTCTTAAAAAATCCACGCTTATTGATCTATTGGCCTATGAAAAAATATTCTTAAAAAATCCACGCTTATTGATCTATTGGCCTATGAAAAAATATTCTTAAAAAATCCACGCTTATTGATCTATTGGCCTATGAAAAAATATTCTTAAAAAATCCACGCTTATTGATCTATTGGCCTATGAAAAAATATTCTTAAAAAATCCACGCTTATTGATCTATTGGCCTATGAAAAAATATTCTTAAAAAATCCACGCTTATTGATCTATTGGCCTATGAAAAATATTCTTAAAAATCCACGCTTATTGATCTATTGGCCTATGAAAAAATATTCTTAAAAAATCCACGCTTATTGATCTATTGGCCTATGAAAAAATATTCTTAAAAAATCCACGCTTATTGATCTATTGGCCTATGAAAAAATATTCTTAAAAAATCCACGCTTATTGATCTATTGGCCTATGAAAAATATTCTTAAAAATCCACGCTTATTGATCTATTGGCCTATGAAAAAATATTCTTAAAAAATCCACGCTTATTGATCTATTGGCCTATGAAAAAATATTCTTAAAAAATCCACGCTTATTGATCTATTGGCCTATGAAAAAATATTCTTAAAAAATCCACGCTTATTGATCTATTGGCCCCTGAAAAAATATTCTTAAAAAATCCACGCTTATTGATCTATTGGCCTATGAAAAAATATTCTTAAAAAATCCACGCTTATTGATCTATTGGCCTATGAAAAAATATTCTTAAAAAATCCACGCTTATTGATCTATTGGCCTATGAAAAAATATTCTTAAAAAATCCACGCTTATTGATCTATTGGCCCCTGAAAAAATATTCTTAAAAAATCCACGCTTATTGATCTATTGGCCTATGAAAAAATATTCTTAAAAAATCCACGCTTATTGATCTATTGGCCTATGAAAAAATATTCTTAAAAAATCCACGCTTATTGATCTATTGGCCCCTGAAAAAATATTCTTAAAAAATCCACGCTTATTGATCTATTGGCCTATGAAAAAATATTCTTAAAAAATCCACGCTTATTGATCTATTGGCCTATGAAAAAATATTCTTAAAAAATCCACGCTTATTGATCTATTGGCCTATGAAAAAATATTCTTAAAAAATCCACGCTTATTGATCTATTGGCCTATGAAAAAATATTCTTAAAAAATCCACGCTTATTGATCTATTGGCCTATGAAAAATATTCTTAAAAATCCACGCTTATTGATCTATTGGCCTATGAAAAAATATTCTTAAAAAATCCACGCTTATTGATCTATTGGCCTATGAAAAAATATTCTTAAAAAATCCACGCTTATTGATCTATTGGCCTATGAAAAAATATTCTTAAAAAATCCACGCTTATTGATCTATTGGCCCCTGAAAAAATATTCTTAAAAAATCCACGCTTATTGATCTATTGGCCTATGAAAAAATATTCTTAAAAAATCCACGCTTATTGATCTATTGGCCTATGAAAAAATATTCTTAAAAAATCCACGCTTATTGATCTATTGGCCTATGAAAAAATATTCTTAAAAAATCCACGCTTATTGATCTATTGGCCTATGAAAAAATATTCTTAAAAAATCCACGCTTATTGATCTATTGGCCTATGAAAAAATATTCTTAAAAAATCCACGCTTATTGATCTATTGGCCTATGAAAAAATATTCTTAAAAAATCCACGCTTATTGATCTATTGGCCTATGAAAAAATATTCTTAAAAAATCCACGCTTATTGATCTATTGGCCTATGAAAAAATATTCTTAAAAAATCCACGCTTATTGATCTATTGGCCTATGAAAAATATTCTTAAAAATCCACGCTTATTGATCTATTGGCCTATGAAAAAATATTCTTAAAAAATCCACGCTTATTGATCTATTGGCCTATGAAAAAATATTCTTAAAAAATCCACGCTTATTGATCTATTGGCCTATGAAAAAATATTCTTAAAAAATCCACGCTTATTGATCTATTGGCCTATGAAAAAATATTCTTAAAAAATCCACGCTTATTGATCTATTGGCCTATGAAAAATATTCTTAAAAATCCACGCTTATTGATCTATTGGCCTATGAAAAAATATTCTTAAAAAATCCACGCTTATTGATCTATTGGCCCCTGAAAAAATATTCTTAAAAAATCCACGCTTATTGATCTATTGGCCTATGAAAAAATATTCTTAAAAAATCCACGCTTATTGATCTATTGGCCTATGAAAAAATATTCTTAAAAAATCCACGCTTATTGATCTATTGGCCTATGAAAAAATATTCTTAAAAAATCCACGCTTATTGATCTATTGGCCTATGAAAAAATATTCTTAAAAAATCCACGCTTATTGATCTATTGGCCTATGAAAAAATATTCTTAAAAAATCCACGCTTATTGATCTATTGGCCTATGAAAAAATATTCTTAAAAAATCCACGCTTATTGATCTATTGGCCTATGAAAAAATATTCTTAAAAAATCCACGCTTATTGATCTATTGGCCTATGAAAAAATATTCTTAAAAAATCCACGCTTATTGATCTATTGGCCCCTGAAAAAATATTCTTAAAAAATCCACGCTTATTGATCTATTGGCCTATGAAAAAATATTCTTAAAAAATCCACGCTTATTGATCTATTGGCCTATGAAAAAATATTCTTAAAAAATCCACGCTTATTGATCTGTAGGCCCCTGAAAAAATATTCTTAATAAATCCACGCTTATTGATCTATTGGCCCCTGAAAAAATATTCTTAATAAATACACGCTTATTAATCTATTGGCCCCTGAAAAAATATTCTTAATAAATCCACGCTTATTGATCTATTGGCCCCTGAAAAAATATTCTTAATAAATCCACGCTTATTGATCTATTGGCCTATGACAAAATATTCTTAAAAAATCCACGCTTATCGATCTATTGGCCCCTGAAAAAATATTCTTAATAAATCCACGCTTATTGATCTATTGGCCTCTGAAAAAATATTCTTAAAAAATCCACGCTTATTGATCTATTGGCCTATGAAAAAATATTCTTAAAAAATCCAGGCTTATCGATCTATTGGCCTATGAAAAAATATTCTTAAAAAATCCACGCTTATTGATCTATTGGCCCCTGAAAAAATATTCTTAAAAAATCCACGCTTATTGATCTATTGGCCCCTGAAAAAATATTCTTAAAAAATCCACGCTTATTGATCTATTGGCCTATGAAAAAATATTCTTAAAAAATCCACGCTTATTGATCTATTGGCCCCTGAAAAAATATTCTTAAAAAATCCACGCTTATTGATCTATTGGCCTATGAAAAAATATTCTTAAAAAATCCACGCTTATTGATCTATTGGCCTATGAAAAAATATTCTTAAAAAATCCACGGTTATCGATCTATTGGCCTATGAAAAAATATTCTTAAAAAATCCAGGCTTATCGATCTATTGGCCCCTGAAAAAATATTCTTAATAAATCCACGCTTATTTATCTATTGGCCTCTGAAAAAATATTCTTAAAAAATCCACGCTTATTGATCTATTGGCCTCTGAAAAAATATTCTTAAAAAATCCACGCTTATTGATCTATTGGCCTATGAAAAAATATTCTTAAAAAATCCACGCTTATCGATCTATTGGCCCCTGAAAAAATATTCTTAATAAATCCACGCTTATTGATCTATTGGCCCCTGAAAAAATATTCTTAAAAAATCCACGCTTATTGTTCTATTGGCCCCTGAAAAAATATTCTTAAAAAATCCACGCTTATTGATCTATTGGCCTATGAAGAAATATTCTTAAAAAATCAACGCTTATTGATCTATTGGCCTATGAAAAAATATTCTTAAAAAATCCACGCTTATTGATCTATTGGCCTATGAAAAAATATTCTTAAAAAATCCACGCTTATTGATCTATTGGCATATGAAAAAATATTCTTAAAAAATCCACGCTTATTGATCTATTGGCCTATGAAAAAATATTCTTAAAAAATCCACGCTTATTGATCTATTGGCATATGAAAAAATATTCTTAAAAAATCCACGCTTATTGATCTATTGGCCTATGAAAAAATATTCTTAAAAAATCCACTCTTATTGATCTATTGGCCTATGAAAAAATATTCTTAAAAAATCCACGCTTATTGATCTATTGGCCTATGAAAAAATATTCTTAAAAAATCCACGCTTATTGATCTATTGGCCTATGAAAAAATATTCTTAAAAAATCCACGCCTATTGATCTATTGGCCTATGAAAAAATATTCTTAAAAAATCCACGCTTATTGATCTATTGGCCTATGAAAAAATATTCTTAAAAAATCCACGCTTATTGATCTATTGGCCTATGAAAAAATATTCTTAAAAAATCCACGCTTATTGATCTATTGGCCTATGAAAAAATATTCTTAAAAAATCCACGCTTATTGATCTATTGGCCCCTGAAAAAATATTCTTAAAAAATCCACGCTTATTGATCTATTGGCATATGAAAAAAATATTCTTAAAAAAGCCACGCTTATTGATCTATTGGCATATGAAAAAAATATTCTTAAAAAATCCACGCTTATTGATCTATTGGCATATGAAAAAATATTCTTGAAAAATCCACGCTTATTGATCTATTGGCCTATGAAAAAATATTCTTAAAAAATCCACGCTTATTGATCTATTGGCCTATGAAAAAATATTCTTAAAAAATCCACGCTTATTGATCTATTGGCCCCTGAAAAAATATTGTTAAAAAATCCACGCTTATTGATCTATTGGCCCCTGAAAAAATATTCTTAATAAATCCACGCTTATTGATCTATTGACCCCTGAAAAAATATTCTTAAAAAATCCACGCTTATTGATCTATTGGCTCCTAAAAAATATTCTTAAAAAATCCACGCTTATTAATCTATTGGCCCCTGAAAAAATATTCTTAAAAAATCCACGCTTATTGATCTATTGGCCTATGAAAAAATATTCTTAAAAAATCCACGCTTATTGATCTATTGGCCTATGAAAAAATATTCTTAAAAAATCCACGCTTATTGATCTATTGGCCTATGAAAAAATATTCTTAAAAAATCCACGCTTATTGATCTATTGGCCCCTGAAAAAATATTCTTAAAAAATCCACGCTTATTGATCTATTGGCATATGAAAAAAATATTCTTAAAAAAGCCACGCTTATTGATCTATTGGCATATGAAAAAAATATTCTTAAAAAATCCACGCTTATTGATCTATTGGCATATGAAAAAATATTCTTGAAAAATCCACGCTTATTGATCTATTGGCCTATGAAAAAATATTCTTAAAAAATCCACGCTTATTGATCTATTGGCCCCTGAAAAAATATTCTTAAAAAATCCACGCTTATTGATCTATTGGCCCCTGAAAAAATATTCTTAAAAAATCCACGCTTATTGATCTATTGGCCTATGAAAAAATATTCTTAAAAAATCCACGCTTATTGATCTATTGGCATATGAAAAAAATATTCTTAAAAAAGCCACGCTTATTGATCTATTGGCATATGAAAAAAATATTCTTAAAAAATCCACGCTTATTGATCTATTGGCATATGAAAAAATATTCTTAAAAAATCCACGCTTATTGGTTTATTTGCCCCTGAAAAAATATTCTTAAAAAATCCACGCTTATTGGTTTATTTGCCCCTGAAAAAATATTCTTAAAAAATCCACGCTTATTGGTTTATTTGCCCCTGAAAAAATATTCTTAAAATATCCACGCTTATTGGTTCATTTGCCCCTGAAAAAATATTCTTAAAAAATCCACGCTTATTGGTTTATTTGCCCCTGAAAAAATATTCTTAAAAAATCCACGCTTATTGATCTATTGGCCTATGAAAAAATATTCTTAAAAAATCCACGCTTATTGATCTATTGGCCCCTGAAAAAATATTCTCAATAAATCCACGCTTATTGATCTATTGGCCCCTGAAAAAATATTCTTAAAAAATCCACGCTTATTGATCTATTGGCCCCTGAAAAAAATTCTTATAAAATCCACGCTTATTGATCTATTGGTCCCTGAAAAAATATTCTTAAAAAATCCACGCTTATTGATCTATAGGCCTATGAAAAAATATTCTTAAAAAATCCACGCTTGTTGATCTATTGGTCCCTGAAAAAATATTCTTAAAAAATCCACGCTTGTTGATCTATTGGTCCCTGAAAAAATATTCTTAAAAAATCCACGCTTGTTGATCTATTGGTCCCTGAAAAAATATTCTTAAAAAATCCACGCTTGTTGATCTATTGGTCCCTGAAAAAATATTCTTAAAAAATCCACGCTTATTGATCTATTGGCCTATGAAAAAATATTCTTAAAAAAATCAACTCTTATTGATCTATTGGCCCCTGAAAAAATATTCTTATAAAATCCACGCTTATTGATCTATTGGTCCCTGAAAAAATATTCTTATAAAATCCACGCTTATTGATCTATTGGTCCCTGAAAAAATATTCTTATAAAATCCACGCTTATTGATCTATTGGTCCCTGAAAAAATATTCTTAAAAAATCCACGCTTATTGGTTTATTTGCCCCTGAAAAAATATTCTTAAAAAATCCACGCTTATTGATCTATTGGTCCCTGAAAAAATATTCTTAAAAAATCCACGCTTATTGGTTTATTTGCCCCTGAAAAAATATTCTTAAAAAATCCACGCTTATTGATCTATTGGCCTATGAAAAAATATTCTTAAAAAATCCACGCCTATTGATCTATTGGCCTATGAAAAAATATTCTTAAAAAATCCACGCTTATTGATCTATTGGCCTATGAAAAAATATTCTTAAAAAATCCACGCTTATTGATCTATTGGCCTATGAAAAAATATTCTTAAAAAATCCACGCTTATTGATCTATTGGCCCCTGAAAAAATATTCTTAAAAAATCCACGCTTATTGATCTATTGGCATATGAAAAAAATATTCTTAAAAAAGCCACGCTTATTGATCTATTGGCATATGAAAAAAATATTCTTAAAAATCCACGCTTATTGATCTATTGGCATATGAAAAAATATTCTTGAAAAATCCACGCTTATTGATCTATTGGCCTATGAAAAAATATTCTTAAAAAATCCACGCTTATTGATCTATTGGCCCCTGAAAAAATATTCTTAAAAAATCCACGCTTATTGATCTATTGGCCCCTGAAAAAATATTCTTAAAAAATCCACGCTTATTGATCTATTGGCCCCTGAAAAAATATTCTTAAAAAATCCACGCTTATTGATCTATTGGCCTATGAAAAAATATTCTTAAAAAATCCACGCTTATTGATCTATTGGCATATGAAAAAAATATTCTTAAAAAAGCCACGCTTATTGATCTATTGGCATATGAAAAAAATATTCTTAAAAAATCCACGCTTATTGATCTATTGGCATATGAAAAAATATTCTTAAAAAATCCACGCTTATTGGTTTATTTGCCCCTGAAAAAATATTCTTAAAAAATCCACGCTTATTGGTTTATTTGCCCCTGAAAAAATATTCTTAAAAAATCCACGCTTATTGGTTCATTTGCCCCTGAAAAAATATTCTTAAAAAATCCGCGCTTATTGGTTTATTTGCCCCTGAAAAAATATTCTTAAAAAATCCACGCTTATTGATCTATTGGCCTATGAAAAAATATTCTTAAAAAATCCACGCTTATTGATCTATTGGCCCCTGAAAAAATATTCTTAATAAATCCACGCTTATTGATCTATTGGCCCCTGAAAAAATATTCTTAAAAAATCCACGCTTATTGATCTATTGGCCCCTGAAAAAAATTCTTATAAAATCCACGCTTATTGATCTATTGGTCCCTGAAAAAATATTCTTAAAAAATCCACGCTTATTGATCTATAGGCCTATGAAAAAATATTCTTAAAAAATCCACGCTTGTTGATCTATTGGTCCCTGAAAAAATATTCTTAAAAAATCCACGCTTGTTGATCTATTGGTCCCTGAAAAAATATTCTTAAAAAATCCACGCTTATTGATCTATTGGTCCCTGAAAAAATATTCTTAAAAAATCCACGCTTATTGATCTATTGGCCTATGAAAAAATATTCTTAAAAAAATCAACTCTTATTGATCTATTGGCCCCTGAAAAAATATTCTTATAAAATCCACGCTTATTGATCTATTGGTCCCTGAAAAAATATTCTTATAAAATCCACGCTTATTGATCTATTGGTCCCTGAAAAAATATTCTTAAAAAATCCACGCTTATTGATCTATTGGCCTATGAAAAAATATTCTTAAAAAATCCACGCTTATTGATCTATTGGCCTATGAAAAAATATTCTTAAAAAATCCACGCTTATTGATCTATTGGCCTATGAAAAAATATTCTTAAAAAATCCACGCTTATTGATCTATTGGCCCCTGAAAAAATATTCTTATAAAATCCACGCTTATTGATCTATTGGTCCCTGAAAAAATATTTTTAAAAAATCCACGCTTATTGATCTATTGGCCTATGAAAAAATATTCTTAAAAAATCCACGCTTATTGATCTATTGGCCTATGAAAAAATATTCTTAAAAAATCCACGCTTATTGATCTATTGGCCTATGAAAAAATATTCTTAAAAAATCCACGCTTATTGATCTATTGGCCCCTGAAAAAATATTCTTATAAAATCCACGCTTATTGATCTATTGGTCCCTGAAAAAATATTTTTAAAAAATCCACGCCTATTGATCTATTGGCCTATGAAAAAATATTCTTAAAAAATCCACGCTTATTGATCTATTGGCCCCTGAAAAAATATTCTTATAAAATCCACGCTTATTGATTTATTGGTCCCTGAAAAAATATTTTTAAAAAATCCACGCTTATTGATCTATTGGCCTATGAAAAAATATTCTTAAAAAATCCACGCTTATTGATCTATTGGCCCCTGAAAAAATATTCTTATAAAATCCAAGCTTATTGATCTATTGGTCCCTGAAAAAATATTTTTAAAAAATCCACGCTTATTGATCTATTGGTCCCTGAAAAAATATTCTTAAAAAATCCCCGCTTATTGATCTATTGGCCCCTGAAAAAATATTCTTAAAAAATCCACGCTTATTGATCTATTGGCCCCTGAAAAAATATTCTTATTGATCTATTGGTCCCTGAAAAAATATTCTTAAAATATCCACGCTTATTGATCTATTGGCCTAAGAAAAAATATTCTTAAAAAATCCACGCTTATTGATCTATTGGTCCCTGAAAAAATATTCTTAAAAAATCAATGCTTATTGATCTATCGGCCCCAGGGAATATATTCTAAAAATATTTTTAAAAAATTCAAGGTTATTGATCTCTTGGCCCCAAAAAATTAGTCGTTAAAAAACCCTAGCCCAAGGAAACCAACCCACCGTTGTAAAATAATTCCAAATCCCTTGATTTTTTTTAATCCTTTTTTATTTGAAATTTATAAAATAATACTAAAAAATATTAAATACGATCGACTGATTGTTTGATTGGTTCTTGGGTATTTTTGTTTTTTGATTGTTTATATGTTTTTAATGTATATGTGTAATTTATTCATTTACAGTACAAGTGTGGGCAGGGGAGTGACAGGTGGATGTATTTATGTGTGTGTTTAAGTGTAAGACAACGTACAATTTATTTATTGCTTAAAAATGAATTTAATATTTTTTATACTTTATAAAATAATGCAAATATTCTCTTAAATCAGTTAAGTTAATGTATTTTTAAATTAAATAAATTATCGTTTATTTTTGTTTTATTTTAAAGCTTTACTAAACTCAAAGAAAAAACAATTAATTTTACAAGGAAAACAAATAAGAAATGTTATTGTGATTCTACAAAAGACTATCCAAACAAAAAATAGAAATGAAACCAAATAAAATAAATTTACAAAATTTCTGAACAATTTTCTTAATAACTAACAATGATTTGATATATTTTTTGTTTATTTAAAGAGATTCGAATTTAAAAGCGCATTTCACATTCCTTCAACAGCTCGAATTCACATCGAGTCGCTTTAAGTTTTCTTTCTTTTTCAATTTTTCGTGGGTGAGAGGTAAGTGCTGGATGGACACCACTAAACACAAAATGCTTTCCTTTATTTGATTAATTTCACTAGCAATGCTGTCAACGCCAATAGTGTCCCATAAGGCATTAGACCAGATACTCCATTGCAACCATCCGAATTGCACGTCTCACAGAATACGGTCTTAATGTAAGATGAAGTGGTATCACGGGCACATTTATCTGCTGGATCATCAATGTCTTCATAGAAACAGGAACGTGATATGACGCGCTTGCCATAAACTGAAAATGAAATAGATAGGAGACAAGAGGAGAATTCAGTATTTTGTAATCAGAAATCAAATGGGAGGTTATAAATCATGCAATTGACAAAAGGGGACAATATATGAAGTGGGTGGTATCCCAGTTTGTGGTCGAAGCAAATAAGAATTAATCTGTCAGTGATACCCATACATATGTAGGTAAGATTTTTTCATTCCAAATATGTAACGTATGTTAAGCGAAATCCTAGCAAAATTCCTAAAATATATGTATCTAAAACAAATACACAATTTGTTATGATGGAAACTAAACAAAATTTTGTGCTTATAAATATTATTCCATGAATTAGTTGCAAATTTAATTTTGCGTGGGTTATCTGTTTAGCTTTTAAAAAACAATAAATTAAAACTATTTTCGAAATCGTTTAATGTATTTTGTTTCCAACATTTTTATACAATCGCAACAAAGTCATTAGAATTTATTTGATTGGTGAGTTGTAATACCATTTTAAAATGCCACTTAATGCCGCTGCCGCCATCAAACTGATCGAAAAATGGCGGCAGTTCTAAAGTATATTTCTCAATTTGTTGCATAAATAACATTGGCAAAAATATGGGTATAAATTTGAAACAAATTGTAAATGCTGACATTTCAACAAGTCATAAACAATTTTGTTGTAGTTAGCATATTTATTGTAAGTGGTTTCGTTTTTTTTAATTACAAAACATGGTAATCGCAAAAACACATCATAAAATATGAATAATTGTAATAAAAATAAATATTTGTTAATTTTCATTTTCAGATTACTAATGGCGATATAATATTCCAGACAATAAAATATAATACATAAAATATATTATATAAAATATGAAACATAAAAAATAAAATATGAAATAAAAAAATATTACTTGTAAAATATAAAATATATAGTACAAAATATAAAATAATAAATATAAAATATAACATGTAAAATTGTTTCTGTTAAAATTTAAATAAATGCTGAAATATATTAAAAAAATACAAAATTTAAAATAAAAAAATAATATGCATCTATATATATAAATATATACAATATAATATAAAAAATATAAAATAAAAAAAATAATATATATAAAAATAGAAAATCTATATAAATTAAAATCAAATTTCGTTCGTTGGTAATGGCATCAGTTGAGAACGGCTTAACCGATAGGGATAGTTTTTTTTGTGAAGTTTTCGTCATAATCTAACTTATCTTTTTATGCAAAGAAAATTTGACCAAGCCCACTTTTACGCCCACTTTTTTCACATTTTAAATTTTAATCTTTTCTACAAAAACTACTGGAATGGGAATGTACAGCGATGGCACCCGGTGAAAATAGGCTTTTGTTGAATTTCGGAAGGGGCGGGGTACTTCCCCTATACCCTATTTCTTTAAAAATGCTATATTAACAATAATTACGAATGCATCGATTTGGAAATTAATTTGCGAGACAATTGTGGTTGTGTCTCCGACTTTACCCATTTTTTTGGGAACAAAATTCTTGAGCACGCCCACTTTTTAAAATATGTTACATCTATAAAACTACTGCATCGATTTTCCTAAAATTTTCAGAGAATGTACAGGGATGTCCCTCGTTTAAAATAGGATGCATATTTTCTTGAATTTCGAAGGGGGCGGGGAACTTCCCTTTATCATATTTAAAAAATCCATATCCAAAAAAGCCATATCTTCATGAATAAATACCAAATGCCGTCATAACTTAACTTAGGTTTTTATGGAAAGAACATTTTACCACGCCCACCTTTTTCAATTTTCAATTCAATTTTTTTTTACAAAAACTAATGAACTGATTTGCCTAAAATTGTCAGGGAAAATACAGGGATGTCCCATCGAAATTAGGTTAAAATTTAAAATTTAAAATTTAAAATTTAAAATTTAAAATTTAAAATTTAAAATTTAAAATTTAAAATTTAAAATTTAAAATTTAAAATTTAAAATTTAAAATTTAAAATTTAAAATTTAAAATTTAAAATTTAAAATTTAAAATTTAAAATTTAAAATTTAAAATTTAACATTTAAAATTTAAAATTTAAAATTTAAAATTTAAAATTTAAAATTTAAAACTTAAAATTTAAAATTTAAAATTTAAAATTTAAAGTTTAAAATTTAAAATTTAAAATTTTAAATTTACTCAGTTTGGAATAAATTTTAATTAAGAGTCTAAAAGTTTAACAAATAATTTCTACCTATAATATCTAATTTTGTAACGTCATTTTCTTAACAAAGTATTTTATTCAGATATCTAGTTTGTTCTAGGACTTACAATAAAATTTTGTGTAGAATATTTCTTCTTTTCACACCTTTCGTCTAGAACTAAATTTCATGTTACTTTCATGCATCAACTCGAAAAAAGAACAAAACAAATTTATTACAAAAAAATATTTAGGTGTTTTGTTGGCAAATTTGATGTATATATTTTCTTGATATATATTGCAAAAACATATTTCATTTATTCGGCGACTTATATTGAAATTTGATGGAGATTATTTTTGTCTTTGACGTCTTCTATCTAGAATGAAGTTTTGTGGGACAAAACATAATAAGCTCAGATAAAGTACAACATTAACCCTAAAACGTGATTTTACTTTTGGCAGATTCCTGGCGTTTAGGTACGATTTAGAGTTTTAGTGTATTCGGGAACTTATAGTAAAATTTTATGACAAATAATTTTGTAGAATATTTTGATCTGATACGATCACGTTTTAAAGGAGTTATTAAACGTTTTTGAAAAAAGGGTCCAAAAAGACCCCTTTTGTGACTCGCATGAGGGTTAATTTTTTCATAAAAAGATACCCCGCATTGTTGTCAGCAATATTGCCAAAGACACTTTATACCTAAAATGCAAGGATTCCAAGGAATCTGATGTTGAATATTTTAAAACCTGTAAAAATGGGCGCAAGTTGTCACGCCTATTTAGGTTACTTCCCGACGTAAACTTAACTTTCAAAACGCCGATACACGTGTCTTCTTTTTTTCAGTCCTCTTTCATAATCTGGTCGAATTATCTTGTAATTATTTTTTGTGTTGTACAGTGTAATTAAAGTAATTTTCTATTTTACATCTGGAGATTCCATTGTATTAGGACCCGATTTATAGTCAATTCGATTCGAAAATCTAGAGTTATCAATACTAGATACATAAATTGTTGATAGATTACTAAGGCGTACACGGAAATCAAAAACGACGGGTCAGCAAAGCGGAACCGGGTCAGCTAGTATTATATAACATATAAAATATAAAACATCTATATATATAAAAGAGCTTGGTGATGAGTGAGTGAGTGACTGACAGATCATCGCCCAGACGAAACGGCTGAAGCTAGAAGCTTGAAATTTTGAGTGTGGATTGTTGTTAGTGTGTAGGGGTGAGATAAGGCTGGGTTTTCGGAAATTCGAACTAGAAGGGTACAAAAAGTACTAAATATGGTACCCTTTGTATTAGGCAAACGGGAAGAGCTACAATTCTACCAAAGGGTTTTTTTGGAAATTCGACCTATAAGTGTACGAAAAGTAGTAAAAGTTATTAAATTTAGTACCAATTTTATATTTTGCAAGGCTATAGCTAGAACCTTGGAATTTGGTATGGAAATCAAGGTTGGGAAGTGGTGTTTATAAAAGGAAATTGTTTTGGAAATTCGTACTCATGTGTACAAAACTACTAAATGGTACTACATTTGGTACAATTTTGATTTTGAAGAACGGATGGAGTTGGAAGTGAAGTGTATCCATGAAGTGTAGGATTGAGATATGGAGGTATTTTTGAAAATTCGTACTTAATATGTACTAAATTTTGTACTATTTGGATTTCATTGAACGGATAGAGATAGAATTCTGAAATTTGGAAACAGCTTACTGTTGGAGTATAGGATTGAGGTAGTTTTGGAAATTCGTATTTATTGCATGCGAATAGTACTAAATGGTACTAATTTGGTTTTGGGTGAACGGATAGAGGTGGAATCCTGAAATTTACTGTTGGAGTGGAGGATTCAGGTATGGAGGTATTTGTAGAAATTCGTACTAAAAAGATACTAAATTTGATAATATTTGGATTTGATTGAACGGATAGAGATGGAATTCTGAAATTTGGAAATAAGATTACTCTTTGAGTGTAGGATTGAGGTAGTTTTGGAAATCCGTACTTATTGCGTACGAAAAGTACTAAATGGTACTAAATTTAGTACAAGTTAGTTTTGGGTGATCGTATAGAATTGGGATCCTGAAATTTGGAATAATGATAACTGTTGAGTGTACGATATGTGTACCAGCTGGTACTAAATTTGGTACAATTTATATTTTGGTAAATAGATAGAGCTGGAATCGTGAAATTTGGAATTATTATTACTGTTGCGTGGAAGATAGACAGAAAGTACTAAATTTGGTACGATTTGGATTTGGATGAATGGATGGAGCTGGAATCGTGATATTTGGAATAATGATTACTGTTGCGTGGATGATTGAGACAGATTTCGGAAATTTATACTTATGTGTACGAAGTAGTAAATGGTACTAAATTTGGTACAATTTAGATTTGGTGAACACATCGAGCTAAAATCCTGAAATATAGAATTAAGATTACTGTTGGAGTGGAGGATTTTGATAGTTATTGAAATTCGTACCTTAATAAGTGGTTCTAAGTTTGGTATATGAATGTAGGTGGAATTCTGTTGTATTACAGTTGCTGTTGGTGTGTAGGGTTGAAATATGGAGGTTGTTGTTGGTGGATATACGTACCAAAAGTGAACGTAAATTACTAAATGCCACAGAATTTGGTTCAAATTGTTATTGTGTAAAGGCAAGTCATATTTATATAAGGTAGCTGGGTCAATTACAACAACTAACCAATTTACAAGAACAACATTGTTGTTATTGAAAGTTTAATGTCAAAGAAAATATTGAATAATAGGGTCGTTCTAAAAATTTTCTCAGGAAAAACATAAATACATTTTGAAAATCCTCAAAAATTGAACAAATTTGAAAAAAAATATGTTAATATATAGCATTCAGAACTGTCGTAGGTCATTTTTATTATACGTTTAGGATGAAAAGAAGTATTTTATGGTACCAAATTTTGAAGTTTCAAATTTCATGAGTAGACCCTATTACATTTTGATTAGGGTTGGTGTTTAGATAAGGAGTTTTTGAAATGCATACAAATTATGAAATTAGGCATGGAGGTCGCTAATGATTGAATTATTGAGTTTGTGTTTTAAATACGAAACGTACAGAATGGTACTACATTTGGTGTTGGGTGAAGCTGGAATTATACAATTAGTGTGCGAAGAGTACGAAGGTGTAGCAAATTTGGTATGAGGCTAAGGAATAGAAGTGGAATTCGGATTTATTATTTTTTGTCAGGTTCACTGTTAGAGGAGGTAGTACAAAAAGTGCACTAGAAATATTAAATAATACCAAATATTGAAGCATTGGTATTGAGTGAACCGATAAATGTCATGATGTTTTGTCATGAGGATCACTGTTCAGATTGGATCAGAATATTTATGAAAATCCGCCTATAAAATGTGTGAAATTTTTCTACTTGTACTATTGATTTCATGTTAACAGGAAGGTGGTTTCTATATAATGCACTGAAATTTGAAAACGTGGATCTATGCAGCTATTGCTTTACAAGAGAACAAAAACGCCTAAATTGAAATGTCTCAAAAAATTAACTCTTATATAGAGGCCATCCATTTCAAAGTGTGCGCAAACAGTAACATTTTTTGAATATGGATTTTCTCCATTTTGATATAACAAATTCCGAAATTACAGCTACTACTTCAATAATACTCTGTTGATGTGTAGGGGTGCGATAAGATCCTTTTTTGGAAATTCGAACTAAAGGTATACGAACAGTACTAAAATGAAATTAAATATCAATTAAATTAGGTATTACTAGTACATCAAAAATTTCAGTGTCCACTATTTTCATATTAAATATTGTTTATTTGTATGTTATTCCATTTCCGCATACGAAGTAGCGGGCATTTTGCTAGTAAAATATTAAATGGAAAATATTAAATATTAAATAATAAATATAACATATAAAATATACAAGATAAAGAAAATAAAATACGACTTTCCTTTCCTCATTTGCAAAAGTATCTTCGACCATTCATCCTACCCCGAAAGATTTATTAATTATTATTATTATTTTGTTATGTTTATTTTATTATTAATATTTATTTTTTGAAAACGATTTTGTCCTCAATGGCAAAAATTAAAAAGATTTTTTTATTTGTTTTATTGTATTCTATAACTGTTGTTCATATTGAAATTATATGAAATGTATCTATTTAACTGTGATTGTGTGTTCGAGTCAAGATTTGATTTAAAAGTTGTTGAATGTTGTTTATTATTGAGTTATTGTTGCATACTCGAAAAATCCAAGAACAAGCAAATATACAACACTGTGGTTTGAATTGAAAAAATAAATATTTTAAATCAATAGACAGAAGTCAGGAGTGCCTGAAATGCCCGCCATGGCAATTTCAAATTACTTTTAAAAATTCCCTTTAAATTTAGATAAGGGAACATTAGCCAATTTTCACCTGTTTAAGTTTCTATTTAAAACCACTGTTAATCAACGCAGACGCCACAATTGGACAGACACGCTACAACTGGATAGATAGAGGCAGACAGACAGTCAGTCATACATGCGCACACACTTCACATTGCAAGATAAACCTTGAACCTATTCTAAAATGAAGTTTTATACGACTTTTCGTCGTCTATTATAGCCAATGCAATTCGGCAGCGTTTGCACGCAATAGGCCACCGCCGATCGAATGGAAAACCATAAAAATAACATTTGCTGCCTATTTCTATTTCTCCTCCATTCTCTTGACTTAATAGAAATCGTATAGAACAATTCCAACAAATCACAGCACCCCATAAGACGCACACTCAAACACAACTTATGTGGAGGGAAGGCGGAGGCTTGAAAGTAGTTTTTGGCTAAAATAAATAATAACAACCAACAACAGCAATAATAACTTTATTTGCAAATGTTGACAATGTTAATTGTGTGGAATTGCGAAAAACAAAAAGAAAAAGTACAAAATTTGGTTAGGGGAGACCACTTTTCGAAAAAGGCTACTATTTTCAGTTAATTGCTGATCATAAAAATTATATGAAAGGATCATGATTTCGTTGGGAAGCCTTGCTGTAAAGATTTGAATATTTAATTAGGGTCATATACGTTACCACCCACAAATTTAAAATCCTTAAAAGTAATAAGCCAAGTCATACCTTGGCAAAAACTCGTACTGAGAATAAAGATTAACAAAAGCAGAGATAAATTCCTCTGATGTTACGATCCGATAATACGGTCGGCCCTGCCCGTCTATAGCCCTCTTTTACTGGTTTTGTCTATGGTTGATTTCAATTCTATGGAAACACAAATGCAGTTGGCTCTTTTCTCAAATCCATTTTCAATCAATAATTGATTTACGAATTCCAAATCTTTGTTATGCCTCCCTCAATCCCACCCCCCAAAACAAAAGGTTAAACAGGTGAAGACAATTTGCATTTACATGATTGGTACTGAGATCGTGATATGCTCACATATCTGTCAATTGCTTGTTAAAGTCACAGGGCATAACTGATATGGGTTGAGTCCGTCTGTCTGTCTAGCCGCCGTGTCTGGTTTCGGTGATGTGGGCGCTGCTCAAAATCAAGCAATTTTGACACAATTGTTAGGCACGCACTTGTTAAATGCAAATTTTATGAAAAATAACAGCAACGACAACAACAACAAAACTAAACAAATTCCAATCAAATGAAAAATTGGAAACTAACCAAAAACCAAACAATTGGGATCACAATGGCAAACACTACCAATTGGCAGCAAAATAAAATTCCAACACCCGCTCAGTCGGAGTCAATTGTTGCGGAAAGAGGTATAAATTGTAGCAAATTAGCGCCACATGGGACTCGTGGTGCAGCATGGGGCACTCTATGCATTCTAACACCGATATCGCCGCCAACTGTTTCCAGTGTCACGGCACTCATTTGTATGCACCATTTGGGATTCAAACATACCTAGGTGTGACCCCAGATTTACCGCGAAAGAGAAAAACACACCCGCCATACAAACATATATTAAAGAAAAAGAGGGTGGAGGAGGCGGTGGAATTTTGAAGCTTTGATTTAGTTTCATACAAACTCACATGTTGCATTTTCCACCCAATTGAAAAGAAAAAAAAATGATGCAAATGAAAAGAGGCTGTTGCGACCGACTGCAGTCAGTGGTTGGTTGCTCGTTATTCAAAACCTCTTGAATTTTGCACGGGCAATAAATTTAAATAATGCTGACATTACAGGCAACTGTGTATTTAGCTAGCCGGATAGTTAGCCTTAGGCTATGTTCATTGCAGTCGAGACGAAGACAGTAGTGGTGGCGGTGCTTGGATTCAATTTCAAAAATTCCATAAATGAACATTTATTTAAAATTTTTGTTTGTCATTGTGGCAATAAATCGGAAAACTGATATCCAATCACAAATCATTGCAAGTCGATGCCAATTAACAAATAATTGGAGCATAACGGCATGGAGAGTTGTAGAGTTAGTGGCTAGTAATGTGGAGGATGAACTTTTAAGGCTACAAATGAGCATTAACAGTGAAAAGCCTAGAAGTTGCAGTTGATCTATTTACGCTAGGGTTTCAGGGTGCTCAATATTTATCTAAATTAGTATTTGTGATAAAACTAATAATAAAGCAAGTAAGGACGACGTTAAATTCGGAAGGGCCGAACTTTTTACATCCTCCAACACCACTGTATTGAAGTAAATTTGAACAATTAGTAACTATAAAGCTCTTTCTCTACTTTAAGTGTAATTCATTGGAGGAGAATGATATCTTAACTGATGATAATAACTTCATACTGAAATTTTTTGTGTGGAGGTTTTCTACCCATTGAGATTCCAAAATACCAGTTTACATCCACTTCAGAAGAAAAATGTTGCAGCACTCTTTAAAAGAGATCATCGTTGTCCTTTCTATCCTCTGACTAAACACAATACCACATTACAGCAATATCGGATCGAAAATTTGACAAAACCCCTTCGAAACACCTAAAGATGGACATCGGTAGGAAAATGTGACCAATATCTTCAAAAAAACAAGTATGAAAGTATCAGTCAGTAGTGCTGACGGAGATATACCCTCAGCCCCTGATCAAAAAATACATTGATTTTGTATCACAAGGTTGATTCAAAATACGTGAAATGTGTAGGTGCCGTAATTTGGGGCTATAACAAAAATTTTTAGTGAGCAAACTTCTGATAGATGACTCGGAATATTAAATTATGTTAACCTAAGTTTGCACATATGACCGTTGTCCTGCCCATGACTTTAAAATTATTCTAGGCGATTTTAATGCCAAAATTGGAAAGGAGAATATCTTTGGCCCAACCGTCGCACAGTGGTCGAAACCACTGATCTAGCGGCGCGAAATTAATAACTTGGAAACGAATGAAGATATCTTTCTGAAATTTTGCACAAACTCAATCTGTGTCTGTGGGTAATTATGGACTAAATATGAACAACATAGGCAAATATTTTGGTATAGCCCCCATATAACGGTACCTCCTGATATTCGATATTTTGAGGATTTAAGCCACCTTTTCCTTCCAAATTAGTTGTAATTTGGTACTTAGGGTTCCTAGTAATCACTAAACCTTTCCACCAAAAATTTTGGACATAGGTCCACGTTTGGGTATAGGCCCCTTTTAAGGTACCTCCAGACTTTCAGTAGTTTGGGGATTTAAAGCTACATTTTCCGACCAAATTAGGTGTAATTTGGTATTTGGGGTTCCCAGTGGACACAAAAATTCTTCACCAAAAATTGCGAACATAGGTCTACATTTTGATATAGCCCCCATATAACCGTACCGACAGATTTTGGGTATTTTGAGGATTTAAGCTATTTTTCAAGACCATTTATCAGCAAGATTTGCAGCTATTTGCAGCTAAATTTTGGTTATTCGGAATCTAGGGATTCCAATTTAATTATTAAAAAAATAACTGGACCGAACCTCGGTGGACCTTTGTACTTACGCTCCATCCAACAAAAGTATATTGCACTAAAAACATACAAAAAATAATAATTTTTGAAAATTTATTGCTTTATAGCTATGTAACTTCAGGCCCCAAACATTTTATTTTAATTTAACTTAAACCCTCCCCTATCAATAAAAAATAAACTTTGTTTAGTTTTATTACGAATTTATTTAACAATTAAACAAATATGAGATCAGGTTTTTAGCAACAATTTTATTAAAATCTGATCCGTCAAAATTTCTTGCACTTGACACTGAATAACTGAGTGAATATTTACAACAACAAAAAAGTAAAAAACAAAATCTTAGTCAGCAGAGTGTCTGTAATCGATATAATGGAAAACATTTCGCAATTTTATACTTTGATTTTTTGACTTTCGCGCCGCTAGATCAATGATTTCGTCCTCTGTGCGTCGGGAAATTCAGTCTCCATAGTGAAACATCTAAGAATAGAATGAGGCTGATAGACATCACAGCGGCAAAAAACATGGTAGTTAGCAGTAAAAGATTTAAGCATCTCGATATTCATAAGGGCACCTGGCTGTCTCCAGATCAAAGAACAAATAACCAAATTGATCACGACATTCATCAAGCGTGTTGGATGTACGATAGTTCAGAGGTGCAAACATAGACTCGGACCACTACCTTTTTGCAGCAAAGGTACGTACCAGATTAAACGTACCAAATAAAGTACGAACCGACATAACACGAAAGTTGGATATCGGTAAGCTGCAATCACAACAAATAGCCACTGCATATTGCACTCAACTGACCCCATTGCCTAATCAAAGCACTTCCCGATAACATATCAGCACAATGTCAAAATATTGCCCATTTCATGCAAACAACCGCAAAATCAGTACTTGGATACCAGAGACCTCCCCCAAGGAATCGATGGTATGACCGAAGAAAAGAATGCGGCATATAGGGCTAATTTACAATCAGTAGCAACGCGTAGCGCACGAGAGAGGTATCGGGAGAACAGGAGAGAGGAGAAACGTCTTTTCCGCAGGAAAAAGAGAGAGATGGAAAAGCGGGAGTGTGAAAAAATCGAGATGTACAGGAGCCAGAATGAAGTCCGAAAATTCTACTAAAAATTGAAACATCAAACTGATGGCTTTGGTACTGGAACATGCTCCTGTAGAGACCAGCAAAGTAAATTGGTAACTGATACATATGGTGTGCTGTATGGAAAGAGCATTTTTCCAAACTGTTGGTATCCAATAGCAGCGAAGTCGACGAAGATACCACAGATCCAATCCAAGGAGGTGGTATAGAATGTATACCACCCGGCCAAGATGAGGTAAAGACAGCAATAAATCGGCTGAAGAATAATAAGGCAGCAGGAGCCGATGGCCTACCAGCAGAGCTGTTCTAAACCGGATGCATACATCTGCATCAGCTAGTTAGCACCACCTGGCAGGAAGAACTCGTACCTGACGATGGGAACCTGAGCATCCTGTGTTTCGCCCACAAAAAGCAGATAAAACTTTATGCTCCAACTACAGTGGCATAAGTTTTCTCCCTATTGCCTACAAGATAGTGTCAGGGATATTGTGCGGACGACTAAAGCCTATAATCAACGTGATAATTGGACCATACCAATGTGGCTTTAGACCTGGCAAGTCCATCATTGACCAGATATTTACCCTGCGGCAAATCCTGGAGAAGACCCAAGAGATGCAGATCGACACCTACCACCTTTTTGTCGATTATAAAGCAGCCTTCGACAGCCCAATACGTTCAAAGGTATTGCAAGCCATGTCTGAATTTACTATCCCAGCAGAGCTCATAGGGCTTTGTAAAATGGCATTAACTGACACTCGATCCTCAGTTAAAATAGGAAAGAACCTATCCGAAGAGTTTTGTATCAAAAGAGGTTTCAGGGAAAGAGACAGCCTTTGGTGTGATTTATTAAACATCCTGCTGGAAAAGGTTATACGAGAGGCAAACGTTAAAAGAAATGGCACAATCTACACCAATAGCCACATGTTACTTGCTTATGCTGATGATATAGACATCATGGATCGATCAGTAAAATAAGTAACTGATAGCTTTATGAATGTCGAAGGAAAATCTGCTAAAGTGGGCCTGGCGGTAAACGGCGAAAAGACCAAGTTGATGGTATCGACGCGCAATGCGTCCATAGAGCTCGGACCTCCTGGTGAAGTTGGCTCTTATAATTTTTAGGTAATAAAATACATCGTCTACCTCGGCACCGCCATAAACACAACAAATAACATCAGTTGTGAAATAAAAAGAAGAACTGTATTGGCCAAAATATGCTACTTTGTCTTAAATAAGCAGTTTAAAAACAAAGCCACATCTCGTCAAACAAAAATAACGCTTTCGATGGAGAAAACAAGTGGAAGAAGAGATGACAAGGTGCGGTATTCCAAAAAGCGAAGCAACAAATAGAGAAAGTGTGATATCTTGTCTTAGTTCGACTTATGGAACAAATGTTCTGTAATGGGCCAGCTATGTAAGTAACTAAGTTTGTACGAAATTTTTGAAAAAGTTTGAGAGTTATCTTTCACTCTAGCCATTTTGGTATGCGCCGGCAGGATTTTTGGAGCTTTTGGCAATCATCTCATGAAGTTTGGCCGCTAGGACAACCTACTGACAAAATTTCAAAACGATCCGAGAGGAGCTCTAAAACTTCACTTCTTCCGAATTTTTTGTGGGAGGTACCCGAAGGAGTGGACCGATGTAGTCCATCTTCCAACCTTATACATTGATTTCGTGCGGTCAGGGTTTCTTGGAGAGTTTAGGCCATTGTCTCCGGAAGTGTGGACTCGCGCTCGAAAAGAATTTGACCGTCGTAAGGGGAGCTGCAAGGACAACTTTGAAAAAATTTCAAAACGATGCGAGATTAGCTCTTAAACTTCACTTCTTCCGAATTTTGTGTGTAGAGGGTACTCGAAAGAGTGGGCCAATATAGTCCATATTCGAACCCGATCTATATCTGGAAGAACTATACCATGTGCAAAGTTTGGACCAAATCGATTGCTCTCTTTGAGAGTTATAGTTCGCACCATTTTACAAAAAAAATTTTTAAACCTATGTGTGGGAGGTACCTGAAGGATTGAACTGATATGACCCATCTTTGAACTTAAACTTAGTTTGAGCAAAATATTACGAAGTGCAAGTATTAAGAAAGAGTAATAGGAACTTCTATACCAAATTATAAAGCTATATCTTGATTTCAACAGAGGGACGGACGGACATGGCTATTTCGACTTAGAAATTCCCGATTTTTCATATTTTGGAGGTTCTGCCCTCAAATTCCCAACGACATGGCTGAAATTTGGTCTTTAGTATTCGTTGTGGGCATCAAATATATCACCTGAAATTTGTCGGTATAGGTCCACGTCTTCATATAGGCCCCATAGAACGGTACACCCGATTTTCGGTGTCTTGAAGATTGTGGCCTCAATATACCACGAAAATTGCTGAAAGTTAGTATTTAGTCTTCGATGGGGGTATACACGACTTCATATAGCCCCCATAGAACAGAACCTTCCGATTTTCGGTATTCTGGAGATTGTGTCTTCAATATCCCACAACTTTTCACCTAAAATTTGTCGGTATTGCTCCTCGTCTTCTTGTAGCCCTCAAAGAATGGTCTTTCAGTTAGCCTATTTCACTTCTTTGAGGAATAAGCCTTGACTTGGCGCAGATTTTAATACTTTTATAAACGAAAGTAAAAGTAATGAAAGTACAAATTACTATAGAAACTTTAAGGCCCTTGTGGCACGTGTTAACATATTTCGATTGTGCTCAAACTTTGGCAATCTTAAAATCAAACAAAACTTAACACTTTAGGGGGTGCCGCACATAATCGGACGAGTTTTTAAAACCACCCTACTGTGCGTTGATGCCAATTAGGAATTTCGATAGGATAATCACGAGATTTTGGGGTTAATAGGGGTTCCGTCTGGCCTTCTGTTTTAATCACTCTAGCGTCCACAAAAATTGAGCTAGAGGGCTAGAGTTTTGACCCGATTATCTTATTCCATAGGCAGCTCAAGATCGAACATGGGCTATATCGGCCCCTTTTTTATGTGTAGCCCCCATATAACGGTACCTCCCGATTTTCGGTATTTTGAGAGTTTTAGTACACTTATTAACGGAACTAGCTGTAATTTGACATTTAAGGTTCTTAGGGGACACAACACTACTCCGCCAACATAGGTCAACATAGGTCCCATATAACGTTAACTCCCAATTTTTGTTATTTTGAGGCTTTTATTATTACTACTATTATTATCCGAACTAGCTGTAATTTGATATTTGAAGTTCTTAGGGGTTGCAGCACTTCCTCACCAAAAATTGTCAAATAAGGTCCATGTTTAGGTGTAACCCCCATATAACGATACCTCCGGATTTTCGGTATTTTGAGGATATTAGTTACAATTTGTAACCGAACTAGCTGTAACTTGACATTTGAGGTTTTAAGAATCACAGCACTTCTTTACCAAAAACTGTCAACATAGGTCCATGTTTAGGTATAGGCCTCATATAACAGTACCTCCCGATTTTCGGTATTTTGAGGGTTTTAGCTATATTATTTGACGGAACTATCCGTAATTTGCAGTTACAAAACTTTTACACCAAAAATTGTGAAGATTGGTCCACACTTTAAAATAGCCCGATAGGTGGTACCTTTTACCTGGTTGAACACATTTTTAGATTAGATTAAATAATTTAGACATTTAGGGTATAACAAGTTCGGCCCGGCCAAACTTAAATACTTTTAACTTGTTTTATTTGAAATGTACTGACAGTGTGTCAACAAAAGTGACCTGTATTAATGAAGGCATTTAGCTTTATATTGGTCCCAAATGCGTTACCAAAATTGGTCAAATACTAGCAATGTAGAAGGAGACGTCAATATCTCAATTTGTGGAATTTTATTTACATGGCGGATATTTATGTTTCTGTTGGACATATTCCAAGGGGAGAGCTTGATAATGATATTAGACCATCTGAGCTGTAAATTAATTCAAAATCTCAAATTGATGGTACTTTATCAGATTTATCTTAAATTGCTCTAAGCTATCCAAATTTTAATATTTTGAAGTTTTATTTCATTTAGTAATACTTCTGCCTCTCTTAAAAACATGTAAAATGTTAATCAAGAATACCAGCAAAGCTTTCAATCAGTACCAAATACATTGTCGGCAGTAGTCAAAATAAAATTAATTATTAATTGTTTTGGTTCAGTTCGGCCTTAGTAATTTGATAAAATAAAGCAAGATAGGTGAAAACTTTAGTATCTTCCTAAAACAAATTTTTATTAGAAAAAAGCTCATGCACAGGGGTAAAGATGTAGGGTATCACATCTGTCTGTATGGGTGGCTGTGCGCACGATAACTCTCGTACTGATTAACCGATTCGAACCAAATTTTGAACTTCGTAATAGTTAGCCCAAACAAAGTTTAAGTTCGAAGATGGGCCATATCGGTGCACTCCTTCGGATACGATAACTGTCGAAGGGAGCAATCGATTTGGCCCAAACTTTCTACATCGTATAATTCCTTCCAGATATAGATCGGCTTTGAATATGGACTATATCGACTCACTCCTTCGGGTACCTCCCACACAAATTTCGGATAAAGTCAAATCATTTTGATTTTTGTTTTAACAACCTGTATTCGCTACTACCCTTACGACGGTACAAGTTGTTTCAGGTCCAAGTCCATACTTCCTGAGAAAATGGACCGAAAGCTGTAAAAGCCCGCTATTTCACCATATGCAGTGGATGGAGCGCACCATAATTCTCGAACGGATTCGGTCCAAAATTCGGCAGTCGTAATATTTTGCGTAAAATTAAAACCACTTCCAAGATAGGCCATATCGGTCCACTCTTTTGGGTACCTCCCACACAAAAGTTCAAAATTGTTCGGTAAAATGGTGTCCACGATAACTCTCGTAGGCAGTAACGGATTTGATCCATACTTTGCACATCGTAATATTTCTACGAGACATAGATCCGGTTAGAATATGGACTACATACATATATTAGTCCAAACTTTGGATCTCGATAAATTTTGTCCAAACTTAGTTTATGTCCAAAAGTAGGCCCTATAGGTCCACTCCTTAGGGTACCACCTGCATAAATGGTCAACATTTTTGTACGGTTAAGGGCCTGTTCCACGATCCTTTGGAAATTTGTACCTAAGGTACTCTTAGTAGCCCTGTTTACAGCGATATTGTGTTATTTGTAGGCAAATACATGTTTCCTGATATAATGGTCCAAAACAACTAAGATCACCCATATACGTTAACGTGACTGCAACAACAACATGTGTTCTCTTTATTCTCATCTGTCGTGGTTTAGCAAAGGAAAGACTCGCTCAGAGAGACTAATGCACAATATATTCTGAGCACCACCGCACAGTGCGAAATATGGGCACTTTAGTGGAACTTTACTCATAACTTTTAATGTGAAGAACGTAGGTTACTAAAACTTTCCAAAAATGTTTCTTATAGTTGAGGGTGGTATGTGGATAAATATGGGCCACATAGACCTGCGGTTTCCTATAGCCCCCACATATGGGTGGTGACCGTTTTTACGTATTAGGTTCATTTTTTTACCGATTTTTCTGCAAATTGGTATATTGGGGTTTCAGTGAACATATGTACAAAATATTGTCAATATCTGTTCGCGAATAGGTATAGCCCCCATTGAACGGGGCCAATATAACATATTTTAATGATTCCAAGCACATTTACCAACCTATTTGTTATACCCTACACCACTATGTGGGAGGGTATTATAAGTTGGTTTTGGCCAAAAAGTTTGTAACGCATCGAAATATGGTCGTAGACCCATACTTATATATACCAAAATGAATGCCTCGACGAGCTGAGTCGATCTGGCTATGTGTGTCCGTCCGTCAGTCCGTCCGTCTGTCCATCTAAACCTTGTAATCACGCTACAGGTCGCAATTTTGATCGGATCGTCACGAAATTTTAGATGTTGATGGAGGTCTCGGAGGGGAAGAAGCCTATTGATTGTGGTGATGGTCGGATAATATTTAGGGGTCGGAATGGGCAAAAAACTTAGGTGGATAAAAAGACAACGTTTTTTTCCAAAGCGAATATCTCAGCTTCTGTATGGGGTATACCAAAAGCAATGAAACAATGAAAGTAGAAAATATCACCTTTCTAATGATGTAAAGTAGGTGCTCGTAGGTGATCAAACAACGAAGATATCACAATAGTAGCAAATAAAACCCCAATTTTCATGTTTGCGATTTTAATTATATTGACGAATATCACAGCTTTGGTTGCAATTTTTCCAAAAGCAAAGCCTGACTATGAAAGTAGAAGATCCCGTCTTTACAATAATTCAAACTAGGTCGGTGTAGGTAACCAAATAACGGAGATATCGGAATAATCGGTAATACATCCCATTTTTCTATTTTTTGGAAATCACGCTACAGATCGCAAACACTTATTTGGAGAAAAGTCAACATTTTATTTCAAAGCTTTCTTTAAGAGGTATATCTAAAGCGAAACCTGGCAAGGAAAGTAGAAAATATCACCTTTACAACGATGTTAAGTAGGTTATCGTAGGTGGTCAAATAGCAGAGATATGGCAATAGTGGATAAAGCATCCCATTTTCCGATTTTTTTGTAATCACGCTACAGGTCGCAATATTGATCGGATCGTCACGAAATTTTAGGGGTTAATGGGGGTCCCACAGAGGAAGAAGCCTACTGATTTTAATGATGGTCGGATAATATTCAGGGGTCGGAATGGGCAAAAACTTATTTGGAGAAAAGGTCTACGCTTTATTTCAAAGCCAATATTTCTGTTTATTTAAGAGGTATATCTAAAACAAAACCTGGCAAAGAAAGTAGAAAATATCACCTTTACAACGATGTAAAATAGGTTGTCGTAGCTGCTCAAACAACAGAGATATCGCAATAGTCGGTAATGCATCCCACTCCGATTTGTTTGTAATCACGCTTGTAATCACGTAATTTTTTGGGAGTGGATGCGGGTCCCACAGAGGAAGAAGCCTATTTAGTTTGGTGATGGTCGGATAATATTCAGGAGTCGGAATAAGCGAAAAGCTTATGTGGGGAAAATCCAACGTTTTTTTCTTATGCGAATATATCCGGAATACCCGTCAATGGAAGAAGAAAAGATCTCGTTTATATTGATGCAAAGTATGTTGGAGATATTGCAAAATTCAATAATATACCCAATTTTTCCATTTTTTGTAATCACGCTACAAGTTGGAATTTTGATCGGATAGTGACGAAATTTTGGGGGTAGATGGGGGCCCCACACAAGAAGAAGCCTATTGATTTTAGTAATAGTCGGATAATATTTAGGGGTCGGAATGGGGCAAAAACTCATTTGGAGACAAATTCAAAGTTTTATTCTCTGTGAATATATCGGCTTCTAGTAGGGTATTCCAACGGCAAAGCCTGTCAATGGAAGAAGAAAATATTACCTTTACATTGGTGTAAAGCAGGTTGGCGAAGGTGGTCAAACTAGGGAGATACCACAATAGTCGGTAATGCATCCAATTCTTCCATTTTTTGCAATCAAGCTCCTGGTCGTAATTTTGATCGGATGGTCACAAAATTTTGGTTGCTTATGGGGGTCCCAGAGAGAAAGAGGCATATTATTTTTGGTGGTAGTCGGATTATATTCCCTTAAAGAAATGTTTACCAGTGAAAAGCTTATGCACAGGGGTAGTGGTGTAGGGTATCACATGGTCGGCTCCGTCCGACTATAGACTTTTCTTACTTGTTTTTATTTTTTATTTTATGTTCTCCGTAGGTAGAAAACCGTTTTGCGAAATATTAGCAACGTATTTTCTCGTTTTGCTAACATAAATTTTACAAATTGAACGTTTCGACTGAGGATATGTTTATCTTATTACACGGTTCTGCAAATGAGTGTATCACCTAAAAGCATCTGGTGCAACTATACTTTGTTTTATGTACTTAACGATGTCCTGAGAAAACTGCTCAAATTAGTCATAAAACTATCGAAATCAACATTTCTTAGTATTGGTGAATCCATTTTGGGATAAACGAAACCAACTTTGACGTCTAATGCCGGTTCTTCTATCAAATTTTCAAAAATATAGATATATGAATATTCGAATGACTTTCTGAAAAAGTCGCATATCTCGCAAACCTGCGCGAACCCGCAGCTAATTTTTGGTTTGTCTATAGAAAAATATCCTACATCTCAGAAAATGTGCGATTTATTCTGCAATTCACCACAATACATTAAAAAACCTCCTAAACTTATAAAACAAAAATAATTTAGTAGACTTTTAAAAAAGTACATTTTTGGGGAACGAATAGCAACCAAACTAAATTAGATTTTACAAATCTATAAACGCCAAATAATCAAAAAATTGTCGAGAATTATAACAGCAACAAAAACTATAGTCAAATAACGTACATTTTGTTTGTATCACTATATTACGTAAGCAAAGCTAGAAGCAATTTTTTAAGAAAATAAATATTGTAAAACAAAAGTGCAATTTTAAATGCATTTCTAGTTGTTTCGCGGGGTAAATCGCAAAACTGAATATGAGGAATAAGTCATGGGATACTTAGCAATAGAATTCAACAAGAATCTCATTAGTTTTATGTACTTTAATTTTTGAGTAAAGTTCCACTAAAGTTCCCATATTTCGCACTGTGCACCGGTAAATTATGTGGTGACCAACTGAAACTACCTAAAATAATACCCACTTCTTAAATGGACTATGTCGGTTCATTCTTTTAGGTACCTCCCCAGCAAAACTTTTGAGCTTTAATCCATATCCATGTTTTTGTCGGTTCATACGCCCAAAATTTTGGACAATAAGTGTTTCAAGGCACTGATAATTTTTACTTGTTTTTTTTTTTTTTTAAGATGGACACTTGATTGACCATTGTAACCACACTTAGTGCTTCTAGGTCTACCTGCAGCCTTCTATGTTGGACTTGTTAATACGAATGGTGTTGTTCTAAAGAACTGTAGACAATACCGTTAGCTATATTATTGTCTAATCCGCAAACAAACAAAGAGAATGAATCACATAACGTGAAATGTCAAAGATGAAAGAACTATACGACGTATGGTATTTACATTTGTCTAATCCTCAATCTTAACTATTGACCGATCCCACCATATAATTTTTGTTAATAACTGCATTTTTCGAAACGATTCTTAGTTTTCTAATTGTCTTAAAATTAAAAGTGGCTCAACTATTTTATTTTGTCTTTTAATATCCAACCAATGGCAACATGATGATTATAAAAAGGACCATAATATTTAAATAGCAAACGAAACCAGAGACAAGTTCCTTATAGGTCTACTGCATAATTAAATAATAATAAAAAAGAAATTTTACAAATTTTAATAACAGCGAAATTCTTTAGCAATGTGTTGCAATGTTTATTGTGGAGCACAAACTGGGCATTTTTTTAATTAAATTTGTAACTTTGCATTTTTGAACAAAATATCATTGATACTGTTGTTGTTGTTGCTGCTGCTGTAATGCACATTTCATATGTAATTCGAATCACGTTTTGTGTCTGCCAACTTTATTATGTTTTAGTGAACATTTTGCAAACGATGTCTACAATTTTCAGATTATAAACAATTTTCGATTTGTGGCCGCCTGCTAATGTTTTACGAATTCAACTTTGTGGCTAGACGACGGCGACGATGATGATGGAAATCAAAAGTACCCATTTACACCAACACCATTACGTAGCTGAGAACATTGTAACATTATTTAACATTTTATGTAATTCGGAGGTGGCACGCACACACAATATTCATATGAATGTACCTGTAGTGACCAAACGACCAGTAAGTGAATTATTTTTCTAACAACCAATGGCCAACAATTTTCTTGATTATGGCGCAAATAAACAAACTTTTATGAGAGTTTAAATGAATGTTTGGCCGAAAACAACAACAGCAACAAACAGTCAAACAAACAAATAAACAAACAAAATCGAATCGAATTGTTTATTGCAATGACAGTAAAACAACTGACCGATTGGCCGGCCTGCCGATCAACCAATCTACCCAAACCCAACCAAACCAACTTGAAACTTGTGCATTTGTAAGTGGTAGCTGAATCTGGTTGTGACCATAACTTACAACCGGCACAAAACCAAAAATATATTGCCAAATTATGGTACCCATGTAAACTGAGCAACCGACCGACTGAAACCTGCCAAGCAAAACATACAACTTTACGCACATATGACTTAGACGTCTAGTGGACGGTCAGCGACATCATCATCATTATTACAACCATCGATCGGCATAGTCACATCAATTGCCTCATTCAGCGGCATGGTGAAGAAGTTTCTAATGCAGCACAACTCAAGACAACGATTATTGCACTCAATTATCAATCCACGAAACATTATCGACTTGTGGCTGGTTGGACGACAATAATGGATAGACTGGCATGGGTAGGTAGTATATAATTTGATGACACAGAGATCTAGTCCAGCGACGAGGAATCTTGAAGGGTTACCAGGTTTTCAAAAATATGTTATAACAAAAGATTCACACGAGAGACGATCTCTTAGCGTCTTCTTCTAGTGAGCGAAAACATCCTATGGTCTTCTAGTGAAAGAAGCCCTCCTAAGGCCTTCTTCTAGCGAGAGAAGACCTCTTAGGGTCTCGTAAGATCTTCTTCTACTGAGAGCAGAGCTCCTAAGCTCTTTTTCTAGTGAGGGAAAATCTTCTAAGATCTTCTTTTAACGAGAGAAGGTCTCCTTAGGTCTTCATCTAGTGAGAGAAACCCGTCTAAGTTTTCGTCATAATGAGAGAAGACCTCATAAGGTCTTCTTCTAGTAAGATAAGACATCTGAAGGTCTTCTTCTGGTGAAAGAAAATCTCCTAAGGTCTTCTTCTGATGAAGGAAGACCTCTAAGGTCTTCTTCTAGTGAGACAAAATCTTCTAAGATCTTCATTAGTAAGAGTAAACCGCCTAATTTTTTGTTCTAATGAGAGAAGACTTCCTAAGGTCTTCTTCCAATGCCCTCTGAAGGTATTCTTCTGGTGAAATAAAATCTCTTAAGGTCTTTTTCTGGTGAAAAAAGATCTCCTAAGGTCTTCTTCTAGTGAGAGAAGACTTCATAAGATCTTCTTCTACTGAGGGAAGACCTCCTAAGGTCTTCTTCTGGTGAGAGAAACCCTCTTAAGATCTTCTTCTGATAAAGGAAGACCTCCTAAGGTCTTCTTCTAGCGAGACAATCTCTTTTAAGATCTTCGTTAATGAGAGTAAACCGCCTAATTTTTTTGTTCAAATGAGAGAAGACTTCCTAAGGTCTTCTCCTAGTAAGGTCTTCTTTCAATGCCCTCTGAAGGTCTTCTTCTGGTGAAAGAAAATCTCTTAAGGTTTTTTCTGGTGAAAAGAGATCTCCTAAGGTCTTCTTCTAGTGAGAGAAGACCTTATAAGATGTTCTTCTACTGAGGGAAGACCTCCTAAGGTCTTCTTCTGGTGAGAGAAGACCTCCTTAGGTCTTCTTCTAATGAGATAAAACGCCTAAGTTTTCTTTATAATGAGAGAAGACTTCCTAAGGTCTTCTTCTAGTAAGATAAGACCTTGGAAGGTCTTCTTTTAGTGAAAGAAATCTCCTAAGGTCTTCTTCTGGTGAAAGAAGATCTCCTAAGGTCTTCTTCTGGTGAAAGAAGATCTCCTAAGGCATTCTTCTAGTGAGAGAAGATCTAGTAAAATCTTCTTCTACTGAGAGAAGACCTCCGAAGGTCTTCTTCTGGTGAAAGAAAATCTTCTAAGATCTTCTTTTAGTGAGAGAAACCCGCTTAAGATTTCGTCCTAATAAGAGAAGACCTCCTAAGGTCTTCTTCTAGTAAGAAAAGACATCTGAAGGCCTTCTACTGGTGAAAGAAGATCTCCTAAGGCCTTCTCAAGTCTTCTTCTAGTGAGACAAGACGTCTAAATTCTTTTTCTGGTGAGAGAAAATCTCTTAAGGGCTTCTTCTGATGAGAGAAGACCTCCTAAGTTCTTCTTCTAGTGAGAGAAAACCGCCTAAGTTTTCTTAATAACGAGAGAATACCTCCTAAGGTCGTCTTCTAGTATGATAAGACCTTTGAAGGTCTTCTTCTGGTGAAAGAAGATCTCCTAAGGCATTCTTCTAATGACAGAAGACCTCGTAAGATCTTCTTCTAATGAGAGAAGACCTCGTAAGATCTTCTTCTAATGAGAGAAGACCTCCTTAGGTCTTCTTCTAGTGAGAGAAAACCGCCTAAGTTTTCTTAATAATGAGAGAAGACCTCCTAAGGTATTCTTCTTGTAAGATAAGACCTCTGAAGGTCTTCTTCTGGTGAAAGAAAATCTCTTAAGGTCTTCTTCTGGTGAAAGAAGATCTCCTAAGGCATTGATAGAAGACCTAGTAAAATCTTCTTCTACTGAGAGGAGACCTCCTAAGGTCTTCTTCTGGTGAGAGAAACCCTCTTAAGGTCTTCTTTTGATGAAAGAAGACCTAGTAAAATCTTCTTCTACTGAGAGGAGACCTCCTAAGGTCTTCTTCTGGTGAGAGAAAACCGCTTAAGATTTCGTCCTAATGAGAGAAGACCTCTTAAGGTCTTCTTCTAGTAAGATAAGGCCTTTGAAGGTCTTCTTCTGGTGAGAGAAGTTCTCCTAAGGCCTTTTCAAGTCTTCTTCTAGTGAGACAAGAATCATAAGTTCTTCTTCTGGTGAGAGAAAAGCTCTTAAGGTCCTCTTCTGATGAGGGAAGACCTCCTAAGGTCATCTCCAAGTGAACGAAGACCTCCTAAGGACTTTTTCTGGCGAAAGAAGATCTCCTAAGGTCTTCTTGTAGTGAAAAAAGACCCCCCCCTCCCCCCCCCCTATGGATCCTATAATCTTCTAGAAGATTTCCTAAAAATTTCTTTTAATGAGAGGATACCTCCTAATGCCTTCTAGAAGATTTCCTAGAGATTTTTTTAATGAGAGAAAAACCTCCTCGTGTCTTCTCTAGTGAGAGAAGACCCAATAAAATCGTCTAATAATGAAAGAAAACCTCCTAAATTCTTCTACTTGTGAGAGAAAACCTCCTAAGGTCTTCTTCTAGTGAGAAAAGTCCTCCTAAGGTCTTCTTCCAATGAGAGAAGACTCCTAAGATCTTCATCTAATGAGAGAAGACCTCGTAATGTCGTCTAGAAGATTTCCTAAAGTTTTCTTCTAATGAGAGAAGACCTACTTATGTCTTCCTCTAGTGAGATAAGACCTACTAGGTTCTTCTTCTAGTGAGAGAAGATCCCCTAAAGTCTTCTTATAGTGAAATAAACTCTACTAAAATCTTCTACTAGTGGTCTTCTTCTCTCTGCTAAGATCTTCATCTAGTGAGAGATGACCTCCTATGTTATATTCTTCTAGTGTAAGAAGACCTCCTAAAGTATTCCTCTAATGAGAGAGGACCTCATTAGGTCTTCTTCTAGTGAGAGATGGAAGATATTCTTCTAGTATGAGAAGACCTCCTAAGGAGAGAGAGAGAAGACCTCCATCTAAGATCTTCTTCTAGTGACCTTCTAGTGAGAGAAGACATCAAAAAGTCTTCTTCTAGTGAGAGAAGACCTCCTAAGGCCTTCTTCTAGTGAGAGAAGACCTCTAAGGCCTTCTTCTGATGGGAGTAGACGACCTACGGTCACATCCTAGTAAGAGAAGACCTCTTTTGTTCTCCTTCTAGTGAGGGAAGACCTCCTAACATCTTCTTCTAGTGAGAGAAAACATCTTAAGGACTTCTTCTGAACTACTTCCTATGAACAACTTATGGTCTTCTTCTATTGAGAGAAGACCTCCTAATGTCTTCTTCTAGTGAGAGCAGATTTCATAAGGCCCTCTCCTAGTGAGATAAGACCTCTAAGGCCTTCTTCTGATGGGAGTAGACGACCTACGGTCACATCCTAGTAAGAGAACACCTCTTTTGTTCTCCTTCTATTGAGGGAAGACCTCCTAACATCTTCTTCTAGTGAGAGAAAACATCTTAAGGACTTCTTCTGGTGAGAGAAGAATTCATAAGGTCTTCTTCTGGTGAGAGAAGACCTCCAAAAGTCATCTTATAGTGAAAGAATACCTCCTTAAGTCTTCTACTAGTGAGAGAAGACCGCCTAGGATCTTATTCTAGTGATAGAATACCTCCTAAGGACCTCCTATCGTTTTCTAGTGAAAGAAGACCTCTTAAGGTCTTCTTTTAGTGAGCGAAGGATTCTTAAGCTCTTCTTCTAGTGAGAGATGATATCGCAAGGTCTTCGTTTAGTGTGAGAAAACATCCTAAGGTCTTCTTCTAGTGGGAGAATGCCTTCCAAGGTCTTCTCCTAGTGAGAGAAGACCTCCTTATGTCTTCTACTAGTGGAGACAACCTCCTAAGGTCTTCTTCTTGTGAAAGAATACCTCTTAAGGACTTCTTCTAGCGAGAGAAGAATTCCTAAGGTATTCTTCTGGTGAGAGAAGGCCTAATAAGACATTCTTCTACTGAGAGAAGACCCTATAAGTCATTCTTCCAGTGGGAGAAGATATCCTTAGGTCTTCTTCTGGTGTGGGAAGACATTCTAAGGTGTCCTTCAAGTGGGAAAAACCTCCTAATGTCTTCTTCTAATGTGAGGCAAGACCTCCTAAGGTCTTCTGCAAGTGAGGAAAACTTCCTTAGGTCTTCATCTAGTGAGATATAGAAGACCTCCCAAGGTCTTGTAGTGCAAGAAGACGTACTAAATTCTTTTAGTGATTGAAGCTCATCTAAAAATCATCTAATGATAGAATTGCTTCTAAAGGTCTTCTTGAGATAGAAGACCTACTAAAAGTAGTCTTCGTCTTCTAATATTCAAATCGGAATCAAATGGCAACCCTTTTTCTATTTTATGATCAAATCCACTAAAAATGTCTCATCAACAATTCAAACAAAATATATGATGCAATATCTTTAGTATTTACTTTTGTTGTTGCTGCTGCCAGTTGTGTTTCCTTAATTTGTGCATCAACATAAAAGCTACCATCGAAGACTCAAAGTCCAAGCATCGAAACTCAATTGGATATCGTCATTAAATTAATGGTAGGATCGACTCGTAACTTTGGCAAAATCAAAGCCAGAAGAAGACAACTTGAGTTACAACGTATTGAAAAATAAAAATCATTTAAGACTCAATCAAAAAAATATTAATTTGTTTTTATGTGCTATCGGTTTGGTTCGGCTTTTTGGCATTCATTCATTCACTCACTCCACTCAGTTATGACTTTATACGTTTTCAATTAAAACAACTTAATTATTTATTATTTTTTGTGGTGTTTTGTAGTTGTTGCAACTTTTCCGCTGTTTATTTGTCTGAAAATGTTGCGTTTTTAATTATTAAATGTTCGCCTTATTTTTTATGATAGTTTTTTTTTTGGTTTCTCTGTCTAATGAAAAATATTTCAATCTTCTATATTTATCCACTAGTTTGCCAAGATATAAATGGTCTACTCAAGAGAGCTAGAAAATGTGTCGTTTGCAATTTGTTTGGTTTACTGCAAGGCGGAGTTTTTTTTCATTCGTTTCATGTCTATAATTGTTGGCAATTATAGTGGGGCACAATATTAATATGTTGGATTTTTTTAGACTACACTTGAAAGAATTGGATTTTGGATATTAAAGGGAGAATAATAATTCATACAGATTTTGTATAATTATATCATTTTCAGTGTTCCTGGGAGTTTTATATATTTTTCTCGTCTGGATGAAGACTTTTCAAGCACTTCTTTTGCAGTATTCAACCGTTACACCTGATATCCTCCTTAATACTGTCAATAATTGACCATATTAAAAATTTTTACAATTTTTTTTAATGTGTTCCTAATAAATGTATGTATCTAGCTACATACATATAAATAAACACACTTTTGTTTTGGCCCATATCCATTAAACTTTTGCCACAGGCGTGACATTACAATATCCGTCAGTCAATATTTACCACATGCAATGTTAAAAATTGATAAAAATCATAAACAATTAGTATAATCTCCACATTTTTTATATATTTGGAAGGGAATAAAAATGAAATTTAATAACGCACTGCAGAGCTTGGTGTCGAACCACCAAGTGAAACCTAATTTAAATTGAAACAGCTTGTTTTACAAATGTATGAAAATAATCGATAAAATGGGTTAAAGGTACATTCAGTTGATAGGATTGGACAAAATGCAATGAAATATACAGAACGAACGTCTCTTTAACGAACTAATGATTAAAATGACTACGCCATCTGCATTGGCAACGATCCTAGTTCCTAGTCAAATTTAAATTGCTTAAGTATCCCGTTCGCTACCAGAAGCCACAGTGAATGCGATGAATATCCTATACCTGAGGTTGCCTCTGTTGACAGACTTCCTTATAGAATTCTACTAAAAGCTTGAGTTCATTTGTCTGATTTCCAGCATTCTATCAATCCAATTAGTTATAATAGATTTGACTTATTTGCAAGTCAAGCAACCTTTCCGTTTTTTTTTTTTTGAGAATTTTGCCTGTTAGGGCGAACATCCTTTTTATACCCTCAGCATTTATGCTAAGGAGCATTTATGCAACGGTGCATGTTTCATCAGGGGCAAGTCCATACTTCCTGAGAAAATAGCCAGAAAGTTGCAAAAACAAACCCTATGAAACCGTGTGTAGTGGATGGGGCGCAAGATAACTCTCGAACAGATGAAACGATTTGGTCCAAAATTTGGCCCTCGTAATATTTTGTCCAAGATTAGTTAAAGTTCGAAGATGGACCATATTGGTCCACTCCTTCAGGTACCTCCCACACAAAAGTTCAAAAATGTTCGGAAAAAATGTGCGCATGAAAACTTTTGCAGTGAACGATTTGGTCCATACTTTACACATCCTAATATTTCTACCAGATATAGATCAGGTTCGAATATGGACTATATTTGTCCACTCCTTCGGGTAACTCCCACACAAAATTTTGGATAAGTTCACTTTAAGACCTGCTCTTGGATCACTTTGATTTGGCCCTCGTAATATTTTGTCCAAGCTTATTTATAGTTCGAAGATGGGCCATATTGGTCCACTCCTTCAGGTACCTCCCACACAAAAGTTCAAAAATGTTCGGAAAAAATGTGCGCATGATAACTTTTGCAGTGAACGATTTGGTCCATACTTTACACATCCTAATATTTCTACCAGATATAGATCAGGTTCGAATATGGGCTATATTTGTCCACTCCTTCGGTAACACCCACACAAAATTTTGGATAAGTTCACTTGAAGACCTGTTCTCGGATCACTTTGATTTTTGTTGAAGCAACTTGCATTCTTTGCATTCTTTTACGACAGTAAAAGTTTTTTTCAGGTGCAAGTCCACACTTCTTGAGCAAACAGCCCTAAAGGCGTAGAAACTCCCTATGTCACCATATGTAGTGGCTGGAGAGTACGAAAACTCTCGAACTGATCAACCGATTTGGTCCAAAATTCGGCCATCGTCATATTTTGTCGAAACTTAGTTTCAGTTCGAAGATTGGCAATACCGGTTCCCAACTTCCGGTACGTCTCCCAATATTTTGAAAAAGTCACTAAAATGGTATGCACGATATCTCTTAAATGGGGCAACCATTTTGGACCAAACATTAGATCTCCTAATATTTTGTTCAAATTTAGTTTAACTTATAAAATGGCCCATATCGGTCCTCTCCTTAGGGTACTTCCCCCACAAAAGTTCCACATTTGTATCTAAGTGCAGTTTAGGGTCTGTTCGAAGATCCTTTTAAAATGTATACCGATGCTTTTTGTTGTGGTCCTGTTTACAGGGATATTATCTTTATCTGGTCCAAACTGAAACGACTAGTGGGCTATCTATCGAAAAGACATGATTCCCAAAATAAGATCCACTTCCATAATGGATTATGTCGGTCCTCCTCCTTCGCAACACTTTTGAACTTTAATCTTAATCAACATTTTTGTCGGTTCATACGCCCATACATTTGAAAACCCCCTAAATGCATACGTTTTTATTTTTTTGGGAAAAAAGTGTTTCAATTTGCACAGGCTGAGGGTATATCTTTAATTTCTAAGTACAACATAAATTAAGAAGTTAGCTCTACTTAGCACTTTCGAAAAATCTAAAACAATTATTGGCTTATTTTGAAGTACAGGTAGTATAGAGTATGCCGCAAAAAAATCAAGTCGATCGGAGGAAAATTGGCTGAGATATGAGCATTGGAAGGGTACAATTTCTTGTGATTTGTTTGTAGCATAGATACTTTAAACGCGTTTTTCTCGAAATGCCATTTTTGTAGTCGGTGCCAACGATAGCTCGAAAACAAATTGCCCGATCTTCATATGGTTCGGTGAGCTTATTAAATATATTAAAAGCCTGTCTTTAAGCTAGACAGATTTTCTTAAATTTGTTGTCCAATTTTTTGACAAAAAACGGTCATTTTTTTCGTTAAAATCGAAATTTTGACTTTGACAGTCAAAATCTAATTATACAAGTAAAAAAAATGGTACAGTCGAATTCTCCCGTTTATTATATGTTTTCAGTTTTTAATGGCTGATAGATCTTTTGGACCGTTATGTCAGGAAGCATGGATTTGCCCACTAAAAATAGAATATCGCTGTAAGCAATACCAAAAAGAGTACCCTTGGCCAAAATGTCCAAATGATCCTCGAACAACAATTAAATTACGCATATAGAAGTTTTGTGAAGGAGGTACACGAAGTTTGTAAATTCTTTTCAATATGCTATATCAAAACGTTGACAAATACCAACAATTCCCTGTAGGAATATTTCGCAGTCCTGGCTAAGACCAAATATCAGCAACTTCGGTTGGATAATTTAGCTAAAACTATCAAAATACCGAAAATCGGGCGATACCGGTTTATCAAAACCTGGGCCTATGCCCATAATTTTTATCAGAAAAGTTTTTTGTCCACTGGGAACCCTGCACCTCAATATTTAGCCAATTTGGTCGATAAATTTAGATAAAATATTAAAAATTATGGAAAATTGGGAAGTACCTTTATATGGGGGCTATACCAATACGTGGACCGACCACCCCAATTTTTTGCCCTCGAAATTGTCTGTCAACAATTAGTACTTGTACCAAAATTCATCCACCTACGCCAACTCCTTCTATTTTTGCTTACCGTTTATATGAACTCGCGACATAGCGCGATCTAAACTGTGCCTCATAGAAATAACAGTTTTAGATCAAATCCTTTCAGACAATCTAAAGTCGATTAGAGACATATATGACATAATTTTCCCACTTATAAAAGGGTTAATGCAGCGGCAAGGTTTTCCAAGGTGACTTCAGAAACCTATGAAGCATTAAGCGAAGTGATGACACGTGGACGAACTCCGCTCTAATGGCATTGGATCTACTAGCAAATTTTCAACCCTATAATTCGACTGGACCGGATGGTGTCATTCCCACGATTCTTCCAAAAGACTTTGAAGAGGTCTTATGTTAATAGGATAGCTTTATCAACGGAAAACCTTTGTGGCGTGCGTATTAGTTTTTTATCAATAGAAGACTTTTAGGAGCTCTTCTAAGTTCTTTAAGAAGTATTTATATATAAGATACCTCCTATTTATAGAAGACCTTTGGGGGGTTTTTATCAATAAAAGGTAGGTATTTTATCAATAGAGTACCTTTAGGAAGTCTGCTATCCAAAGAAGATCTTTAAGGGGTATTTAGGAGGTCCCTTATTAATAAAGGTTTTTTTTTTATCAACAGGAGACCATTTGGAGATCTTTTACTACAAGTAGACCTTTAGAAGATCTTCTATCAGTAGAATATCATTTCGAAATCTTCTATCATCAGACGACCTTTGGGAAGTCTTTTATCAATAGAATTTATCAATAGAATACCTTTAAGAGGTATTTAGGGACTAATATAAGACATTTAAGAGGCATTTTATCGATAAAATAGAATTTGGAGATCTTTTGTCAATAGAAGACCATTCGGAGACCTTATATCACCAGAAGGCTTGGATGAGGTCCTTTATAAATGAAGGTATTTATGAGCTCCCTTATAAATGGATGACCTTTAGGAAGTCTTTATCAATAAAAGACAAGTCTTTTATCAATAGAATGTCTCTATCAGCAGAAGACCTTTAAGAGGTATATCTCAATAGAAAACTTTAAGAGATCCTATATCACTAGACCTTTAACAGGTCTGTTTTCAATAAAAAATCTTTTAGGAGGTTTTTTTTATCAATAGAAGACCTTTAGGAGGTCTTTTATCAATAGAAGACTTCAATATAGAAAACCTTTAAGATGTCGATATTATAGAAGGTCTCTTCTATCATTGAAGGCCCTTATAAAATACCCCGTATTATTCCAAGTATTTCATGGGCTGTCAAAACTTTTTAATCCTACAAATCGCCTGGACCAGATGGTGTCATGCCGGCGATGCTTCAAGAAGCACTCGCATAACAAAACCAGGTACTCAGTCTCCTGACCTTCAAGTGGAAGACTGCATCAATCCATCGCTGTGCTTTTACGTCGAAAAACTCAAAAGTTCCACGTAGAGTAAACAGTAAGTCTAAAGTCGGGATTGCGGTATGAATCAACACTGGTAATTTCTGCATAACATTTATGAAAAGGATAGCCATAATAGCCATTTTAGTATGTGCCGGCATGGTTTTGGAGCTTTTGGGCCATTATCTCAGGAAGTATTGACTTACTCCAGAAACAAAATTGTACAGTTGTAAATGAGACCGGTAGAACAACTTACTGAAAAAATAATCAAACGATGCGAGAGGAGATCTTAAACTTCACTTTTTCCTAGGGAGGTACCCGAGGGAGTGGACCGATATAGTACATATTCCAACCTGAAACATGACTGGATGAAATAATACGATGTGCAAAGTCTGCACCAACCAGAAACTCCCTGCCACAATTATCTTGCGGATTTGCCATTTTGGTTGGTGCAGTCAGGGTTTCTTGGAACTTTTAGGCCAATATCTCAGGAAGTATGTGCATGCGCAAGAAAAAAATTGTACCGTCGTGAAGGGAGTCGCAAGGACAACTTACTAAAAAAATTTCAAAACCATCCGAGAGGAGCTCTTAAACTTCACTTTATCCGAATTTTGTGTGGGAGGTACCCGAAGGAGTGGACCGACTATGGACTATATATTGGAACCCGATATATATCTGGAAGGAATAATACGACGTGTAAAGTTTGGACCAAATCAACTGCTCCCTTCGAGAGTTATCGTTAACACCAATTTTTAGTAAAATTTTGAACTTTTGTGGGGGAGGTACCCGAAGGAGTGGGCTGATATGACCCATCTTCGAATTTTAATTAAGTTTGGACAAAATATTACCATACACCAAATTTGGTTTGAATCGGTTGATCCGTTCGAGACAGACAGCCAGACAGACTCCAAATTGTCTGAAACGAATTTCGTCAAAACATACTTGGTTATTTCGTTATTTCGATGAGGGACATTTTTGGTTGTATCAAAGTGTTTATACCCTTTCTAGCCTAAAGGCTGAGGGTATAACAAAACACACAGACTTTTCGGTATCCACGAGATTGCATTCCTCTCGTCGTCCTAGATTTTATTTAGTTCAACTAATCCATTCTTTTCTCCGGCTTCTTCATGTCCCATTCCTTTTCTCTTCTTTCAGGATGGGTACAATGGACCGCTGGTTTTCATGTAGAGTGGCTGCATACAAACAACGGCAGCTGCGCGTCCTACAATCTAATCTAACAAACTAAAATTACAGAAGATTAGGTGGTTTCAGACACAGCGAAGATATTTTAGCACTGTTGGAAGATAGGAGCTTACCCATTAGTATAATTTAGAAAAGTGCTTTGAAGGCCTCTAAGATGGCGATGATGTTATCATAAGCGACGGTCTTGAACAACGTAGATCCAACGATTCTTCATAGGGTAATAACAACAAAGTGGAAAAATCAAACTGTAACTCAACCATACGAGGAAATCTACCGTTATGTGTGTAGGGATGTCAAACCGATCAAACGATTTTCTGAGATTGAGGTGGTCAGGGAAACCAGAACAAGTCCGAAGTTGATGGGGAGATAATAACAATCAACCATATTTGTTATTTCGAATCTCTCAAATTAAACACCAAACAATAATCTATTATGCCAATGGTTTTGGAGACAATAGCCTGAACAGACTGTTATGATGGCAACATCTTTAAGGCCAGAGGCTACCGGGAAAACGAAACGAATGAATCAGTATTGATGCCTCTCCTAGAAAGTTCACCCTTAAAGGGTGAACCATTCCTACTTTTCCTATTTTTATGTCCATTATAAACATCGGAACAAAATTTGAAAGCTCCAACTGCTTCCAGTGACTTGTTGCCTTAAAAACATATCGTTGGATCCATAGTGCAGTGGCCCGAAAGTTACAAAAACATTCTCAATATTTTGTTTGTAATATATAGTGGCGTTATTTTGGTCCACCACTTCTGTTAGCGTTTTGTATACAGACATGGGATGTGGATCATTCACTCCATTGCAGGCGATCATTGATGTTTTACCTTAGTAAATGACCACTGAAGTCATTTACTCCGTTATAGATGTACACTTCATACTGGATGACCACTGAAGTCATCTACCCGATAATAGATACTGACACATACAAAATGGCCGCAGAGGTCATCGGTTCTATAGTAAATGATCACTGAACTGACAAATGAAATAATATACTTCATAGAATATGGACGCTAAAGTTACCGAAAGAGAATAACGTGCCAACATGTCAGTCACCAGGTCACATTGGACTAAAACAGTAAGCATTTAGGATACAAGATCCAACCTGAAATTCTAGAAATTGCGTTATATTCTTCCTATTCACTGTTCGTTACTAACATAACGCGGACTGTTTCTGCAAAAAGTTTCTGCAACAAAAATCCAAGCGGTTGGAGAGCATGTCCTATACTGAACTTTTCCGAAATTTTGTGTGGGAGGTACCCAAAGGAGTGGACGGATTGAGTCCATATGGGAACCTCATCTAAGTCTGGTAGAAATTTCACGATGTGCAAAGTATGGACCAAATCGGTTACTCCAATCAAGAGTTATCGTGCGCGCAAATTTTCCGAACTTTTGTGGGTGAGGTACTGGAAGGAGTGGACCGATATAAACCATTTTCGAATCTTAACTGAGGTTGGACACTTTATGACGAAAGCCAAAATTTGGACCGAATCAGTTGATCCGTTCGAGTGTTATCGTGCGTTCCAAGCAGCCAGACAGACGGACAGACATACAGACGGACGGATATGGCTAAATCAACTTCAAACATACTTGGGGTCTAAAAACATTATTTCGATGAGGCACATTTTGCACGTATGAAAGTGTATATACCCTCGTTACAATACATGCTGAGGGTATAAAAAGGATATCCTTGAACCAGTGACTATCTACGCAGATAGTCCATTTGCAAATATTTTTAAAAAAAATTTCCCTTGAATTGAGCTGGATGGTCGAATATAAAATAATAGCAATATTTTCAAAAGATCCAACATTTCCCAAGATTAACAACTGTAAGAAAATGCCGTTAACCAACTGCGCAGTTTCCAATTAAAATGCAATAAATTTCAACAAAATTGCATCTTTCATATTTAGTCTGAGCACGTGATATTATTCCATGATGATGATTGGTGATGAGCGATTGAATTTCACAGCAGCTGGCACTTAATTAATGAATGGATCATTAAGAAAGTGAACAATTAACAATATCAATAAAAGCAAATTCCTAACAAGATGATAGATGTAAAAGGAAAGATTTTACACTCCCAAGAATCTAAATATTCTCTGCAGCAAACATCAGCCGCAGCAGTTATTTCAATGCAGTCAAGCATATGAATTACCTTATTGGGTGGGTAGATGTGTTTTTTATTAATTACCTTATTGGGTGGGTGTGGGTGTGTTTTTTATCTTTCATCATTATTTTGTATTTTTTATAATTTAGCTTTTAAAATTATTAAGTGTCCTACCTTCTTGCACAAGTTTCTTGCACACTGGACGGGCATTCACTGCTTTAAATCCAACATTGTAGGTACAATTGACATAACTCCAGTAACGTTGTTGATCCGTTATGCCATTGGGATCGAAGGGATCATTGCAGAATTCTCCATTGGAAACATCTGTTGAACAGCGCCAACATTTTAAAACACTTTGAGCTGAAAAAGAATACACGAAATGATTACAAATGATTATTTACGAAAAAGTGTATAAATGGAAATTCGGCACAATGTGACATAAATTTAAAATGCGTGATATTTCTTTAAATAATCTTTAAATCCCAATGTGTTAAACATTCAAAATTGGTGGTCTTGTTTTAAGGAACTATTAAAGATCCTTCACTAGGAATTTGATAATAGTTCAAAAATAATTAATAAACATCTCAATTCGTGGCCAGAATTTCTAAACGACAACTCGTACTTCGGAAGTCTCTTGTTCCCTTCAAGTGTGTTTTCTTTGTGGTGCTATTGGGGAAGTAGTGATCTCATTTGTTGCTCTTAATTGTTTCACAATAGAAACATGACAAATCTGAGACACAATACATTGTTGATTTTATTTTTTTATTCTTAAAATTTCTCACATTATTTTTTGCCACAAATTATCTACTTCATCAATCACAACAACAAGCGATTTTGTCATGTCATAATTACAGTAGCATGTGTGTGACTTAATAAAATTGCAATTACTTTTAAACACATTCTCCGTCTAATTTTATTTAATGATCACTTTAAAACCAACCTCAATCGTTGTCGACACATCACATTCCGTGCCATCTTTTGATCTTAGAGAAGGAAAGTAAAAACTTTTTACTGCGCATTTGTTTTTGGTTGTCATTTGTTTAGGCACAACCAAGTAGGGGGTAATTTTGTAGATACTAGAAAATATGACTTGTTCACTAAATTACCTCAACTTTTAGAAATTTCCATTCCCAGTTGATGATACACTAGAATTCTTTTCAAAATCATGACAGATAATTGCATTGAAATGTAAATGACAATAAGTGTCATGTTTAACATTATTTTTCCGCTTTTTACTTGGCTTTAGGCTAGTCGCAAGGTATTTAAGTGTGACTCACTTTGAATTGCAGATCAAACAAAAATGATCTATGTATTCTAGAATTGGTGCCTCATATTCCTTATGAAAGGTAAATATAAACTCAGATTATGTATAAGACAAGTAAAAAAGTATCAGTCGGCTTTACCCTCAGCCTGTGTGAATTTAAACACATTTTTCCCAAAAAACGTATGTATTTGGGGGGTCTTCAGAATTTTGGGCGTTTGAACTTGCCACAAAGATATGGATTAGGATAAAATCTTTTCATGGGGAGTTACCTAAAGAAATGGACCGACATATTACATTTTGGAAGTGTGTCTTGTTTTGGGAGTCATTCCTCTCGATAGGACCATTATATCACAAAACATGGACTTGCCCACGAAAAACATAATATCGCTGTAAACAGGCATACTAGGAGTACCTTCTGTAAAAATTGCCAAAGGATTCTTAACCGCACTTAAACAAAAATGTTGACATTTATGTGGGTGTTACCATAAGGAATGGACCGATAGGGCCCACTTTTGAACATAAACTATGTTTGGACCAGATATTTCGATATCCAAATTTTGGACCAAATCGGTTGCTCTGTTTATGAGCGCCATGCTTATCATTTTAGCAAATATTTTCGAACTTTTTTGGGGGAGCTACCGGCAGGAGTGGACCTATAAGCACCATCTTTGAATTTCATATAATTTTCGAAGAAATATTACGATAGACAAAGTGTGGTGCAAAGCAGTATTCGGTTGGGGAGTTGTCGTGCGCACCAACCACTACACATGTTGATCGTTGGGGGTTTTTACAGTTTCCGGGTCATTTTCTCAAGAATATGGACCTGCAACTGAAAAAACTTGTACCAGGTTGCCTTGAGTGCAACCTGTTGCAAGACACATCAAAACGATTCGTGAGGATGTCCTGACCTGTACATTTTCACAATTTGGTATGTGTGGTATTCGAAGGAATTGACATATCGTCGGTGTCATGCTTAAGTGTTCCATACGCCATTTTTGACTTTTTGAGATACAGGTGGTTTCTAGGGTTTTCCCGTATGCTCTTTCTGAATTTCTAGTCGGCTTTCTCCTATCTGCTCTAGTTTCAGAGATACCCACGTCTCGACGGAAAAGCATAAACTTTTTTCAGTTATGAAACTAATATTTTAAAAACTTACAAGTTTAAAAACATATTTCAAAAAAAAATTTATTGAGGCAAATATAGAAAATTTTTTTGTCACTTTGTTCCATGTGATTTACAATATTTCACATTTGTGTCATAAGTGCGGATATGGAACAAATCGACAAAAATTCTTTTTTAAAAAAAATCTCTTTAACTTTTATATTCAAATACATATTCCTCTAAATTTTTGCAAATATGTTCTATATACTATTATTAATATTTCAAGTCAAAAATATAAATATTTGCTTTAGTCAGCTCCACACAGTTGTGACGCAAAACATTAAAATGCGATTATCTCAAAACGGGCGTATGGAACACTTAAGCATGACACCGACGATATATAGTCCATATTATAAGCTGATCTATGTCTCGTAGAAATATTACGATGTCCAAAGTATGGACCATATCGGTTACTGTCTTCGAGAGTTATCGTGCGCACTATTTTAGCGAAAAGTGTTGAACATTTGTAGGGGAGGTACCCAAAGCAGTGGACCGATAAGGCCCATCTTAGAACTTAATTTAACTTACCCGTTCGAGAGTTACCGCGAGTTCCATCCACAACACATGGTGCCATGGCGGGAATAGGGAAATATGGACTTGCCCCTGAAAAACTTGCACTGTCGTAAGGGGGCCATCGAATACAAGTTGCTACAACAACAAGTAAAAAAGTATCAGTCGGCTTTGCCGACAGAGATATACCCTCAGCCTATGTGAATTGAAACTTTCATCTACGGACAGATCGAAAGTATTTGGGGTCTTTTCAGAATTTTGTAGCCTTTTTGGACATTTGAACTTGCCGACAAAAATGTGGATTAGGATTAAAGTTCAGAAGATTTGCGAAGGAGGAACTTAAAGGAATGGACCGTCTTGGTCCAATATAGAAGTGGATCTTATTTTGGGAGTCATATACTTTTGAATGATATCCGCCCACTATTCATTTCAGTGGGTCATGGTATAACTTTTGGACTAGTATGCCAGGAAGCATGGACTTGTCCACGGAAAACATAATATCGCTTTAAACAGGACCACAAAGAACAGCATCGGTATACATTCCCAAATGATCTTCGAGCAGCGTATAGGGGACAGTGAATACAAGTTGCTACAACAAAAATCAAAGCAATCCCACGGCAGCGGGTTCTGGCGTTCCGGCCAGCGGCTGCCACCTCAGTGTTCATGTGTTTGTATTTGTATCGTTTTTCTGTGCTGGGAGCAGCATATCCCGGAATGTCTGCTCCGGATTCTTTTGGTCCGTGCCGGAGGAAAACCCAGGACCAATATATTTGTGCTCGGTTTGTCACATCCGCATCTTCCCCATATCCAATCTTCGGCGAAATGCAATAGATGTCAGGAGTGGGTGCATTTAAGGGGTTGTTCTGGACTATGTTGCTGCATGCTGCGCGAACACAGCCCCCAGTGAGTCGTCGTCAGATTACGAAACTCCTTCGTCGTCAGATCACAAAACTCCTTCGTCGTCAGATTACGAAACTCCGCAGCTCCGCAGCAGTCCCCCCAACAGCAGCCGCACGCGCAGCATTTAACGCCAGCAGTTGTTGTCCAATCCCGGAAAATGCATCCTTTTTGCAATTTAATTGCAATGGACACCGTGGTAAGATCGATGAAATAGTGGAATTTATGAATCGGAAGAAGATCAAGGTCGCGGCAGTGCAGGAAACCATGCTGAACGACCACAGCTCAGTACGTTGTGATGGTTACAACGTAATAAGGAAGAATCGCACTAGATGTGGAGGTGGGGGATTACCTTTCCTTTCGCACCAGTCTATTCAATACAGACCTATCTCGCTTGAGCCTGCCTCTAACGACCCGTACATAGATGGGGGTAGCAGTCGGGTGTGGAACTGCCGAAATAGAGTTGATGAACGTATACATCCCGCCGAGAAATAGGTGTATCTCAGATTATAAGCCTGACATTAGCCCGCTTTTGGAAGGTCATAATCGTCTGGTCCTGGGGGACTTTAATGCACATCATGATATGCGGCATTCGGCCTTCAATCGAGCACCCCGAAGAGAAGAGTGTTACGTCGCATTAGATCTCTTCCTGCCGAGGATGAACCACCACAGTTTACAATGGATGATGTTGCGAATGCCATTTCCATGGTAATGCTGAAACAGATGGATGAGCCGGGAGTGGAGTATCTCACTAAAGTCCTCAACCTGTCGCTAGCCACCCTTATTGGTGGTCCCGCTGCTGAAGCCAGTCAAGAATGCCAGCAAAGGTAAATCGTACAGGCCGATTACGCTTTTGTCACCTGTAGCGAAGCATGGATTCCGTAAGCCGCACAGCAGCACAGCTACTCGTTACTCCCATCAAGAGTTACCGTGCACAAATTTTCCGGCCATTTTCGAAGTTTTGTGGGAGAGGTACTGGAAGAAGTGGACCGATATAACGCATTTTAAACTACGTTTGGACAAAATATTACGAAAGCCAAATTTTGGGCCGAATCGGTTGATCCGTTTGAGGGTTATCGTACGCTCCAGCCAGACAGACGGATGGACATGGCTAAATAAACTCCAAATTGTCTGAAACGCATATCGTCTAGAGATACTTGGGGTCTAAAACCATTGAGGCATATTTGCATATTTTGCACGTGTGAAAGGTATATACACTTTCATACGGGCATCGCCCAATCGAAATAATGGTTTTAGGGTATATGGTAACATGGGGCGCCTTCGCCACTGGGGCGGCTACGCCAGCGCTATTTTCTCGCAAAATACAAACGCTAGAAAAAATCCGTTAAAGGCAAAATTGTGAGTTTAATGAAGATCTATCATCTCCCAAAAGTTGGCATTTGTGTCATAGGTATGATAGCGGACGCACGCGGTTTTGTGTTTTCAGGGTATTGGAAAAAATAATTATGGTATTGCGATATCTTCTTCACCTTTTGTGATATCAAAAGCACATTTTATACCATTAGAAGACAACTACTGAAGAATATAAATCCTAATAATTCGCATGAAAAAAGCAATTGCAAATTTGTAAGGGGTGGGGCGCATACGCCATGATAGGGGCGTGGTGGGTTAATGTTAGAAATTTGTCATGTTTAACTTAAATTCTTTCAAACATAGATATACCTCACTATAATGTGAAGTTAAAATCAAATATTATCCTAAACGTATCTTGTTTCAGTTATATTATGATTTTTGTACCTAATTGGTTACTTTTTGTGAATTTTAAAATCATTTTTGATTATTCCATAGATAACATGTTCCTTTTTTGCATAATGTTGATATTTAAGGAATAAGTATGGTAAATTACAGTTTTAGAGTCCGTTGGAGAATGTTCAATATCGATGGCGAAGCTGTCCTATGAGTGGGGAGGCTTCGCCACTTTTTAGACATTCTGTAAATTCTCAAAAATATTATTTTAAAAACAAAATTATAATCATTAATATATCAAAACTTATAGTTAAGATTTGCTAATATTTGTACCAAAAATAATATTTGAAAAAACTTTAACGGTGTCGGTATGAAAACATTTTGAACAAAAACGTGGCGAAGGCGCCCCATGTTACCATAAATGCTGAGGGTAAAGAAATCAAAAGGATTCGACAGGAGGTCTTAAATTTTTTCGAAAAAATTTGAACATTTGTGGGGTAGGAACTTAAATTCAGCTTGGACAAAATATTACGAAAGCCCAATTTTGGACCAAATCGGTTAATCCGTTCGAGAGTTATCGTGCGGTCCAGCCAGACAGACGGACGGACGGGCATTGCTAAATCGATTCTGAATTGTCTGAAACACATTTCGTCCAAACATACTTGGGATCTAAAACCATTATTTCGATGAGGCACATTTTGCCCGTATGAAAGTGTATATAGCCTCGTTAGCATAAATGCTGAGAGTAGAAATATCCCTTGTTTTGAAGACCCTCGCAAAACAAGGACTGTGTCGATTTTCAACTATTGGATCGGTTATGTCATGCCACGTGAATAACAGAAAGCCATATGAAATAAGTCTGTTCTCCGCCGCACAGTGGTTCAGAATTGCTTTTTCCTACCTTCTTTTCTGTAACTTTTGAACGGAGTTGCAGGTCAAATTTAAACTTTTGAGTTTTTTTTTACAAATTTTCATGAAAATAGGAGTGTTTTTTATATCTTCCTATGTAATAAATATGGTCAAACACCACCAAACTACAAAAATACCAAAAAAAAACTAAAAAAATCAAAAAAAAAATTTCAAAAATTTAAAAAAAAATTATATAAAATTTAAATTACTTCAAAAATTAAAAAAAAAATGTCCTTGGGTTTTCATAAAACTTATATAACTCGTATAAAATCTCATATACTCAAAAAAATGTCCACTTGTGTAAAAAAGCTGTAATTCATATGGGAAACGGTATGGAAAAAAACACACATTTTTACCCATGTAATTTTAATAAATTTAAAAAAGTGTTAAACGGACGGAATGGGGTGGGTACAAAAGTATATATGGGCATTGTTCCATGTTATTCCACAAAAGTCTGGAATTTCATAAAATTTAGTACCTGGTTTTTTAAAAGATGTTTAAAGGCCACAATCCTAACTATTTTACAAAAAAAAAAAAAAACAATAAACACAATATCTAATATAGTTTCTGAGAAATAGCTTCTTTCTCCAGAAAGTTGCAAAAATTACGCATTTCCCAAAAAATGGGGAACATTTTCGTTTTAAGGGGCACCCCACGCCCACACCTTCAAATATTTTGACCTAATTTTTTGGTTTCCTTAGTTTCAATATGTTTACTATCGAATCCCATATAGAAATTTAATATCTTGGACAAAGCAAAATTTTGATTCTTGGCCAGGAAAATCCATTTCTGAACCACCGTGCGCCGAAGTGTTCTATCCATTGAGAATCCGAAATACCAAGTAAAACCCCCTCCAGAAGAAAGATGTAACAAAATCTTTCAAATAACAATCTTGGGGCAGTATCCTTAAACTGTTTCTGTACCAAAAGGTAGTCCTATAGTTACAATTTTCCGAATTGACCTATACCGACAATTCTCTATTCTAAATAGCAAATTTAAGCCATTTTGGTTCGATAATATGATAAAAATGCCGAAACACGCTCGGTTCCGATTTTCACCTAAAGCAATAGGGTTCTTCCTATGGCTTAAAAACTGATCTTGATCACAACTCATCTAAAACACTTCATTTAACAATAAATCCAAATATGAAATCATATCGTTCATTATTCACACAAGTATAATTTCCATATATTAATTTCATTATTAGTCATAATGATTTCATATTTCACATTCCACTTCATCAAATAGGTCAGTGTCTAACAAACTCTGGAAACATATGGATACTTATGAAATATGTATGTATGACTGGGAATAGCTAGCGAAGAATGCGCACAAATTTATTTTAATTAGTTATAATGAAAGATAAATAACACATGAATATGCTACAGATATCTTAAAAATGATTTAATAAAAATAGCTCTGTTCGAAAAGCTGCAAGACTCTACAAGGTTTGCAATTTAACCGTTTTTATACACAATTTAAGTATTGGTGCGCATAATCTGCCATAATCTTAAAGTTTTAAAATTTGTACCATTCTTCCTTCATACATTTGAAAAGTTTTACAAATTTGTGTGTAGGAGAACAAACACGATATTTATACAAGAAATTATTTGCGAATTTATTTATATATGTACTCATATTTATTAACAAATGAGTTTCAATGAGAAGAATGTTTGTTTTAAAATAATATTCAATAACGTCCTCTATCCCAAAACATCCTTATCGTGTAATACCCTTTAATTAATGCAAACCTTATCATCAAGTCTCTACTTTGTTAATTGTTTTCCAACTTAAAAAAAAATGTTTTCGATAAACTTCTTTCCCACAATTGAATTGCACACCAGTTGTGGTTTTTTTTTCTTTTTGCAGAACGTATTTCTTTTTCCATTTTCCATTTGCTTTTCCGCGCCCCATACACAACTTGGACAACAACTTGGCTATCAACAAAAGTTTGCCATAATTTTCTTCAACAACTAAAACAAAAACCCCAATCAAGTTGACGAAGTTGCACTTCGGCAATCAAAGAAAAAGCTTAATACTACACTTGTGGTCTTCGGGGGGAGGTTAACAGTAACGACTAGTTGATGCAACACGTTGATTACTATCAATTTAAAGCAAACTGTGAAGAAAAACTATTAGAAAAACACACACATCCATACGAACATACAAAAACTCTCATAAACCCTATTGTGAGTGCATTGCACTTGTGTCGCACAATATATGCAAGTAAGTGTAGCAGACAGTTTGCCTACTTCTCTTCATGGCCCCAATTACATACGTGTCATATATGAAGTTAAAAATTTTCACTTGCTATATTAACCCATTGAGGGGGATGTGGAACATTATTTTATTTCTTAAAAGATAACATCTTTGGTAATAAGAACAAAATCGAATAGTCTTTTTTGGGACAACTGAAGGTATCTTCTAAGACTGGACTCATTATTGTTAGAAAACACATCGGTTTTGTATGAGATAACCTGTTGGTCTTTTATGGGAAGACCTATTGGACTTTTATAGGTCCAATATGTTTCTGTGAACGGATTTATTGGTCGTTTATTAGAAATTCTATTGTTATTCTATTGTAAAACGTATGGGTGTTCTGTTGGAAGACCCATCGGTTTAGATGTGAAAATACCTTTTTCTTCTGTGAGAAAATTTAAGGCATGACTTATTGGTCCTCTATGAGAGGACTTGTTGATTTTCTGTGAGAAAGCCTTTTTGTCTTCAATAATAAAATCATTTTGCATTTCATCGCAGTCTTTAATAAACAAAACTTCTTCTAAAGCCCTTCTATAGACAGAATATCTTGTGAAGACCTTTTGCAGACAGAAGATCTTCTGAAGAACTTATATGAACAACTCCTACTGTAAAGAGAATATCTTCTAAAGGCGTTCAATAGACAAAATACCCTCTGAAGTCTTCCTTTCGAGAGAAGATTTTCTATTTAAACAAATAAAAAAGTGCCAGTCGGCTTTGCCGACAGATATATACCCTAAGCCAATATGAAGTGAAACTTTCACCTACGGACAGATCGAATGTATTTAAGGTCTCTTCTTAATTTTGTGGCCCTTTTTGGACATTTGAACTTGCCGACAAAAATGTGGACTAGGAATTAACTGCACTAAGACACAAATGTTGAACTTTTGTGGGGGAGGTACCCTTAGGGAGGACCGATATTGGCCATTTTAGAAGTTAAACTAAATTTTGACAAAATATTAGGAGATCCAAAGTTTGGAACAAATTGGTTGCTCCATTCAAGGGATATCGTCCTAGCATTTTAGTGACATTTTTTTAAATATTGGGGAGAAGTACCGGACGTTGTGGACCGGTATTGCCCCATGAAGCTAAGTTTGGATATAATATGACGAAGACCAAATGTTGGACCAATCGGTGGAACAGTTCGAGAGTTATCGTTCTCTCCGACCGCCACATATGGTGACATAGGGGGTTTTAACACCTTTCGGGGTGTTTTCCCATGAAATATGGACTCGCCCCTGAAAAAACGTTTACCGTCTAATGGAGGTAGCGAATGCAAATCGCTTAAACACAAATCAAAGTGATTCGAGAGCAGGTCTTAAAGTGAACTTATCCGAAATTTTGTGTGAGAAGTACCAGAAGGAGGAGACAAATGTAGTCCATATTCGAACCTGATCTATATCTGGTAGATATATTAGGATGTGCAAAGTATCGATTACACCGGTCACTCCCTTCAAAAGTTATCGTGCGCACAACTTTTCCGAACATTTTTCAACTTTTGAGGGGGCGGTACTTGAAGGAGTGGACCGTTATGGCCTATCTTCGAATTTAAACTATGTTTGGACAAAATATTACGAAGGCCAAATTTTAGACCGAATCTGCAGATACGTTCGAGAGTTATCTTGCGCTCCAACCACTACACGCGGTGTCATAGGAGCTCTTTGAAACTTTTAGTCTATTTTCTCAGGATGTATGGACTTGCCCCTAATAAAACTTTTACCGTCGTATGGGGGCAGTGAATACATGTTGCTGCAACAAAAATCAAAGCGATTCGAGAGCAGGTCCTAAACTGAACTTTTCCGAAATTTTCTATGGGAGGTACCCGAAGGAGTGGACCGATAGAGTCCATATTGGAACCTCATCTAAATCTGGTAGAAATTTTACGATGTGCAAAGTATGGACCAAATGGTTTACACCCTTCAAGAGTTATTGTGCACACAAATTTTCCGAACATTTTGTGGGGGAGGTACCTGAAGGAGTAGACCTATATGGCCCATTTTCGAACTTAAACTAAGTTTGGACAAAATATTACGATAGCAAAATTTTGGACCAAATCGGCTCTCAAACGGAGTTATCGCGCGCACCAGCCCGCCAGACAGACAGACAGACGGACATTGCTAAATCGACTCCAAATTGTGTGCAGCACATTTCGTCCAAACATACTTGGGGTCAAAACCATTATTTCGATGAAACACATTTTGCCCGTATGAAAGTGTATATACCCTGGTTAGCATAAATGCTGAGGGTATAAAAAGCACCTTCGGATGGATTAAATACCTTCTATTGTTAGAAGTCCTTCTGTAGGCAGAAGTCTTTGTGAAGCCCTTTCGTTGACAGAAGAGCTTCTGACGGCCTTCAGAAAGTGTCCTATCTTTTAAAGGTTTTCCATCTATAGAAAGCCTTCAGAAGACCTTCGGTCTACAGAAGGCTTTCCGTCTATAGAAGACTTTCAAAAAGTTTTCTGTCTATAGAATACCATCACAAAGACTTCTGTCCTTCTATAGACAAAAGTCCTTTTATAGACAGAAGTCCTTCTGAAGCCCTTTTGTTGACAGAAGACTTTCTGAAGGACTTCAGAAGATATCCTATCTATTAAAGGTTTTCCGTCTATAGAAAGCCTTCATAAGATATTCTATAGAAGACCTACAGAAGGCATTCTAACTATAGAAAACCTCCAAACAGTTATCTGTCTATTGAAGACCGTCAGAAGGTCTTCAGACTGTCAGAAGGTCTTCAGACCACAAGAAGATATTCTATCTAAAGAAGGCGTTCAAAAGCTTCACTGTCCATAGAAGAAATTTGGAAGGTCTTCAGTTTATAGAAATCCCTTAGGATGTCTTCTGCCTATAGAAGACCCTTAGAATGTCTCATGTCTCCAGTAGATCTGTATCAAGTCTTCTCTCTCTAGGAGGGCTATAAAAGGTCTTCTTCGGTCTAGAAGACATTTAGACACTACTATGGGTCTAGAAGACCTATAGAAGGTCTTTTGTCTACAGAAGGCTTTTAGAAGGTTTTCTGTCTTTAGAGAACATTTAGAGGGTCTTCTGTCTCTAGAATAAATTAAAAGGGTATTATGTCTATAGAAGACCTTTTAAAGAGTTTTCTGTCTCTAGGACAACTTTAGAGTGTTGTCAGTATCCAGAAGCCCTTTTGAAGGTCTTATATCTACAGGAGACTGTTAGAGGGTCTTCTGTCTTTAGAACCTTTATAAGGTGTTCCGTCTAAAGAATACATTTAAACTGTCTTCTGTCTGTAGACGGCCTTTTGTGGATCTTCTTCCTATGGAAGACTGTTAGAGGATTCTATAGATGACCTATAGAAGGTCATCTTTCAATAGAAAACCTTTAGAGGGCTTTCAGCCTATAGAAGACCTTTAACGGGCCTACTGAAGACCTTTAGAGCGTTTTCAGTCCATAGAAACCTTCTGTTTATAGAAGATCTTTAGATGGTTTTCAGTCCATAAAAACCTTTAAACTCCCTTTTGTCTATAGCAGACCTTTAAAGGGGTTTCTGTCTCTAGAAGATCTTTAGAGGGTCTTCTGTCTTTAGAAAAACTTTAGAATGTCTTCTGTCAACATAAGACCTCTAGAGGATCTTCCGCCTTGTGTAGTCCTTTTGAGGGGTTTTTGTCTATAAATACCTTTAGAGGGTCTTCTATTTAAAGAAGGCCTCAGAATATATTCTGTATATAGAAGACATTTAGAGGGTCTTATATCTAATGACGACCTAAGATGGTCATCTGTCTATAGACAACCTTAGAAGGTCACTGTAGAAAATCGTTAAGGGCCTCCTTCCTTCAGAAGAACTTTAGAGGGTCTTTTGTCTCCAAAATATCTTCTGTCTATAGAAGATCTCTTGATAGTCTTCTGTCTACAGAAGACAATTAGAGGGTCATTTGCCTCCAGAAGACCGCTAGTGGGTCTTCTGTCTCCTAAAGACCTTTAGGAGTTGTTCTATCTGTGGAAGACCTTTAGAGGGTCTTCTGTCAATAGAAGACCTTTGGCCCTCTAAAGCCTACACAAGACTTTTAATTGGGCTATTGAAGGCATTTAGAGAGTTTTCAGTCTATAGAAACCTTTAGGAGGCCTACTGTCTATATAAGACTTTGGATGGTTTTCTGTCTGCAGAATACCTTTAGAAAGTACTTTGTATCTAGAAAGCCTTTAAGGGTCTCCTGTCTCTAGAAAAACTTTAGTTAGTCTTCTATCTCCAGAAGACCTTAGAAGTTCTTCTGTCCATAAAAGACCTCAAGATGGTCTTATGTCTATAAAAGACTCCTGGAAGGTCTTCTGTCTATAGAAGGCTTCTAGAAGGTCTTCTCTCTATAGAAGACTTCTAAACGGTTTGGACGGCCTTTTGCGTACATAAGAAATCTGTTATGTCTTCTGTCTACAAAAAAACTTTAGATGGTCCTCTGTCTAAAGAAGACCTCTAGAGGGCGTTCTGTCCATAGAAGACTTCTAGAGGACGAAAGAACTTCTGTTTAAAGAAGACTTCTAGAAAGTCATCTGTCTGTAGAAGATCGTTAAAAAGTCTTCTGTCTATAAAAGATCATTAAAGGATCTGCTGTCTCCAGAAGACTTTAAGAAGGTCTTCTGTCTAAAGATCTTTAGATGGTCCTCTGCTTATAAAAGAAAAGAAGGTCTTCTATCGAAAGAAGACTTCTGGAAGGTTTTCTGCTTATAGAAGACTTCTGGAAGGTCTTCTGTCTATAGAAAACTTCTAGAAGAACTTCTGTCTATGGAAGACTTTTAAAGGGTCTTTTGTCTATAGATGGTCTCTAGAAGGTTTTGTGTCTATAGATGAACTTTAGAAAGTCTTATGTCCGTAAAGACTTTTTAAGGTTCTCCTGTCTATAGAAGACCTTTAGACTTTCTGTCTATAGACGACTTTTAAAGGGTCTTCTGTCTAAGAAAATTTTCTGTCTATAAAAAGTCTTAAGAAGGGTTTCTGTCTATTAGAGATTCTTCTGTATATAGAATTCCTCTGAAGAGTTCTCTCCATAAAAATCATTTACACTACCTTATATAATAATAGCGGCTCATAAGTTGTTAACAAACCTCCAATCATCTAGTTTCTTATGCACAAATGTTGTTAATGCCTGTAATTAGTTGTGAGTGTGTGGATGTGTGCAATAACACTGCCATGAGTGGCGAAGTTTATCAGACAGTCAGTCTGGCTCTGTCACATGTGGAGCTTCCCAGCAAAACTCTGCCTGGCTATATTTATAAAAAGAACATTAATAAGGAAATTAGTTTACTGCAACGCCGTAATTATCTACGCTGCTAATCAAAAACAAATTATGTTGAAAATTACACGATTATGGGCAAAGTGCAATTGAAAATTGACAAGAAATTTAGGCTATGGCAAATCCGCTACGCAAATGTTTTCTACGAAAAGGCCAATGACTTTTCTTTAAGATTCTTGAATTGACTACATCTCTCCTTTTTCTTCATATTTTGTGAACGTGTGGACTGCATGCTTTGGAAATTTAATAAGAAAAATTTGTATGTCATCTTTGTATGTATATAAAAAACGCAATCTCTTCGTCATGATGACAAATAAATCGCATTTAGCTTAGATTTGATGTACTTCATCATCATCACCATCATTATTACACAACGAAAAAGATGGAATCATTGTTCCATGTTCATTTCCAGCGGATGTTATAGCTATGGCAACAAAAGTCACACCCCGTATAATAAATATAATGCAAATAGATTTTTCCATCTATAGACAAATAAATCAAATTAAAATATTCACCCATTTGTTGTTGTAGATGTCTGACATTCCTCTTTTCAACGCCACTGAAATTTCATTTGAATAAATCGCTTTGGTTTAGATGCGAGGGATGTGCCAAACAATTAAATATTTGTATTAATTCAATATAAACAGAATCAATGGGCGGCGGGTGTGTGTGCGTATGATTTCTGCAATGAATGACAACATCAACACAGCTAATTCTTTTGTGTGAAATGATTCAGTTTTGATTTGGGTTGTGGCCCAGATTAATTGCACACGAGTCATATCAGGTAGTTAAAATAATCGGAAACGTTATTTTTTCCAATCTAGGTGAAGTAATGGGAGAGTGAGTGGAATAGATGTGCATGAAATACCTCACGGTGCTCTTGAGCCAACTTTAAATGAAAGGAGCTTACACCTGGGAAGTTTTTGCGGATTCTGAAACTACAATGTTCATAGATGAGAAAAATGTTTAAATAAATCGCGCTTCAAGTAAAAATTGTTAGGAGTTCTTTAGAAGTTTAAAGAAGTTTTAGAAGTTTAAATGAAACCCGAGAAACATTATGAAACAGCAATGTTCATAGATGAGAAAAATCCCAAAACAAGAAAAAATAAATAGCGGTCAAAGTTCACAGTTTTTGGTTTATTTTAGGTTTTCGCGATTTTGCTTGGAAACGGCAAGTCCTATAGATATGTTGTAGCTGTGAAAATTCTCTAGAGGATTAACCGATATAATTTGTTCCTAGGTTTTACCATTTTTGAGGGTCTGGATTCTTGTTCTATGAAAATTTGAAATGAAAACAAGTGAGCAAAGGCTATAGTCGGGACGGGGCCGGCCATGTGATACCCTACACCACTACCCCTGTGCATAAGCTTTCCACCGGTAAACATTTCTCTTAGGGAATATAATCCGACTACCACCGAAAATAATATGCCTCTTTCTCTCTGGGACCCCCATAAGCAACCAAAATTTCGTGATCATCCGATCAAAATTACGACCTGTAGCTTGATTGCAAAAAATGGAAGAATTGGATGCATTACCCTTGTTTGACCACATTCGCCAACCTGCTTTACACCAATGTAAAGGTAATATTTTCTTCTTCCATTGATAGGCTTTGCCGTTGGAATACCCCTACTAGAAGCCGATATATTCACAAAGAATAAAACTTTGAATTTGTCTCCAAATGAGTTTTTCCCCATTCCGACCCCTAAATATTATCCGACTATCACCAAAATCAATAGGCTTCTTCCTCTGTGGGGCCCCCAAAATTTCGTCACTATCCGGTTAAAATTCCAACTTGTAGCGTGATTACAAAAAATGGAAAAATTGGGTATATTACTGAATTTTGCAATATCTCGGTTTGCTCACTTATGCCAACATACTTTGCATCAATATAAAAGAGATCTTTTCTTCTTCCATTGACGGGTATTCCTTTTGGAATACTCCAACCAGAAGCGCAGATATTCGCATAAGAAACAACGTTGACTTTTCTCCACATAAGCTTTTCGCTTATTCCGACTCCTGAATATTATCCGACCATCACCAAACTAAATAGGCCTCTTCCTCTGTGGGACCCGCATCAACTCCCAAAAAATTCGTGACGATCCGATCAAAATTGCGACCTGTAGCGTGATTACAAAAAAATCGGAAAATGGGATGCATTACCGACTATTGCGATATCTCTGTTGTTTGAGCAGCTACAACAGCCTACTTTACATCGTTGTAAAGGTGATATTTTCTACTTTCATTGCCAGGTTTTGCTTTTGATATACCTCTTAAAGAAACAGAGATGTTGGCTTTGAAATAAAACATAGACCTTTTCTCCAAATAAGTTTTTGCCCATTCCGACCCCTGAATATTATCCGACCATCATTAAAATCAGTAGGCTTCTTTCTCTGTGGGACCCCCATTAACCCCTAAAATTTCGTGACGTTCCGATCAAAATTGCGACCTGTAGCGCGATTTCCAAAAAATAGAAAAATGGGATGTATTACCGACTATTGCGATATCTCCGTTATTTGGTTACCTACGCCAACCTAGTTTGCATCATTGTAAAGATGGGATCTTATACTTTCATAGTCAGGCTTTGCTTTTGGAAAATTTTCAACCAAAGCTGTGATATTCGTCAATATAATTAAAATCGCAAAAATGAAAATTGGGGTTTTATTTGCTACTATTGTGATATCTTCGTTGTTTGATCACCTACGAGCACCTACTTTACATCATTAGAAAGGTGATATTTTCTACTTTCATTGTCAGGTTTTGCTTTTGGTATACCCCATACAGAAGCTGAGATATTCGCTTTGGAAAAAAACGTTGTCTTTTTATCCACCTACGTTTTTGCCCTTTCCGACCCCTAAATATTATCCGACCATCACCAAAATCAATAGGCTTCTTCCCCTCCGGGACCCCCATCAACATCCAAAATTTCGTGACGATCCGATCAAAATTGCGACCTGTAGCGTGATTACAAGGTTTAGATGGACAGACGGACGGACGGACGGACTGACGGCCAGATCGACTCAGCTCGTCGAGACATTCATTTTGGTATATATAAGTATGGGTCTACGACCATTATTTCGATGCGTTACCAACTTTTTGCCCAAAACCAACTTATAATAAATACCCTCTCCACATAGTGGTGTAGGGTATAAATATTTCCTTTATAATTTTTTTCATTTTTCATTCAGATTTTTCCTTTATAAAAGTTTTCATTTCACATTTTCGGAGAACAAGAATTTCTACCCATCTCACATTTTTAGGTTTTTGTTAGGTTTCACGATTTGGGGTGTCGTATGGGATAAGAGATACCAAGGAACGGTCTTGACCGGCTTTAACATGGCAAAGGCCAGGATTTATCTTGGTCCCTCTCTCATTTCAATTGGACACTGACCTCCCGTGGTGTCACCTGGGGTAGCTGTCTTCAACATCCGTTAAAGGCAGAGAGCTAAAATGTGCCGCGCGTTCACCCATAAGAACGTTGGGTTTGGCCGCCGGGTTAGTAACCCTCACCTAGAAAAAAGCAACCTACTATGAAGAAAAGAAAAGCCAATCTCTCTAAAGTGGACGACCCCCGCAAACGTTTTAAGGACCATGATCTGCGAATCTGCACCTGGAATGTTCGCACTCTTTATAGAGAAGGTGCAGTTTACGCATTGGCAGATGTACTTGAAAAGTACAAGGCCGACATTACTGCCATACAGGAAATACGATGGAATGGGAAATGCGTCACAACAACCCTAAAGGTAACGCACTGTATTATAGCTGCTATGACATAAAGCATGAGTTTGGTTGCGGATTTGTGGTTGGTCGGAGGTTAAAACACCTGGAGGATAAAAGCTGGAGAAGCTTCATACCAGTGAATGAAAGACTTGCTACAATTCGAATAAAAGCAAAATTCTTCAACATCAGCATTATTTGCGCTCATGCTCCCACTGAAGACAAGGACGAACAGACCAAAGATATATTTTATGAGTTCTTAGAAGAAAAATATGACCTTTGTCCTGCCCATGACATTAAAATTATTCTAGGCGAAATCAAATTGATCACGTGGTGGTAGATGGAAGACATTCATCGAGCGTGTAGGATGTACGATCGTTCCGAGTTGCAAACATAGACTCGGGCCACTACCCTGTTGCAGCAAAGGTACGTACGAGATTAAACGTAGCAAACAAAGTGCGAACAGACACAACACGGAAGTTGGACATCGGTAAGCTGCAATCATAACAGATAGCCACAGCATATTCCACTCAACTGGCCCAATTGCTTAATCAAAGCACTTCTCGTCTCGATAACATATCAGCACAATGGCAAAATATTGCCCACTCCATGCAAACGGCCGCAAAATCAGTGCTTAGATACCAGAGACCAGAAGTGTCGTGCTGCTCCCGAAGAAAGGTATCGGGAGAAAAGGAGAAACGTCTTTTCCGCAGGAAAAAGAGAGAGGGAGAGAGATGGAAAAGCGGGAGTGTGAAAAAATCGTGATGTACAGGAGCCAGAATCAAGTCCGAAAATTCTACCAAAGAGAGAAGCATTAAACTGATGGCTTTGGAACAGGCACCTCCTCCTGTAGAGACCAGCAAGGTAATTTGGTAACTGATACAGATAGTGTGCTCAGGATATGGAAAGAACACTTTTCATACCTGTTGGTATGCAACAGCAGCGAAGACGACGAATATGCCTCATATTCAATCCCAGAAGATGGTATTGAATGTATACCGCCCAGCCAAGATGAGGTAAAGACATCAATAAACCGGCTGAAGAATAATAAGGCAGCAGGAGCCGATGGCTTACCAGCCGAGCTGTTCAAAACCGGAGGCGACACGCTGATAAGGTGTATTCATCAGCTAGTTAGCACCATCTGGCAGGAAGAACGAGTACCCGATGATTGGAACCTGAGCATCCTGAAAGGAGATAAGACTGTATGTTCTAACGATAGGGGCATTAGTCTTCTCCCTATTGCATACAAGATAGTATCAGGGATAATTTGCGAACGACTAAAGCCTATGGTCAATGAAATAATTGGGCCATACCAATGCGGCTTTAGACCTGACCAATCCACCATTGACGAGATATTTACCCTGGAGAAGACCCAAGAGATGCAGATCGACACCTACCACCTTTTTGTCGATTATAAAGCAGCCTTCGACAGCCCGCTGCGTTCAAAGGTATTCCAAGCCATATCTGAATTTTGTATCCCCGCAAAGCTCATCCGGCTTCGTAAAATGACTTTACTGACACGAGGTCCTCAGTTAAAATAGGAAAGAACCTCTCCGAAGAGTTTTGTACTGAAAGAGTTGTCAGACAAGGAGACAGCCTTTCGTGTGATCTCTTCAACATCCTGTTGGAAAAGGTTATACGAGAGGCAAGCGTCAAAAGAAGTGGCACAATCTACACCAATAGCCACATGTTGCTTGCTTATGCTGATGATATAGACATCATGGGACGATCAGTAAAAGAAGTAACTGATACCTTTATGAAGGTCGAAGGAGAATCTGCGGGAAAAACAAATTGATGGTGCCGGAAAAAACGAAAATGTGTATATTTACTAGGAAAACGAAAGAGGGAAACTTCGAGGAACCAGTTTTTCTAAATAAAACAATAAATATTTCCCGCACAGTTAAATACCTAGGAGTAATTCTGGATAGGAAACTAAATTGGAAAGACCATATTCAAGAAAGGGCCGACAAGGCACAAAGACGTTGGTCAACATGTAGAAGGGCAATAGGCTCAAAATGGGGTTTCAGTCCTAGGATGACACACTGGCTATACAGGGGCGTAATTAGGCCAATCTTAACATACGCGTCTGTAGTATGGTGGACAGCTATGGACAAAAAATGCAACGTGAAGATACTGCAAAAAGTCCAAAGAACATGTTGCCTAAGCATTAGCGGGGCAATGAGGACTACACCGACTAAGGCTTTAGATACAATTTTGTTTGTAATCCCAATAGAAATTCAGGTAAGGCATGAGTCAGCCATAGCAGCTACAAGGCTAAAGTCGATGAGCGAGTGGATCAGTAGAGACCACCAAACATACCACCAAAACATACGAAAGGTCACAACGGGTGAATCTATAAACCAAATAGTATCAGACCGCATACCTGAAACTAGTGAAGTAGCTTTGTGTGAAGTTTTAATACCAGACAGAGACATGTGGATTAATGGAACTCTAGCACAGATTCCCGCTGGAAGCTACGGGTTTAGGAATAGAGAATAGAAATGGACCCTCCGACTGTCGGATCATAATACGATTCTTCAGGCGGAAATCCGAGCGATAACAGAGTATCTGAACTGGTTTGACACTCACGCAAAGCCCACCACTGCGGACATCCTTACGGACAGCAAAGCAGCCATCACGGCTATAACAACCAAGACAGTGAAATCTAGAACTGTCTTGGAATGCATACAGTCTATTAACAACTACTCACAACATGTCACGGTAAACATTATATGGGTACCAGGGCATATTGGGATTAGGGGTAATGAAATAGCAAACTCCAGGCCAGGGAGCAACCTACAGTCAGGCTAGATAACCCCAAGCGCATAGAGCTAAAGGCATTGGCAAAAGATGCACATAAATATATCCCTCTGGAATAGAGAAGACAAGGGGAAAAACACGAAAATCCTATGGGGGAACCCAGACAAGGACAAAACAAAGGGACTGCTTTTACTAGGTTGTGCAGAAAGCAGTGAATGCAGGGCATGCAGAGAGGACGACATAACGTTGGAACACTAGAGTTGGGCAATTTCGTTCAATTGAACGATCCGGATCACTATCTAGTTCAAAGGACACCGGTAATGTCATTGGCAAAACTGCGTATACTTAATTTTACACGTTAGTTTTTATGATGTTACTCATTCGTCTTTGAACGAGGACAGTGATCCGGATCGTTTAATTGAACGAGATTGCCCAACTCTATGGAACACTACTTCAGTATCAGCTATATTTCTGCCATTGCCAGGCCTTCACAAACCCGAGAAACCAGCTACTAGGGAGCGACATAATACAAGGACTCGACCATATCAGGACAATCGAGCTCAAAACATTAAGAGAGACTGTGTCAATATGACAGAAATCCTAGACGTCAATAGAATAATCAGGAATTTAACTAATTCATACACTAAATATACAAAATTAGAGGGCATAACAGGCCTCCTTTATGGCTTAAGTGTATGTCCACACGGACATGTGGTGATCCTGCATCACCCCTATTTTCAACCTAACCTAATGTGGGTTTGTTGTAAGTACATACTTAAAAATGACAAAACTAAAAGTATGAGCCCATTCTTCTCTTCGATTTCTTATTTTGGAGGTCTCTGGTGTCCAAGTACGGATTTTACTGTGGTCCGGTAGCACTTAGCTATGTTTACAAATATGTACATACAATTCTTATCTACATACACAAAATGTATATGACTAAAAATAAGTACTTTAAAATATTAAAACAACTATTTGATTCATTTATAAACAAAATAATGCAACGTTAATAAATAATAAATTTGATTTATTTTATGCGGTATTATTACTTTGATTTTATTTGGATTTTTTATCAACAAACGAATAACTGATTGCAATATGACATTTACATGGAATCAAACTAAGCATACAGACGATATTGTTGGTATCAGCAGCATTCACTACTACTGCGATTGGTCAAAGAGATACTGCTGATTCAAGCATTTGAAATAAATTAATAAATAACTGTTATTTTCCATTTCAAAACTTTTGAAATCGTACGCATATCAGTAGGTGCCAATTAATATTTTTAATGGCGACAATCATAGACAATATTTTGCAAAAATAACATTTTGTAATTGTTGTTAGAAAAAAATGTTTTAATAAAATTATTGATATTATGTCCTAATCTAATGTTGCCCCTAAATGCGTACAAAAACAAATATCTACGAGTATGTCGAAAATAAAATGTTCATATACAAATCTCCAACAAGTTACTGACTGTCGTTGTCAAACCTACCACCACCAACCATTCAGCTTTTAGAGATTGTTTGCGGCCCACAGATTTTGCGATAACAACAAATCACAATATTTGAAACCAATTGCAGTATTTGTCAAAGACAAACATAAATCATTTGAAACAAGCAAAGCAGATCAACAATCGTGGATTTTTAGGAATATTTTTGGAAGAAACAACAGATCAACTATAACTTTGGATTTTAAAAAATAATAAATAAACGAAGATTTTTAAAGTCTTTGTGGTGAATATTAATATTTAATTTCATGATCCATGCCATGATCCATGAAGCTGCCTTTAAAAATATATGCAAATAGGGTCACTCAGAGCAGATGGCTAAGACAACGATGGGATGAGAAAGTTGTCAAAAAACAGTTTATCCTCACGGTTTACCCTCAATAAGGGTGGGGTGATCTGACCATCTTAAGGGAAGCTTCGTGTTTATGATTCTTGGGATTGTACAGAGCAACAAAGTCCACAACATAGTCCACTAGACCAGGCAGTTTGGTCTTGTGAAAATGCAAATTTTTCGTGAAAATATAGATAAATAAACAAAATTCGCACTTTCGCAAAGCCAAAACTGCTTGAAGGAGCATTTCAATGCTTTTGTGATGTACATATGAACTTAACTAACAAAGAGAGAAAAATCAAACTGATGGTTTTAGTACAGGCATATTCTCCTATAGAGACCAGCAGTAATTTGGTAACTGATAGAGATAGTTTGCTTATGATATAGAAAGATCATTTTTCCAAACGGTTGGTATCCAATACTAGCCAATATGACGAAAATACGACAAATCTAATCCCAAACGAAGGTATTAAATGGATACCGCCCGGCCAAGATTAGGCAAAGACAGAAATAAACCGACTAAAGAATAATAAGGCAGCAGGAGCCGATGGCTTACCAGCCAGCTATTCAAACCCGGATACCCTAATAAGGTATGTGGATCAGATAGTTAGCAACATCAGGCGTACCCGACGATTGGAACCTGAGGATACGGTGTCCCGTCCACAGGAAAGGAGAATGTGTGCTCTAACAAGTAAAAAATATCAGAGATACACGAGGGTGCACGATAACTATCTGGCCTTACAATGAAAACGCGAATATTTACCATCAAAAATAGTTTAATCGTTTTCTAAAGTAGTCTCCAGCATGATATATGAAATTTTTCATGCGCTCAAACCAATTGTTGAAGCACTTTTTCCACTCCGATTGAGGCATCTCCAAAACATAGTTTTTGAACGCTTCAACAGCAACTTCCGGCGACGAAAATCGTTGACCACTCCTTTTTTTCTTGATAAGCTAGAATCAAATGAAGTCATCGGATCCCCAGTCATGGCTGTACGGCGGATGAACCATCTATTTCACGTTTTGTCCGGTCAAACATGCACTGGTTTGAATCGATGTGTGAGAGCTCGCATTGCTATGATGCAGAATGATTCGTGTTCCCTTGTTCGTTTTTCGAATTTCTCAGGAGACTTCAGGCAAACAAATTGTAGTGTACCACTCAGAATTAACAGTCCTACGTTTCTTAAGCCGTATAGTCGCTACATTGACATTTTTGCCAAAGATGCATGCGACCATTTGCTTCGAAGTGCCTCTTACATGAACAACTTTCGTTGAATTTGGCTCACGATCGATTCCTGTTTTGTTTCGGCATAGATCCAAAATCCGTCGTCTGTGACGATCTTATAAACGTCGTTTGAAGCACCGCGATCGTTTTTATTAACAGTTTCTTTACACCAATTCACAAGAGCCTTTTTTTTTTGAACGATTGTCCAACTTTGCCGGATTTAGCGAAAAATCCATTTTTGCGGCCATTTTTTCATGCAATATCAAATGTTTGTTGGTGGAAGAAATGTAAAATGATCCCTCTATCTCACGATATATAACATGGCGATTTTTTCTGGCACAACGGCCGCTTTTGGATGACCTTCAGGACATTCGTTTTTTGGCGAGTGCCAACCAACGATTGAATTCATTAAACCAGTTTTCCATAGATTTAAGTTGATGGATGCACTCCTACCGTGATTATCCACGTCGAAAGATGTTCACAAGTAAATTGCATTTGTTGCAAAGTGATTTTTATACCCTCAGCCTTTAGGCTATGAAGGGTATATACACTTTCATACGGGCAAAATGTGCCTCATCGAAATAATGGTTTTAGACCCCAAGTATGTTTGGACGAAATGTGTTTCAGACAATTTGGAGTCGATTGAGCAATGTCCGTCCGTCTGTCTGTCTGTCTGTCTGGCTGGCTGGAGCGCACGATAACTCTCGAACGGATGAACCGATTCGGTTCAAATTTTGGCTTTCGTAATACTTTGCCCAAACTTAGTTTAAGTTCGAAGATGAGCTATATCGGTCCACTCCTTCCGGTACCTCCCCCACAAAAGTTCGAAAATGTTCGAAAAATTTGTGCGCACGATAACTCTTGAAGGGAGTAACCGATATGGTCCATACTTTGCCCATCGTGGAGCGTGTACCAGACTTAGATCAGGTTTTAATATGGACTCAATTGGTCCACTCCGTCGGGTACCTCCCACACAAAAATTTGGAAAAGTTCAGTTTAGGACCATCTCTCGAATCGCTTTGATTTTTGCTTTAGCAACTTGTATTCACTGTCCTCCATACGACGGTATAGGTTTCATCAGGGGCAAGTCCATACTTCCTGAGGAAATAGCCTGAAAGTTGCAAAAAACCCCTATGACACCGTGTGAGGAGGTTGGAGGGCAAAATAACTCTCGAACAGGTCTGCCGATTCGGTCCAAAGTTTGGTCTTAGTAATATTTTGTCCAAACATAGTTTAAGTTCGAAGATAAGCCATATCGGTCCATGCCTTCAGGTACGTCCCCCTCAAAACTTCAAAATGTTCGGAAAAATTTTGCGCACGATAACTCTTGAAGGGAGTGACCGATGTAATCAATACTTTGCACATCCTAATATATCTACCAGATATAGATCACGTTCGAATATGGACTATATTTGTATGTTCCTTCTTGTACTTCTCACACGAAATTTCGGATAAGTTCACTTTAAGACATGCTCTCTAATCACTTTGATTTTTGTTGAAGCTGTTTGCATTCGCTACCTCCACTACGATGGTAAAAGTTTTTTCAGGGGCAGGTCCATATTTCTTAGGGAAACAGTTCGTAGGGTGTAAAAAAATGCATATGTCACCATATGTGGCTTCCGGAGAACACGATAACTCTCGAACTGTTCAACCGATTTGGTCCAACATTTGGTCTTTGTCCTATTATATCCAAAGTTAGTTTCATGGGCCAATACCGGTCCACAATTTCCGGTACTTATCTCCAATATTTAAAAAATGTCACTAAAATGCTAGGACGATATCACTTGAATGGGGCAACCAATTTGGTCCAAACTTTGGATCTCCTAATATTCAAAAAAAATTAGTTTAACTTCTAAAATTGCCCATATCTGTCCTCCCTAAGGGTACCTCCCCCACAAAGGTTCAACATTTGTGTCTTAGTGCAGTTAATTCCTAATCCACATTTTGTCGGCAAGTTCAAATGTCCAAAAATGGCCAATCAATTTTGAAGAGACCTTAAATACATTCGATCTGTCACGTAGGTGAAAGTTTCACTTCACATTGGCTGAGGGTATATATCTGTCGGCAAAGTCGACTGACACTTTTTTACTTGTTTCAAATCACAACAACAACACAACACATGGTCGTATGACAAACTGTCCGGAGTACGCATAAGCTGAAAACGGTCAAATTGCCCAACAATTTTTAAATGGCGCCTGGCAACACGCGGTTTTATCTAGGCCAAACAGTTTTCGTGTGGCCCTTGTATTAAATGTACACCGCCCAGCCAAAGAATTACACGGTAGGCGATGACTTCATGGGCGAATGGGCAGGAATGGACACCTGCGCATCCCCCCCTTTAATCCTAAGGAAAGTTCTGAAAAACTACACTATGATAAAATTGTTACGAACAGGTCAAGATCGAATATGAGCTATATCGGACTACTCTTTGGTATAGACCCCATATAACGATACCGACCGATTTTAGGTATTTTTATATGATTAACTACATTTTCAGACCGAATTAGCTATAATTTGCCATTTACATTTCTTAGTGGTCATAAAATATATAAATTGTGTATATAGGTCCATGTTTTGGTATAGGCCCCATACCAGCATTTTAGTTTTTCTGTCCGAACTTATGTATAAGACAACTAAAAAAGTATCAGTCGGCTTTTCCGAGGTATACCCTCAGCCTTTGTGAATTGAAACACTTTTTCCCAAAAAACGTATGTATTTAGGGGGTCTTCATATTGGGTTAAAAATCTCATATGTTTTTCATGGGGAGTTACCTAAAGGAATATTCCATTTGGGAAGTGCGTCTTATTTTGTCGCAATTCTCTCGATAGGACCATTATATTAGGAAACATGGACTTGCCCACGAAAAACATCATATCGCTGTAAACAAGGAGTACCTTCGGTAAAAAATTCCAAAGGATTATTAACCGCACTTAAACAAAAATGTTGACATTTGTGTGGGTGGTACCCTAAGGAATGGTTCAAACAAATCTGTTATTTTGTTTCTGAGATATGGCGCTTATCATTTTAGGAAATATTTTCGAATTTTTGTATGGCAGGTAGCGGCAGGAGTGGATCTATAAGCACAATCTTCGAATTTCATATAATATTCAAAAAAATATTTAGACATGCAAAGTGTGGACCAAAACAGTATTCAGTTCGGTAGTTGTCGTGCGCACCAGCAACTACACGTGTTGGTCGTAGGGTTTTTTTACGGGTTTCGAGCTATTTTCTCAGGAAGTATGGACTTGCCACTCAAAAAACATGTACCATCGTAATAGGGACTTTGAGCGCAACCTGTTGCAAGAAAAATCAAAAAGATTCGTAAGGAGGAGCTAAACTGCACTTTTCCGTAATTTGGTATGGGAGGTATTCAAAGGAGTTGACATACATAGTCCATATTCTAACCGGATCTATTCTATGAAGCAAATCGGTTACTGCTTTCAAGAGTTATCGTGCGCACCATTTTAACGAACAATTTTGAACCTTTGGGGGGAGGTACTCAAAGGAGAGGACCGATATAGCCCATCTTAAAACTTGATTTAAGTGTGCGCAAGATATTACGACTGTCAAATTTTGGACCAATTTTGGATGACTACACTGGGTGCCATAGCGGGTTTTTACAGCTTTCGGGCCATTTTCTCAGGAAGTATGGTCTTGTGCCTGAAGTTGCTACAATCACCCTACATAACAGTACCCCCGATTTTCAGTATTTTGAGGATTTTAACCACACTAGCTGTAATTTGACACTTGAGATTTTCAGTGGTCACGAAACTTCACCACCAAAAATCGTTAACATAGGTCTATTTTTGATATAGCTCTCATATAAAGGTACCAACAGATTACAGAAATGTTTGATACATTTTTAAAGCCTCAGCATTTATGCTAACGAGGGTATATAAACTTTTATACGGGCAAAATGTGCCTCATCGAAATAATGGTTTTAGACCCCAAGTATGTTTGGACGTTTGGAATTAATTTAGCCATGTCCGTCCGTCTTTCTGTCTGTCTGGCTGGCTGGAGCGCACGATAACTCTTGAACGGATCAACCGATTCGGTCCAAAAGTTGGCTTTCGTAATATTTTGTCCAAACTTAGTTTAAGTTCGAAGATGGGTTATATCGGTTCACTCCTTCCGGTACCTCCCCCAAAAAAGTTCGGAAAATTTGGAAAGGAAGTAACCGATTTCGTCCATACTTTGCACATCGGAAAATTTCTACCAGACTTAGATGAGGTTCCATTATGGACTCAATCGGTCCACTCCTTCGGGTACCTCCCACACAAAATTCCGGAAAAGTTTAGGACCTTCCCTCGAATCACTTTGATTTTTGTTGTAGCAACTAGTATCCCCTGCCCCCCATACGACGCTAAAAGTTTCATCAGGGGCAAGCCTATACTTCCTGAAAAAGTTACAAAAAACCCTATGACACCGTGTGTAGTGGTTGGAGCGCAAGATAACTCTCGAACGGATCTGCCGATTCGGTCCAAAATGTGGCCTTCGTAATATTTTGTGCAAACCTTATTAAAGTTAGAAGATAAGCCATATCGGTCCACTCCTTCAGGTACCTCCCCCACAAAAGCTCAAAAATGTTCGGAAACATCCTAATATATCTACCAGATATAGATCAGGTTCTAATATGGACAATATTTGTTCACTCCTTCGGGTACCTCCCATATAAATTTTTGGATAAATTCACTTTAAGACCAGTTCTCGAATCACTTTGATTTTTGTTGATTCAACTTCGATTCGCTGCCTCAATTACGACAATAAAAGTTTTATTAGGGACAAGTCTATACTTCTTGAGAAAACAGCCCGAAAATTGTGAAACCCTCGGTGGCATTATATGTAGTGGCTGGAGACCTCGAACCGAATACTGCGTTAGTCCGCACTTTGGATATTATAATATTTCTTCGAATATTAGATGAAATTCGAAGGTGGTGCTTATAGGTACACTCCTTCCGGTACCTCCCACACAAAAGTTCGAAAGACGTAGCAACCGATTTGGCCCAAACTTTGGATCTCTAAATATTGTCGCAACTTAGTTTATGTTCAAAATTGGGTCCTATCTGTCCAATCCTTGTGGTACCAACCCCACAAATGTTCAACATTTTTGTGTGGTTAAGGATCTGTTCGAGGATCCTGTGGACATTTTTACCGAGGGTACCAACCCCACAAATGTTCAAAATTTTTGTGTGGTTAAGGATCTGTTCGAGGATCCTGTGGACATTTGTACCGAAGGTTTTTCTAATGTCCCACAAAGAGATCATATAACTCATTCGCAGTTCGTTCTTGAAAATGGCCGGTGTCCACTGAACTATATTGTGAACTAGGTCGTTCAATTGAAATAGATGTTAACAACTCTAGGCTGAGGGTATATCTCTGTCGGCAAAGCCGACTGATGCTTTTTTACTTGTTACAATATGTTTTTAAACCCTCCACCATAATATGAAGTCTATAATTAAATTTCTCATTCCGTTGGTAACACATCGAAATATACATCGGAAACCCTATATAGCCATGTCTGTCTGTCCATCCGTCCGTCTGTTGAAATCAAGATGCATATCGCAATTTTTAAGATAGAGCTACGCAATTTCGTATAGAAGTTTCTATTACTCCTAGAATGTTTGGTATTGAAAATGGGCTATATCAGTCCACGTTTTTATATAGCCCCCATAGAACGGTACCACACGATCTTCGGAATTTTCAAGGTTTTAGCTTCATTATTGCACCAAAATGACTGAAATTTGGTACTTAGTCTTCGTTGGGGGTATACAACTTTTTCCCAGAATTTTCTCGGTATAGGCCCACGCCTTAATATCGCCCCCATAAAACGGTAACTCCCGATTTTCAGTATTTTGAAAGTTGTGTCCCCAATATTCCTCCGAAATGGCTGGAATTTCGTATTAAGTCTTCGCTGGTGGTATAAAACTTTCTCCCCGAAATAGTCTCGAGACATATAGCCCCCATAGAACGGTACCTCCCGATTTTTCGCTATTTTGAAGGTTGTGACCTCAATATTCCTTCGAAATGGCTTAAATTGTTTTCTAATCTTCGTTGGTGATATAAAACATTCTTCCAGAAATGTGTCGGTACAGCTCTACGCCTTAATATCGCCCTCATTAAACGGTAACTTCCGATTTTCGGTATTTTGAAAGTTGTGTCCTCAGTATTCCTCCGAAATGGCTGAAATTTGGTATTTAGTCTTCGTTTGTGGCGTAAAACTTTCTCCCCGAAATGTGTACAAATAGCCCCCATAGAACGGTACCTCCCGATTTTAAAGGTTATAGCCACAATAATCCATCAAAATGGCTGAAATTTGGTATTAAGTCTTCGTTCGTTCCCCTCTAAAAATATAGGAATAGGTCCACGCCTTCATATAGCCCTCATAGGACGGTACATCCCAGTTTTCGGTATTTTGAAGGTTGCGGCCTCAATATTCCTCCGAAATGGCTGAAATTCCTTCCTTTCCACCTGGAATTTGTAGGTATAGGTTTAGCCTTCATATTGCCCCCATAGAACTGTACCTCCGATTTTAGATATTTTGAAGCTTATGGCTTCAATATTCCACCGTCCTTCCGTTTGTTTAAATCAAGATACAGCTCGAAATTTTTAAGATTGAGCTTTGTAATTTGGTATAGAAATTTCTATTACTCCTTGCATGTTACTCCTCCGATGCTACATCGGTCCACGTTTTGATATAGCCCCCATAGAACGGTACCACCCGATTTTCGGAATTTTTAAGGTTTCAGCTTCATTATTGCACCGAAATGGCTGAAATTTGGTACTAAGTTATCGTTGGTAGTATAAAAATCCCGCCGAAATTTGTCCGTACAAGTTCACGCCTTCATGTAGCAAAGGTACCTCCCAGTTTTCGGTATTTTGAAAGTAAGCCACATTGTTTTACCGAAATTGTTAAAATTTGGTATTTAGTCTTCTTCATAAACGAAAGGAAACAATTTGTTCCATTTTACTTCAATACAAATCGTGGTGGAAGGTATAACAAGTTCGTCCGGGCCGAACTTAACTCCGTTCTTACTTGTTGTAAATACTAACGATTTTCTCCGATCTTTTGTCAACCAATTGACAGTTTTATTTTACTAACAACAAAATCAAATATAAATTGTTGTCCATTTTTTTGTTTGTTAAATTTTTTTGTTTTCTTTTTGTCAAAAAATTACCACTATTGGCCTTAACCAACATTGGACCAACAGCAACAATTGAACAATTTGCTAACAGATTTGATTTGTTTTGAAAACTATGATATTTTATGGAAAAAATTCGAAAAAAAATAAAACAAAAATCTACACAAATGTAGATTTATTTGTTTAGATTTGAATGTGCGAATAATATACAGCAAGACAACAACAATAATAAACAACAACTATATGTATGTCTGCAGTTAACAGAGAACGCATGTTTGTCTTACTGTCTCAAGATTTATTACAATGTCTTACAAAGTTGTTGCATTTGTTGTATTTTTTTAACATTATTTGGGTACTTGGGTTGTGAGGCCAGAGAAACAAAAACGACAGCAACAACAACAAAAAGATTTTAATCATGAACGACATGACAGTGTAAATGTCAGTTATATACACTCGCACACATTAACAAAAATTGTAGTACATGCAATAATATTGTGGTATTGGGAAAACTATCGAAGGCGGGAATGTTTTTCGTTCAAGACTACTTTAAGAAGTCGTACTTCAAAAGGAAAATATAAGTAGAGATTTTAAAATTTAAATCGAGCAAAAGTTATTAAAGTATTTAAAAGTTCCTTCTTACCCACTGTCTCAGTTTTGAAGCGGTATTCTGTGTTAACCTTCCCTAGTTTTTGGGACACTCCATTCTTTTGTTGTTAAGAATCTGTTTTGTTAACAATTGTCACAACTGTCGTTTGTGTTTCCTTTTAATTTTTTGTTTGCATATCTGATTTGAATAATAACAGCATGTCTGATGGGGTCACTTTTTTAAACCAAATATGTACTTGGACTTCACTACAGTAACCATCAATTACACTGTGCAACAAAATTCAGTTTTTTTCAAAATGATGGGAAAAATCGAGTAGATTATGAAAGTAGAGCCAAAAATATGAAACACGTGTATCGGCGTTTTAAAAGTTTACGTTGGATAGTAACCAAAATAGGCGGGGCAAGTTCCGCCCATTTTTAATTTTTTCGAAATATTCGAGTTAAGATATCTTTGAATCCTTGCATTTCAGGTATATAGTGTCTTTGGCAGCTTTACAGAAGAGTATGTGGGCAATATTTTTGTTAAAAATTTTTACCCTCATGCGGTTCATCAAAGGGGTCTTTTTTGTCCTTTTTTCAAAAATCTTTCAAAAACTCCTTAAAAATGTGATTGTATCAAATCCAAATATTCTACAAAATTGTTTGCCATAAAATTTTACTATAGGTCTCAGAATACACCAAATCTGTAACTCTTGTCTAATCGCCGGGAATCTCTAAAAATGAAAATCACGTTTTAGGGTTAAAGTCGGACTTCATCTGAGTTTATTCAAAATTGTCCCACAAAACATAATTTTAGAGAGATGATGTCAGAGACAAAAATATTCTTCGTCAAATTTCACTATGGGTCACCAAAGAAATGAAATGTATATTTACATTTTATAGCATGAAAATATCAGTATCAATTTTGCTGAAAAAAACATGAAAATATTTCCCAATTTTTTTGGTGAAAAATTTTTCCTTCTTTTTTCGAGTTGGTACATGGAAGTAATATGAAACTTGGTTATAGGTGAATAGTGTCAAAGGATGAAAAATTCTACACAAAATTTCACTATGAGTTTCAAAATAAACCATATATCTATGTATACTATTTCCTTAAAAAAATAGATTACAAATTTATATATATTAGGATGAAATTATATGTTTTAATTTTGGACTGTTAATTTCACATAATTCCATACTGGATCAAAATCTAGCAAAATCCTTCACTTTTTGGGAATATTGTTAAAGAAAGAAATGTTCCAAATGAAATTTCATTATGGGTATCTGAATAAAAGAAATCTGTAGCCATAGCATATAACATTCCTGGCAGCACTTGCTTTTGATATATATGTTTTAGGGCCATATTTCCAAATTTTCATACAGATTGTCGTTGTGATTGGATACTGTAAATATCATATTGATGGTTTTTCGTTGTGAATTCATACAGAAGATGTTGTGCGTTCCATTCATAATGCTTTGTGGTGCATATATATTTGGAATATAAAAACCCACATTGGACCTGCCCAAATTGCGTATTTTTAGTACTTTCAACTTAAATTCCGTAGTTAGGATAAGCCATTGGTTATTTATATTGCATGCGAAAATACATTAGAGGTCTACGGCTATGGTCCAGTGAGAATATAGGTGTCATATGGGCTCTCACATGCACAATTTGGTGTGGTCCAAAAAAACTACAATGATGGGACTCATTCCTACTTTGGTGGCATTTACGGAATTAACCTTAGCAATTGACATAAATGACTAATTAAATAAATGACTGGGTTCGTTATGGTCATTCATGATACAGCCATTTATGTCAATTGCTAGGGTTAATTCCGTAAATGCCACCAAAGTAGGAATGAGTCCCATCATTGTAGTTTTTTTGGACCACACCAAATTGTGCATGTGAGAGCCCATATGACACCTATATTCTCACTGGACCATAGCCGTAGACCTCTAATGTATTTTCGCATGCAATATAAATAACCAATGGCTTATCCTAACTACGGAATTTAAGTTGAAAGTACTAAAAATACGCAATTTGGGCAGGTCCAATGTGGGTTTTTATATTCCAAATATATATGCACCACAAAGCATTATGAATGGAACGCACAACATCTTCTGTATGAATTCACAACGAAAAACCATCAATATGATATTTACAGTATCCAATCACAACGACAATCTGTATGAAAATTTGGAAATATGGCCCTAAAACATATATATGAAAAACAAGTGCTGCTAAGAATGTTATATGCTATGGCTACAGATTTCTTTTATTCAGACACCCATAATGAAATTTCATTTGGAACATTTCTTTCTTTAACAGTATTCCCAAAAAGTGAAGGATTTTGCTAGATTTTGATCCAGTATGGAATTATGTGAAATTAACAGTCCAAAATTAAAACATATAATTTCATCCTAATATATATAAATTTGTAATCTATTTTTTTAAGGAAATAGTATACATAGATATATGGTTTATTTTGAAACTCATAGTGAAATTTTGTGTAGAATTTTTCATCCTTTGACACTATTCACCTATAACCAAGTTTCATATTACTTCCATGTACCAACTCGAAAAAAGAAGGAAAAATTTTTCACCAAAAAAATTGGGAAATATTTTCATGTTTTTTTCAGCAAAATTGATACTGATATTTTCATGCTATAAAATGTAAATATACATTTCATTTCTTTGGTGACCCATAGTGAAATTTGACGAAGAATATTTTTGTCTCTGACATCATCTCTCTAAAATTATGTTTTGTGGGACAATTTTGAATAAACTCAGATGAAGTCCGACTTTAACCCTAAAACGTGATTTTCATTTTTAGAGATTCCTGGCGATTAGACAAGAGTTACAGATTTGGTGTATTCTGAGACCTATAGTAAAATTTTATGGCAAACAATTTTGTAGAATATTTGGATTTGATACAATCACATTTTTAAGGAGTTTTTGAAAGATTTTTAAAAAAAGGACAAAAAAGACCCCTTTGATGAACCGCATGAGGGTTAACATTTTTAACAAAAATATTGCCCACATACTCTTCTGTAAAGCTGCCAAAGACACTAATACCTGAAATGCAAGGATTCAAAGATATCTTAACGCGAATATTTCGAAAAAATTAAAAATGGGCGGAACTTGCCCCGCCTATTTTGGTTACTTTCCGACGTAAACTTTTAAAACGCCGATACACGTGTCTCATATTTTTGGCTCTACTTTCATAATCTACTCGATTTTTCTCGTCATTTTTTTTGTTGTCGCACAGTGTTATCATTGTATGCTTTAGTTGTCATGTTTATTTGAAGATGTTAATTATGAGTTAATTGTTGGTTGATCCAATTTCACGACATCACATTTTTGACACCAGCTTAACAACAGACTACTTAAAATATTTTTTACAATTTTTTTTATTTATTTTATTTTTTGGTAACTTCCAAAAACTCACGCACAAGCATCGATGTGTGAGCTAGTGCGTTATCATGATGCAAAATCCTACTTACTGATTTAGTTGGCCCTTTACACAACATTTGTTCTATAAACCGAACTAATAATAAATTTCCATTCCTCTCTATTTGTTGCTTTATCTCTCCAATGGGAAATACCGCGTCTTTCAATCTCGTCTTCCACTTGGTTGCTCCATCGAAGCCTTGGACCTCCAGTTCTACATGTTCATTATCGCTCATTCTTATGACATGACCTAACCAGCGCAATCGTTGCATCTACGGTTGCGCCCTCGATCAAGAATAACGATATATTTAGAAATTTCCTTAAATGGTGAGGTTCAACGGTTCAACAGGCATCAAAAACTAAAACATATAAGTCTCAATAAGCGCGAGAATTAGACTTGATTTTTTTTAACTTTTATAATTAGACTGCTTTATTGTAAAGACATGGGACGTGGACGATAAGAAATCTCACAAAATGGGCACAAAATTCGACAAAGTCAATAAAACTAATTACGACGGGCCAGCAACGCAGACCGGGGTCTGCTAGTATACAATAAATACATGTTCTAGAGTTGCTACATTTTGTGATTTAAAAAATCTTAATTTTCCAAAACTTAATTTCCCTTAAACATTGTCCACAATCCACAAGGGAATAATAAAATTCCTAATTGCATTTGCAATCTAATTTCATTTTATTTTTACAATACTTTGTTTTAAAGTAATAAATTGTATTGAGCCAAATAGGTTTTTAGCACATTTGTCTTTGTTTTGCATTTTTTGTTATGAGAAATAACGTTAATGAATAGTATAACGTGAGGTTGAAAAGCAAAGCTAAATAATACCTTCAATTACAGTCAGGCTATGTGGCGGACATGTCATGCAAAACGAAAAACAGGACAGCACAGGATACGTGAGAATATTCATATTACATAGAAAGGATAAATGATAAAGTCATTTGTTTTTGGAGTGATGGAAATTGAATAAGGGTATGATGGTGATAACGTGCATGTTAGGATGTCCCGTTTATGGGAGCAGGGGATCAGGGGTAAATATTGTTCTAGATGGCATATACATACATACTTGTCTCATTAAAGTATTAATTGCACACGTACAATATTGGTAGATACAAGACACAAAAGAAAGAACCTAATCGGTTGTAACACGGTAAAGTTCTGAATTTTTCTTAATTTCTGTTTCATCAGAAATTGGCACATACCACCCTGTAGTATTAACTGTGGAGCTTACGTAAACAGTCGCAAAAGGTAACATATACCGCCCAAAGGTAACTTATACCAGTTAAATGTTGGGCCAACAACAAAGTTTTAGAATAATTACGTGGCTGTGAAGCAAAGCAAAAAATTCACCGGCATTACATTGATAATCCAAAACAACGGTAAGTACCAGGATCCACGAATCTGCACCTGGACCCATCTAAGGAGCAAAGATGATGTATATTTCCCCTTTATTTATTCCACTTGGGAACACAGTGCTTCTACATGATTATTCCGACCTATCCTGTCATTACATATTATTTTAATATCATCATGAGATTTATTTACATTTTCTAGTTCTCTTAAGATTGTCGGGCTGGCTTCCTGTTCCTTTGGGGATTCCACTCTAGGGCCATTCTTGCGATACTCCCATCGTTCTTTCTCAGCGTGTGACCAATCCAATTCCATTTTCGTTTACATATTTGTCGGGCCATGGGTTATTGACTCGTTAACTTGAGTAAGTCCTCGTTTCAAATTATGTACATATATATCCGTATTCATATTTAAACCCTACACCAAACTATATATGGTAAGGGGTATTATGTGTTTGTGCTTTAGTTTGTAGCATGCAAAAGAAAAATATATGTTCGTCTGTCTGTCAGTCCGTATCACTGTCCATTTAATGGTCGATTTTTTTTTTCTTTTTTTCCAAAGGACGAACGCTATTTATTTTGATAAGAATCGGCTCAGATTAGAATATAGCTCCCATATATATGTTCGCACGATTTTAGGTATTTGATTGGTGGTGTTTTGATGAAATTTGAAATGATCGGAGTTGGATTGTATTTACTTTGACTGTACTTCAACGAAACTGTTGCTCTTTTACAGGAAAACTTTTCCGGACTGTGTTATCTTCTGACCTCAAAGTTGGAATTTGTGAGGCTATGGAGGACATAAGGCAAACACTTTGCGATCGGGTTATGCAAAATTTTAAGAAAAGGATATGTTCAAGTAAACCTGACCGTGATGACTATTTGGCTGATATTGTTTTCCATTATTAACGGCACACCTTCCTATTTATTTTGAAACAAACATCCGATCATTTATCTCAAAAAATTGAATATTTCTTTGAATTCCAAAATAACACCTCTTCTTGGAAAATACTTTACCAATAATTAAATGGTCCAGATTAACGTTTGAAGGCCTTCCATAGAGAGAAATCATTATTCATAAAAACTTTTGTATAAGCTACTGACAGAAGATCTGCTACAGGTCTTCCAGAGACAGAAGATGTCTAACAGCCTTCTATTGACAGAAGCTTTTCTACAGGACTTCTATGGATGGAAGGACTTCTGATGGTCTTCTATACAGAGAAGATCTCTTGGCACCTAGGTCCTCTACAGAACCTAGAAGTCTTCTGTAGACAGAAGAATCCCCACCTATTTTCTATAGATATCAGGTTTCCACAGTTCTTCTATTTCCACAGTTCTTCTATTTAAAGTAGACAGAATCCCAGCAAGTGGAAGTGTTCCATGAGATGTCATGATTTCACTGGATCTTTTGCATTGGTGCAAATGAAGTCGTGAAAGGTCCGATCTTTTCATCAGCATTTGAACACATTCAAAGGAAGTCGTGAAAGAAATCCGATCTTTTCATTAGATGAATTTGTGTTTTTATTTATACACATGTATATTTTCTTTTATTTATCTATATATGTTTAAAGCTACAGTCTGTCGCAAAAGTTAGTATACACCGTTGACACCGTTTCGCGACAGACAGTATATACGATTTATTGCGCTAAGAAGTCCCAACCATTGAGCTAAAAATAAAGTCGGACCGCACTCTTTGGTATAATAAAAGTGTTCTTGTCAGGTCTATAGAACCTTAAAAGCAAGTCGATTTGTAGATCCCTACAAAACAAAAAAGTTGTAAAAAAAATTACATACTAAAATTCACGAAATTCAGTTGCACTGGTGATGGAAAGTAAAAAACCTTTTGTAAGATGTATAAAAACAAGAAAAAAAGTGTCAGTCGGCTTTGCCGACAGATGTATACCCTCAGCCAATGTGAAGTGAAACTTTCACCCACGGACAGATCAAATGTATTTAAGGTCTCTTCAGAATTTTGTGTGGACCTTTTTGGACATTTGAACTTGTCGACAAAAATGTTAGGAGATCCAAAGTTTGGACAAAATTGGTTGCCCAATTCAAATGATATCGTCCTAGCATTTTAGTGACATTTTGTAAATATTGGGCAGAAGTGCGGGAATTTGTGTACCGGTATTGCCCCATGAAATTAAGTATGGATATAATATGACGAAGACCAAATGTTGGACCAAATCGGTTGAACAGTTCGAGAGTTATCGTGCTCTCCGACCGCCACATATGGTCGGGCTATTCTTCTAAGAAATATGGACATGCCACTAAAAAAGCATTTACCGTCGTAATGGAGATAGCGAATGCAAATCGCTTCAACAAAAATCAAAGTGATTCGAGAGCAGGTCCTAATCTAAACTTTTCCGAAATTTTGTGTGGGAGGTACCCGAAGGAGTGGGCCGATTGAGTCCATATTGAAACATCATTTAAGTCTGGTAGACATTTCACGATGTGCAAAGTATGGACCAAATCGATTACTCCCTTCAAGAGTTATCATGCCCACAAATTTTCCGAACATTTTGGAACTTTTGTGGGGGAGGTACCGGAAGGAGTGGACCGATATAGCTCATCTTCGAACTTAAACTAAGTTTGGACAAAATATTACGAAAGCCAAAATTTGAACCGAATCGGTTTATCTGTTCGAGAGTTATCGTGCGCACCAACCAGACAGACAGACGGACGGACATTGCTAAATCAACTCAAAATTGTCTGAAACACATTTCGTCCAAACATACTTGTTGTCTAAAACCATTATTTAGATGAGGCACATTTTGCCCGCCTGAAAGTGTATATACCCTTTCTAGCCTAAAGGCTGAGGGTATAAAAACAGGCGTGGTTGGGTCTTTAGGCCCCAAAGTAGTAGCTGGATTGTAGATTAATCCGTAAATTGTTAAAACGATACATGCGTAATTTGTGCAAAAATAGAGTTTTTTTAAAATATCGCATAGGGGAGGTACCCCGCGCCCTGGAATTCACTTATATATGTGGCCTGCTTTTGGGGGCCTGTACATTCCCTGACAATTTCAGGAAAATAGGGTCAGTAATTTTTGCAGAAAAAAATTTAAATTGAAACAAGTAAAAAAGTATCCGTCGGCTTTGCCGACAGAGTTATACCCTCAACCTATGTCTGGAGTCTTTTCAAAATGTTGTGGCCCTTTTTGGTCATTTAAACTTGTCGACAAAAATTATGATTAGGATTAAAATTAAAAATTGTTGCGGAAGGAATGGACCGACATAGCCCATTATGGAAGTGGATCTTATTTAGGGAGTCATATCTTTTCGATTGATATGGCACCTACTAGGCATTTCAGTGGGTCATCGTATACATTTTGGATCAGTATGCCAGGAAGCATGGACTTGTCCACGGAAAACATAATATCGTTCTAGACATGACCACAGTGAACACCATCGGTATACATTTACAAACGATCTTCGAACACCTTTCGGACTGTTTTCTAAAGAAGTATGAATTTGCCTCTGAACAAAACTTTTACCGTCATAATTGAGGCAGCAAATTTAAATAGCTTCATCAAAAATCAAAGTGATTCGAGAGAAGATCTTAAAGTGAACTTTTCCGAAATTTTGTGTGTGAGGTACCCGAAGGACTGGACAAATATAGTCCATATTTAAACCTGATCTATATCTGGTAAATATATTAGGTTGTATAAAGTATAAACCAAATCGGTCACTCCTTTCAAGAGTTATCGTGGCCACATTTTTTCGAACATTTCCGAACATTTTTGAATTTTTGTGAGGGAGGTACCTGAAGGAGTGGACCGATTTGGCTTATCTTCGAACTTAAAATAAGTTTGAACAAAATATTACCAAGGATAATTTTTGTACGAATCGGCAAATCTTTTCGAGAGTTATCTTGCTCTCCAACCCCAACACACAGTGTCACAGGGGCTTTTTGCACCTTTCAGGCTATTTTCACAGGAAGTATGGACTTACACCTGATGAAACTTGTATCATTGTAAAGGGGGCATTGAATATAAGTTGTTACAGTAAAAATCAAAGCGATTCGAGAGCAGCTCCTAAACTGAACTTTTCCAAAATTTTGTGTGGGAGGTACCCAAAGGAATGGACCGACTGAGCCCATATTGGAACTTTATTTAATTCTGGTAGAAATTTTACGATGTGCAAAATATGGACCAAATCGGTTACTCCCTTCAAAAATTATAGTGCGCACAAATTTTCCGAACATTTTCGAACTTTTCTGGGCGAGGTACCGGAAGGAGTGGACCGATATAACCCATCTTCGAACTTAAACTAAGTTTGGACAAAATATTGCGAAAGCCAAATTTTGGACCAAATCGGTTCATCCGTTCGAGAGTTGTCGTGCGCACCAGCCAGACAGACGGACGGACGGACATTGCTAGATCGGCTCCAAATTGTCTGAAACACATTTTGTCCAAACATACTTGGGGTCTAAAACCATTATTTCGATGAGGCACATTTTGCCCGTATGAAAGTGTATATACCCTCGTTAGCATAAATGCTGAGTGTATAAAAAGTGGGCACGCTAAAATTTTCTTTCCATAAAAACCTAAATTGAATTATGACGGCATTTGATTTTTATTCATAAATATATGGCGTTTTTTAAATATGGCAAAGGGAAGTATCCCGCCCCTTCGAAATTTAAGAAAATATGCTTCCTATTTTCACCGGGAGCCATCCCTGTACATTCCCTGAAAATTTTAGGAAAATCGGTTCAGTAGTTTTGAAGATGTAACTTATTTTAAAAAGTGGGCATGGTTAAGTCTTTGGGTCCTAAAAAAGTAGGTAAGGTCGGAGACACAACCACAATTTTCTCGCAAATTAATTTCCAAACCGATACATTCGTAATTATTGTAAATATTGCATTTTTAAAGAAATAGGGTATAGGGGAAGTACTCCGCCCCTTCCGAAATTCAACAAAATTTGTAGCCCATTTTAACCGGGGGCCATCGTTGTACATTCCCTAACAATTTCAGAAAAACCAGTGCAGTAGTTTTTGTAGAAAAGATAAAAATTGAAAATTGAAAGTAGTGGGCGTAAAAGTAGGCGTGGTCAAATTTTATTTGCATAACACATTTGATTTTTTTATTTATAAGGATTAAACCAGCGCACAGAGGAGGAAATCATTGATCTAGCGGCGCGAAAGTCAAAAAATTAAAGTATAAAATTGCGAAATGTTTTCAATTATATCGATTACAGACACTCTGCTGACTAAGATTTTGTTTTACTTTTTTGTTGTTGTAAATATTGACTCAGTTATTCAGTGTCAAGTGCAAAAAATTTTGACGGATCAGATTTTAATAAAATTGTTGCTAAAAACCTGATCTCATATTTGTTTAATTGTTAAATAAATTCGTAATAAAACTAAACAAAGTTTATTTTTTATTGATAGGGGAGGGTTTAAGTTAAATTAAAATAAAATGTTTGGGGCCTGAAGTTACATAGTTATAAAGCAATAAATTTTCAAAAATTATCATTTTTTGTATGTTTTTAGTGCAATATACTTTTGTTGGATGGAGCGTAACTACAAAGGTCCACCGAGGTTCGGTCCAGTTATTTTTTTAATAATTAAATTGGACTCCCTACATTCCGAATAACCAAAATTTAGCTGCAAATTGCTGCAAATCTTGCTGATAAATGGTCTTGAAAAATAGCTTAAATCCTCAAAATACCCAAAATCTGTCGGTACGGTTATATGGGGGCTATATCAAAATGTAGACCTATGTTCGCAATTTTTGGTGGAGAATTTTTGTGGGACCCCAAATACCATATTACACCTAATTTGGTCGGAAAATGTAGCTTTAAATCTCCAAACTACTGAAAGTCGGGAGGTACCTTAAAAGGGACCTATACCCAAACGTGGACCTATGTCCACAATTTTTGGTGGAAAGGTTTAGCGATCACTAGTAACCCTAAATACCCAATTACAACTAATTTGGAAGGAAAAGGTGGCTTAAATCCTCAAAATATCGAATATCAGGAGGTACCGTTATATGGGGGCTATACCAAAATATTTGCCTATGTTGTTCATATTTAGTCCATAATTACCCACAGACACAGATTGAGTTTGTGCAAAATTACAGAAAGATATCTTCATTCGTTTCAAAGTTATTAATTTCGCGCCGCTAGATCAGTGGTTTCGACCACTGTGCAACGACCCGAAAAACATAAGAACCCAAGGTTAAGTCTAACTCCAGTCATTTTTAGAGTTTTGACTAGGATTTTAATAAAATTGGCCACTGCGCATAGTATTGTACGAGTAGGGTATAACAATCCACATTCAAATGTGGACATCCGCCTCATTACAAACTGATCAGAATCAGAATTCACTATCCCAATTTCAAAATCAATACGGGGCGAAATCGATGAAGCAAGGCGTACCTTGTCCAACAAAAGACCTTAATGAAGGGTCCACATAATGGACCGCTTATATTTTCTTCGAATTTCAACGACCTACTACAGAGTGCTAAAAATCGGCATATTGAAAACATATAGATTTTGAGTATATGTATTACTTTTTTACTGCATGTTTTTTTTTGTTTTGAATTGTTTACTTGAGTAAATTAGAATTAATTCTATTGCTTTTTTGTTCAGATGTGTTTATATCTTTAATTCATACCAAACGTATATTGAACAAAAATCAATTCATCTGTAATACCATGAATCGTATATTGCTTTAGTTTAACATGGGTATATTATTATTATTTTTGTTTATAATCCTGCACTCTAATTTGTTCGATTTATCTATGTTTATAATCTATAACACTATCATCATACAATTGAAAACATTAATCATATTTCCATTAGAATTTCAATCACAATTTCAACACATCCTTCAGAGAAAAAAACACTTTTAATCCCTTCCACAAAGGAAATACCATCAACACCTGTTTTAATTGCATCATGAATATGGGAAGATTGTGACAACAAAAAAAAACGAAGATAACATCCTTTCCCAGGAATATTAAAAATAAATACAAAACCACAAACCTGTTGTAAGGCACATCATGGCAGCCAAGAGCAGAGCAAAGATATATCCCATAGATGATGACATGATTATATTATTTTTATTACTTTTTTTTCTTAAAAGACTTGTTTCGTTATTTTTTATTTAATTTTTTATTGCTTGCACAACACTTTTAGTTAATTCTTTTATTTTTATTTTTTTTTTCAATTCAAATTTCAATTAGGGTTTTCGTTTTTATTGCTTGCTGGTGGCTTTAGCTAAAGCGCGCCAATTTAAAATAATCGCTGTTTTTTCTCTTTCAAATTACACTTTTTATTGCGCGAAAATAATTTGGTTTTGCTTTGTTGCTTTTTCTTTTTCTCAACAATTTTCTTTTATGAGCTTTTTCTTTTCGTTTTTCCTCTTTCTTATCACTTCCTCGTCAATTTTCTTTCGGAGAAGAACTATTTTCCAAAACAACGAAATCAACACTTCGACATCTAAACGTAAACTAAAATGAAACTACAAACGATGAAAATGAAAATCCCCCTGAATTCAACTCAACATGTACGCAGCGACACACTCGTACCACACAGCAACGTAGCACACATTCAGAACCAGTGGAGGAATAAAACCGAAACCGAAGCCATGTGAAACGACTGTCCCACCGACCGATGAATGAAATCGCATTGAATGCATTTGAAGATTTGAAGTTAAGTCACTCGTAGCATAGTCACTATGCCACAGTGAATACAATGAAACTCACACGATTACGACGTCCGACCACTATTCTGCCAGCGAGCCAGTCAATCGCAGTCATGCATACATTCACATTATTACTCACACTATTTCATTGGTGTTCTGTTGTAGAAGACTAACCAGTCAGTCATTCATACATTCGAGCATATATTTGACCGAACTGTTGCAAATGAATCTCCAAATTACTTTGTGTCATTAAGAAAATGAACAAAAATACTGTGGCTGAGAGAAATTCTTTAAGAAGATCCTCTGTCTATAGAAGAACTTAAGAAGGTCGTTTGCCTATAAAATAACTTAAGAAGGTCTCCTTTATAAACAAGACCTGACCTGAAAGGATCTTTTATATATAAAATACCTGAAGATGGCCCTCTGACTGTAAAACACAGGACCTTAAGAAGATATTTTGTGTATAGACGACCATAAGAAAGTATTTTTTCTATTGAAGAAACCCGTCTTCTGCCTTTAAAAGCCCTTTTGAAGGTTTTCTGTCTATAGAGGACCTTAAGAATGTCTTTTGTGTGAAGACCATAAAAAAATTTAGAATACTATAACAAGGTCTTCTCTACAGAAAACGCGAAGAAAACATTCGATGTATACACTGAAAAAAAATGCATCGTTGTATGAATGAACATTAATATATTGAAATGTTTCATTCATACAATGAAACTTTACGTTATTTAAAATTCAATGATTTTTGGTTTCATTGTATAAACGAAACGGATTTCATTGATGCAATGAAACTTTTAATTTCTATAAATTTAAGAAAAATATGTATGTTTTGAATTCAAACTAAATGTATATATTCGATGTGTTTGGTTTGCTTTAAAAATGAATGAAACAGTTTTATTAAATAAATGAAAGGGTTTCATTAGATAAATGAAAGAGTTTCATTAAATAAATGAATGAAATTCTTTTTGCGTTTTGTATTTCTTGTAAATCTTTTAAGTTATAAAATTTGTCTTCTAATTATTTTGTCTTTATTAAACAAATTAAATTTTTGACAATCATAAAAAGAACACATGTATATATTGGCAACATACATAAGTATAGAATCACATACATAAATATGTATGCATGAATATTTGCCAAAACTAGCTGAAACGTAATCAACTGTACAAAAATTCGCTACTGTCGCCGATTGGCGATGGTATACATAAATATTCATCCACATTAAAAAGAATGCTCTTCTCAGTTCTTTGTTATTGTTTGTATTTTCTTTCATTGAATTCCATTTGTGGTTGTGTGTGAGTATTTAACAAGCAGAAAAAACACGTGTTGGCAAAACAACCACCGCTTTCTTAGCTACATCAAACAATGTTCAAGAACATTGTTTTAGTTTGCGGTAAACCACAGTCAAGTGTGGATGAAAAAAAAGTTATTTTACGCCTGGTGTTTTCAACTTTAAAAACTGTGATTGGTTTAACATGAAAAGAAAATGTAAATATTATTTTTTTAGGTGTTCAGTTGTTATTTTAAGTGCATTTTCATTTATATTTTCTTGTAATGGAAGCATTCAATAGAAAATCTAAAGATGAGTGGAATGGCGGAGAAACTGTTACCATTGGCCAACGAAGCATCTCTTACCTAGAAAAAGAAAATGTTGTATAGTTTTCTGCCCAACGGCGAAAGTTAAAGGTAAAATAATGTTTAAAAAGAAAACCAGATAAATTACTAAAAATTGTTTTATGGTTTTTAATTTTGCTTACAGATGACAACGCTCAAAAGGATAATTAACTTCGCTGAAAGTAAGTATGAAGTGTTTAATAATGTAAAATGAAAATTCAAATATTGGTTAAATTATTTTTTGTAGCTTTTATGTGTTCGTTTATTTACTTTTTTAATTTTCATTTATAGTTACAATGGAGATAAAAAATAGAAAATCGAATGATCAGTGGAATTACGGAGACTGTCAGTGGCCAATGAAGTACTACTTCCTTAAGAAAAAAATGCTGTATCCTAACATCGTGGACGTACACAGGGGATGACTCAGCGGCAAAAGTTGGAGGTAAATTATTGGTAAGAAAACCAGTCAATTTGTTAGCAATTTGTTTATTGTTTCAATTTTACTTACAGATGACAACGCCCAATACTATCATTAATGTGCTTAATACCTGAGATATTAAATATGACTTGTTGTATTAATGGTCAAATCTAATAGCAATAAAATGAAATAAACATTAGCATTGACTTCATATTTGTTCATTACGTGAGTATGAAATGACTTCATAACATGAATGAAATCCTACGTTGTATCAATGAAATTTGTCATTGATTTTGAACCAACGTAAGGCTTCATTGCATAAATGAAGAAGTGTCATTACAACAATGACAGTATTTCATTGCATTAATGAAAAAGTTTCATTGCATAAATGAAGGACTTTCATTGCATTAATGAAAAAGTTTCATTGCATTAACGGAAAAGTTTCATTGCATCAATGAAGAAGTTTCATTGCATGAATGAAGGAGTTTCATTGCATTAATGAAAAAGTTTCATTACATCAATGAAGAAGTTTCACTACATGAATGAAGGAGTTTCATTGCATTAATGAAAAAGTTTCATTGCATTAACGATAAAGTTTCATTGCATAAATGAAGGAATTTCATTGCATTAATGAACAATTTCGTTAAATTTACTTTAATGAAACTCAATGAAACTTTTTTCATTTACTCAATGAAGCAAGAATGAAGAAAACCTGAAGAATGTCTTCTATCTAAAGATGACCTATAGAGGGTCTTCTGTCTGTAGAAGACCTGATGAAGGTTTTCTCTCTGAAGAAGACCTTAGGTAGGTCTTCAGTTTAGAGATGACTTGAAGAAAGTAATCTGTCCATAGAATACCTGAAGATGGCTTCTGTGTACAGAGGATCTGAAAATGGTCTCCTGTCTGTAGAAGACCTGAAAAAATCTTTTGTTTATCAAACGTCTTCTGTCTATAGAGACCTGTAGTGCGATTCTCTAACACATTTTTTGAGTTACCGACAAAAATCGGTAAAATTAAAACGCAAAATTATGAATGAAAAGTTCAAATAAAAGTTGACAACACTCTTGCTATCGGTAGAACTTTACGACTGCTTTTTATTCGTCGCTAACTTACACATCGGAGAAACATCGGTAATTACCGATATTAAAAGCATTTTAATTTTACCGACAATTGCCTGTAACTCAAAAAATGAGTTAGAGAATCGCACTACTTAAAAGGATTTTCTGTTTATAGAAGAAATGGAGAATATCTTTGTTTATAGAAGTGCTAAAGAAAGTCATATGTCTATAGATTATCTGAAAAAGCTTCTGTCTAAGAAGGACCTAGAAATTGTCTTCTGTCTAAATAAAACCTTAAGAGGGTATTATGTTTATAGAAGATCTTAAGAAAGTCTACAGTCTATAGAAGACCGAAAGAAGACATTTTGTCTACAAAAGGCCTGAATAAGTTTTCTGTATATAGAAAACGTGAAAACATCTTCTGTCTACAGAAGAAGCTCTTCTGTCTATAGAAGACCTTAAGAAAGTTTTTCCTCTATAGCCGACTTTAAAAAGTTCTTCTATCTATAGAATGCCTTAAGAAAATTGTCTGACTATCGAAGGCCATAAGATAGTCTTGTGCCTACCGAAGACTATGCGAAGATTTCCTGCCTACAAAAGACCTGAAGAAGGTTTTCTCTCTATATATGACGTGTAGGAGGTCTTCTGTATAGCAGACCTGAAAAAGTCGTCGGTCTATAGAACCGCTTAAAAATAATTTCTGCACATCGAAGACCTGAAGAAGGTCTTATGTCTATTAAACACCTTTATAAGGTCTTCTGCCTACTGGAAACCAGAAGAAGGTCTTCTGTCTATAGAACACCTCAAAAGGTTCTTATGTCTATAGAAGATATGAGGAAGGTATATTGTCTATAGAAAGCTTGAGGACGGTCTACTGTCTATAGAAGATTTGAGGAGCTCTTATGTCTGCAGAAGGCCATAAGGAGGTTTCCTACCTATAGAAGAGCTTAAAAAGGTCTTCTGTCTATAAAATACCTTAGAAAGGCCTTCTGTCTGTAGGAAACCTTAAGAAGGTCTTCTGTCTATAGAAGACCTTAAAGAGGTCTTCTGTTTGTAGGAAACCTTAAGAAGATCGTCTATCTACAGAAGGCCCTAAGAAGGTCTTCGGCCTATAGAAGACCTGAGGAAGGATTTCTGTCTTAAAAAGACCTGAAGACTATCTTCTGCATATAGAAAACCTTAAGAAGGTCCTCTGCCTATAGAAGACCTTAAGAAGGTCTTCTGCTTCGAAAGGTATTCTGTCTTCTGAAAACCTTAAGAACATTTTCTGTCTATAGAAGACCTTATGAAGGTCTTCTATCTATTGAAGACCTTATGAAGATCTTCAGCCTATAGAAGACCTTAAGAAGGTCTTCTGAATAGAAGACCATAAGAAGGTCTTCTTAATAGAAGACCATAAGAAGGTCTTCTTAATACAAGACCATAAGAAGGTCTTCTGCCTATAGAAGACCTTCAGAAGGCTTACCGCCTTGCGGAAAACCTCAAAAAGGTATGAAACCATAACAGATCGTCTGCGTATAAATTACCTTCAGGACTTCTGCCAATAGAAGACCTTAAGAAGATCGTCTGTCTACAGAAGGCTCTATGAAGGTATTCGGCCTATAGAAGACCTGATGAAGGACTTCTGTCTTAAAAGACCTGTAGAGTATATTCTGCCTAAAGGAGACCATGCCTATAGAAGACCTTAAGAAGGTCTTCTGCTTATAGAGGACTTGAAGAAGGTCTTCTCTCTATAGCTGCCCCTAAAAATGTATTCTTCTACAGAAGACCTTAAGAAAATCGGCCTTCTATAGAAGAAATATAGAAGGTCCTCTGTCTTTAAAAGACCTGCAGAAGTTCTTCTGTATACAAAAGACTTGGAGAAGATTTTCTACCTATAGAAGACCTGAAAAAGGTCTTTTGCCTATAGGTGACCTGAAGAAGGTCTTCGGTAAATAGAAGACCTTAAAAATGTCTTCTGTCTCAAAAAGGCGTTTAGAAGGTCTTACGCGCATGGAAGGCCTTAAAAAATTCTTATGCCTATAGAAGACCGTAAGAAGGTCTTCTGCCTGTAGAAGACTAGAGGAAGGTCTTCAGTCTATAGCTGCCCGTAAAAAGGTATTCCTCTAGAGAAGACCTTAAGAAAATCTTCCTTCTATAGAAGTCCTTAAGAAGGTCTTCTATCTTTAGAAGACATGCAGAAGTCCCTCTGTATACAAGAGGCCTGAAGGCGATTTTTTGCCTATAGAAGACCTGAAAAAGGACTTTTGCCTATAGAAGACCTGAATAAGGTCTTCTATTTATAGAAGACATTAAGAATGTCTTCTGTCTATAGAAGGCTTTAAGAAGGTGTTCTGCCTATAGAAGGCTTAAGGATGTAGGAAACCTTAAGAAGATCTTCTGCGTATAAATTACCTTCAGGAGGTCTTCTGCCTATAGAAGACCTTCAGAAGGTCATCTGTCTACAGAAGACCCTAAGAAGGTCTTCGGCCTATATAAGACCTGAAGAAGGATTTCTTTCTTCAAAAGACGTCAAGGAGTTCATCTGTCTATAGAATACCTGAAGAGTATCTTCTGCCTATAGAAGACTTTAAGAAGGTCTTCTGTCTTTGAATATCTTAAGAAGGTCTTCTGCTTAACAAGATCTTCTGCCATAGAAGAAGGTTTTCTGCCCATAGAAAACTTTAAGAAGATCTTATGCCTATGGAAGACCTTATGAAGGTATTATGAGTATAGAAGCCCTTAAAGAGGTAGGAAAGCATAAGAAGATATTCTGCGCAGAAGACCTTAAAAAGGTCATCTGTCCACAGAATAATCTAAGAAGGTCTTCGGCCTATAGAACACCTGAAGAAGGATTTATGTCTTCAAAAGACGTGAAGGAGGTCTTCTATCTATAGAAAACCTGAAGAGGATCTTCTGCATATAGAAGACCTTATGAAGGTCTTCTTCCCATAGAAGACCATTAGAAGGTTTTCTGCCTATATAAAACGTTAAGAAGGTCTTATGTCTATGGAAGACCTTAAGAAGGTCATATCCTTATAGAAGGAGATCTTATGCCTATAGAAGACTTGAAGAAGGTCTTTTGTCTATAGCTGCCGTAAAATGGTATTATTTTACAGAAGATCTTAAGAAGGTCCTCTGTCTATAGAAGACCAGCAGAAGGCCTTCCGTATACGGATGTCCTGAAGAAGATTTTTTCCATAGAAGACCTGAAAAAGGACTTTTGCGTATAGAAGGCCCGAAAAAGGTATTCTGTATAGATGGCCTGAAGAAGACCTCCTGTCTATAGAAGACTTTAAAAAGGTATTTTTCTATAGAAGAAGGTTTTCTGTCTATAGAAATCCTTAAGAAATTCGTCTGCTTATTAAATACCTTACGAAAATTCCCCATCTACGGAAGCCCTTATGATGGTCTCCTGTGTATGTATGGAAGAGGGTCTTATATCCATAGAAGATTATTTGTTTAATTTTTGCTTAATAGGTTTCTTGTTTCCATCCACTGTGTGTGATTGTTTAATAAACGCCCTCTCTAATGCACTTTCTTCCCCTGTCCATGAACACCACAACCACATGTAAACAATGATCAAGCAAAAAATATAATAGAAGAACATAATCGCACAAAACAACTAAATATTATTAACAAAAAATGCGTGGGTGGCGCCCGAACAACTAAAATATTTCCCCAAAATCAAAATTACATTGGAAAAAATAATCTGCACAGTTTTTGTGTTTGTTTATTTTATCCCCTTAAATATTAAGTTCTCCTTTGCACATTTTTGTGTGTGTTTTTTTTTATTATATTTTGACAAAAAATAATTTTGTCTAAAAACATTTAATTTTTCTTATCATTGTTAAGGCATCAGTCGCCGCCAACATAATGTGTTAATAGCTGTGTGCAATGGATTTCCCTTCCCCCCTATGTCCTGTTGGTAGCAAACAATTTCCCCCAGTCAACTAATAAGGAAAGTCGGCAATTACTTAGGGGATTTTACACACACGACACGCAAACCACAAAATTTAATTGACAGACTAGGAGTAGTAATGGGAATTGAAACTTCAAATATTAGTAAAGTTTCGTTCGTACCATTGAACTCAATATATTGGTCACAAAACTTAAGACCTAATATACTTTGTATAATTCCAGTTCACTTTTTACAGCAAAAAAATAATATATAATAAGGCAGCAACGCTAATTTATAGTCTTCCCTTGTCCCTTCTGACATGTTTGTGGAAAATAATTTTATCGTTATCTTTGTTGGGTAGTTTGTTCTTTTGTCACTGACATCTGAAAATCTTCACATTTTATGAAAAGCTCCCCATGCATCCAAGTATCTAATAAAAGTTTTGTAATATTCTTCTACTAAAAAAAGAGAATTTTTCTTATAGAATATTGGTCATTTTCGCTGATACATATACATCGTCTGGTGGTGATGTGTAGAAATATTGTTTACTACAAAAAAGCGTTTTTAAAAGGTCCAACAATTTCAATAGATTTGATTGTACCCTACATCACTATTAACGTCAATTCAATATTTCGGCTACTTAATCTAAATTCTCAATTAAGTTGTACCACTTGAGATATGTTTTTTCAATGTGTTCCTACTTAGGTGGCTCTTTATAGATCATTTGTCCTATAACTCAAACTAAGAATAGATTTCCACTTCTCTCTTTTTGAGGATTTACTTTTCCAACTTTTAGGTGTCACCGAAATCCAAATTTATACGCTGCAAAATCACAAATAGGACCAACATAAGTTTATGAGAGCAAAAAAGAGAGTTATAAATTTCAAATAAATTAATATTCCAAATAATGGTATATCGAACGGTTTTTTTTTTTAAATTTGGTGCAAATTTACATGTGATTGTTGTTTTATTATTTTAATTTGAGGATTCGAGAATTGGATTGACACATGAGACATCGTATTCAAATGAATATACCATCTTTAGCCATAACATTCAGGATACTAACAAACTGAATTTTATTTTTTACTTTGGAGTAGAGTAGAATTTTGTCAGTTCGGCTGACTATATAGCCTCCACCACATATTTTGTGTTATGGAATCTGACATCAGTTGATAGTTTTTGTTTGTATTTACATCGTTTGAGTTATGCAGCGTTTTTTTTTTTTGGCAAATATTTCCTCTTCTTTTCTAAGCGAATAGAATATTTTTACACTTCTTTTCGAATTTTTCTTTGTGTTCTTCTTACTCTTCTTTCGATGCATTTTATCTCCCACTATGCCACTCGAAAATATATGTATGAATGCATTTTATTTTTGTGTGATGATTTGGCTTTCACAAACATTTGATGGGTCTTAACAAAATCAGTGCGGGCATTTATTTTAATCTCATTTCCTTATATTTTTGGATAAATTAGACTATGCAACAAATTTCGGGTCATGGAAAATTCCAACTGGGGGTGATAGTGTTCGGTTAGTAGATCAAAACCCCAAAAACATTTTGGATTCTCAGGCCAAATTTTTTAGAGCTCCTTATATATGTATATCACCCTAACCAAAGGCCGTGGGTATGCGCTACACTTCGCAAGATTAAATATAGAGCTTTGAAAATTGATATAGAAAATTGGTACAAAAAATGGGCAATGTCGGTCCATTTTTGGTATAGCACCCATATAAGGATATACCCCTATTTCGAGTATTTTTTACGTTTTACCCATATTATGTAACAAATTTCGCCAAATATTCGTATTTTGATTTGTAAACCATCTATGCAAAAATCATCAACACAGGTCCCCCTTTTCGTATAGCCCTCTTATACAGTTACTTCCTGAATTTAGCCATTTCGACGCTCTTGGCCATATTCTCGAATTGATTAGGTTCTAATTTGGCATCTTTGTTTCCCAAGGGTAGGGAATACCTATTCGCAGAAAATTTTCAAAGTAGGTCCATGTTTCGGAGTAGCGCCCATATAAAAGTATCTCCTGATTTTACCAATTTCGATGGTCTTAGCCACATTTTCGATTTAGCTGAAAATTTATTTTGGTTTCTTTGGGAATAGAAAACCTTCCTGCAAAAGATTTTCAATAAATGTATATTTTCAGGTAAATACCCCATATAACGGCAGCTTCCAAGTCCGTGTTCCGAACAGTGATGCCAGATTTGCCAATTTATCGGCATTTTGACGATTTTTAGACCAAAAAACAGAAATGAAGATTTGACGATTTTTATCCCTAAAATTCCGATTTTTTACTTAATGCAACATTTTCAGATAAAATTTGAATTTTGTGGATATTGTGGTGGATAGCCCTGACCTCTGAAACACAACTATACATAAAATCGATCACCTTATTTTAGTACGTTTATATATAAACCAATTTGATAAAGCCACTTTAAATGTCAATTCCATTGTGTATACGTCAAATAAATCCTCAAGTAGAAAACATTCTGAGAGATGAACAAGCTGGCTTCAGACCAAATAGAAGCTGTGTAGACCAGGCCAACACCCTAGGAGTCATAATAGAACAATCAATAGAATGGTGCACCCCGCTGTATCTACTGTTCATCGATTTCAAGAAAGCCTTCGACACCATCAAACGAACTGCCTTATGGGAAGCATTGAACAAACAGAGAGTACCCCAGAAAATAATCCGAAAAACAAAAGCGATTCTTCACAACGGAAACATAAGCCAACCATTCCTCTCAAACGCGGAAGTAAAGCAAGGATGCCCTCTGTCACCCCTACTGTTCACAATTGTACTGGATGAAATAATCAATGAAGTCGGCTCTCAGAGAAGAGGCATAACATGGAGTCTCTCACGACAACTCGAAGACTTAGACCAGCGACGACCACAGAAATACAACGAAGCGAAGACATGTATGAACGTATGAGTGAAAAAAGCAACAACCACATTATTTTTTTGTTTGTTTTCATTCATTTACACTGTACGTGAGAGAGAGAAGCAAATGCAAAAACAACTCAGTGGGCGCCCTCGCTATACGATCTAAGCAAAGAAGCTCGTCCCTGACTATGCGGATGATATATGCCTTCTCTTTCATAAGATATCCAACATGCAGTTAAAATTAGAAACCTAGAGAGACTTGTTCGTAATGTTGGACTTGAGATTAACATCAAGAAAACAAAGGGCATGACAATAAACAACACGAGTACAGAACACATCATGTTACAAGACCAAGCAATTGAATATGTCGATAGCTTCTGCTATCTAGGAAGCACTGTAACAACGGCGCAGAAACGGACGAAATCAATAGGCTAAATAAAAAGAGAGCAGCTTTTGGACGTCTGCAAGTTGTATGGAGAAGCACACATATATCCAGGAAAACCAAGCTTAAAATATTCGAAGCTTGTACAAAATCGTTTCTACTATACGGCAGTGAAACCTGGCTTGTATCTAACACCATCACGCAAAAGCCACAGGTATTCATAAAAAAAATGCCTGAGGATCATATGCATGATATTCTGGCCCAACACTATTAGTAACATAGAACTGTGTAACTTAACAAACCAGGAACCCATACAAAAGCAGATTAGACGTTGGAAATATAGGCGGATTGGCCACACATTAAGAAAAAATGTTCATATCATAACCATGATTGCGTCCAAGAAACACCTGGCGACGAACAATAACCCAAGAACTAAGACAAAACAAACTTCCATGGGAAGATGCAAAAACAGCAGCAAGTAACCGTGTAAGATGGCGATGCTTTGTGGAAGCCCTATGCTCCCAAGAAGAGTAACAGGAAAAAAAAAAATAATTAAGGTCTTAAAACTATATTTATATTAGTTTTGTTTAATGGGTAAAACCTAGTCGTGCAACTCAAAAAACATAACATAAATTGACGATTTCGACCAAACTTATCTGGCATCACTGGTTCCGAACCGATTTGGTATGGTTTTGAATTCTCATTTTATGAACAATTTATGATAACGGTACCACCCAAGCCCACGTTCCCAACCAATATAGTCTGGGTTGTAAAAACTTCCAAGTGGAGGTTATGGTATTAGGTCAGAAGAACAAACTGGGGTAATTTTTATACCCTCAGCCTTTAGGCTAAGGAGGGTATATACACTTTGATACGATGAAAATTTGCCTCATCGAAATAATGGTTTTAGACCCCAAGTATGTTTGGACGAAATATGTTTCAGACAATTTGGAGTCGATCTAGCCATGTCCGTCCGTCTGTCGGTCTGTCTGTCTGTCCTGCTGGCTGGAGCGCACGATAATTCTAGAACGTATGAACCGATTAGGTTCAAATTTTGGCTTTCGTAATATTTTGCCCAAACTTAGTTTAAGTTCGAAGATGGGCTATATCGGTCCACTGCTTCCGGTACCTCCCCAACAAAAGTTCGAAAATGTTCGGAAAATTTGTGCGCACGATAACTCTAGAGGGGGTTACCGATTTGGTTTATACTTTGCCCATCGTGAAATATGTACCAGACTTAGATAAGGTTCCAACATGGACTCAATAGGTCTACTCCTTCGGGTACCTCACACACAAAATTTTGGATAAGTTCAGTTTAGGACCTGCTCTCGAATCGCATTGATTTTTGTTTTAGCAACTTGTATTCTTTGCCCCCATACAACAGTACAAGTTTCATCAGGGGCAAGTCCAAACTTCCTAAGAAAATAGCCTGAAAGTTTCACAAAACCCCTATGACACCGTGTGAAGTGTTTGGAGCGTAAGATAACTCTCCAACGGATCTGCAAACATAGTTTAAGTTCGAAGATAAGCCATATCGGTTCACTCCATAAAATTTTAAAAATGTTCGGAAAATTGTGCGTACGCACATAGGTTTCAATCAGGAAATTTTTGGCCAAAACCCTATTTTTGAAGTTTCGAAATTTTATTTTTTTTTTGCACAGAATAATAAAAAACACATTAAGTCATCTGAAAATAATGAGCTTTTGTAAATAACGTTAGTATTCGTTGATTGGCGCAGTACCAAAGTTGACACTTTTTTATGTAAAAATAAAACAGACTTTGTGCTGTAAAATATACAATTTTTGTTGTATTGCGTCGCTGCATAAATATACAGAAGTGAGACCAAAGTTATTATGAATCGGGAAGCTGTTAATGAGTACTTTCATAATATTTACAAAGAGAACGATGAAATTTGTAAAATTAGCGTAATAAAATCAATGTTTGTATACATATTGAAAATTATTTTTTACAAATATTTTTTAAATATATTTAAACTTTTAAAAAAATGTCCAAATTTGTCCACCTCCAAATCGAATTTGGAAGATAGCAGGGGGTCTGTACTAATAAATTCAGAAGTCAAATCGTGCTCAAATTTGCCACAGTTAAAATAAAGTGGATTTTTCTATTTTAAGATGGGAGAATTTTTTTGTAAATTCCTGTTGTGACTGTACGTAGTATCCAATTGAAATGGAACGGTAATACGCACATCTATCAACCGAGTTCCCTTAAATGTCATATTTAAGGGTTTCAGAGTGTAGAAAACAAGTATGTATATTTTTTTTGAAAATAGGTCAATTTTTTGTCGTATCCCCCACATAAAAGTACTGTCCGATTTTAGATATTTGTGGATTTTAGCGACACTTTATGACCGATTCGGCTGAAATTTGCTATTTTGACCTCTTGGAAGATAAGAATCCTTCGTACCAAAAATTATTAACATAGGTCAATGTTTTGGTTTAGACCCCACACAACGGGACCACCCTGTTCAACAAATTTTGGCAGTTTTTGGTCATTTTGGTCGATAAAACGTAAGAATTGCTGTTTGTGCACATTTATTATAAATAATAATTAATTTCAATACAAAATGGACGTTGAAATAGTTTTGGCCAGAAAATTTGGATATGGGACCATTGTGGTACGGTAACTTTTGAAGGGAGTGGCCGAATTGATCCATACTTTACACATCCAAATATATCTACCAGATATAGATCAGGTTCAAATATGGAATATATTTGTCCACTTCATCCAGTACCTCCCAAACAAAATTTCGGATAAGTTCACTTTAAGACCTGCTATCGAATCACTTTTATTTTTGTTGAAGCAACTTGCATTCGCTGCCTCAATTATGTGGTAAAAGTTTTTCAGGGGCAAAACCACACTTCTTAAGCAGACAGCCCCAAGGGAGTAAAACCCCCCTATGACACCATATGTAGTGGCTGGAGATCGACTTCCATAATGGTAAATGTTGATCCATTCCTTTAAGTATTTCCTCCGCAAAACTTCTGCTCTTTAATCTAATCAACATTTTTGTCCGTTCATACCTTCAAAATTTTTAAAACCCTCTAAATACATACGTTTTTTTGGGAAAAAATTGTTTCAATATACACAGACTGAGGGTGTATCTCTGTCGGCCAAGCCGACTGACACTTCTTTTACTTGTTATTAATGAAATAAAGGATTTTTAAATTTTTCATTAATGTGATTTTTTCATTCATAGGTAACTGGTGAATTAGTATGTACTAATTTCTACACCTTTTTCAGATGTAATTCGAAACATTTTAGTTGTAATTCGTAACATTTCATTTGTAATTCGAGAATTCTATTTGTAATTCGTAACATTCCATTTGTAATTCGAATTATTCCATTTTTAATTCCAATTATTCCATTTTTAATTCGAATTATTTTATTTGTAATTCATATTATTCTATTTGAGATTATGAGATTGACTGTTGCACAGTGTTATTAGCCATACGAAACTCTGAAATATACACTTGGAAGACCTAATGTACATCATATACACCTTTTTCACATGTAATTCGAAACATTCCAGTTGTAATTCGTAACATTTCATTTGTAATTCGATTATTCTATTTGTAATTCGTAACATTTTATTTGTAATTCGAGAATTCCATTTGTAATTCGAATTATTCCATTTGTAATTCGTAACATTTTATTTGTAATTCGAATTATTCTATTTGTAATTCGAATTATTCCATTTGAAATTCGAATTATTCCAATTGTAATTCGAATTATTCCATTTGAAATTCGAATTATTCTATTTGTAATTCGAATTATTCTATTTGCAATTCGAATTATTCCATTTGTAATTCGAATTATTCCATTTGAAATTCGAATTATTCCATTTGTAATTCGAATTATTCCATTTGTAATTCGAATTATTCTATTTGTAATTCGTATTATTTTATTTGTAATTCGAATTGTTTTATTTGTAATTCGAATTATTCCATTTGAAATTCGAATTATTCCATTTGTAATTCGAATTATTCCATTTGTAATTCGAATGATTTCCTTTGCAATTTCATAGAGGACCTACATATTTAAGTTCCTCTGTGTATATAGCACCGATAGAATGTCTTCAATATTAAGAATACCTATAGATAGACTTATATATAAAGAAGATCTATGGAAAGTGTTCCATGTAAAGAAGGTCTTTTTAAGGTGTGCTATGTATGGGAGACCTGTGGAAGGTCTGCTATGAAAGTAGGCCTGAGGAATGTATTATATGAAAAAAGACCTGTTAAAGGTTGTTGATTAAAAAAAGATCTATAAGAGGTATTATATGAATACAGACCTGTTTAGGTCTTCTATGTAAAGAAGACCTGTTAAAGGTCGTCCTATGGACCTATGGAAAGTCCACTAGGTATTCAATACCAATAGAAGGTCTTCTATGTAAGGAATACCTATTGAATATCTTCTGTTTAAAGAAGACCTATACATAAAAATACATACATAAAAGCCCTAATTGTAGAGAAGATCAATAGATGGTCTGCTATGATAAGAAGACCCATAGATCGTCCTCTATGCATAGTAGTCCTAAGGAGGGTTTTCTACACGCAGAAAAATTTATGTTAGAAATATGTTTGGATCCAAACAAATATATGTTTGGGACCGGTTGCAAACAAATTAATGTTTGGATCCAAACATAATATGTTTGGGTCCAAACAAATATATGTTTGCAACATTTTGTAACATATCTCAATTTGATATGTTTGGGTACCAACATATTTTTTATGTTAGAACATTTTTTTCATGTGTGGAGAGAGGATGTTTGTCAACGAGAGTAATAACAGTGCTCTCGCGGCTGTGGATTGCTGTTTTATAATGAAGAGTTGTGTGTATTGTATAATAGAAGACGTAGAAGCGAAGAAGGGGGCTTTGGTGGCGTGTATGCGACAAACTCGTGTGTTTCTTGTTTTGTTGTTGTTAACCAACTTAGGAGGAGAAGAAGAAAAGAAGAAATGATATGAATTATATTTTATTTCTTTCTTCAGTGTTTTAGATGCCTTTGTAGAGTCAAGACGGTAAAGTGAGTGAATAAATCAGTGTTTTGTGTTTTCTTAAAGAAATTGTGCTTTTTAGTAAATTAAATGCCCAATACATTTTATAATTGAATCGGAAAGTTGAATGGAATTATTTTATTGGACAAGGAAGAAATCGCATTTAATATTGGTAATTACATACATACTTATGTATATTTGAAATATGGCATATCCATATTTATTATTACATTACATAATCATTTGATTCTAGATGCCGATTCCCCGCTGATGATTTCAACTATGAGGACAATTTGTTTTATTTCACAACAAAGGAGAAGCGTTCAACTACGTTTCTATATATTTTTTCTTTTTAAAAGTGTGACTATTTACAATTTATTTCAATCAGTTTTTCTTTTATTAAATTGTGTTATGTATTTCTTTGGAATTTTGTATGTACCTATGTGTTTGTTGTTCTTTTGCCTTCCAATAAACAACCTCAACATTTGTGTGTATACTATGGAGATAGCCAGTGAGTTCTTACTGAGAGCAAGTGAGCACACATTTTAAAGTGTTTTACATTGAATTTTACGCTCCCTTGCTCTTAGTAAGAGCTCACTGGTGCATGTGTTTGTTTTTTTGTGCCTTTTGGGTATGTATTTTTTGCACCCAAACATATAAAATGTTTGCACCCAAACATAAAATTGTTTCCACCCAAACATAAAATTGTTTGCACCCAAACATAAATATCTTTGCACCCAAACATATATATGTTTGCACCCAAACATATATTTGTTTCCACCCAAACATATATTTGTTTGCAGACCCAAACATATATTATGTTTGGGACTGTTGCAAACATATATATGTTTGCTGCAAAATATGTTTGGGACATATGTTAGAGAGGCCGATTTTTTTTGCGTGTATGTACAGAAGACCCATAAAAGGTTTTCCTGTACAGAATACCTATTATAGGTATTCTATGTAATGCAGACCTATAGAAGGTATTCTATATAGAGAAGACCTATAGGAGGTCTTCTATGTAAAGAAGGTGTATAGAATGTCTTCTAAATAAAAAAGATTTATGAAGGGTGTTCAAAGTTTAGTAAGAGCTCACTGGTGCATGTGTTTGTTTTTTTGTGCCTTTTGGGTATGTATTTTTTGCACCCAAACATATAAAATGTTTGCACCCAAACATAAAATTGTTTCCACCCAAACATAAAATTGTTTGCACCCAAACATAAATATCTTTGCACCCAAACATATATATGTTTGCACCCAAACATATATATGTTTGCACCCAAACATATATATGTTTGCACCCAAACATATATTTGTTTCCACCCAAACATATATTTGTTTGCAGACCCAAACATATATTATGTTTGGGACTGTTGCAAACATATATATGTTTGCTGCAAAATATGTTTGGGACATATGTTAGAGAGGCCGATTTTTTTTGCGTGTATGTACAGAAGACCCATAAAAGGTTTTCCTGTACAGAATACCTATTATAGGTATTCTATGTAATCCAGACCTATAGAAGGTATTCTATATAGAGAAGACCTATAGGAGGTCTTCTATGTAAAGAAGGTGTATAGAATGTCTTCTAAATAAAAAAGATTTATGAAGGGTGTTCAAAGTTTATAGAATGTCTTTTATGTAAATAAAACCTATAGAAGGACTTCCCGGATAAGGAGACCTATGGAAGGTATTCTATGTACAAAATACATATAGAGTGTCTTATATGTACAGAAGGCCTATGAAAGGTCTTCTATGTACAGAAGACCCATAGAAGGCCTTCTATGTACAAAAGACCTATAAAAGGTCTTTCATATAAGGGAGACGGAAGGCCTTCTATGTTAAGAACGCCCATAAAAGGTCATCTATGAAAGAAGGCCTGTGGAAGGTATTGTCTGAAAAAAAAAACCTGTTGAAGGTCTTCGATTAAAATAACACCTATAAGAGGTATGTACATAAGACCTAGTCTTCTCTGAATGCAGACCTGAAAACGGCCTTCTATGGAAAGAAGACCTGTTAAAGGTCGTTAAAGTACAGAACACCTGCAGTAAGTCAACTATGTATTCAATACCTATAGAATGTCTTCTATGAACAATGGGCCCAATGAGAGGTTTTTGAGGCAACAAGTCACTGGAAGCTGCTGGACATACAAATTTAGCTCCGATGTTTATAATGAGCATAAAAATACGTCTGCAAAATTTGGAAGGAATAGGTTCGGATATAGGAATAGCTTTCATATATGTTTCAACCGATTTTATCCGATTTTATATTTAATGCGCACTAAGGTCACAATTTGCATCCGATCGCTATAAAATTTGATAAGGTAAATCCTGTTCAATTTAGAATCACGTCCGGAAATGTTGGTTCTGATCGGTTCAGGTATATATATCTAGATATATATAGAAAATTATTCAGGTCTGCCATGATGTACGAAATATAAATCCTCTGAAATGGCTGGACCGAATTTGATAAAACGTTAACTATAGATTCTTTAGGTCTTAGAATTGATCGGGTTTTAGCCAAACGCGAAATCTCAGAGATTACTAGAAGTATTGGTATACAATACAGTAGTAATTTTGACCTCCATCATTAATTGATCATTTGCAAGTAGACTACCGCGATCGCGTCCGATTTTTGAATACTTTATAATCACAGGTTAAGATTTTTAAATTTAAAAGATAACTATCAAATTTGGCGACTTGTGTCATATTGACAAGTCTAACTCCCAGCAAAGCACAATACTTAAAAAATATCCAAATTTTTAAGGGTCACGCTATCTGTAAGTATTTTTCTATAAGTTTACGGATCCATACGGGGATAAAATTTTCTACACATATAGTACTCACTATTACCTTCTACCACATATATATTGTTTCGCGAATAGATCGCAATACCGAGAGTTCTATTCCAAAAACTATATAAACTACAATATAAACTACACAAAAAATACACCACAAGTCTACATCAAATATTCGTTCCAAATGTAACTTATTTTAATTCTTAATCAGAATATTAATTTGCATACCTTTACACGTGTTATCCATTAAAAAAATGTTTATTATGTTAGTGGGTTTTAATTGTCGTGCGAAACAAATTTGTTCTTAGTTTGATAGATTTTTATAAAATTTTACAATGTAAGATGCAATATCTTTGACAGTCCGGTATATGGTCATGAGGCGTTCCCAGGTTGAAATTATTTTGTTTCTAAGTGGCTCAAAGTGTTATGAATCTAATCCCGTTACTATTTTATCCAAATATATGACTTCAAAAATAGACTATAGTATATGTAAGTAATACTTATAGAAGGTCCTTTATGTAAAGGAGACCTATAGAAGGCCTTATATGTTATGAATGTCTTCTATACAAAGATGGCATATAAAAGGTCCTCTATACAAAGAAGTCCTATAGAAGGTCCTCTATGTACAGAAGACCTATAGAAGGCCCTCTACGCTTGGTAGTCCTATAGAGGGTATTCTTTGTACATAAGGCCTATAGAAGGTCTTCTATGAACAGAAGACCTATTGAAGATATTCTATATAAAGAAGACCTATAGAAGGTCTTCTATGCAAAGATGACCTAAAGAAGGTGTTCTTTATAGAGAAGACCTATAGAAGGCTTTCTATATAGAAAATACCTATAGACGATCTTCTATATAAAGAAGACCAGAGAAGGTCTTCTGTGTAGAGAAGATAGATAGAATGTATTCTATTTTAAAAATACCAATAGAAAGAAGAAGACATACAGAAGGTCTTCTATGTACAGAAGAAGAATAGAAGGTCCCCCATATAAAGGTCTTCCATGTAAAGGAGTCTTATGGAAGATCTTTCCTGCAAAGAAGAATTATAGTCATCCATGTAAGGAGACATGTATAAGGACTTTCATTTAAAGGAGAACTATGTAAGGTCTTCCAGATATAAGGAAGTTCTACAGAAGGTATTCTATATAAAGAAGACCTATATCATTGTCTCTATGTACAGAACTCCTATAGAAGGATTTTTTATATAAGGTCTCCAATGTAAGAAATAACTAAAGAAGGCATAAAGGAATCTTGTTCCGCCATCATAATAAAGTTTCTTTAGCCGCTGCCCATGAGCTTTGGAGGTTACTTTACATCGGCGTCGCCCAAGCGAATTTCATCAAACCAAAGCAACTGTTTATGTATAGGTAAAAAACCAACAACTAAATAATGTTTATCATTCAGGTTTCACAGTTTCTAGACGGAGCGGTTATATTTACCGGAAGGAAAGGACGATTTTTTCCAACCATAGTTCGCGTCTGGACTTATATGTATAATAATTTTTCCACAAACATCCCATACGGGAAAAGGGAGACTTCTCTGATATCAATGAGTGCACCCCGATTCATATTAGCTCAATGATATGGGATCTACATTATATCGCCGAGTCCTAACGGCTTGTTCTAAGACACCACATGTAGAGAAGTTTTACATGGCGGAAATACTCAGAAAATGTCGCCAACTTTACTGGGGGGTATTTTGCCACCATTGAAAATTTGATGTTGCCTGGCCGGGGAATCGAACCCACGACCTTCAGCGTGTAAGTCGAGTGTGCATACCATTGCACCACGGTGGCACCCTTGTCATTTTAATGTCATTAGAAACGTCGACTACTGGTGGATGGTCCATGGGCTCTACACCAGCGTTCACAGCTTTTGTCGCGTCATGTATTGAAAGTCGTTTTTATAGGTGGTTGCTGCCACTCGTGCTTCCAAGCCCATTTACCAATCTTCCATATTACTCTGGTCTTTCTTTAGTGGGCTAAATTCTTTCTCTCATTTCCATAGCTTACGTTGAAAAATACCTTCTCGTAATTCAAATTTGAGTCCCGGTCACGAGTTTGTGAATATACGAAGTAGCACTTCATAAGACTTTGTATCCCTGACATCTTTAATAATATTAGTTTTTACTGGTGGACCGACATTGGACTCTATACCTACAATCACAGCTTCTTTTAACATCTTCAATCTCGTCGTCGGATAGCTTCAGACTGATTACTATGTCTTCTGGAAATATGGTATGTTTCAACCTTCTGTCCAGGTGGTCAAAGAGTTCCAAGTCGTCGGTCCTATCCGCCGAAGGACGATTCTAGAGCTAAGAGTGGTGAAAGCTCTAGCATTGCCCTTAAACATAATTAGGTAATCATGTAATCTATTTCTAGCCTCGCAGGTACAGCTGAAGGTACCAAGGAATCCACACCTAAATAAGCCGTAACACAATCTCCTGATATCGGCACATGGTCACACCAACATTTGCTGCCGTAACTAGCCTAACACAATATCCCATATTTCCCATCTTCCATGTCATGGTGGAACACACGTTTTCCTACTTAAAGTCAAATTCCTCTTATCGCATTTTTCTTCACACTATTCCATCTACAATATTTTATCAACAGTTTGAGAGAATTTCCTGGAGGAAACTATACTAGAACAAGGGAAATATAAGAGCTTACACTCTTTGACATTAAAATGACAACTTTACACATTGTCCACAATCATCAGCAGTTCATTTACATCTACTTAAAGGAATTTCAATAGATGCTATAAAAAAGTTTATAGAAAATACATATTTTAACAAGACGACAACATCAACGACAATGACAGCCGGAGATTTTTCAAGTTGTTCTAAAATTTGCAACAAAGAAAGTGACGAGGATTGACAGACAATGTCATTGTCCGCATAAATCAGGTCATACAACCGATAATGAACATTAAGTGGCATCAAAGGACGTAAAGAAGACATATGTACATATATGAACATATATGTATGTATATGTATAACATAAATTAGCATTACATACGGTTAGGGACATTATGTTCTATTCCAACACTAATGACCTAAAGTGTTATGAAAGGTAGTTTGAAACATAAAAATTAACGAAATCACTTTCAGCCATTAAATGTCGTAGTAGTTACCATTTCAATAATAAAACAAGTAAAAAAGCATTAAGTTCGGCCGGGCCGAACTTTTCATACCCTCCACCATAAAATATTCATTCCTGTCCCCAACTTTAAGTGACTACGTTAAAATGTCAGATAATGTACATAAAATGCTTCATTCGGGAGACCCTTTTTAACTGTTGACAATTTTTGGTGGGCTAGAAATTTGGAGGTACTGTTATATAGGGGTTATAATAAAACATGGGCCTATGTTGACAGTTTTTGATGGGAGCCTTTAATGTCAAATAACTCCTAATTCGGTTAAAAAATTTATCTAGAATCCTCAAAATATCGAAAATCGGTACATAACGTGGGAACTTCAAATGTCATTAACAGCTAGTTCGGAGGTATCTGGGCTATGCGAAAATATGAACTTAAATGAACAATTTTTGTTGCAGAATTTTTTTTTGACTTTTAAATTTCAAATTACAGAAAGTTCGTCCAAAAAATAAAGCTAAGGTACGGAAAATCGGGAGGTTTGTTTTGGGGCTATACAAAAACATGGACCTACGTTCGGTTAAACATTTTAAGTAAAATCCTCAAAGTACCGAAAATCGGGAAGTATCGTTATATTGGGGCTATGTTTAAAATTGTTAATGCAGATGTGTGGTGACCACTACAACCTTCAAATGTCAAATTACAGTTAGTTCTGTTAAAAATTGTAGCTAAAATTGCCAAATTACTGAAAATTGGGAGGTACCGTTACATGGGAGCTATATCCGAACATGGACCTATGTTGACAATTTTTGATGGAGAGGTGTTGTGACCACTAGGAACTTCAAATGTCAAATTACTGCTAGTTCGGTTTAATATTGTAGCTAAAATCATCAAATTACTGAAAATCGGGAGGTACCGTTATATGGGGGCTTTCTTGACAATTTTTGGTGGAGAGGTGTGGTGACCACTAAGAATTTCAAATGTCAAATGTTCAAATTACAGATAATTCGGTTAAAACTTGTTGGTAAAATTCTCAAAATACCTGAAATCGGGCGGTAACGTTATATGGGGGCTATTCCAAAACATGGACCTATGTCCACTAGTTATATAAGTTTATTGACATTTAAGAACCCTAAATGTCAATTGATAGCTAAATCGGTCTGAAAATGTAGATAAAAACGTCAAAATGCCGTAAATCGGGGGTACCGTTATATGGGGGCTATACCAAAACGCGGACCTAGGTCCACAACTTTTGTTATATAAGTTTAGTTACACTTAAAAACCCTAAATGTCAAATTATAGCTATATCGGTCTGAAAATGTAGCTAAAAACGTCAAAATACCGTAAATCGGGGGTACCGTTATATGGGGGCTATACCAAAACGTGGACCTATACCCATAAGTTTTGTCACATAAGTTTATTGACATTTAAGAACTTCAAATGTGAAATTATAGCTTCATCGGTATGAAAATGTAGCTAAAAACGTCAAAATACCGTAAATCGGGGGTACCGTTATATGGGGGCTATACCAAAACGTGGACCTATGTCCACAACTTTTGTTATATAAGTTTATTGATACTTAAGAACCCTAAATGTCAAATTATAGCTACATCGGTCTGAAAATGTAGCTAAAAACGTCAAACTACCGTAAATCGGGGGGTACCGTTATATGGGGGCTATACCAAAACGCGGACCTATGTCCACAACTTCTAATATATAAGTTTATTAACACTTAAGAACCCTAAATGTCAAATTATAGCTACATCGGTCGGATAAAGATTTAAGAACTTCAAATGTGAAATTATAGCTTCATCGGTATGAAAATGTAGCTAAAAACGTCAAAATACCGTAAATCGGGGGTACCGTTATATGGGGGCTATACCAAAACGTGGACCTATGTCCACAACTTTTGTTATATAAGTTTATTGATACAAAAGAACCCTAAGTGTCAAATTATAGCTAAATCGGTCTAAAAATGTAGCTAAAAACGTCAAAATACCGCAAATCGGGGGGTACCGTTATATGGGGGCTATACCAAAACGTAGACCTATGTCCACAAGTTTTGTTATATATGTTTATTCACACTTAAGAACCCTAAATGTCAAATTATAGCCAAATCGGTCTGAAAATGTAGCTAAAACCGTCAAAATACCGTAAATCGGGGGTACCGTTATATGGGGGCTATACCAAAACGTGGACCTATGTCCACAACTTTTGTTATATAAGTTTATTGACATTTAAGAACCCTAAATGTCAAATTATAGCTACATCGGTCTGAAAATGTAGCTAAAAACGTCAAAATACCGCAAATCGGGGGGTACCGTTATATGGGGGCTATACCAAAACGTGGACCGATATAGCCCATCATCGAACTTGACCTGCCTGCAAACAAAATACGCATTTTCCCCAAATTTCAGCGTCCTGTCTCCATTTTTGTGGATGCTAGAGTGATTACCACAGACGGACGGACGGACGGACGGACGGACGGACGGACGGACGTGCTCATATCGACTTAGAATTTTACCCTGATCAAGAATATATATACTTTATAGGGTCGCAAATGAGTATTTCAATGCGTTACAAACGGAAAAACAAACTTAATATACCCTCCATACTATGGTGGAGGGTATAATAAAGTAAAACCATAAATGTCCTGAATTGGTATCGATTTAGGAACTCATTAAATGTGGTGTTAATGACCTATTCACTATAACAAGCTTCCATTTTGTGTGTGTACCTCATCCCAAAACGCACACAGAGTGAAGCTACTCGTAAGTGGGTTATTCAAATAATAATTTAATATCAGATTTTGATTTATGAAATATATAAGTTTGCTCTATGTCATTTAGTTTGCTTTGTTTGCACTATTTTTACAGTTATATTTTTAGCAGGTGTCAACAAACCTAGGAAATAATAATTAGGCGATAAGTAATAGAATTTGTTTATATAATTATAACGCTTAATTAATTCTATAAGAAACTTACGGGAAAAATGTGCCTCATCAAAATAATGAGTTTAGACCCCAAAGTACGTTTGGACGAAATGTGTTTAAGACAGCCGTCAGTCTGTCTGGCTGGGGCGCACGATAATTCTCGGTTGGATGAACCGATTTGGCCCAAAATTTGGTGTTAGTAATATTTTATCCAAGCTTATTTTAAGTTCGAAGATGAGTCATTACGGTCTACTCCTACAGATACCTGCGCACGATAATTCTTGAAGCAAGTAACCGATTTGGTCCAAACTTTGCAAGTTGTGAAATTTCTACCAGACATAGATGAGATTCCAATATGGACTTTATCGGTCCACACCTTCGGGTAACTCCCCCACAAAAATTCGAAAAAGTTCAGTTTACGACCTGCTCTCGAATCGCTTTGATTTTTGTTGTAGCATCTTGTATTCGCTGCCGCCATCACGACGGTACAAGTTTTATCAGGGGCAAGTCCATACTTCCTGAGAAAATAGTCCGAAAGGTTTTAAATACCCCTATGGCACCATGTGTAGTGGCAGGAGCGCACGACAACTCTCGAACGGATCAACCGTTTCGGTCTTAGTTTAAGTTCGAAGCTAGACCATATCAGTCCACTACTTCAGGTACCACCCCCACAAAAGTTTAAAAATGTTCGGAAAAATGTTGCGCACGATAATTCTTGAAGGGAGTAACCGATTTGGTCCATACTTTTCGTGTAGTAATATCCGTACGGGACATTGACCAGGTTCGAATATGAACTATATAGGTCCACTCCTTCGAGTACTTCCCACACAAAATGTGTGAAGAGTGCAGTTTAAGTTCTGCTCTCAAATCGTTTTGCTTCTTTTTGTAACAACTTGTATTCGCTGCCTCCATTACTAGAGTACACTTTTTTCAAAGTCCTGACTTCTTGAGATAATGACCCAAAAGCTCCATAAAAGCCTGCCGGCTCCAACTAAACTGGGTAGTACGTAAGATAAGCATCGAAGGAGAAACGGATTTGGTCCAAACGTTGTACATCGTATTATTTGGACGTCTGAAGCATTGTATGTTAATTCTTTTCTTTAGGTCCGAGGCTGATGTTATATGTCTGCTGATACTTTTTTACTTGTCACATTCTTACTTAGCTGGTCGTCTGCAGAACAATTGTTCCATACGCCGAACTAAAAAATATTTCCATTCCTCTCTATTTGTTCTTTATTTTGCCAATTCGTGATATAGTGTTTTCTGTTTCGTCATCCACTTGTTGGTTGCATCTACGTCTTGGCCTTCCACTTTTGCCTGTGCCATTGTGGCCGTATTTGTACGCCTTTGTAATTGGGTCGTCATCGCTCATTCTCAAGACGTGGCCAAGCCAACGCAATTGTTGCAACTCGATACGTTTAACTATTCTGATGTCGTTGCAAAGGCGATACAGATAAGATCATAAGGCATCAATATTCACTATCAATGCGGATTGGCTCATAAACCTTTAGAAGAATTTTCCTCTCGAACACAGCAAGCAGAGCTTTATCTGCTTGCACAAGTACCCATGTTTCGGAAGCATAGTATCAATGTTTTGTAAAGTATTAGCTTTGTTTGACCAGATGTAGCTTTACTATTAAACTACTTACTTAGTCCAATATAGCATATTATTCTTTTAACAACTGAGTTTGTTTTTTGTGGTTATGGCGGTGCCGAGGTAGACGAAATCTTGTACTACATCAAAATTGTAGGTACCAACATCCACAGTTGGTGCGAGATCTGTGAACGTATTACGCGTCGGTCCCATCAACTTAGTTTTATCGCCGTTTACTTCCAAACCGATTTAGCAGATTCTCTTTCGATTTTTCAAAGATATTAGTTACTTCTTTTATCGATCGACCCATGATGTCAATGTCGTCGGCATAAGCAAGTAACGTGGGTCTGTTTGTATATATTCTTCCACTTCTTATCACGTTCACATCTCGTATAACCTTTTCCAACACCATGTTTAAGAGCACCCAACTGTCCATCTTCTTGTCTGAAATCTCTTTTGGTAGTAAGCTGTTCGGAGATGTTCTTTCATATTTTAACTGAGGACCCACTATGTCGCAAGTTCATATTAACTGTGGCCAAAATAGAAGGAGTTGTTGTAGGTGTATCAATTTTGATACACGTACCTATTATGGACTTACAATCTCCAGGACAAAAAACTGGGATGGTGGGTCCACGTTTTGATATAGCCCCCATAGAACCGTACCTCCATATTTTCAGTATTTTGAAAGTTTTAGTCATAATCACCAACCAAAATTGCTGAAATTTAGTGGTCAGTCTTCAGCAGTGGTATGAAACAATCCAACTGAGAATTTTGGGTGTAGGTCCACGTTTTGATATACACACAGAGAAGAGATATTGTTGGAACAATCATATTCTAAGAACAAAATAGTGTATTTTAAAAATCTGAAAATATATATTGTTGTTTGAACCATATATTTTTTATTAGGAAACATGATGACACAAAATATATTGTTGGGCCTATAATACATATTTTAAGAATTTTAAAATACACTATTTTGTTCTTAGAATATGATTGTTCCAACAATATTTTTTCTCTGCGTGTAGCCCTCATAGAACGGTACCTCCCGATTATCGGCATTTTGAAGATTATAGCCTCAGATTACACCGAAATTGCTGAAATTTTCTATTCAGTCTTCGTTGTGGGCATTAAACTTTCACCTTGAAATTTGTCTGCATAGGTCCACGCCTTCATATAGCCCCCATAGGACGGTACCTCCCGATTTTCAGTATTTTGGAGTTTTAGCCTGATTATCACACCGAAATGGCTGAAAATTGGTATTGAGTCTTCGTTGGGGGCTTATAACTTTCCACCAAAAATCTGCCAGTATAGGTCCTCGTCTTCGTATACCCCCATAGAACCGTACCTCCCTATTTTCGGTATTTTTAATGTTGTGGCCTCATTATCCACCCGAAATGAGTGAAAATTGGTATTCAGTATTCATATTTTTTGTGAGCTTATTGAGTACATCAAACTCTTGTCTTTATATATGAAAATTTTCCTTTAAAAACGTTTTTTGACCGATTAATGGTTAAAAACGGTCCATTTTTGTAAAAAATCGAATTTTGATATTCGCTATTCACATTTTTTTTAAAAATTGATATTTTTAAAAGTCTCTCGTTTAAAAGCACGATTATTACGTACTTTATAAGCCCAAAAAAATATATGATGACCGGATCATTCGGTTTTCGCGCTATAGCCAACACCGCAATGCGCTTTGTTAATACACTGAAAGAAAAAGCTACGTAATATGAATGAAATCCTACGTTGTATCAATGAAATTTGTCATTGATTTTGAGCCAACGTAGAGCTTCATTGAATAAATGAAAAAAGTTTCATTGAGTTTCATTGAAGTAAAATTAACGAAATTGTTCATTAATGCAATGAAACTCCTTCATTTATACAATGAAACTTCTTCATTGATGCAATGAAACTTTTTCATTAATGCAATGAAACTCCTTCATTCATATAATGAAACTTCTTCATTGATGCAATGAAACTTTTTCATTAATGCAATGAAACTCCTTCATTAATGCATTGAAACTCCTTCATGTATGCAATGAAACTTCTTCATTGATGCAATGAAACTTTTCCGTTAATGCAATGAAACTTTTTCATTAATGCAATGAAAGTCCTTCATTGATGCAATGAAACATTTTCATTAATGCAATGAAATACTTTCATTGTTGTAATGACACTTCTTCATTTATGCAATGAAGCCTTACGTTGGTTCAAAATCAATGACAAATTTCATTGATACAACGTAGGATTTTATTCATGTTATGAAGTCATTTCATACTCACGTAATGAACAAAAATGAAGTCAATGCTAAATATGTTTATTTCATTTTATTGCAATTAGTTTTGACCATTAATACAACAAGACATATTTAATACCTCGGGTATTAAGCACATTAATGATAGTATTGGGCGTTGTCATCTGTAAGTAAAATTGATACAATAAACAAATTGCTAACAAATTGACTGGTTTTCTAAACCATAACTTACCTCCAACTTTTGTCGCTGAGTCATCCCCTGTGTACGTCCACGATGTTAGGATACAGCATTTTTTTTTCTTAAGGGAGTAGTGCTTCTTTGGCCACGGACAGTCTCCGTAATTCCACTGATCATTGGATTTTCTATTTTTTATCTCCATTGCAACTATGAATGAAAATTAAAAAAGTAAATAAACGAACACATAAAATCTACAAAAAATAATTTAACCAATATTTGAATTTTCATTTTACATTATTAAACACTTCATACTTACTTTCAGCGAAGTTAATTATCCTTTTGAATGTTGTCATCTGTAAGCAAAATTGAAAACCATAAAACAATTTTTAGTAATTTATCTGGTTTTCTTTCTAAACATTATTTTACCTTTAACTTTCGTCGTTGGGCAGAAAACTATACAACATTTGCTTTTTCTAAGTAAGAGATGCTTCGTTGGCCAATGGTTACAGTTTCTCCGCCATTCCACTCATCTTTAGATTTTTTATTGAATGCTTCCATTACAAGAACAATATAAATGAAAATTCACTTTAAAGAACAACAGAACACCTAAAAATAATATTTACATTTTCTCTTCATGTTAAACACCACAAGTTGGAAACACCAGACTTAAAATAACTTGTTTTCATCCGCACTTGACTGTGGTTTACCGCAAACTAAAATAATGTTCTTGAACATCATCCGGCAAAAAGGGGCACACGTGCCCTTGATGAGAATAACAACAGAACAACTACCTCTCAGTCTACTTTCAGAAGTCAATGAAGAAGGTTCTGCTGTCGGTTGTTTCAATGATTTTTAATTTTAGCAATGTATTAACGCACACGCTGTTTGTGGAGATAGCGAGAGAGAGTCGTATGGGTGTGACCGCAAACCAGGTATCGGCACTAATACAAACGCATTGTTTGCGGTCACACACATACGACTCTCTCTCGCTCTCTCCACAAACAGCGTGTGCGTTAATACATTGCTAAAATTAAAAATCATTGAAACAACCGACAGCAGAACCTTTTTCATTGACTTCTGAAAGTAGACTGAGTGGTAGTTGTTCTGTTGTTATTCTCATCAAGGGCACGTGTGCCCCTTTTTGCCGGATGATGCCGCAAACAATGCGTTTGTATTAGTGCCGATACCTGTTCTTGAACATTGTTTGTGGTAGCTAAGAAAGCGGTGGTTGTTTTGACAACACGTGTTTTTTTCTGCTGGTTAAATACACACACACAACCACAAATGGAATTCAATGAACGAAAATACAAACAACAAAGAACTGAGAAGAGCATTCTTTTTAATGTGGATGAATATTTATGTATACCAACGCCAATCGGCGACGGTAGCGAATTTTTGTACAGTTGATGTCGTTTCTGCTAGTTTTGGCAAATATGCATTCATACATATTTATGTATGTGATTCTATACATACAATGTAAGTAGCCAATATATAAATGTGTTCTTTTTATGATTGCCAAAAATTTAATTTGTTTAATAAAGACAAAATAATTAGAAGACAAATTTTATAACTTAACAGATTTACAAGGAATACAAAACGCAAAAAGGAATTTCAAAAATGTTTCATTTATTTAATGAATGAACTCTATCATTTATCTAATGAAACTCTTTCATTTATTTAATGAAACTGTTTCATTAATTTTTAAAGCAAACCAAACACATAGAATATATACATTTTTCGCCATTTTTTTTAAAAGATGTTTGCTTGCTAGTGTTTTTAGCCCAATCTATTTAGTTTGAATTCAATACATACACATTTTTCTTAAATTTATAGAAATTAAAAGTTTCATTGCATCAATGAAATCCGTAACCCCTGAGTGATGTGGTCGCTGAAAAAAGGAAATAACATGTTCGTCTGCAAACCTATGCAGCTGGAACCTTTATAGGTTTGAAGTACTCACTTTTCACAACTCAAACAACAAATAATATCGATATACACTTTTATACAATTTTTTCCCACTCCACTAATTTTAAAATTTGGTTCAAAAAATCGATGAACTAAGTACCACAGACTTGGGTAGCTCTGTAAACAAAATATGATCACTATTTACTTCTAAACAAAATTAAATCCATGTTTGTTACATCCAAAGCAACTTTAAAAATTTATTTTAGAACGATAAATTACATTAAATATAAAAATTTTGGAGCATAGTACAGGTTATTAATTTTAGTAAAATAAGGACAAAAATACTTATTTCCAACAATTATTGAATTTGAACCTTCACATGGTCAAAACTACTTGACAAATCAATACCATAATTCAAATTCCTTGAAATTGAAATGTTTACTATAAATGTTCATCAATAAATTTGTATTCCGAAGTACTTGATTTTGACCATTTTTGGCCACGGTCGTGACACTGTGGGACCGGGTATCAATGTGGTAGTAATCGATTTTCATTTCTTGGATCTTTTCCATGATTTACCTCAAGGTAAGAGCAGGTCCAAAGACGCACTGATATTAGTTGTTCACACAATATCCCAGACACTATCTTATATGCAATAGGGAGCACACAGTCTTATATCCTTTATTGTGGACGGGACATAGGATACTCACGTTTCAATCATCGGGTACACGTTCTTCCTGCCAAATGGTGCTATCTAGCTGATGCATATGGCGCCGTGACACAATTCCCAACGGACATAACTCTCAAAACGAATTTTTGAGTTATAATTTTGAAATTAAGAAAAAACTCGTTGGGAGTTATGTCCGCGATTTTTTGGGAGACCTCTCTCGTGCGCTACGGATTGTAGAGTAGGCCGATATGCCTCTGGTATCCAAGAATGGAAAGTTTGCATGGATTGGGCAATACTTTGGCACTGTGCTGATATGCTATCGGGACGAGGAGTGCTTTGATTAAGCAATTGGGCAAGTTGAGTGGAACAATTTTCGTTTTGTGTCTGTTGAACAGACTCTGTTCCTACTTTATTTACTACATTTATACGGGTATGTATCTTTGCTGCAACAAGATAGTGATTCGAGTGAATGTTTGCTCCTTGTAACGATCGCGAATATCTTCCATCAATCATAACGTGATCAATTTGGTTTCTTGTTTTCTGAGCTGGTGGCAGCCAGGTGCCCTCATGAACATCGAACTGCTTAAATGTGGTGTTGATAACTACCATGTTTTTTGCTGCTACGAAGTCTATCAGCCTCATACCATTGTACAGTGTCCGATTTTCCAAAAAAACTGGCCAAAAATAGAAAAAAAACTATCAATTTACACTAAAAAGGGTCACATATTGTTTATAGGATCCCAGTGAGTGTAGTTATGAAAAAATATATACATTTCTTGTTTAATAAGTGGGTATAAAAGCAGGTCGAAGCGACCCTATTTGGATTTTTTTTTTCAATATTTAAGTTGTTTATAAATCTATGAGAATATGCAAAATAAACAACGGTTATTAAATATTTTCGTTTTGTAATTGTAATGAAAGGTATGTGAAACGTATTTAAGATGTTCAGTGTCGCCAATGAATTGTGCGTTCTTTAATAAAAAATGTCCGTACTTGTTAATTTTTTTCAAGATCAATTTTGACAATAAATTATGAAAATAGTTGTGAGTAAGATCGAGTTGGGCCGTGTAATTTATCATTTCATAAAAAAGGAAGGGTTTTTTACCAACTTCCATCGAAACATCCTGCACATATTTGCACTTTTTGTTTTTATGTGATATTTTGTCTTGCAGGTATGTACAGATTTTCTTTCATTCAGAATGTCAGAATATAGTATAGGTTCACTTTCTGGCATTTGGGTATAATTTGGAGTTTTGGTATATTCTAAGACCTATAGTAAAATTTTATGGCGAACAAATTTCTAGAATATTTTGGTCTGATCCGATCACATTTTATAGGAGATTTTAAAGATTTGTGGAAAAAGGCACCAAAAGGACCCCTTTTATGACTCGCACGAGGTTTAATTTTTTTAAGAAAAATATTCCTCGCATTCTTGTCAGTATAGTTACCAAAGACATTATACACCTAAAGTGCAAGGAATCTTAACTCAAATATTTCCAAAACTGTAGAAATGGTGGAAGCTTGCAACCCTATTTTAGTTTCTTGGTTTTTTGGCAAAATTGATACCGATATTTTCTGTGGATGTAATGCAAAGAGATTTCTTTTCATTGGTAACTTATAGTGAAATTTAACAGAGAACATTTTTGTCTTTGACGGCATTCTTCTAAAATGATGCTTTGTATGACAATATTGCCAAAACTCACATGAAGTACCCTAAAATGTGTTTATAATTTTGCATATTTCTGGAGTTTAGGTAAGGTATAGAGTTTTGGTGTATTCTAGGACCCATAGTAAAAATTGATGGCGAACAAATTTGTAGAATATTTTGATCCGATAAGATCACATTTTATAGGAGGAGGGACCAAAAAGACCCCTTAAATGACCGCCTGAGGGTTAAATAATAACAAAAATGTAATCAGCGGCTGGAAAAACATAAGAACCAAAGGTTAGGTCAAAATCTATTCATTTTTAGAGTTTTGGCCAGGTTTTTTGGAAAATCGGACACTGTGCATTGTCAGATGTTTAACTGTGGAGACTGAATTTTCCGACTGTTGTGCCAAAGATATTCTCCTTTCCAATTTTGACTTTTAAATCGCCTAGAATAATTTTACTGACATGGGCAGGACAACGATCATAAGTTTTTTCTAAGCTCTCGTAAAATATATCTTTGGTCTGCTCGTCCTTGTCGTCGGTGGGGGCATGGGCGAAAATAAGACTGATATTGAAAAATTTAGCATTTATGCGAATTGCGGCAAGTCTTTCATCTACTAGGGTGAAGTTGGAGACCAGATGTTTTAACCTATGACTAGCTATAAATCCGCAAACAAATTCGTGCTTTAAGTCATGACAACTATAATACAGTACGTCACCTTTAGGTGTTGTTGTGGCGTCTTTCCCAACCCATCTTATTTCTTGCATGCCAGTAATATCGGTTTATACTTTGTTAGTACATCCGCCAATGCGTAAACTGAATCTTCTTTTTAAAGAGTCCGAATATTCCATCTGCAGATTCGCAGATAATTGTCTTTACTCACTCACTTATCACTCACTTATCACTAAAGCGTTTTGCAGGGATCGTCAAATTTAGATTGGTTTGTTTTTATTTTAACTTTTCCTTTTAATCCCTACTTTACCCACTTAATATATAGTTTAATCTTTAGGATAGGTACCAAAAATACAGATTTTTATCAATGAAGTGTACCATTAGTAACACATTGTTTAAAAAGCATACATACATCCATTCATACAACACATTAAAATTTAACATTGTCATTCTGGCATAAGGACCAGCCCAGCAATCACAATGTCAACATAACAAATTTACAACATAATCATGTATTGTGAACATAGTCGATGATTTTCAATGAACTCGGCAACAATCAGGAACTTTCAACTTGATTGGACATTTTAACAACGTTATTGGCTGTGAATGAAAATGGGCTATGCAACCCTCCTTTTCATGCTATTGTCCTTAAAAATTAGGTCACAAACATCAATGTCCAATAGAACACGCATAAATTATGTACACATGAACATATTGTTAGTGGAAATCAGGAAGATGTTATCTTACTATTGGTGACATTTGGTGAGGACATTTAATTATTTTTATACTTCAATATTGATATTCATGTTTCCATATTTACAGAAAAGATGGATATCGCACTATATTTCAACTTATAAAAATATTCGATTATGATTTATGAAAATATGTAAGGTAAATTTGTTTTCACCAAAAGGGGAGTGTGAATCCATGAAAATGGGTCAACATAATTGATAGAAAGGTTGTATGTTTGTTGTATGTAAATATAAAAAGGACAATCACTATACTTGTATATAATTGATATGAACTGTTTCAATTTTCATCAACATAAAATAAACATAAATTGAATGTAGGTCATATTTGACGGACAATGTTTTACTATGGGAAACATTAATCCAAAGGGATGATAGGGTGTAAGGTGTGTATAAATATTTTATATTTTGTACTTTATATTTTACATGTTATATTTTATATTTTAAATTTTATATTTTGTATTTTATATTTATTATATACTAGTGGACCCGGCGAACTTCGTATCTCAGTCTGTTAGGTATGTGAACTTGATGGCTTTGGTTCAAACCTATAATACTATTATTGCTATCACCTCAATTGCAAATATGTCTTTGTATTGAACTGTTTCATCTTTGAAGCAGATGCACATTAGACAATTGTATTTTCGACAATTGTCAGTTTGTCGAAGGGAGAGCGTACTGAGAGGCAAAGTGTTTCTATTTTCCTGCACTCTCTCTCCTATAAAATGACAATCGCCGCGAGAAAATTAGGAAACTGTATATCGGGACTAAGATATATTTTTAAGCAAATAACACATTTTGCTATGTAAATAAGAATATTTGGTGACACAGTTGAAGCAAAGCAATATCATAATGTCCATATTCGTTTTATAATTCATGGTTTCCTGAAATCCTTGTTTCCACCACTGAACGTGATATTTCAGTCAAACAATTGAATACGAATACGGAATACCATCGTAGGGATTTTAATTTAATGTCGAATATTTGAATTTCAATGGCGAATGAGCAAAAGCTTATTTCAATTTGTGTTTTAATCAAATAATCAAGTATCCCATTTTGAGTAGAGGGATCCGATCGTTATCAAGTAACCAACTTCGTCTGCTTTTCTTTCTGACGTCTCTGTTTAAAGTGATCACCCGAATTGTACTTGCAGTGCAAGTTCGAAGTTAGATGCAATAGCTCTGGTTACACGAACAACAGCGGTGATTGGATTTTCACCGAGATTACACAATTCTGTATTTAGTACATTTCTCCTTGTTAGCAGAGCTATTCTATCAGTTGTCGTTCTTTGTGTATTTAGGATGCTTGAAATCTTGTAGCACTAACTCTTGGGTGTTCTCATGCAATTACTTGGTCTCCCTGCATTTAATTTCGAGGTCATGCTACATTACGGGTTTGGTGTCAAATATAAAAACTTCTGACTCGCAGCATTTTAAGCAACGTTTAATATGTATTTACTTACTTATGTGGCCCGACACAGAATTATTCGACCAAAAAAAAATCTCCAGTACATACATATGTACGTATTTGGCAATTTGTAATTGCCTTGAAAATACCTCCGAGCTCTTGATTTTTCAAATAACCCACCAATTGTGTGGATTTTGTACTGTTTTCCTTAAAACTGTGGAAACCACTTTTGGCGTTATCATCTTCATCCTTTACAAATTCTAAACTAAACTCTTTCCTTTTAACTATTTTTTCGCTGTTAATTTGCTAAAAAGATGCTTGAAAATAAATGAAAATCGATTTGATAGTGAATAAAAAAATTCTCTACAACTTTTAAAAATTGAAAAACAGAGACGTACAATGGCCCCTCACAGTTGGTGCATATACAATTTTCGTCCAAAAATGGGTCATGGTATATTCCAAAAGCGAAGTTCGATAGAAATGTGTGGAAAAAATGAATTTTTCACAAAACATTTTTGCAAATTTTTGGCAGATTTTCGCGATTTTTTTAGGTTTTATCCTTTTCTGTCATGAGCCGATTCCGAATCGGTGCGAATTGTCAAAATCTGTTCAGCCGTTCTTGAGTTATAAACGTAGTAACTAACATCATCCTTTTTTTATTATATATATATATATATATATATATATATATATATATATATATATATATATATATATATATATATATTTATATATTTTATAAATTTTTATATATTTATATATATATATATATATATATATATATATATATCTATATATAGATATTTTATTTTTTATATTTTTATTTTACATGTTTTAATTTTTAATAATTTAATTTTTATTCCCTACACCGCGATGTGGAAAGGTTATTATAAGTTTGTGTTGGATAAAACGATTTTGAGATGTGTGTCCGTCAGTCCCTCCGTCTGTTCATTATAAATTGTAACCAAACTACAGGCCGCAATTATGGACCGATTGTCACGAAATTTTGCATGGAGGTCGGGCTTAGATCAGAATAGACACCTATTGTTATTGGTGATGGTCGTAAAATATTTTTATCCGATTTTATAGCTGCTCTGTAGGTCGCAATAATAGTCCGATCGCCTCGAAATTTTAACTAAGGTAAGAGTATATGACAAAGAAGAAGCTTGCAATTTGAGATGGGGATCAGGTAATATTTATAACCATCTAAATATTACCTGATCAACATCTCAAATGGACCACAACTTTTGTGTGAAAATTGCGAAAATTTTTAATATACAGCTTATTTATATCTTTATTTCTAGAAGACACATTCCAGCCAAGTAAGCTATAATTGGAAAAGAAACTCTTGGCGTTTCTATTGATGCCAATTGTGTTGGTGTACATGATCAGTTAACAGGGTTACAACCTAATGTATGGAGTTATTTGTTTGTAGTGTAATCATAAACACGCTAGAGGTCGCAATTATAGCTCAATAGTCACGAAATTTTGCACGAGGTAAGAGTTTAGTTCGAAGAAGATGCCTACAATTTTGGATGATAACCTGATATAATTTAGGGGGTGAAATGGGTCATTCATTACTTTTGTATGAAAAATAAAAAAAATATTTTTGGTTTATATTTTATTTCCTGAAGGCCATATACCGGCAAAGTAGCACTCATGGGACCTACTGTTTATCACCGAGTCCGAATGGCGTGTCCTAAGATACAACTTTTAGAGAAGTATTACATGACTGAAATACGCAGGAAAAATGTGGCCTGACCTGGATTTTCTACACATCATATTTTCAACGGTGGCAAAATACCCCTCAGTAATGCTGGCGATATTTAATGAGTATATTAATGTATGTAAAACTTATCTACAGGTGGTGTCTTAGGACACGCCGTTCGGACTCGGCGATAAATAGTAGGTCCCATATTATTGAGTTTATATAAATCGGGGTGCACTCCCTGTCCGTTCTGGGAACAATTATTATATTATTTGTGGAACAATTATTATATTATTATTTAAGCTTGATGTGGTGGCATAATCCAAAGTTATTTCACGGTGCTCTTGAATCAAATTTAAATGGAAGGTGCTTACACCTGGGAAGTTTTTGCGGATTCTGAAACTACAATGTTAATAGATGAGAAAAATCAAAAAACAAAAAAAATCGCCGAAGCGCTTTTTAAATAAATCGCGATTCAAGTTGACATTTTTAGGGGTTATTTAGGTTTTTGCGATTTTGTTGGAAACCGCAAGTCCTATCAAAATATAAGTTAGAAAAATGTTGTAGCTATCAAAATTCTCTACAAGATTGACCTTAATGATATTTTCGTAGGTTTTACAACTTTTGAGATATAGAAGTTGAAATTGGGACAATTCAAATTCAATTCAATTCTGTATCGTCTCCTTATAAAACAATGTCATGACTGCAATTTCCCAACTTAAACTTATATTTCTAAAAAATGGTACAACCTTGGAAAAAATATATAAGCCAGCCTTGTAGAGAATTTTCACAGCTATAACATTTTCTCAGGTCCCATGCCGATAAGACTTGCCGTATTCAATCAAAATGGCGAAACCATAACAAAAAAACCTAAAAATGTAAACTGAGCTTCTTTATCTCAAAAATGGCACAGCCTGAGAGCAAATCATAAACATCAAGCCTGTAGAGAATTTTCACGGCTACAACATTTTCTTTAGCTCCCTTTCGATTGGACTTGCGGTTTCCAAGCAAAATCGTGAAAACCTAAAAGACACCTAAAAATGTGAATTTTGACCGCGATTTATTTAAAAATCCCTACAGCAATTTTTTCTTGTTTTTCGATTTTTCTCATCTATGAACATTGCTGTTTCAGAATTCATAAATTTTTTCCCTGTGTAAGCGGTTTTCATTAAAAGTTAGTTAAGGCGCACCCTTCATTACATTGTTTTATAAGGAGGCGATACAGTTGGTGCATTGTCCCAATTTGAACTTCAATATCTCAAAAATGGTAAAACCTACGAAAATATCAATAAGGTCAATCTTGTAGACAATTTTGATAGCTGCAACATTTTCTTTACTCTCATTTTGATAGGACTTGCGGTTTCCAAGTAAAATCGTAAAAACCTAAACAACCCCTAAAAATGTGAACTTGAATCGCGATTTATTTAAAAAGCGCTCCGGCGATTTTTTTGTTTTTTGATTTTTCTCATCTATGAACATTGTAGTTTCAGAATCCGCAAACATTTCCCAGGTGTAAGCACCTTCCATTTAAATTTGATTCAAGGGCACCGTGATTTCTTACAATAAGTTTTTTACAGTGTTTTATTTAACTTGCTTTGGTGTCTGTTTAGTTCAAATCTAGTAACTCATTTTCCACACAGTTGCAGTTGACCAGTCGAATTAAAACTTTGCAGATTTGGATGACAAAACATGATTATGAAACCAAAACCATGAGTCCAATTTTTCATATAGCCCCCATATAGCGGTGCCACACGATTTAAAGTATTTTAAGAATTCTATATTCATTTTTAGGCCGAATTGACTGTAATTTGGCATTTGGGGTTCCCAAGGTTTTCGTATAGCCTTCATAAGCGGTACCACCCGATTTCAGGTATTTTAAAGATTTTATCTTCATTTTCAACCCGAATTGGCTGACGCTTGGCATTTGGAATTCCCAATGGTACAGAAACTTCCCCACCAAAAATTATGGACATAAGTCCAGGTTTTGATATAGCCCTTAAACAACGGCACCACACGAGTGCATGCATTTTAAAGTTTATATCTTAATTATACCCTCAGCATTTATGCTAACGAGGGTATATGGTAATATTAAAAAATGTTTTACAATCGTTGAAGTTGAGGTTCACCATTTAATAAGTCGCGAACTGTCAATATATTTTATATAATATGAATATATTTTTATTAATTGAAGTGTTTTAGCCGGGGTCTCATAATATAGAACATAATAAATAAATTACGTAGAAGCTGTGTTTGTGGTAATATATAAAAATGGGTAAAAATGTGTTGAAGTTAGCAAGTTTTTTTGTGTTTTTTCTTGATTTCTGGTCAAACCAGGGAAAATTCAGACCTGAGCTCAAAGAAAGAATTGAAGAATACCCCTTGGGCAACATGGTTCTAATGTATGACTTCTCGATATATACAGTGCATCCATCTTAAATCGATGCTGACATTTTGAAGTTTTGAAATCGGGGTTTTTTGAATTTTTCTTATAATTGGAGGGCGCAACCAGATAATGACCTAAACTATTTATTGGATTGTAGAACTCGTGATTCCACGTCGTTTGATGTATATCTCATAAGTGTGCTCCGTACAGCTCCCTAGTAATAGGAGTCCAAAATCGAATTTTTGGTGCGTAAATTTTCCTTAAAAACCTATTTTTTGGCTTCAAAATTTACAATTGTGACTCAGGTACCCTTGAATCCCGCGTGATTTTAGTTTTTTTCCGCGCCGGATTTAATGAGCCCTACCGCGATCGAATCCATCCACTAAAACCGCTGATATAGATACCCTGAAAATAGGAAAATAAGCAAAATTTTATTTTGACTAATCCGCATACTAAACCGCGATTTCCCTTAAAATTTTTTACATATATGGAATCCTTTATACGCGATTATAATATTTGTCAAAAAGGTGTGTCATAAATTACAGAGATTCGGGAGTAGTATTCGTATTTAATCAAAAATAGAATCAGGTAGCACATCCGCGGTTCTTGACGAATCTGTATAAAATTTGTCTTATTGACGTATTTTTAACAGGGGATCACTGAAATCGGATGCGCCTATGAATCATATGAATTGCGTTATTTTTACCCACATGAATCATTTTGGTGTAGTAAGATGCAACTGATGGCACACTTTGGTCGCTGAATGAAACATGGAAAAATGCAAACATATTGACAGAGATGCACTCGCTCTATGCGAAAAGCACATGCGCCTCAACTGATTTTAACTATTTCGCGTGTTATACGGTTTTTAACTTTTATGTTTTTTCTTTGATTGTAATATCAATATCACTCTTTATTTCCTAATTCTAGTGCTTATCACACTAAGCAAATATACTTTCACTATGATAAACTATTTTCCTTGAAGAGGTTTTAGCAAAATAATTCAGGTTTTGTTTGGAAATTTAGCGAAATAGTAGAATAACTCTCAAAAAATGTTCTCAAATTTTTCGTATTAAACCAAAAAATATATTCTTGAAATAATGTTCCAACAATAAACTTTTGTCTTTTGTTGTAGCTGCAATATGCAATTTAAAATCCTAATCTATAAAGTTTTGGTCTCACATTTTTCTGGACATTGTCTAGATTCTGTACGTAATTTATTTTTTAGAGATTTTTATGGACTCTTAGTTAGGATAAATAAAATTTACTCCTAGATTCCTTCATTATTTTTTGATTTTCCGCGAAAATGAAAATAAATTTAGCAAATATTTAGGCGTCTACGGATAGATATTAAATGTTGTTACCGATTTATATATAAATTTTGGTATTACAACTCAAAGGGAAATTTTAAATATTTTTTCTTTATAAGGGAATAAAACCCCCCATAACTTTTGGGCGCAGCATCCAAGTTTGTGAACGCGAACAGATTTGAAACCACGATTTTTTTCTTAACCCATGTACCAAAAATCGTGAATGTGCTTGTAAACAAATTTTTTAATTTTTTTTCGATGGAATTGTAAAGGAATTTTGAAATTTACCATATACACTTTCATACGGGCAAAATGTGCCTCATCGAAATAATGGTTTTAGACCCCAAGTATGTTTGGACGAAATGTGTTTCAGACAATTTGGAGTCGATTTAGCAATGTCCGTCCGTCTGTCTGTCTGTCCGTCTGTCTGGCTGGCTGGTGCGCACGATAACTCTCGAACGGATGAACCGATTTGGTCGGAAATTTGGCTTTCGCAATATTTTGTCCAATCTTAGTTTAAGTTCGAAGATGGGCTATATTGGTCCACTCCTTCCGGTACCTCCCACACAAAAGTTCGAAAATGTTCGGAAAATGTGTGCGCACGATAACTCTTGAAGGGAGTAACCGATTTGGTCCATACTTTGCATATCGTGAAACTTGTACCAGACTTAGATAAGGTTTCAATATGGACTCAATCGGTCCACTCCTTCGGGTACCTCCCACACAAAATTTCGGAAAAGTTCAGTTTAGGGACATCTCTCGAATCGCTTTGATTTTTGTTTTAGCAACTTGTATTTACTGCCCCCATACGACGGTACAAGTTTAATTAGCGGCAAGTCCATACTTCCTTAGAAAATAGCATGAAAGTTGCAATAAACACCTATAACACCGAGTGAGGAGGTTTGAGCGCAAGATAACTCTAGAACGGATCTGCCGATTCAGTCCAAAATTTGGACTTAGTAATATTTTGTCCAAACATAGTTTAAGTTCGAAGATAAGCCATATCGGTCCACTCCTTCAGGAACCTCCCCCACAAAAGTTCAAACATTTTCGGAAAAATTGTTCGTACGGTAGCTCTTGGAGGAAGTGGCCGAATTGGTCCATACTTTACACATCCTAATATATCTACCAGATATAGATCAGGTTCAAATATGGACTATATTTGTCCGCTCCATCCAGTTCCTCCCAAAATTTCGGATAAGTTCACTTTAAGACCTAATATCGAATCACTTTGATTTTTGTAAAAGTTTTTTTCAGGGGCAAGTCCATACTTCTTGAGCAAACAGCCCGAAGGGTGTTAAAACCCCCTATGACACCATATGTAGTGGCTAGAGATCCACTTCCATAATGGTCAATGTCGATCGATTCCTTTTAGTATATCCTCCGCAAAACGTTTGATCTTTAATCCTAATCAACATTTTTGTCGGTTCAAACGCTCAAAATTTTTAAAACCCCTAAATACATACGTTTTTTGGGAAAAAATTGTTTCAATATATACAGGCTGACACTGTTTTACTTGTTTTTTCCCAAAAAACGTATGTATTTATGGTTTTTTTTTAGTTTTGGGCATTTGAGCCGACAAAAATGTTCATTAGGATTAGAGATCAAAAGTTTTGCGGAGGAGATACTAAAAGGAATGGATCTACATTGACCATTATGGAAGTGCATCTCCAGCCACTACATATGGTGCCATAGGGGTTAGACTCTTCGGGCTGTTTGCTCAAGAAGTATGGACTTGTCCCTAAAAAAACTTTTACCATCGTAATTGAGGCAGCGAATGCAAGTTGCTTCAACAAAAATCAAATTGATTCGATATCAGGTAAAGTGAATTATCCGAAATTTTGTGTGAGAGGTATCGGATGGTGTGGACAAATATAGTCCATATTTGAACCTGATCTATATCTGGTAGATATATTAGGATGTGTAAAGTATAGACCAATTCGGCCACTCCCTTCAAGAGTTACCGTACGAACAATTTTTCCGAAAATTTTTGAACTTTTGTGGGGGAGGTACCTGAAGGAGTGGACAGATATGGCTTATCTTCAAACTTAAACTATGTTTGGACAAAGTATTACTAAGGCCAAATTATGGACCGAGTCGGCAGATCAATTCGAGAGTTATCTTGCGATCCAACCACCTCACACCATGTTTTGCAACTTTCAGGCTATTTTCTCAGGAAGTATTGACTTGCCCCTGATAAAACTTGTAGCGTCGTATGAAGGGCAGTGAATACAAGTTGCTAAAACAAAAATCAAAGCGATTCGAGAGATGGCCATAAACTGAACTTTTCCGAAATTTTATGAGTGGACCGATATTGAAACCTTATCTAAGCCTGGTAGACATTTCACGATGGCCAAAGTATGGACTAATTCGATTACTCCCTTCAAGAGTCATCGTGCGCACAAATTTTCCGAACATTTTCGAACTTTTGTGGGGGAGGTACCGGAAGGAGTGGACCGATATAATCCATCTTCGAACTTAAACTAAGTTTGGACAAAATATTGCGAAAGTCAAATTTTGGACCAAATCGGTTGATCCGTTCGAGAGTTATCGTGCGCACCAGCCAGACAGACGGACGGACATTACTAAATCGACTCCAAATTGTCTGAAAGACATTTCGTCCAAACATACTTGGGGTCTAAAACCATTATTTCGATGAGGCACATTTTGCCCGTATGAAAGTGTATATACCCTCGTTAGCATAAATGCTGACGGTATAAAGAAGAATTGTATTGGCCAACAGCCACTTCTCGTCAAACAAAAAGAACGCTTTACAAAACACTGTACTACCCCTGCTGATGTATGGTTCCGAAGCCTGGGTACTTGCGCAAGCAGACATGAAAGTGCTTGGTGTGTTTGAGAGAAAAATTCTTCGAAAGATCTATGGACCAATCTGCATTGACGGTGAATATCGACGTCGCATGAACCACGAGCTGTATCTGCTACACGCAGAGAAAAAATATAGTTGGAACAATCATATTCTAAGAGCAAAATAGTGTATTTTAAAATTCTTAAAATATGTATTGTGTCATCATGTTTCCTAATAAAAAATATATGGTTGAAACAACAATATATTTTCAGATTTTTAAAATACACTATTTTGCTCTTAGAATATGATTTTTCCAACAATATCTCTTCTCTGTGTGTATACAACGACATCAGTATTGTTAAACGTGTCGAGATGCAACGATTGCGTTGGCTAGGCCATATAATAAGAATGAGCGATGACGAACCCGCTAAAAAGACGTATAAATTCGGGCCACATGGCGGTGCACGCAGAATTAGCAGACCAAGGAATAGATGGAGCAAACAAGTGGATGAAGAGATGAAAAGGAGCGGTATTCCAGAAAGCGAAGCAATAAACAGAGAGAAATGGAGATATTTTCTCAGATCGGCCTATCGAATAAATGTTCTGTAATGGGCCAGCTAAGTAAGTAAGTATGTGGTGAAATTTTTATGTTTGCACAAAATACCAAAATCCTATATATTCATAATTAGCATAAAAAATATTTTGTGGTTGCTGGACGGTTGGGCAGTTATCGATAATTGCAAAAAATCGTCATTCAAAACTGACAATGTGTACTGTACTTAAGTCGCTAAAAAATTTAATATTTGTTCTTCGCAAACGTTTTTTTTTTAGAAATCTTGCAAATTCTGATCATCGATATACAATGGATATATGTAATTCTGACTCGCGGGACTGGAATACATATGTGAACACATGTACAACAACATAATCATAACAACATAAACTCTGTTTGTCATAACTTACGGTTACAACATATGAAATTAACACCAAAATATTTTTAGTTTCCAAAACCACTAAAAATCTATTGCAATTTAAATGTTTTTCATTTTTTTAAATTATTTCAACGCAAGTTAAATTGATTGTTGTAACTAAAATATATATTTTTTAACTTTCAAATATTGACAAAACTGAAGCATAAAATGTAAATTTTTCACTAAAAAAATTAAATAAAAGAAATGCAAAAACACAAGTCAACAATAAACAATCCAATGAAATGTGTGGAGACAGTTAATATCCTTAAAAGGAAATGGAAAATTTTCGCTGATTTTTCGTGATTTTTTAGGTTTTACCTTTTTTGCCATGAGGCCATTCCGAATTGGTGAGAATTATTAAAATTAGTTCAGCCGTTCTTTAGTTATAAGCGTAGTAACTAACACAATTTCCTTTTATATACAGTATAGTCTCGATAATCCGGACACCACATGTTTCGGCAATGTCCGGATTATCGAATTGTCCGGATTACCGAGTAGTCACAAAAACACATAATTTTGTAAGTTAAAATCATTAATATCGGAGGTTTACTAGATAGTAACCTGACATCTATGGTAACCGAATTCATATTAAGCAAATATCACGGGTTGCGACCATTTTAAGTAGGTTTCATGGCTACCAGATTTTCTTCTTAACTTCTAAAACTTCTTTACAATAGCCCATGTACACATATTGATTTTCAGTGTCCATGGGACATAAGTCTCTTAGGACTTCAGATATAACTTCAAAATTCAAATGCACACATCTCATTATGGTAAATATACTCTACTTTAGCCATTTCTATGAACATCAGCAACTGGCTTTACCCTGTCGTCGAAACCAAAAAAGGTATTGTTTTATATATGTAAATGTTATATAAATGTTGGAATACGACAATGGAATTTAAATCTATTGGTTGTATAATTACGAGATTACACTACAACAATCAGTAGTTGCCTGTGATTTTGTATATCAAAGAATGAAAATAAAAGGAGTCATGCGATTTTTAATAATTTATTGCAATTTCTATACAAGAAATGCGATCGGTAAAACTAAATTGTTTATAATTTCGGTAATTAACGATATTTTTCAGTAAGTTAGTGATGAAAAAAGTGGTCGTTAAGTTCCGCCTATAGCAAGAGTGCTGTTAACTTTTATTTAAACTTTTCATTCATAATTTTGCGTTTCTATTTTACCGATGTTTGTCGGTAACTCAAAATATGAGTTTGAGAACCTAAAAAAATCAAAAAACTAAGATATTAATTCCTACGATTTAAAAGTTTTAAACATTTCTAGATAAAATACCATTGGAATACATTATACAGAACTAATTCCTTCAGAGGAAAGGAACACCCAAAATCGATTTTTAAGGGAACTAGGCTACACAACACTACGTTGAAAATACTGTTGCTTATTATAGTTAGATATCGATGGTTGAACGGGAGAAAAATCATTCGACAGATTCAGATAGTTAATTCTATATTGACTGTATAACTGTGTCAACAGTGGCTTGCCAGAAAGACGAGATGTGGAACGAAAACTTAAAACTTAATTTTTCCTATTTATACACCAATTGCTATTGCCAAGAACGAAAACGTCAATGAAATAAATAAGAAACTAATGCTCAAGATAGGAAAAAATATTGATGTCCGGATTATCGAGGTACGAAAAATATGAGATGTCCGGATTACCGAGTCTACAATGTAAAACATTCTAGTGTCCGGATTAGCGCGTTGTCCGGATTATCGAGACTATACTGTATATAGATTTTACATTATATATGTATTTTATATTTCATTTACATATTATATTTTATACATTAGTTTTTTAGGTATAAACGGCTTTTGGTCGGGATTTTTTATAAAACTTATGGTGTTGGCAACTCTAGCAGATATTACGCACCTTACTCAATTTCTCATCTAAAAGGGAACTGTCAGGCGCCATCTAGAGCATTCTAGCGGTAACTAATTCCCAATAAATAAAATAACCGCTATTTCTTTGCAAGCCAAATATCTTAGTCGATTCCACAACCAGTAGGAAATCTAGCAAAGAAAAATTGTAAACAACCCACTATTTTGTATTCCAGCAGGTGTTTACCGCCAAAAATTTTTACCCACAGGTTTATTTGTTGCCATGACAATTGTTTGTTAATGGTTAAATGACAAGTTGTTTTCTTTAGTCCTTAAAAATTCATTGAGTTTAGAAAAACCTCAAACGAAATATTACGGGAAATCAATAAAATGAAATTAAAGACTCATATCTGTAAAAAGACACCGTCAAATGTCAATGGAGAATATGGTTTCAACGTGATTTCCAACAAAGACATTGGAGGAGGACAACAAAATAATGCCAAAAGTGATAAAACTTTGGAAAATCTACCACTGAGTTGTGTGGATTGGAGCAGTAATGATGAAATTTACTTTGTGAGGTTAGTATGGAGTGGGCGAAAAATAAGTGAAACATTTAGTATTGATTTGATTCTCTCTCTAGTGATGATCATCAAATTTTCAAATGGAGTTCCACAACTAGAGACTCTGTGGAAGTGGCCAAATTGCCAGATGACTTCATACCCACCGACTTACATTGGTTGTTGTTGGGTGGTCGCAGCAGTGGAGGGGGTAAAGGCAGTGACACCTTGCTAATATGCAGCAACGATGGACGTTTTATTATTTTGAATAAAAGTTCACGTGTAGAGAGAAGCATTACAGCTCATACAGCTGCAATTTCATCGGGTAGATGGAGTCCAGATGCAGCTGGGCTATTAACTGGTAAGAAATGAAAGAGATTTATTGGGATGAAGTTGTTAACTGTGTGTGTGGGTTTTATTTCCTAGCTGGTGAAGACGGTGTCATTAAAATCTGGTCTCGTTCGGGTATGCTACGTTCAACGGTTATACAAAGCGATGAACCAATTCGATGTGCCAGATGGGCACCTAATTCAACATCGATTGTGTTTTGTCAAGGTAGCCATATTTCGGTGAAGCCATTGGCGGCCAACAGCAAGCTTATAAGGGTGAGTAGGATTATGAAAAAGAGGAATTTTAAAGATTTTAATTATGGCACTCCTTTGCTCTCCTTCTCTCTTTTTGCCAGTGGCGTGCCCATGATGGTTTGGTTTTATCCCTAAGCTGGTCAGCACAATCGAATATCATAGCCTCTGGAGGAGAAGATTATCGGTTTAAGATATGGGATTCACAGGGTGCAAATTTATTCACCAGCACCACTGAAGAATATGCCATAACTGCAGTGGCCTTTAATCCTGAAAAGGATATACTATTGGTTAGCACTTTTAATATGTTGAAATTGTGTTCCACGGCAGGGGTTAGTATTAATATTTCTTCTAAAACCAAAATTATAATTAAAATAATTATTTTCTTACCTTGACAGTGGCCCTACAGCACGGCACGTTTCAATGAACCTGCCGTTGGTTCATTCCATGCCCTCTCATGGTCCTCAGATGGAACCCAGGTGGCTTGTGGTACCTCAACAGGTCAATTAATTGTCGGCTATATTGTACAGAAGCAAATGATTTCGAGAAATTTGAAGGCAACAACAACAGGACGCAAGTCGTTACGTTTAGAGGATATAACCAATGGTAGCAGTGATATGTTGGAATTTACGGAACGCATAATTAACTTCGCTTTGGGTTATGGCCATCTCATTGTGGCCACATCAAATCAAATTCATATTTATAATGAAAAATATATAAATACGCCAATTATTATTGATGGCCGTACCGACGTGAGAGTTATACAAGTGGGAAAGAAGTAAGTGAGAGAATTTTCTAAAATTTTGAAAATTATAAAAATCTGCAATTTTCTTTTGTAGATTTTTCATGGTCTTGGACTCAACATCAATATGGGTTTATACATATACGGGACGTTTACATTTGAATCCACGTTATCCTGGTAGTCAAGCTCAAATTCCGCTGCTTAATGGACGTAGTATTTCTTTGGGATTGGATACACTGGTTGTTCGCGATAATTCCGATACTATGGGTAAGTTAATCGGAATTTGTTTACAAGGCCTTACAGTTCTACTTGTAAATTTTAATTATACCCTCAGTCCATGGTACAAGAATAGTAATAATAGTGGAATGCCGTCTGCCTTTAGAATAATTTTGGTATATAAACTTTTTTACGATCAAAAATGTGACCCATCGAAATAATGGTTAGGACAAAATCTATTTCAGATAATTTGGAGTCGTTTTTTCGCTAAAATGCTCTCCACGATAACTTTCTAAGGGAGTAACTGATTTAGTGCAAACGATGCTAATGTTTCTTCCAGATATAGATCAGATTCGAATATTTGCCGACATATACCCTCAGCCTATGTGAATTGAAACTTTTATCTACGGTCAGATCGAATGTATTTCTGGCCTTTTCATTATTTTGTGCCCTTTTTTGGACATTTGAACTTGCCGACGAAAATATGGATTAGGATTAAAGTTCACAAGGGTTGCAGAGGACGTACTTATTTTGGGAGTTATATCTTTCCGATAAATGTTGCGCCCACTAGTGCGTCATCGTATAACTTTTGGACCAGTATGCCAGGAAGCATGGACTTGTCCACGGAAGACATAATACCGCTGTAAGCAGGACAACAACAAACAGCATCGGTATACATTTTCAAATGATCTTCGAACAGATCCTAAACTGCACTTAGACACAAATGTTGAACTTTTGTGGAAGAGGTACCCTAAGGTACCTCCATTTTAGAAGTTAAACTAAATCTGGACAAAATATTATGAGATCAAAAGTTTAGACCAAATTTGTTGATGAGATATCGTGCATACCATTTAAGTGAATTTTTTTTTTAATATTTGGGGGAAGTACCGGAAGTTGTGGACCGGTATTGCTTATCTTCGAACTGAAGCTATGACAAAATATGACGAAGGCCAAATTTTGGACCAAATCGGTTAGCTCGAGAATTATCGTGCTCTCCACCCACTACATATGGTACTATAAAGGGTTTTTTACGCCTTTCGGGCTGTTTTCTCAACAGGTATGGACTTGCCCCTGAAAAAAACTTTTAACGTAGTAATTGAGGCGCCAAATGCAAGTTGATTCAACAAAAATCAAAGTGATTCGAGAGCAGGTCTTAAAGTGAACTTATCCGAAATTTTGTGTGAGAGGTACCCGAAGGAATGGGCAAATATAGTCCATATTCAAACCTGATCTATATCTGGTTAATATATTAGGATGTGTAAAATATGGACCAAATCGTTCCGTCCCTTTAAGAGTTATAGTGCGCACAATTTTTTCGAACACTTTTGAACTTTTGTGGGGGAGGTACCTGAAGAAGTGAACCGATATGGCTTATCTTCGAACTTAAACTAAGTTTGGACCAAATATTATGAAGGCCAAATTTTGGACCAAATCGGTTGATCCGATCGAGAGTTATCTTGCGCTCCAACCACTACACACAGTGTCATAGGGTTTTTTTTGCATATTTCAGGTTACTTTCACAGGAAGTATGGACTTGCCCCTAATGAGACATGTACTGTGGTAAGCGTGGCAGTGAATACAAGTTGTTAAAACAAAAATCAAAGCGATTCGAGAGCAGGTCCTAAACTGAACTTTTCCGAAATTTTGTGTGGGAGGTATCCGTAGGAGTGGACAGATTAAGTCCATACTAAACCCTCATCTAAGTCTGGTAGAAATTTCACGATGTGCAAATTATGGACCAAATCGGTTATTCCCTTCAAACTCACAAATTTTCCGAACATTTTCGAACTTTTGTGGGGGAGGTACCGGAAGGAGTGGACCGATATAACCCATCTTCGAACTTAAACTAAGTTTGGACAAAATATTGCGAAAGCCAATTTTGGACCAAATCGGTTCATCCGTTCGAGAGTTATCGTGCGCTCCAGCCAGCCAGCCAGACAGACAGACGGACAGTGCTAAATCGACTCCAAATTTCGTCCATACTTGGGGTCTAAAACCATTATTTCGATGAGTCACATTTTGCCCGTATGAAAGTGTATATACCCTCGTTAGCATAAATGCTGAGGGTATAAATAGAGTAGACACCTCTCACATAAAGTTTTAAGTAGTACTTGTTGTTGTTGTAAAAGTGTTTATTATTATGTTTGTATGTTCGTTCTTCTGTTCAATCTGGCTCTGGCAGCCAGTTTCTGTATGTCGAAAGAAGAATGTGTGCGAAAGAAACACGTCCAAACTCATGTGTGTTTTTCAACTTTGTTTTTTTGTTTTGAAGCAAAAGCAAAGGTAAAATTATTTCGAAAACTAAAGTTCGGGCGTGTTTCATTCGCACACATTCTTCTTTCGACATACAGAAACTGGCTGTGGGTCTATCTCCAGTTCCAGGAAAAGGGCTGCTTCGATGGGATGTAGCCACAGATCCACTGGAGTTAGATGAGTAGGTTTGGCGGGGCAATTGAAAAGGTGCTTTGTGTCGTGCGGGCCCATGCCGCATACTGGGCAGATATCTTGCACGGTTCGATCGATTTCCGTCCAATAAGAATTTAGGCGACTGCAATATCCCGAGTGTAATTGAGCCAAAACTACTCTGGCCTTAGCAACTGCATCCGTGTATCTAGAGCGTGGATATCCTTCATGATGTGGCTGAATGTGTCGGGCCTACCCACCTCTCACTGTAACACCCAAGCAAGTACTGCAACGAAAGCATCTCATTGTGTTGCTGTACTGGAAGAATCTTTGCCTCCTCATGTAGATGGTCCACTGAAGACTTGAGGAGGCACCCTGTTGCTGTTCGCAGGGCGGCATTCTGACAGTTTTAAATCTTGTGTGTACTTGTGGTCTTTGTTACAACGTTAGTTTCCGAAGCCTGGAAAATTGGCAGGATAGCCTGCTTTTGAAGCCATGCCTCTGTGTTAGTCTTGTGCCAGACTATGAAAATTTTCATGAAAATGTTTTGAACTTATGGGTAAGAAGGGAGAAAGGGAGCTCCTTCATCTCCGCTCTCTCCTAAAAGCTAAAATATTTTCATGTGTTATTTTCAGTGTCTGACACAAGAGTTTGTTGCTGTATTTTCTCAATCTTAATCGCCTTAACTAACTTTAAATGAAAGGTGTTTTTGCGTATTCTGAAACTACAAGAAAAATCAAAAAGAATTTTCAAATAAATACTAATAGGGAAAAAGTGTACATACACCACAATGAAATATGGATATTGTGCCTGATATCTTTAAGGCAAAATAGGAACATATTTGTGGATTAATTGCCGTTATTTCAGGTCAGATTTCGCGTATAGCTCGTTAAAGTAGAACTTTGCAGATTTCTTTGAGTTTTTGATTTTTAAATAAAAAACTTTCTGGCCTAGGCAACTCGCAGTGTCGCCAGTGTCATTTGACATTTTTTTTGGAAAGTTTGACAGTTTTTAGGCTAAGCGTACTCAGGTCAGTTTGACATATGACCATGTCTTGGGTTGTTTACAGTGGCTTGATTGAGACACCTCCAAACCATGGGTTTTGAACGCTATTACAACATCTTCTGGCGACGAAAATCGTTGACCACGCTTTTTTTATTGATTTGCTGGAATCAAATGAAGTCACTGGATCCCTAGTCGGGACTGTACGGCGTATGACCCATCAATTCCACGTTTTGTCCGGTCAAACATGCGCTGGTTTGAATCGATATGTGAGAGCTCGCATTGTCATGATGCAGAACAATTCGTCTTCTCTTGTTGGTTTTTCGAAATTCTCAGGAGATTTCAGGCAAACAAATTGTAGTGTAATGCTCAGAATTAATCGTCCTTTATTTCTCAATCTGTAGAGTCGCCACACGACCAGTTTTGCCGAAGAGACAGGCGAACATTTGCTTCGAAGTTATATTTCCATGAACAACTCTGGTTGGATTTGGCTCGCTTTCGGAGGCCCAAACGGTCGATTCCTGTTTTGTTTCGGGCTTCTAAGCATATATCCAAGATTCGTCAACTGTGACGATCTTATAAATGCCGTTTGAAGCACCGCGATTGTTTTATGCACAATTTCTTTGCACTAATCCACGAGATCCTTTTTTTGAGCGATTGACCTATTTTGCTGAATCTAGCGAGAAAAAGCCATTTTTGCGGACACGTGTTCATGCAATATCGAATGCTTGTTGGTGGAATAAATACCCAAGGATGTCTCTATCTGACGGTATTTAACATGGCGATCTTGGATTATCCGTTCACCCACGGCTTAATTTTTTTCTGACACAACGGCCGTTTTTGGACGACCTTCGTTTTTTAGCGAGTGTCCGCCACGACTGAATTCATTGAACCAGTTTTTCATAGTCCTATAGGATGGTCCTATAGTTTGATCGATGCACTCTTGCCGTGATTATCCACGTGGAAAGTTCTAAAAATTGTTCGGACGAAAATGTTCACAAGTAAATTCCCTTTTTTCGCAAAGTAATTTTTTCAAGTCACTGTAAAGAACCCAACACATGGTCATATGTCAAACTGACATGAGTATGCTTAGGATAAAAACTTTCAAACTTTCCAAAAAAAAAATGTCAAATGACACCTGGCGACACTGCGAGTTGCCTAGGCCAGAAGGTTTTTAGTGCCCCTCGTAAAACCCCAGAAAATCATTGGAGCTGATAATTTTGAGATCCTAAAGCGCTTTGAAGTTTTTCTTGTGGACATTATATGCTCCTGAACTTTGCTAAATATACGAATTCCTGACTTTTCTCATAAAGTTTATAGGTTTCACATTTCACATTCCAAGGGGCAAATACAAGCTGGAATTACGGCCCCTAGCCGAGATGATGATTCCTCGAGTCAATTCGGTACAGAGAACAGGCAGTCGGGGGTTATGTAAAATAAGTCGTTTTGCCTTGTACATTTTAAAGAAATAATCCATTATTTTTCAGCCTAATAATGCATAACGTAGCTTGTTTACATTATTTTGTAATGGATATTCGGCTTAAATGTCTCACAATGCTTTAAGCATTAAAAATTCTTAGTATTTCTGCTAAAAGTGAGTAGCGGTGCCAAACATTATGTGCCACCGTTACTCATTACTTGGTAATGAGTAAAATAAGTGGTTTCGTTTTGTTAAAATTTAAAGGAGTAACCCGTTAATTTCCATCCTACTAGTAATGCTAAAATATCTTGTTTGTATAATTTCGTAATGTTCGGCTCATATACATAGCTCCAAAATATTCCTGACGATTCTACTACTATCGATAACTGGATACCAAATATCTTCCTCTTTCTTGGTAACTTTAACGTAAATTAGTAGCTTTTTAAAATTGACCGCATCCATCTTCCTCTCCATATGGTACGAGATTTTGTGGGCACTCCGCTATTTGGTAGTAGCACTAGAAGACGGTAAGCTCATTTTCATCTCTTTTGGGATCTCAGCGGCGTTAAGCACTTCAGAAAGGATCATTCATCGTCTACTTGCGTGCATCCTGGTGTGTTGTGTTGAATTTCATGGACTAAAGAGTCCACGAGTTCTACAGTGATGAAATGATATGCACATCCGCCTTGAAGGCTGAATGCCGGGGTTCGATTCCCACGCCAGGCAACATGAAGTTTCCAACGGTGGCAAAAATACTTCTCAGCGTAATGTAGCCGAAATCTCTTGAGTATCTTAGCCATGTAAAACTTGTCTGGTGTCTTAGGACACTCGGTTCGGACTTGGCGATAAACAATAGGTCCCATACCATTGAGCTAATATGAGTCGGGGTGCATTAAGTGATATGAAAGAAGCCTCTTTTATCCCTTCTGGGAGGTTTGTGCAACATTTATAAAACTATAAAGGTTCCATGGTCTCCATTAACCGAATTTTGAAACAATTTCTTCTGCTACTTATAGTGTTTCTTTTATTACTAATTTTCTTTTAGTTCTTCACATCTTCGATCTGATACCAGGAGCGACTAGGCAATATGAACCGTTTACGTTGAAGGCAAAAACACAAATTGCTGAAATTGCCGCCTGTCGAGCTGGTACGGTGGATGATCAATTTGTTGTAATGATCGATAACAATCGGGAATTGTATATAACTGAGACTCGTAATCTAAATACGAGCAATGAGCGAAGCACTATAGTTGGCAACGGAATCAGTGGAACAACAACGGGTGAGATTTATAAAATTGGTACTCAGGTGACAACGGTAAAATGGGCCAGTGAATCCAATATTTTGGTGGGTGTACACGACGCTTGCTATAGTATTTGGTATTGTCCCGGCGAAGGTGCACCAGATCCAACAATTATTGCTTTGACCACGGTGAACATAGATGCCACGTAAGTTTGAGAGACTTTGTATTTTTTATAAGCTTCACATAAAAGTAATTTTTATTTGGTCTTCCAGCGAATTTGGTAAAAACATTGCCATTGAATCTTTTGAAGATTCCATTGTCACCTTTCGTTGCGCCGGAGCTTTGTTACCCATCGCCGTAAATATGTATTGTGAAATCTTACATCGCACCCTGGCTGAGGGTCAATGGCAGCAATCGTTGAAAATTTGCCGTTTGGCACATAATGCCTATTTATGGGCAACCTTAGCAGCTGTTGCTACTCGAAAAAATCAGCTGCAAATTAGTGAGGAAGCCTATTCGGCTGCCTTACAAATCGACAAGGTTAGCTATTTACAGCACATCAAAACTTTAGACCCATCAAGTCCGGAATATATGGCTGAAAATTCACTTATGTTGGGAAGACTTGTAGAGGCTGAGACAATTTTGATACATAATCGCAAGTATCGTCAAGCCGTGGAGTTGTGCTTGCGTATGCATAATTGGCGTAAGGCATTGGAGGTGGCCCAGAAACATGAACCGGATTTAATGGAAGTTGTGCTGGAGCAACGAAAGAAATATTTAAATGCCTTGAATCGTGAAGAATGGGATACTTTATTTATAAGTTTAAGTGTTAAAGATAATGACGAATAAATGTGTGTTAAGATTTAAAATAAAATGTTTGGTTCTTAATAGGCTGGACAAATCATTGGTCTTCCCTCCAGGGCATTGATAAGATTATTGGCTGCCAACATGGCCATTTCAGTGGTGGTCTTCAAGGTTTGGGTACCAAGATGAGGTATTACAACTGAAAAAGAAGGTAACAATAGAGGGTTAGAATATTTTGGAATTGCTTGGACTTTTCGAAATCTTCGAATTAAGTTAAAGTTTGTTGCAAAATACAATTTGTTGGTCTGTTCCAGAATCTTCAAGAGGCTACTACGTTTTACTACGATAACATTTTTTTCCTTTATGTTATCGGAAAAAATAGTAAAAATTAGTAGATTCTTGCAGTTCTGGAACAGACCATGTATGTTTTTTTAAAAAAGATACTTATCCTATGCCATATTGTACTAAACTTAGTTTTTACTTGGCAAATCTTGGGTTATAATTATTTATTATAAATTATTTTATACTCACCACAATTTGGTATTTTCAATAACGGATGATCAGCAGGCAATGGTTCAGGAGTCATTACATCCAAACCAGCGGAAAATATTTGCCCCGTTTTCAAGGCCTCAATCAAGGCATCTTGATCCACAATTCCTTTTAAAAAACAATATATATTATTTATTTAAATTGCAGACCATACCTCCCTCCCACCATCCTTACCTCCTCTACCCACATTAACGAAAACACAATTCTTTTTCATTTTTCCAAAGGCCTCACCATTAAATTTTCCCTTTGTTTCGCTTGTTAAAGGACATGCCACCACCAGAAAATCACTTTCCTTTAGTAGTTCATCAAAGGTGACATGTTCGGCTCCAAAGTCACCATCATTTTCTCTTCGCGTTCTCGTGTGATAGATAATCTTTTTAATATCCCAACATTGTAGACGTTTTGCTATGGCCTGACCAATACCACCAAAGCCCAGAAAACCAATAACAGAGTCACGTATCTCCTGACCCATTAGCCAATTGTAGCGTTCCGTTTCCCATTGGGAACTGTAAGAATAAAATTTAAACTTTATATAATGGCCACCCTAAGAAATGTTAATCAAAGCTCATTTAATTACAGATGTTAACACATGCTCTGTTAAATAACAGAATATAAACAGAAGTTAATGTTAGATAAGCTTTGGCAACTAAGAAGCTTTTGTTTTCTTTAACCCTCATAAGAGAAGAACAAACAAAAACGACGTAACCTTTTTATACCCTCCACCGCGAACTGAATTGAGGTGGAACAATACCGAAAAAATGCCATGTGGAAAGTTGTATACCCCCTACGAAGACTAAATACCAAATTTCAGCCGGTGGGATATTGAGGTCACAATCTTCAAAGTACCGAAAATTGGAAGGTACCGTTCCATACGGGCTATATGAAGACATGAACATATACAGACAAATTTCTGGTGGAAAGTTTTATACCCACTACGAAGAAACGAAGACTAAATGCCAAATTTCTGCAATTTCGGTGGGATATTTAGGCCTCAACATTCCAAATTCCGAAAATCGGGAGGTACCGTTCAATTGGGGTATATGAAGACGTGGACCTATACCGAACATTTTCAGACGAAAAGTTGAATACCCCTAACGAATACCAAATTTGAGCAATTTCAGTGGGATATTAAGGCTAAAACCTTCAAAATGGAGAAAATCGGAAGGTAACGTTCTATTGGGGCTATATGAAGACGTGTACCTATATCGATACATTTTATACCCCCAAACTTTCCAAATTAAATTTATCGAAACGAAGACTAAATATCAAATTTCAATCATGTCGGTGAGATATTGAAGCATCAACCTTCAAAATACGGAAAATCGGGAGGTATAGATCTATGGGAGCTATGTATGTGAAGACGTGAATCTATACCTAAAAATTTCCGGTGCAAAGTTTTATACCCCCAACAAAGACTTAATACCCAATTTCAGCCATTTTGGTGGGATATTAAGGCCACAACCTTCAAAATACCGAAAATCGGCAGGTACCGATCTATGAGGGCTACATGAAGACGTGAACCCATACCGAAAAATTTCCGGTGGAAAGTTTTATACACCCAACGACTACTAAATACTAAATGCTAAATTTCAGTGTGATATTGCCTCAACATTAAAAATTCCGAAAATCGGGCGATACCGTTTAATGGGGGGAAGACGTGGACCTAACCCGACAAATTTCCGATGGAAAGTTTTATACCCCCAAGGAAGACTAAACGCCAAATTTCAGCCATTTCGTTGGAATATTGAAGCCACAACATCAAAATACCAAAAATCTGGACGCACCGTTCTATGGGGGCTATATGAAGGTGTGAACGTATTCCGACAAATTTCTGGTTGAAAATTGCATACTCCCAACGAAGACAATATATACCATGGCACAAATACCCAGGTAGTGGCATCGTAAAATTTTGAATATGTTATGTCAAAACTTTCTTTATGTTGTTGGGGAAATTACAACAAAAATAATTTCTTTATAAAGGGATTTGACTTTTCATATTCGATCAGCTGGTGTGATACCACTACCTGGTAGTTCTGCCATGATATATACCAAATTTCAGCCATTTCGGTGTGATAATGGGACTAAAACAGGGTTAGGCACCATACTTTTATATTGCATACTTTACGGGGTGTCCTTGTGTGAGTGCATGCTTTTTCAATTGGTTGAATTGTGAGTGCATGCTTTTTCAATTGCAGTGTCTGTTTCCACAGTGGGCAGCTGCAAACAGCGTCTGTACTCTAAGAAGAGCGGCTGAAACGAAGACGGTAAACTTTAAACCCATCAGAAGATAAGGGGAAATCACTGATGTATTTATCCCTTGAAAACCATATAACAATGAATGCAGAACAAAACACACGGCCCTCAATCTCCGGTAACTCGAGGGTGCTAAGAATCCCCGGAGTTAAAACCAAAAAGACACTTAATATTGGTACATGAAATATCCGAAGTGTATATGAAGCAGGTAAACGAAACAATACAATAGCTGAAATGGACAGACTCAATGTGGACATACTGGGAGTGTGTGAAACTTGGTTGCCAAACTCTGGAGATTTTGTATCTCAAAATGCCAAAATATACTTTTCAGGTAACTCGGATAGAAATCATCGGAATGGAGTTGGCATTATAGTGAAAGAACATATAGCCAAAAGTGTCATCGGATTCATTCCAAAATCTGACAGAACTATGATAATAAAAATATCAGCAAATCCAGTCAACGTTAATATAATTCAAGTCTATGCACCTACAGCAGACAAAAGTAATGACGAGATTGAAACCTTCTACACTGAAGTCGAAGAACTAATTAAAATAACAAAACCGCACGAAATAACCATAATCCAAGGCGATTTCAATGCAAAGGTAGGAAGCGATATAGTTGCAGGAGTAAAAGGAAGATATGGTCTAGGAGACAGAAATGAAAGAGGTGACAGAATCATAGAATTTTGTCAGGAATTTAAAATGAAAATTACCAATACCCTGTTCATCCTACCGCCAAGAAGGTTATATACTTAGAAATCCCCCCAAGATAGAGTCGGCAATGAGATAAGAAATCAAATAGATTTCATACTTATAAACAGTCGACATTGCTCATCTGTAAGAAAGATCATCTGTGAGAAAGATCGCAGATGTACCATCTGATCACAATCTTCTGATGGCAAAAATCCACATTAAACAAGCACGACAATCAAAAAAAAAAAAAAAACACGAAATCGAAAAATTGACGTCGGAAAACTCGGAAATCCTACAATAAGGTCTGGCATTTCTTCTCAAGTCAACACAGAATTAATCAGTATCGACAGGAATGACGTGGAAAATATATGGAACAGTGTGAAGACCACAACCAATTCAATTGCACGTGACACGCTTGGAAACTACACAAAACCAAATAGTAAAAGCTGGATGACTGAAGAGATACTTCAACTGATGGATGAGCGTAGAAAATACAAAAATAGTAACTACGAGATGTATTGGGAAATCAACAGGGAAATTCAAAGGGAAGTGGGTATAGCCAAAAACAACCATCTTAACAGTCAATGCCAAGAAATTGAACGACTGATGACACTGCACGACGACTTTCAGTTACACAAGAAAATGAAAGAAACAGCCGGTATATACAGAAATAATAATTCATCAGTCCAATACAATAACAATAATGAACCCGTTCTTGAAACCGCTGTGAAGAAAAACATCTGGAAAGAATATATTCAAAACTTATTCAAAGATCCTACTAGATCTGATTATGACTACCGGATATCACAGCAAATGACAGGCGAGGCAATAACAAACAACGAAGTTAAAGATGCAATAAAATCCCTCCGAGAACGAAAATCCACGGGTCCTGATGAAATACCTGCCGAAATACTAAAAATGATAAATGATAACAATATTGATCTGTTAACGAAACTATTTAACTATATTTATGACACCGGAAAATACCCCGAGGATTGGCTGAAGTACACATTTATAACCATTCCAAAGAAATCTCACCCCAAAAGATGCAACGACTACCGACTTATTAGCTTGATGAGCCACGCCTTAGACGGTTATACGAAAAATGCGAAAAAGAAATGGGCGAAACACAATTTGGTTCTAAAGAAGCAAAAGGAACCAGAGAATCACTATTCTGCGTACAAGTGTTGGTTCAAAAATGTAGAAGTGTCCATAAAGACGTTTTTATGTGATTCATCGACTACGAGAAGGCATTTGACACCGTACAACATGACAAGCTCATTGATATTTTGGCGTCAATTGGAATAGGGGGAAAAGAAATTAGATGCATTAAAAGTCTGTATTGGCACCAAACCGCACATGTTAATATCAACGGAGAAATGACGGAAGAAATATCTATATCCAAAGGAGTAAGACAGGGTTGTACTCTGTCCCCACTACTGTTTAATATATATTCGGAAAAAATATTCAAAGAAGCAATATATAACGCTAAAGAAGGAATCCTCAAAAATAATGCTTATATAAACAATATCAGATACGCTGACGACACTACACTAATAGCAGACAGCCTATCAGGTTTACAAAATCTTGTCACCAGACTAATTGCGTGTAGCGAAAGATATGGATTAAGATTAAACATCAAGAAAACTAAATATATGATAATAAGCAGAAAAAACAATTATGAAAACATGAATATAATAATTCACAACACTCCACTCGAGAGAGTGTCGAGCTTCAAATATCTGGGGTTCTCAATAAATGATCAGTGGGATAACTCCAAAGAAATTAAATGCCGGATAGAAATGGCAAGAGACGCCTTTCACAAATATAGAAAAGTTTTGACAAGTCATGATATTAACATCACAACAAAGACATAAAAGCCTACATATGACCAGTACTGTTACGCACCGGAAGTATGGACTCTAAAAGCAGTAGACGTCAAGCGATTAGAATCACTCGAAATGTGGATATATCGGAGAATTCTTAAAATCCCATGGATAGCTCACGTGTCAAATGACGAGGTTCTACGCAGATGCGAAACTCAAAATACCGCATTCTACAATCAATTCTACAAGCCAGTATAGAAGGAAAACGTAGCAGAGGAAGACAAGAGATGTCCTGGCTCCAAAATATTCAACAATGCACTATAGGTAATTTGCCCTGTTTTTGAGACGAAAATTAATAAAAGCGGAATTAAAGGATTTTTTAACTTTTTAAATTATTTATGTGTAAAAGTGAGATAAAAAAAAGATTTTTACAGATAAATTCGGATATAAGGAACAACGGTTATAAGCAACTACGTATATAACGAACAAAGCTATTTTTTCCAATGCCATTTTCATTTGTTTTCTTATACACAACAAAGTGTTGAAAACGATCACGGTAGTAAGTAACAAAAATTTCGTCCCCGCGAGTAGATTTTCCAACGGATTTTGTACTACAGTTTTGTATATTTTATTAATATACGTTAATAAAGCCGAGTTTAGTACTCCTTTAAACCGTATTAATGATTAATATGTAATAGAGATATAAAATAAAGATTACTACTGCCGCACCGTCTATAGAAAACCACGGATATACCGAACAATTTGTCGCCATTACTTATTTTACTTGCAATGAAATTGTAAACAACAATATTTTTTACATTTATTATTTACTTTCTCAAACCAAACTTCCACAATTTTAAGACTTTTTATTGAGAAGTAACCTAATAAAATCACATAAATATCAAAAAACGGGCAAAATCTGGTTTTGAAACATAGTAATACCAAAGCAGAAGACTTTCAGTAATGTGTTCTAGGTGGCAAAATCACGGCCAATTTAGTATAAGTCTATATAAAGTGAGTTTAAGAAAAATAAAATATTTATTTCTGACTTTTTGTGTTTTTTGGTCGGTACCCAAAATGTTTAAGCTATATTATATATTAAATAAATTCCTCTCGCAATTACCAATCTATTCCATTTTACATACATTTACACTTAATTTATTTTTCCGCGGTTTTAAATACATTGAAATATGCATTATAATATCTATTTTTTTAGTTTGTCTTCGAAATTCTCAATTTGACAGCAATTTAAACCGCGATAATGGCGCTATTTTGAAAAATATCATTCATATTAATAAATTTTGACATGTTCTTTTTTCAATGCCAACTAAAAAATTATTATTATTAAAAGTTGCAAAATCGACTTTTTGCCAAAAACAGGGCAAATTACCTATAGTGCAATGGACAGAATTCCGAAATGCAGAAAATTTAATAAGTGTCGCAAGAAATAGAGATTTATTTTCTTATTTTGTCAATGATATATAAAATATTATACATGAAATGTAATATGGTCGCTAACATTCGAATATCGAATATGCAATAAAGAAGAATTGTGTGTGTGTGGAGAGCAACGTTCAATGAGCGCCCGTGGGGGCACTCTCGCCTGACGCTGGACTAAATTTTAGTCACTAAAATCTTCAAAATACAGAAAATCTCGAGGTATCGTTATATTGGGGCTATATAAAAATCGATATAGCCCATTCCTATACCAAACACCTATCTTAAAAATAACGAGCTGTATCAGGACCGCCATAAAATTCTGTGAGGAAATGGGATGTATTACCGACTATTGCGATATTTCCGTCGTTAGACCTCCTTTGTAAACCTACTTTGCATCATTGTAAAGGTGAGATTTTCAATTTTCATAGGCATGCATTGCATCAGCATGGGTAGTATCAGTGTTTTGTAAAGCATTATTTTTGTTTGACGAGTTGTGGCTTTGTTTTTGAAGTGCTTACTTAAGCCAAAGTAGCATCTGTTGGCCAATACAATTCTTCTTTTTATTTCACAACTGATGCCGTTTGTTGTGTTTACGGCGGTGCCAAGGTATACGAAGTCTTTTACTACCTCAAAATTATAGGAACCAACTTCAACCAACTTTTACCGCCAGACTCACATTAGCAGATTTTCCTTCGACCTTCATAAAGGTATCAGTTACTTATTTTACTGATCGTCCCATGATGTCTATGTCATCAGCATAGGCAAGTAATATGTGGCTATTGGTGTAGATTGTACCACTTCTTTTGACGTTTGCCTCTCGCATAACCTTCCCTAGCAGGATATTGAAAAGATCACACGAAAGGCTGTCTCCTTGCCTGAAACCTCTTTTGGTACAAAACTGAAGATCTTGTGTCAGTCAAGGCCATTTTACAAAGCCGAATGAGCTTTGCGGGGATACCAAATTCAGACATGACTTGGAATACCTTTGAACGTAGCGGGCTGTCGACAAAAGGCCGAGTAAATTTCGAACTGGGTTGCCCTTTTCATTTTTATTCTTTTATCAGAAGCAAGCAAGGTAAGCAGGCAAGGCAGTGTTACATACCGCCTAGTATCTGCTCTGGTGGTGGCCAGCATAGCTCGTGGAACTCTTCCCAGGGTCGGTTCCAACCCTACCACCAAGCACACGGGGATGCACAATTAAAGGGGGGATGAGAAACAAACACAAATACAACACAAACACAACACACACATGTGACAAGGGAACTTGGTGATGCTGTCCCCCCACTCTGCCCGCCCAACCTTGACCCTTGGTACCACTCCATATTATTTAAAGGGCCCCTCACTCCACTTGCACTTACCTTACCACAACGTACTCCCCACTTCCTTCTCTTATTAAGACTTTAGCAAATCATTTTTTGTATTATAAAATCAAACATAAAAATTATTATTTATTACAGCGGTCATTTTTTTTAAACCTAAGAACACATAAACATGTATAGTTAAAAATTCTGGACCACTAACGCCAACCTTGCACTTATTTCGTGAGCCAATGACTCGGATAACCTGTTGCTTACAAAGAGTTCTTTCCCCACAAAAACTCAATGGGATACACACTTTTCTTTTTTGACACCTACCTAAAAGAGCTCTCTTAGAGGGTATAAATAAGGACTTTAAATTGACGTTCACAGAGAACGTTCAACATTCCCGAAAACAAAACTCTTCGTAACCTAGGTAACCCTACTCTCACTGCGATAAAAAATTTGGTCGTTAATAATCCTCACATAAGAACAAAAGAATTATAAACTAATGTATAATAGGGGACAACACAACTTAACCTAAAATTTAAATCGATATTCAATGTTATTGTAATTAAAAATATATTAAATTTTAGCATAATTCATATAGTATGGTGGTGCCAATTTTTTTATGTGGCCATCTCAATTATAAATCTTGGCTTCACTTTTCTGTTTGGTTTGGTCTGAATGGTTTCTCAAGGGGATTTATTTCAAAAAATATCGTCTGCCTCATTTCCTTTATAGAGGAATAATCACGACTTGTTACCTGTTTTAACATGAACATTAATTATCCTTTTTATTTCTTTCCAGGGTTTACACCATCATATAGATTAAGGCAAGACGGCTCATGACTTCCTTTAAATGCTGCACTTAGGATTTTAAAGGGGATTTCCGCCCAATGGTCAAATGGGATTTCCCACTAATGGCTTCAGCACTGGCCAAACTTTACAGCACTGACAATAATTTTTTTTTTTTTTTGGTTCGGGTAAAATTAATGACGACCTCCTCCGAGCTGTTTGTTGAGGAGGCCGATGATCGTGGTCTTCAGTGATGTTGGCGATATCGTGAAATAAACAGAAACCTCTGTCAACATCCACATGACATAACACTGGGATTTAACAAAACTTACTCGTTTTATTTATCACACAACACATGTAATAACCAAAAAACACACGGGAGTTTGTTACCCCGAATTAAACCTATCCTCACGCAGAGTTGTATTTGCCGCCCGTCCCTCATGGAGTCGATCCCATTTGAAATGCAACCCTGAACTTGGCACCATTTTTTTCATTTGGAGGCTAGCAACTGGCCGTTTCCGGGTAGTCATTTTAAATTGGTGATTGCTGCAGTGAGACGAATGGTAAGAAAGGTTGGTGGGGACTTAATTATTTCCTTCACACAAAAAAATAATCGTGATAACCCACGCAACAGCAGTTTATGTACTCGTCCCTTTATTCTTTTATTTTTATTATATCAGAAATGAAGCAGGAAAGCAAGGTAAGCAGGCGAGGCTGCCTATGTACCCAGGTCTTAATGCCCCTATAGTTGGAGCATAAAGTCTTATCTCCTTTCTTACGGATGGGACACAGGATGCTCAGGTTTCAATCGTCGGGTACGCGCTCTTCCTGCCAGATGGAGCTAACTAGCTGATGCATACACCTTATCAGCGTGTCGCCTCCGGTTTTAAACAGCTCGGCTAGTAGGCCATCAGCTTCTGCTGCCTTATTATTCTTCAGCCGGTTTATTGCTGTCTTTACCTCATATTGGCCGGGTGGTATACATTCAATACCAACTTCTGGGATTGGATCTGTGGTATCTTCCGTATCCGGCGGTATTCGGCGTTAACGTAATAACATGCTTATAGTTTTTTGGCAGGTCAACAAAAAAACTAAAAACATGTTATTATTTTCTCTACGTTAGGATTCATTTAATGTATACGCCATGGCACAATTACCAAGGTAGTGGCATCGTAAAATTTTGAATATGTTATGTCAAAACTTTCTTTATGTTGTTGGGGAAATTACAACAAAAGTAATTTTTTTATAAAGGGATTTGACTTTTCGTATTCGATCAGCTGGTGTGATACCACTACCTGGTAGTTCTGCCATGGTATACGCTATGGAATTGACATTTGAACCCCAGTGTGTTTTTTTAAATCCCGTTATATTTAAAAATACCATAAGTCCCAAAGTTAACCAATACCTGGCCAACAGCGTCGACAAATGGCTGCAGACAACCTGTTACAACAACAAATTTGGCAGATCACGACAACAGACATCGGGAGTGAAACCTATTAGATTAGATCGGATTGAACATGGACAATGTATTCAAGACAACCTAGTTGTGACCTACTACAAAATCAATCTAATTTGGGTAGGTAGTGACCTAAGAAAGGGGTATTCCCATATTTTTCTAAGGAAAACTTTTCAAATCACCTTTAACAAATTATTCTCAGGCATACATTATATTTGAAACACCACATTGGTAATTTAAGGGTTAAATAATAATTTTCTTTTAGAAAAAGCTTTCATGTTGTAGTAAAAGCTTTCAATTAATTGAACAGCTGTTTGCTGTTCATTGATAAACAAAATAATTTATATATGTACATATATATGTACGTGTTTTACTTACTTTTCGATTTGTTGTCTCCCTGCATAGAAAAAACGTCCCGCAGCTATCATCAAACCTATGGCCAAATCAGCTACACCATTCTTAACCACGCCAGGTGTGTGACCTAATGGCATTTGACGGCGTTTAAATTCCGATACATCAACATAATCAATGCCCGATGACATTGTGGTAACCGCTTTCAGCTGAGAACCAGCAGCATCAAGTATTTCTCCATTCAATGGTTGATAAGAAGCCCAGAATATACCGTCAACTCCGGGTAATTTTTGCAAAATATCTGAACGAACAGGTGGGACATTTTCACAAACAATAGTTTCACATCCCTTTTGACGTAGGAATTCTAAGGCGGGAAGTGGCACCTCGGGATGTGTAACGAGTATTTTGTATAGGCGGCGAGCGGCGGCAGATGACATTCCGGTGTTTTGTGCGAAAATAAACTAAACAAGTGCAGAGAATATGCTAAATTTGCAATGGAAAAGTTTTTTTTTAACAACAACAACAACTATTTTTAAGAGAAGTATTAGAAGAGCATGGGAGAAATAGTGTAGGTTCTCTTACAAACCAACAGCAAATGAATAGGTACATATTTATATTGGAATAGAGAGAGCTAGACTGATGCGAAATTAAATTAACAAAGATCTCTCCAGGATTTTTTTTACCAGTTTTGTGGCAACCAGGGATGCCAGATAAGTTTGGTCGAAAATCGGCACTTTTCGGGTGCCAAAATCGGCAAAATCGGCAAAAAATTTTCAAAATCGGCAAAAAATCGGCAAATCAAATAACGTTTATTTCAATTCAAACTAATGCCATATTTAATAAGCATAATTTAAAAAATAAAATTTTAAGTGCAACAAAATAATTAACAATTCATAAACCAACAACCACGAAATGTGTTTCAGACAATTTGGAGTCGATTTAGCAATGTCCGCCCTTCTGTCTGTCTGGCTGTCTGGTGCGCACGATAACTCTCGAACGGATGAGCCGATTTTTCCAAGGTTTGGCTTTCGTATAGGGTTTTGGGTTTTCCCGGTTTTTATCATTCCCGGGAAACGGGAATCAAAAAATCGCCATTCCCGGGAATCCGGGATTTCCCGGGAAATTTTAAAATACGAGGGTGGATCAATATTTCCGTGATTTTTTATCTTCCCATAGTAACTTATATGAAATACAATATTTTCAAAGTGTTGCGGGCTCAAAAATGGAGGACACGTTTTCGCTCTATCGATTAAAAATGAAAAAATATGGAAAAATTCACCATGTTGCCCGGATTTTGCCCACACTGTCCATTTCCATTATTCAAAGCTAATGAAATCGCTCTATGGAAAGTGATTTGGCTCAAACAATGAAGTTATTGATCAGAAATTCCAATTTTATGGACCTCGAAAATCTTATGTTTTATTCTTATGCTTAAGATTGTATCAGTCAGCTGTGACGGCTGAGATATACCCTCAGCCTCGGACCTAAAGAAAAGAACCAAACACAATACTTCTGACGTTTCTAGTGGCTTTTTGAGTTTTTTTAGGAAGTATGGATTTGTCCCGAAAAAATTGTACCGTTTTAACTAAGGCCGCACAAACATGTTGCTGGGTATATCGGTCCATATTCCAACCTGATACATGACTAGATGAAATAATACGATATGCAAAGTTAAAACCAATCAGAAACATCCTGCGGGAGTTATCTTGCCAATTTTCCATTTTAGTTGTTGCCTTCAAGGTTTCTTGGAGCTTTTAAGACATTATCTCATTATCTTGCCCCGACTAAACTTGTATCGTTGTAAGGGGGACGTAAAGGCAAATTGCTAAAAAAATTTCAAATCGATCCGAGAGGAAATCTAAAACTTCACTTTTTCCGAATTTTGTGTGGAACCCGTTCTATGCCTGAAAGTAATATTACCATATGCAAAATTATGACCGATTCGGGTATTCCCTTCGAGAGTTATCGTGCGCACCATTTTAGCGATAATTGTTGAACTTTTGTGAAGAAGGTACCGGAAGTAGTGGACCACCGATATGGTCCATCTTCGAACTTAAACTAAGTTTGAAAAAAAAAATCTCGAATTCCAAATTTTTGACCTAGTCGGTGGCTTCGTTCGAATGTTATCGTGCGCACCTGCTAGCAAGCCGGTCCCTATTTAGCCCAATAGCTGAGGGTATAAAAATGGGACTTTAAAATAGAAAATATTCTTGCGCACTTAAATAAAACAGAATAAAAATCCGTCGTTATGGACCATGTTTTTGGTGCGGTTCTTATAACTTTTTCCCTGAAGACACTTTTGTAGATTAAAGTTATTTGCAAATATTTTGTAATTTAGTGATTCTGTAAAATCTAATCGAATTCTGATTCTATGGTATAAAAGTGACGGGCATAGTTAATTCATTAATTTAATATTGGTTGTGATAAATGTAAAAAGATATTTCCCGATTTCCCGGGAAATATTATTTTGTTTCCCGGGAAAATCCCGTAACCAAAAAAACGAGAATTCCCGGGAATTCCCGGTGCGGGATTTCCCTACCCAAAACCCTACTTTCGTAATATTTTGTCCAAACTTAGTTTAAGTTCGAAGATGGGCAATATCGGTCCACTCCTTCAGGTACCTCTCCCACAAAAGTTCGAAAATTTTCGGAAAATTTGTGCTTACGATAACTCTTGAAGGGAGTAACCTATTTGGTCCATACTTTGCACATCGTGAAATGTCTACCAGGCTTAGATGAGTTTCCAATATGGACTCATTCGGTCCACTCCTTCGCGTACCTTCCACACATAATTTTGGAAAAGTTCAGTTTAGGACCTGCTTTCAGATCGCATTGATTTTTGTTGTGGCAACTTGTATTCACTTCCCCCCATACGACGGTACAAGTTTCATCAGGGGCAAGTCCATACTTCCTCAGAAAATAGCCTGAAAGGTACAAAAAAGCCCTATGACACCGTGTGTAGTGGTTGGAGCGCAAGATAACTCTCGAACGGATCTGCCGATTCAGTCCCAAATGTGAACTTCGTAATATTTCTAATAAGCCCTACCGGTCCACTCCTTCAGGTACCTCTCCCACAAAAGTTCAAATATGTTCAGAAAAATTCTTCGCACTATAACTCTTGATGGGAGTGACCGATTTGGTCCATACTTTACATACTTTATGGACTATATTTGTCCACTCTTTCGGGTACCTCCCACACAAAATTTTGGATAAATTCACTTTAAAACCAGCTCTCAAATTACTTTGATTTTTGTTGAAGCATTCACTGCCTCAATTACGACAGTAAAAGGTTTTTCAGTGGCAAGTCTATACTTCTTGAGAAAACAGCCTGAAAGTTGTAAAAAACCCCTATGGCACAATAGGTAGTGGCTGGACAGTTAGAATACTACGTTCGTCTACACTTTGGATATCGTAATATTTCTTCGAATATTATATGGAATTCGAAGCTGGTGCTTTTAGGTCCACTCCTTCTGGTACTTCCCTATCTATCGGTATCCCCGCAAATTTTTGAGCTTTAATCCCACCCATATTTTTGTCGGTTCATACGCCCAAAATTTTGAAAACCCTCCAAAATACATAAGTTTTTTTGGCAAAAAACCTATTTCAATCCACACAGGCTGAGGGTATATCTCAGTCGACGATACTTTTTTACTTGTTTTAAGTAGTCTTTAGTAAAGAGAATTCCTTCCATCGAGTCCCTAACTAATCGATCTCGCACTTATTTTTATTTAAATTTACTTGGCTAGAAAATTTTTCCACATTTGCTGAAGAATGTGGCAAGACTAAAACATGTTTAATAAATTTGGACAAAATAGGAAATAATGATTCAGAATTTGCACATATTAGCTCTGTTCCTTCACGTTCAAGAATCTTCAAGTTTTACCACTTTTTACTCGAAAAGCGTTCCTTTACTTCTGACACAATACAAGTCATATGAGAGCAGTTTACAACTTTTACTACTATTGCCGGTTTTACCATTTTCAAAAGTAAAGGAACAGGCCAATTAATTCACGCATTGTTTTCCAAAATTCTAGCAACTCTACGTTTTTATCTTTAAACAAATTTTTGAAATTTGATTCTCGCTTTTCGTTTATGTTTATAAAGCATTCGTATTCCTTTATAATGTCGAAAAATGAATCTTGTATGCCATTTATTATAAAAATTTGATTTATTGAAGCTAGGCACTTACATTTCTTTTCAAAATTAAACCACTTCAAAATCTGAGCACAAAGTTCAATGTAAAGATTGTGCAGTTTTCAATAATTTCCACTAACCCACTTTTCGACAATTTCGTTTTTTGAACAATTTCCTTGACGTATATACTGAAGTACACGTTATGGTAATCAAGAAAATTCAAACTTTTTTTATAAAATGTTAAAAAAATGTTATTATTATTAATCAAACTCCTCTTGACGATATAGTTGTCTTTGTTATTCTAACAAATTAGTTCTAGCAACCACAATTTTCATACAAAATTGAAATTTTATGTGAACAATTTGCCTTAACTAAAAATCGGCATTTTAGGGGTAAAAATCGGCAAATCGGCATTTCTATTTTTTTGGACTAAAAATCGGCAAAATGCCGATAAATCGGCAAATCTGGCATCACTGGTGGCAACCAAAGGGGACAATGCGCGTGAATTTTTAAAAGATTGTTTGTGGCAACCAAAGTGGACAATAAGCGTGGATTTTTAAGGTTTTTTTGCCGACCAAAGGGAACAATAAGCGTGGATTTTATAAAGATTTTTTGTGGCAACCAAAGGGGACAATAAGCGTGGATTTTATAAAGATTTTTTGTGGCAACCAAAGGGGGCAATAAGCGAGGATTTTATTAAGATTTTTTGTGGCAACCAAAGGGGACAATAAGCATGGATTTTACAAAGATTTTTTGTGGCAACCAAAGGGAACAATAAGCGTGGATTTTATAAAGATTTTTTGTGGCAACCAAAGGGGACAATGAGCGTGGATTTTATAAAGATTTTTTGTGGCAACCAAAGGGGGCAATAAGCGAGGATTTTATTAAGATTTTTTGTGGCAACCAAAGGGGGCAATAAGCGAGGATTTTATTAAGATTTTTTGTGGCAACCAAAGGGGACAATAAGCGTGGATTTTATAAAGATTTTTTGTGCCAACCAAAGGGGACAATAAGCGTGGATTTTATAAAGATTTTTTGCGGCAACCAAAGGGGACAATAAGCGTGGATTTTATAAAGATTTTTTGTGGCAACCAAAGGGGACAATAAGCGTGGATTTTATAAAGATTTTTTTGTGGCAACCAAAGGGGACAATAAGCGTGGATTTTTATAAAGATTTTTTGTGGCAACCAAAGAGGACAATAAGCGTGTATTTTATAAAGATTTTTTGTGGCAACCAAAGGGGACAATAAGCGTGGATTTTATAAAGATTTTTTGTGCCAACCAAAGGGGACAATAAGCGTGGATTTTATAAAGATTTTTTGTGGCAACCAAAGAGGACAATAAGCGTGGATTTTATAAAGATTTTTTGTGGCAACCAAAGGGGACAATAAGCGTGGATTTTATAAAGATTTTTTGTGCCAACCAAAGGGGACAATAAGCGTGGATTTTATAAAGATTTTTTGTGGCAACCAAAGGGGACAATAAGCGTGGATTTTATAAAGATTTTTTGTGCCAACCAAAGGGGACAATAAGCGTGGATTTTATAAAGATTTTTTGTGGCAACCAAAGGGGACAATAAGCGTGGATTTTATAAAGATTTTTTGTGGCAACCAAAGGGGACAATAAGCGTGGATTTTATAAAGATTTTTTGTGGCAACCAAAGGGGACAATAAGCGTGGATTTTATAAAGATTTTTTGTGCCAACCAAAGGGGACAATAAGCGTGGATTTTATAAAGATTTTTTGTGGCAACCAAAGGGGACAATAAGCGTGGATTTTATAAAGATTTTTTGTGCCAACCAAAGGGGACAATAAGCGTGGATTTTATAAAGATTTTTTGTGGCAACCAAAGGGGACAATAAGCGTGGATTTTATAAAGATTTTTTGTGCCAACCAAAGGGACAATAAGCGTGGATTTTATAAAGATTTTTTGTGGCAACCAAAGGGGACAATAAGCGTGGATTTTATAAAGATTTTTTGTGCCAACCAAAGGGGACAATAAGCGTGGATTTTATAAAGATTTTTTGTGCCAACCAAAGGGGACAATAAGCGTGGATTTTATAAAGATTTTTTGTGCCAACCAAAGGGGACAATAAGCGTGGATTTTATAAAGATTTTTTGTGCCAACCAAAGGGGACAATAAGCGTGGATTTTATAAAGATTTTTTGTGGCAACCAAAGGGGACAATAAGCGTGGATTTTATAAAGATTTTTTGTGCCAACCAAAGGGGACAATAAGCGTGGATTTTATAAAGATTTTTTGTGCCAACCAAAGGGGACAATAAGCGTGGATTTTATAAAGATTTTTTGTGCCAACCAAAGGGGACAATAAGCGTGGATTTTATAAAGATTTTTTGTGGCAACCAAAGGGGACAATAAGCGTGGATTTTATAAAGATTTTTTGTGCCAACCAAAGGGGACAATAAGCGTGGATTTTATAAAGATTTTTTGTGCCAACCAAAGGGGACAATAAGCGTGGATTTTATAAAGATTTTTTGTGGCAACCAAAGGGGACAATAAGCGTGGATTTTATAAAGATTTTTTGTGGCAACCAAAGGGGACAATAAGCGTGGATTTTATAAAGATTTTTTGTGCCAACCAAAGGGGACAATAAGCGTGGATTTTATAAAGATTTTTTGTGCCAACCAAAGGGGACAATAAGCGTGGATTTTATAAAGATTTTTTGTGCCAACCAAAGGGGACAATAAGCGTGGATTTTATAAAGATTTTTTGTGCCAACCAAAGGGGACAATAAGCGTGGATTTTATAAAGATTTTTTGTGCCAACCAAAGGGGACAATAAGCGTGGATTTTATAAAGATTTTTTGTGGCAACCAAAGGGGACAATAAGCGTGGATTTTATAAAGATTTTTTGTGGCAACCAAAGGGGACAATAAGTGTGGATTTTATAAAGATTTTTTGTGGCAACCAAAGGGGACAATAAGCGTGGATTTTATAAAGATTTTTTGTGGCAACCAAAGGGGACAATAAGCGTGGATTTTATAAAGATTTTTTGTGGCAACCAAAGAGGACAATAAGCGTGGATTTTATAAAGATTTTTTGTGGCAACCAAAGAGGATAATAAGCGTGGATTTTATAAAGATTTTTTGTGGCAACCAAAGAGGACAATAAGCGTGGATTTTATAAAGATTTTTTGTGGCAACCAAAGGGGACAATAAGCGTGGATTTTATAAAGATTTTTTTGTGGCAACCAAAGGGGACAATAAGCGTGGATTTTATAAAGATTTTTTGTGGCAACCAAAGGGGACAATAAGCGTGGATTTTATAAAGATTTTTTGTGGCAACCAAAGGGGACAATAAGCGTGGATTTTATAAAGATTTTTTGTGGCAACCAAAGGGGACAATAAGCGTGGATTTTATAAAGATTTTTTGTGGCAACCAAAGGGGACAATAAACGTGGATTTTATAAAGATTTTTTGTGGCAACCAAAGGGGACAATAAGCGTGGATTTTATAAAGATTTTTTGTGGCAACCAAAGGGGACAATAAGCGTGGATTTTATAAAGATTTTTTGTGGCAACCAAAGGGGACAATAAGCGTGGATTTTATAAAGATTTTTTGTGGCAACCAAAGGGGACAATAAGCGTGGATTTTATGAAGATTTTTTGTGGCAACCAAAGGGGACAATAAGCGTGGATTTTATAAAGATTTTTTGTGGCAACCAAAGGGGACAATAAGCGTGGATTTTATAAAGATTTTTTGTGGCAACCAAAGGGGACAATAAGCGTGGATTTTATGAAGATTTTTTGTGGCAACCAAAGGGGACAATAAGCGTGGATTTTATAAAGATTTTTTGTGGCAACCAAAGGGGACAATAAGCGTGGATTTTATAAAGATTTTTTGTGGCAACCAAAGGGGACAATAAGCGTGGATTTTATAAAGATTTTTTGTGGCAACCAAAGGGGACAATAAGCGTGGATTTTATAAAGATTTTTTGTGGCAACCAAAGAGGACAATAAGCGTGGATTTTATAAAGATTTTTTGTGGCAACCAAAGGGGACAATAAGCGTGGATTTTATAAAGATTTTTTGTGGCAATCAAAGGGGACAATAAGCGTGGATTTTATAAAGATTTTTTGTGGCAACCAAAGGGGACAATAAGCGTGGATTGTATAAAGATTTTTTGTGGCAACCAAAGGGGACAATAAGCGTGGATTTTATAAAGATTTTTTGTGGCAACCAAAGGGGACAATAAGCGTGGATTTTATAAAGATTTTTTGTGGCAACCAAAGAGGATAATAAGCGTGGATTTTATAAAGATTTTTTGTGGCAACCAAAGGGGACAATAAGCGTGGATTTTATAAAGATTTTTTGTGGCAACCAAATGGGACAATAAGCGTGGATTTTATAAAGATTTTTTGTGGCAATCAAAGGGGACAATAAGCGTGGATTTTATAAAGATTTTTTGTGGCAACCAAAGGGGACAATAAGCGTGGATTTTATAAAGATTTTTTGTGGCAACCAAATGGGACAATAAGCGTGGATTTTATAAAGATTTTTTGTGGCAACCAAAGGGGACAATAAGCGTGGATTTTATAAAGATTTTTTGTGGCAACCAAAGGGGACAATAAGCGTGGATTTTATAAAGATTTTTTGTGGCAACCAAATGGGACAATAAGCGTGGATTTTATAAAGATTTTTTGTGGCAATCAAAGGGGACAATAAGCGTGGATTTTATAAAGATTTTTTGTGGCAACCAAAGGGGACAATAAGCGTGGATTTTATAAAGATTTTTTGTGGCAACCAAAGGGGACAATAAGAGTGGATTTTATAAAGATTTTTTGTGGCAACCAAAGGGGACAATAAGCGTGGATTTTATAAAGATTTTTTGTGGCAACCAAAGGGGACAATAAGCGTGGATTTTATAAAGATTTTTTGTGGCAACCAAAGGGGACAATAAGCGTGGATTTTATAAAGATTTTTTGTGGCAACCAAAGGGGACAATAAGCGTGGATTTTATAAAGATTTTTTGTGGCAACCAAAGGGGACAATAAACGTGGATTTTATAAAGATTTTTTGTGGCAACCAAAGGGGACAATAAGCGTGGATTTTATAAAGATTTTTTGTGGCAACCAAAGGGGACAATAAGCGTGGATTTTATAAAGATTTTTTGTGGCAACCAAAGGGGACAATAAGCGTGGATTTTATAAAGATTTTTTGTGGCAACCAAAGGGGACAATAAGCGTGGATTTTATGAAGATTTTTTGTGGCAACCAAAGGGGACAATAAGCGTGGATTTTATAAAGATTTTTTGTGGCAACCAAAGGGGACAATAAGCGTGGATTTTATAAAGATTTTTTGTGGCAACCAAAGGGGACAATAAGCGTGGATTTTATGAAGATTTTTTGTGGCAACCAAAGGGGACAATAAGCGTGGATTTTATAAAGATTTTTTGTGGCAACCAAAGGGGACAATAAGCGTGGATTTTATAAAGATTTTTTGTGGCAACCAAAGGGGACAATAAGCGTGGATTTTATAAAGATTTTTTGTGGCAACCAAAGGGGACAATAAGCGTGGATTTTATAAAGATTTTTTGTGGCAACCAAAGAGGACAATAAGCGTGGATTTTATAAAGATTTTTTGTGGCAACCAAAGGGGACAATAAGCGTGGATTTTATAAAGATTTTTTGTGGCAATCAAAGGGGACAATAAGCGTGGATTTTATAAAGATTTTTTGTGGCAACCAAAGGGGACAATAAGCTTGGATTTTATGAAGATTTTTTGTGGCAACCAAAGGGGACAATAAGCGTGGATTTTATAAAGATTTTTTGTGGCAACCAAAGGGGACAATAAGCGTGGATTTTATAAAGATTTTTTGTGGCAACCAAAGGGGACAATAAGCGTGGATTTTATGAAGATTTTTTGTGGCAACCAAAGGGGACAATAAGCGTGGATTTTATAAAGATTTTTTGTGGCAACCAAAGGGGACAATAAGCGTGGATTTTATAAAGATTTTTTGTGGCAACCAAAGGGGACAATAAGCGTGGATTTTATAAAGATTTTTTGTGGCAACCAAAGGGGACAATAAGCGTGGATTTTATAAAGATTTTTTGTGGCAATCAAAGGGGACAATAAGCGTGGATTTTATAAAGATTTTTTGTGGCAACCAAAGGGGACAATAAGCGTGGATTTTATAAAGATTTTTTGTGGCAACCAAAGGGGACAATAAGCGTGGATTTTATAAAGATTTTTTGTGGCAACCAAAGGGGACAATAAGCGTGGATTTTATAAAGATTTTTTGTGGCAACCAAAGAGGATAATAAGCGTGGATTTTATAAAGATTTTTTGTGGCAACCAAAGGGGACAATAAGCGTGGATTTTATAAAGATTTTTTGTGGCAACCAAATGGGACAATAAGCGTGGATTTTATAAAGATTTTTTGTGGCAATCAAAGGGGACAATAAGCGTGGATTTTATAAAGATTTTTTGTGGCAACCAAAGGGGACAATAAGCGTGGATTTTATAAAGATTTTTTGTGGCAACCAAATGGGACAATAAGCGTGGATTTTATAAAGATTTTTTGTGGCAACCAAAGTGGACAATAAGCGTGGATTTTATAAAGATTTTTTGTGGCAACCAAATGGGACAATAAGCGTGGATTTTATAAAGATTTTTTGTGGCAATCAAAGGGGACAATAAGCGTGGATTTTATAAAGATTTTTTGTGGCAACCAAAGGGGACAATAAGCGTGGATTTTATAAAGATTTTTTGTGGCAACCAAAGGGGACAATAAGCGTGGATTTTATAAAGATTTTTTGTGGCAACCAAAGGGGACAATAAGCGTGGATTTTATAAAGATTTTTTGTGGCAACCAAAGGGGACAATAAGCGTGGATTTTATAAAGATTTTTTGTGGCAACCAAAGGGGACAATAAGCGTGGATTTTATAAAGATTTTATGTGGCAACCAAAGGGGACAATAAGCGTGGATTTTATAAAGATTTTTTGTGGCAACCAAAGGGGACAATAAGCGTGGATTTTATAAAGATTTTATGTGGCAACCAAAGGGGACAATAAGCGTGGATTTTATAAAGATTTTTTGTGGCAACCAAAGGGGACAATAAGCGTGGATTTTATAAAGATTTTATGTGGCAACCAAAGGGGACAATAAGCGTGGATTTTATAAAGATTTTTTGTGGCAACCAAAGGGGACAATAAGCGTGGATTTTATAAAGATTTTATGTGGCAACCAAAGGGGACAATAAGCGTGGATTTTATAAAGATTTTTTGTGGCAACCAAAGGGGACAATAAGCGTGGATTTTATAAAGATTTTTTGTGCCAACCAAAGGGGACAATAAGCGTGGATTTTATAAAGATTTTTTGTGGCAACCAAAGGGGTCAATAAGCGTGGATTTTATAAAGATTTTTTGTGGCAACCAAAGGGGACAATAAGCGTGGATTTTATAAAGATTTTTTGTGGCAACCAAAGGGGACAATAAGCGTGGATTTTATAAAGATTTTTTGTGGCAACCAAAGGGGACAATAAGCGTGGATTTTATAAAGATTTTTTGTGGCAACCAAAGGGGACAATAAGCGTGGATTTTATAAAGATTTTTTGTGGCAACCAAAGGGGACAATAAGCGTGGATTTTATAAAGATTTTATGTGGCAACCAAAGGGGACAATAAGCGTGGATTTTATAAAGATTTTTTGTGGCAACCAAAGGGGACAATAAGCGTGGATTTTATAAAGATTTTTTGTGGCAACCAAAGGGGACAATAAGCGTGGATTTTATAAAGATTTTATGTGGCAACCAAAGGGGACAATAAGCGTGGATTTTATAAAGATTTTTTGTGGCAACCAAAGGGGACAATAAGCGTGGATTTTATAAAGATTTTTTGTGGCAACCAAAGGGGACAATAAGCGTGGATTTTATAAAGATTTTTTGTGCCAACCAAAGGGGACAATAAGCGTGGATTTTATAAAGATTTTATGTGGCAACCAAAGGGGACAATAAGCGTGGATTTTATAAAGATTTTTTGTGGCAACCAAAGGGGACAATAAGCGTGGATTTTATAAAGATTTTTTGTGGCAACCAAAGGGGACAATAAGCGTGGATTTTATAAAGATTTTTTGTGGCAACCAAAGGGGACAATAAGCGTGGATTTTATAAAGATTTTTTGTGGCAACCAAAGGGGACAATAAGCGTGGATTTTATAAAGATTTTTTGTGGCAACCAAAGGGGACAATAAGCGTGGATTTTATAAAGATTTTTTGTGGCAACCAAAGGGGACAATAAGCGTGGATTTTATAAAGATTTTTTGTGGCAACCAAAGGGGTCAATAAGCGTGGATTTTATAAAGATTTTTTGTGGCAACCAAAGGGGACAATAAGCGTGGATTTTATAAAGATTTTTTGTGCCAACCAAAGGGGACAATAAGCGTGGATTTTATAAAGATTTTTTGTGCCAACCAAAGGGGACAATAAGCGTGGATTTTATAAAGATTTTTTGTGGCAACCAAAGGGGACAATAAGCGTGGATTTTATAAAGATTTTTTGTGCCAACCAAAGGGGACAATAAGCGTGGATTTTATAAAGATTTTTTGTGCCAACCAAAGGGGACAATAAGCGTGGATTTTATAAAGATTTTTTGTGCCAACCAAAGGGGACAATAAGCGTGGATTTTATAAAGATTTTTTGTGCCAACCAAAGGGGACAATAAGCGTGGATTTTATAAAGATTTTTTGTGCCAACCAAAGGGGACAATAAGCGTGGATTTTATAAAGATTTTTTGTGCCAACCAAAGGGGACAATAAGCGTGGATTTTATAAAGATTTTTTGTGCCAACCAAAGGGGACAATAAGCGTGGATTTTATAAAGATTTTTTGTGCCAACCAAAGGGGACAATAAGCGTGGATTTTATAAAGATTTTTTGTGCCAACCAAAGGGGACAATAAGCGTGGATTTTATAAAGATTTTTTGTGCCAACCAAAGGGGACAATAAGCGTGGATTTTATAAAGATTTTTTGTGCCAACCAAAGGGGACAATAAGCGTGGATTTTATAAAGATTTTTTGTGCCAACCAAAGGGGACAATAAGCGTGGATTTTATAAAGATTTTTTGTGCCAACCAAAGGGGACAATAAGCGTGGATTTTATAAAGATTTTTTGTGCCAACCAAAGGGGACAATAAGCGTGGATTTTATAAAGATTTTTTGTGCCAACCAAAGGGGACAATAAGCGTGGATTTTATAAAGATTTTTTGTGCCAACCAAAGGGGACAATAAGCGTGGATTTTATAAAGATTTTTTGTGCCAACCAAAGGGGACAATAAGCGTGGATTTTATAAAGATTTTTTGTGCCAACCAAAGGGGACAATAAGCGTGGATTTTATAAAGATTTTTTGTGCCAACCAAAGGGGACAATAAGCGTGGATTTTATAAAGATTTTTTGTGCCAACCAAAGGGGACAATAAGCGTGGATTTTATAAAGATTTTTTGTGCCAACCAAAGGGGACAATAAGCGTGGATTTTATAAAGATTTTTTGTGCCAACCAAAGGGGACAATAAGCGTGGATTTTATAAAGATTTTTTGTGCCAACCAAAGGGGACAATAAGCGTGGATTTTATAAAGATTTTTTGTGCCAACCAAAGGGGACAATAAGCGTGGATTTTATAAAGATTTTTTGTGCCAACCAAAGGGGACAATAAACGTGGATTTTATAAAGATTTTTTGTGCCAACCAAAGGGGACAATAAGCGTGGATTTTATAAAGATTTTTTGTGCCAACCAAAGGGGACAATAAGCGTGGATTTTATAAAGATTTTTTGTGCCAACCAAAGGGGACAATAAGCGTGGATTTTATAAAGATTTTTTGTGCCAACCAAAGGGGACAATAAGCGTGGATTTTATAAAGATTTTTTGTGCCAACCAAAGGGGACAATAAGCGTGGATTTTATAAAGATTTTTTGTGCCAACCAAAGGGGAAAATAAGCGTGGATTTTATAAAGATTTTTTGTGCCAACCAAAGGGGACAATAAGCGTGGATTTTATAAAGATTTTTTGTGCCAACCAAAGGGGACAATAAGCGTGGATTTTATAAAGATTTTTTGTGCCAACCAAAGGGGACAATAAGCGTGGATTTTATAAAGATTTTTTGTGCCAACCAAAGGGGACAATAAGCGTGGATTTTATAAAGATTTTTTGTGCCAACCAAAGGGGACAATAAGCGTGGATTTTATAAAGATTTTTTGTGCCAACCAAAGGGGACAATAAGCGTGGATTTTATAAAGATTTTTTGTGCCAACCAAAGGGGACAATAAGCGTGGATTTTATAAAGATTTTTTGTGCCAACCAAAGGGGACAATAAGCGTGGATTTTATAAAGATTTTTTGTGCCAACCAAAGGGGACAATAAGCGTGGATTTTATAAAGATTTTTTGTGCCAACCAAAGGGGACAATAAGCGTGGATTTTATAAAGATTTTTTGTGCCAACCAAAGGGGACAATAAGCGTGGATTTTATAAAGATTTTTTGTGCCAACCAAAGGGGACAATAAGCGTGGATTTTATAAAGATTTTTTGTGCCAACCAAAGGGGACAATAAGCGTGGATTTTATAAAGATTTTTTGTGCCAACCAAAGGGGACAATAAGCGTGGATTTTATAAAGATTTTTTGTGCCAACCAAAGGGGACAATAAGCGTGGATTTTATAAAGATTTTTTGTGCCAACCAAAGGGGACAATAAGCGTGGATTTTATAAAGATTTTTTTGTGCCAACCAAAGGGGACAATAAGCGTGGATTTTATAAAGATTTTTTGTGCCAACCAAAGGGGACAATAAGCGTGGATTTTATAAAGATTTTTTGTGCCAACCAAAGGGGACAATAAGCGTGGATTTTATAAAGATTTTTTGTGCCAACCAAAGGGGACAATAAGCGTGGATTTTATAAAGATTTTTTGTGGCAACCAAAGGGGACAATAAACGTGGATTTTATAAAGATTTTTTGTGGCAACCAAAGGGGACAATAAGCGTGGATTTTATAAAGATTTTTTGTGGCAACCAAAGGGGACAATAAGCGTGGATTTTATAAAGATTTTTTGTGGCAACCAAAGGGGACAATAAGCGTGGATTTTATAAAGATTTTTTGTGGCAACCAAAGGGGACAATAAGCGTGGATTTTATAAAGATTTTTTTGTGCCAACCAAAGGGGACAATAAGCGTGGATTTTATAAAGATTTTTTGTGCCAACCAAAGGGGACAATAAGCGTGGATTTTATAAAGATTTTTTGTGCCAACCAAAGGGGACAATAAGCGTGGATTTTATAAAGATTTTTTGTGCCAACCAAAGGGGACAATAAGCGTGGATTTTATAAAGATTTTTTGTGGCAACCAAAGGGGACTATAAGCGTGGATTTTATAAAGATTTTTTGTGCCAACCAAAGGGGACAATAAGCGTGGATTTTATAAAGATTTTTTGTGGCAACCAAAGGGGACAATAAGCGTGGATTTTATAAAGATTTTTTGTGGCAACCAAAGGGGACAATAAGCGTGGATTTTATAAAGATTTTTTGTGGCAACCAAAGGGGACAATAAGCGTGGATTTTATAAAGATTTTTTGTGGCAACCAAAGGGGACAATAAACGTGGATTTTATAAAGATTTTTTGTGGCAACCAAAGGGGACAATAAGCGTGGATTTTATAAAGATTTTTTGTGGCAACCAAAGGGGACAATAAGCGTGGATTTTATAAAGATTTTTTGTGGCAACCAAAGGGGACAATAAGCGTGGATTTTATAAAGATTTTTTGTGGCAACCAAAGGGGACAATAAGCGTGGATTTTATAAAGATTTTTTGTGGCAACCAAAGGGGACAATAAGCGTGGATTTTATAAAGATTTTTTGTGGCAACCAAAGGGGACAATAAGCGTGGATTTTATAAAGATTTTTTGTGGCAACCAAAGGGGACAATAAGCGTGCATTTTTAATAGCAAACAAAGGGGACAATAGGCGTAAATTTTTTAAACATTTTTTGTGGCAACCAAAGGGGACCATAAGTGTCGATTTTTATACCCTCAGCCTTTAGGCTAAAGAGGGTATTTACACTTTGATACGACCAAAAATGTGCCTCATAGAAATAATGGTTTTAGACCCCAAGTATGTTTGTACGATATCCGTTTCAGACAATTTTGAGTAGATCTAGCAGTGTCCGTCCGTCTGTCTGTCTGTCTGTCGGTCTGTCTGGCTGGCTGGTGCGCACGATAACTCTCGAACGGATCAATCGATTCGGTTCAAATTTTGGGTATCGAAATATTTTGTCCAGATTCGATTTAAGTTCGAAGATAGACCATATAGGTCCACTCCTTCAGGTACCTTCCCCACAAAAGTTCAAAAATTGTCGCAAAACTTGTGCACACGATAACTCTTGTAGGGAAAAACCGATTTGGTCCATACTTTGCACATCGTGTAATTTCTACCAAACTTAGATGAGGTTCCAATATGGACTCAATCGGTCCACTCCTTCGGGTACCTCCCACACAAAATTTCGGAAAAGTTCAGTTTAGGACCTGGCCTCGAATCGCTTTGATTTTTGTTTACGCAAGTTGAATTCGCTGTCCTCTATACGACGCTGTCAGTTTCATTAGGGGCAAGTCCATATTTCCTGAGAAAACAGCCTGAAAGTTACAAAAAACCCTCTGACACCGTGTGTAGTGGTTGGAGCGCAAGATAACTCTCGAACGGATCAACCGATTCGGTCCAAAATTTGGCTTTCGTAATATTTTGTCCAAACTTACTTCAAGTTCAACGATGGATTATATCGGTCCACTCCTTCCGGTACCTCCCCCACAAAAGTTCGAAAATGTTCGGAAAATTTGTGCGTACGATAACTCTTGAAGGAAGTAACCGATTTGGTCCATACTTTGCACATTATGAAATTTCTACCAGACTTAGATGAGGTTCCAATATGGACTCAATCGGTAAACTCCTTCGAGTACCTCCCACACAAAATTTCGGAAAAGTTCAGTTTAGGACCTGCTCTTGAATCGCCTTGGTTTTTGTTGTTACATCTTGTGTTCACTGTCCCCTATACGAAGGTACAAGTTTCCTCAGGGGCAAGTCCATACTTCCTGAAAAAATAGCCTGAAAGTTGAAAAACAAAGCCTATGACACCATGTTTATGGGTGGAAGCGCAAGATAATTCTCGAACGGAAATGCCGATTCCGGCCAAAATTTAGCCTTCGTAATATTGTTTCCAAACTTAGTTTAAGTTCGTAGATAAGCCATATCGGTTCACTCCTTCAGGTACCTACCCCACAAAAGTTCAAAAATATTCGGAAAAATTGTGCGCACGATAACTCTTGATGGGAGTGACCGATTTGGTCCATACTTTACACATTCTCATAATATCTACCAGATAGAGATCAGGTTCGAATATGGACTATATTTGTCCACTCCATCCCGTACATCCCACACACAATTTTGGATAAGTTCACTTTAAGACCTGCTATTGAATCACTTTGATTTTTGTTGAAGCAACTTACATTTGCTGCCTCAATTACGATGGTAAAAGTTGTTTCAGGGGCAAGTCCATACTTCTTGAGAAAACAGCCCGAAGGGTGTAAAAACCGCCTATGGCACACCCATGGTCTATGTCGGCCCATTCCTTTAAGTACCTTTTCCGCAACATTTTTGAACTTTAATCCTAATCAACATTTTTGTCGGTTCATACGACCAAAATTTTGAAACACCCTAAATACATAAGTTTTTTGTGAAAAAAAGTGTTTCGATTTGCACAGGCTGAGGGTATATCTCTGTCGGCAAAGCCGACTGACACTTTTTTACTTGTTTTAATTTTTTTGTGGCAACCAAAGGCGACAATAAGACTGGACCTTTGAAATATTTTTTGTGGCAACCAAAGGTGACAATAAGCGTGGATATTTCAAAGAATAAGCTAAGTAGTATTATGATTTATGTCGCTCTGCTGATACTTTAAGTTATATTACAAGAATATTGAAGCCTTCATCTTCATTGGACATCTAAAGTTGTTTCTTCACAGATCGCTCTTTCCGCATTGGTGTTTCATAGACAAAAAACCTGTTCATGTCTGCACTTCGTTGCTAAAATAATTTATTGGTCATGTCGAACAAAACCACCCCAGGGTATTTAGCACAAAAATCTTGTTAATTTTAATTTAAAGAATGTGGCTTTTTTATCATACAGCGAATAATGGACAATACAAATCAATTAAAAAAAGGCATTTAAAACTTGTTTGGACGTTTATGTTTTTGTTTTACTCGTAAGAAAAGAAAAAACAAAGAAAACTGCAAACAAATTGGTTTTTTACATAAACTTCAATGTGTGATTCCTCGAAACCAGTTCTCCCGCCATATGCCTTGGCATCCAGTTATGTTGTCCAGGTGCTGATTTGTTTGTGGTGCTGTTGTTGATCCGATTAATATGCCGGCGACAACATTGGCTCTCCAGCCAAACCTCTTAAAACATTGTGAGCAGCAATTATGGCCATATCGGTGCGCGTGCGCTTAGTAGCTGAACCAATGTGCGGAGTAATGACTGTAATGGAAAGTTAAATAAATTATTCATATATATTTAGAACACATAGAGAATAAATTAAAAACTGAAACAAGAATTTTATTCCAGAATTGTTGCAGTGGGTCTGTAGTAACAGATACTAGACAGACACCAGGAAGTGTTACTCAGTCTATTAGGAAAATACTGGTTTGAGAAATGTAAAATATGTTTAAGGAAATTTAATCTGAACAAGGTCGACTAGCTGAAGATGTAAAAAAAAACCCTTCAATGGATAGGTGATGTATGAAGCTATTGTTCTTCTAATTGGTTTGTTAAACGCCTTATATTAGAGTAGAGCTAATTTAGGTTAAAGAAATTCAAACCATTGAATGGTCGTCTTATTTAATTAATAGCTGTAGAAGCCTAGGCTTAAAGGCCAAAGGTGCTCAAAGATGGGTAAGTAGGTTTCGAATAACAAATCTGCCTATATCCATGTACATAAGCACCGAATTTAATAAGAATACTGTTCTGAGGAACAAAATTTTTTACGTTTTTTCGTTAAATGGAAGCCTTCATCCAACTTGAAATCCTCACACAAAGGACCGAAAAGGAGAGTGACTCTTACTTGGTATATCCTATAAGGATTAATACCATGGTCGTGGAACCATGTTATTGGAATGATTCGAAAAAAAAATAATAAAGACCTCCTATGGATTTTTTTCAATATCTTATGGATTTTTTAAAATTCTTTGTAAAACCCTTAAAGAAAAATAAGGACGATTTTTTATGATTTGTTTAGCAACCAAAAATGACAATAAGCCTAGATAGTAATAAGTGTGGATTTGTTTATAGCGTTTTTTTTTTGCAACAATCAAACTTAACTATGAGCGTTTGTTGAGCCATCTAAGATGATTTTTTTCAAGATTTGTGTAGAACCCAAAGAGGACAATTAGTGGGAATATCTTAAAAATATTTTGTAGCTACTAATGTAGATAAGAAGTTGAAAAAAGCTAAATTTCTGTAGGAACGTGAGTAGCAACTAATAAACCTGCATTTTTTAAATGTTTTTCGAGCGGACATTTTTTTGAGGTTTTTTAAAGATTCGTTTGAAGCATGAATTGTTTAAAGCTTTTTTTTGCAACGTGTTTTTTGTTTTAATTCTTATTTTTATTTTCTTAATTTTTGAAGCGAAGATTCCTAAAGATTTTTAAAATTTCATTGTAGCATAGATTATTTAAAGTTTTTTTTTGTAGCTTGGATTATTTCGCAGATTTTTCCTGCCGTATTTTCTATGTTTTTAAAATAAGGGTGATTTTTTTTTATTTTATTGATAATCGTGGATTGTTTTTAATAAATTCGGATTATTTTTTTAATGAAGGTGGATTTTTTTATTTTTTTAATAAACGTAATTTTTTTATTTTAAAGTTTTTGCCTTTTTAGGGGCGAAGGCCATTATTTGTGAGATTTAATTAATTTAATTAATCGAGCTTTTTTTATGACCTAAGGAGATTACATTGAAAAATTGATATCTAGCGAAGTCCTACACACACACACATCAACCACTTTAAAATAAAACATTCAGCTGAGCCCGGCTGGGATTCGAACCTGGGTCGTCGCCAACTAACAGACAATGTTGCTGACGTCTTAGCGTTCTAAACCACAATCCACTTAAAAAATCTTTCGATTTGAAAGACATATATACAGTCTACGATGGAAAAATGCTATCGACTGTAATATGAATGTAACATTGAAAAAATTGATTTCTGGAATAGAAGGGGGACAAATGAGTCGTCTTTGGAAATAAAAAGCTGCAATTTGAACTTCACAAATGCAAAATTTGCAATCTTGGATGTATAAATAGGAGCTCCAAATGGCGAAAATTGTCTAGCAACAACAACACATTAATATGCCTGATGATGTTAGCCTAACCAGCTAACGAAACGATCGTCGCATAGTGGTTGATGTGTGTGTGTGTAGGACTTCGCTAGATATCAATTTTTCAATGTAATCTCCTTAGGTCATAAAAAAAGCTCGATTAATTAAATTAATTTAATGTAATTTTTTTAATATTTTTATTTTTCCAAATATTTTCAATTTTTTACTTAAGTGTGGATATTATTTTTAATTTCTTTAAATAAGTGTGGATATTTTTTTTTTAATTTTTTTAAATAAGTGTGGATACTATTTTGAATTTTTTTTTTAAATAAGTGTGGAAACTATTTTTAATTTTTTTGTTTTTAAATAAGCGTGGATATTATTTTTAATTTTTTTAATAAGCGTGGATATTATTTTTAATTTTTTAAATAAGCGTGGATATTATTTTTAATTTTTTAAATAAGCGTGGATATAATTTGTATTTTTTAACTAAGCTTGGATATTATTTTTAATTTTTATAAATAAATGTGGAAATTATTTTAATTTTTTTAAATAAGCGTGGATCTTATTTTTAATTTTATTTAAATTAGTGTGCATATTATTATGATATTGTTTTTGATTTTTTTATATAAGTGTGGATATTATTTCTATTTTTCGTTCTCAAATAAGCGTGGATATTATTTTTAATTTTTTAAATAAGCGTGGATATAATTTGTATTTTTTAACTAAGCTTGGATATTATTTTTAATTTTTATAAATAAATGTGGAAATTATTTTAATTTTTTTAAATAAGCGTGGATCTTATTTTTAATTTTATTTAAATTAGTGTGCATATTATTATGATATTGTTTTTGATTTTTTTATATAAGTGTGGATATTATTTCTATTTTTCGTTCTCAAATAAGCGTGGATATTATTTTTAATTTTTTTAATAAGCGTGGATATAATTTGTATTTTTTAACTAAGCTTGGATATTATTTTTAATTTTTATAAATAAATGTGGAAATTATTTTAATTTTTTTAAATAAGCGTGGATCTTATTTTTAATTTTATTTAAATTAGTGTGCATATTATTATGATATTGTTTTTGATTTTTTTATATAAGTGTGGATATTATTTCTATTTTTCGTTCTCAAATAAGCGTGGATATTATTTTTAATTTTTTTAAATAAGAGTGGGTATTATTTTTATTTTTTCGTTTTTAAATAAGCGTGAATATTATTTTTAATTTTTTTGTTTGTTTTTGTTAGATAAGTGTGGTTATTATTTTTTTAAATGAGCGTGGATTTTATTTTTATATTTTTTTAAATAAGTGTGGATAGCATTTTTATTTTATTTTTAATAAATTCACTATTCTTAATTTTTTTTAATATTATTTTTAATTGTTTTGTTTTTAAATAAGTGTGGATTCACTTTTTTTTCGTTTTTAAATAAGCGTGTATATTATTTTTAATTTTTAAATAAGCTTGGATTGTATTTTTATTTTATTTTTAATAAATTCACTATTTTTAATTTTTTAATATTATTTTGAATTTTTTGTCTTTAAATAAGCGTGGATATTATTTTTAAATTATTTTAAATAAGTGTGGAAACTATTTTTAATTTTTTTGTTTTTAAATAAGCGTGGATATAATTAGTATTTTTTTTTTAAATAAGTTTGGATATTATTTTTAGTTTTTTTTAAATAAATGTGAAAATTATTTTTAATTTTTTTAAATAAGCGTGGATCTTATTTTTAATTTTTTTGGTTTTTAAATAAACGTGTATCTTAGTTTTAATTTTTTTAAATAAGCGTGGATAGCATTTTTATTTAATTTTTAATTTTTTTAATATTATTTTTAATTATTTTGGTTTTAAATAAGTGTGGATTTTATTTCTATTTTTTCGTTTTTAAATAAGCGTGGATAGTATTTTTATTTTATTTTTAATAAATTCACTATTTTTAATTTTTTTAATATTATTTTTAATTTTTTTGTTTTTTTTTTAAATAAGCGTGAATACTATTTTTTATTTTTTAAATAAGTGTGGATATTATTTTTATTTTTTTAAATAAGCGTGGATATTATTTTTAATTTTTTTAAATAAGTGTGGATATTATTTCTATTTTTCCATTGAGCGTGGATATTATTTTTATAAGTGTGGATACTATTTTGAATTTTTTTTAAATAAGTGTGGAAACTATTTTTAATTTTTTTGTTTTTAAATAAGCGTGGATAATATTTTTAATTTTTTAAATAAGCGTGGATATAATTTGTATTTTTTTTTTTAACTAAGCTTGGATATTATTTTTAATTTTTATAAATAAACGTGGAAATTATTTTTAATTTTTTTAAATAAGCGTGGATCTTATTTTTAATTTTATTTGAATTAGTGTGCATATTATTATGATATTATTTTTGATTTTTGTATATAAGTGTGGATATTATTTCTATTTTTTCGTTCTCAAATACGCGTGGATATTATTTTTATTTTTTTTTTTTTTTTAAATAAGAGTGGGTATTATTTTTATTTTTTCGTTTTTAAATAAGCGTGAATATTATTTTTATTTTTTTGTTTTAAAATAAGCGTGGATATTATTTTTAATTTGTGTTAGATAAGTGTGGTTATTATTATTTTTTAAATAATCTTTGATATTATTTTTTTGATTTTTTTAAATGAGCGTGGATTTTATTTTTATTTTTTTTTGGTTTTTAAATAAGCGTGTTTATTATTTTTATTTTTTTTTAATAAGCGTGGATAGCAATTTTATTTTATTTTTAATAAATTCACTATTCTTAATTTTTTTAATATTATTTTAAATAAGTGTGGAAACTATTTTTAATTTTTTTGTTTTTAAATAAGCGTGGATATAATTAGTATTTTTTTAAATAAGCTTGGATATTATTTTTAATTTTTTAAATAAATGTGGAAATTATTTTTAATTTTTTTAAATAAGCGTGGATATTATTTTTAATTTTTTTGGTTTTTAAATAAACGTGTATATTAGTTTTAATTTTTTTAAATAAGCGTGGATAGCATTTTTATTTAACTTTTAATTTTCTTAATATTATTTTTAATTATTTTGTTTTTAAATAAGTGTGGATTTTATTTCTATTTTTCGTTTTTAAATAATCGTGTATATTATTTTTAATTTTTTTAAATAAGCGTGGATAGTATTTTTATTTTATTTTTAATAAATTCACTATTTTTAATTATTGTTTGCTGTATATTTATACTGGGCTGAATCGGTCACTATTTTTAATTTTTTTAATATTATTTTTAATTTTTTTGTTTTTTAAATAAGCGTGAATACTATTTTTTATTTTTTTAAATAAGTGTGGATATTATTTTTATTTTTTTAAATAAGCGTGGATATTATTTTTAATTTTTTTTTTTAAATAAGTGTGGATATTATTTCTATTTTTCCATTGAGCGTGGATATTATTTTTATTTATTTATTTTTTTTTAATAAGCGTGGATATTATTTATATATTTTTTTTAAATAAGCGTAGATATTATTTTTATTTTTTTTTTACATAAGCGTGAATATTATTTTCATTTTTTTTTTAAATTAGCGTGGATGTTGTTTTTGTTTTTTTTTAATTAGCGTGGACACTATTTCTGTTTTTTAATAAGCGTGGATATTATTTTTAATTTTTTTTACATTAGCGTGGATGTTGTTATTACTTTTTTATAAGCGTGGACATTATTTCTGTTTTGTTTTTAATAAGCGTGGATGTTAATTTTATTTTTTTTAATAAACGTGGATATTTTTTTAATAAGCGTGGATATTATTTTTAATTTTTTTAAATAAGTGTGGATACTATTTTTAATTTTTTTTAAATAAGCGTGCAAGCTACTTTTATTTTTTTTTTTTTTTTGTTTTTAAATGAGTACGGAAGCTACTTTTAATTTTTTTGTTATTAAATAACTGTATATTACTTTAAATTTTTTTAATAAGGATGGATATTATTTTATTTTTTTTTTTTAAATTAGCATGGATATTATTTTTATTTTTTTAAATAAGCGTGAATATTAAATATTATTTTTTTGTGTTTTTAAATAATCGTGGATATTATTTTTATATTTTTTTTTAATAAGCGTGGATATTATTTTTAATTTTCTTAAATAAGAGTGGATATTATTTTTAATTTTTGTTTTTAATTCGATTCGGTCCAAAACTTGGCTTTCATAATATTTTGCCCAAATTTAGTTTAAGCTCGAAGCTGGGCCATATCGGTCTACCCTTTCAGGTACCTCCCCCATTCGATTCGGTCCAAAATTTGGTTTTCATAATATTTTGCCCAAATTTAGTTTAAGTTCGAAGCTGGGCCATATCGGTCTACCCTTTCAGGTATCTCTCCCAGAAAAGTTCGAAAATGTTCGGAAAATTTGTGCGCACGATAACTCTTGAAGGGAGTAACCGATTTGGTCCATACTTTGCACATCGCATAGATGAGGTTCCAATATGGACTCTATCGGCCCACTCCTTCGGGTGGACCCGCTCTAGGATTGTTTTGATTTTTGTTTTAGCAACTTGTATTCCCTGCCCCCATTACGAAGGTACAAGTTTTATCTGGAACAAGTCCATACTTCCTGAGAAAATAGCCAGAAAGTTGTAAAAATCCCCTATGGCACAAGTGTAGGGGTTGGAGCTCACGATAACTCTCGAACGGATCTCCCGATTCGGTCTAAAATTTGGTCATCGTAATATTTTTTCCGAACTTAGTTTATGTTCGAAGATGGGCCATATCGGTCCATTCCTTTTGGTACCTCTCCCACAAAAGTTCGAAAATATTTGGAAAATTTGTGCCCACGGTAACTCCTGAAGACAATAACGGATTTGGTCCATCCTTTGCAAATCGTAATATTTCCACGAGACATAGATCAGGCTTGAATATGGACTATATATGTCAACTCATTCAGGTACCAAAATTTCGGAAAAATGCAGTTTAAGGCCTTCTTTCGAATCGCTTTTATCTTTGTTGTAATAGCTTGTATTCGCTGCCATCATTACGACCAGGGTTTCGGAGTCGAAGTCTACGAGTCGGAGTCGATCAATTTTGCTGGAGTCGGAATCTGAGTCGAAAAAAATAACTCGACTCCGACTCCGGGCAAAATTTTTTCCTTAACCTTAAATTTGGAACAAGAACATTCTTTTAAAATCATTATTTATTTTAAAAGAAAGGTATAAGAAAATATATATGCAAGTTATATATTATACTAAGTTAATGGACAATTCACAGGATATTTACTATCCTCTGAAGTGTAGTCTATTCATCCCTATTTTGTTGATCCAATTGATTCTTCACATTTTTGCAAACAATAGTAAAGTTCTATCAATCGAATTAAGATTGGACCTTTAACCTCTTTCGTCAGAAGTCTTACTGGTCTTCTCACAAAGGTCTTTTGGTATTCTCAACTAGTTTGTTTATGAGAAGTCATTATTGTCTTCTATTAAAGACATTGTGGTCTCTATGGGAAATCTTACTGAATACACTGTGACACAAAAGGGGGTTAAGATCTGGGGTAGGAAAATTCCTTTTGGAAATGAAAGCCCCAATTGAGAACTCCAAAGGATCCCATAGCTGAAATTTCTGAGTCATGACATGATTGACCCTCATCAATCATTGAGAAAATAGCTTTATATCTCTGTTTGGAGATATTGTTTCATAATTTTTAGATGACATGTTTTCAGTTAAATGGTATGAGGAACCTTTATGTCAAATATGCTGTCCTTCTAGCTCAGTTTCTTCCATGTCCTTTTTGTTCTTGAACTCATAAAGTAAAACAAAATGAAATTTTCTACAAAAATATTCCACCGAAAATTATATGTAGGTTTCCCATATCCAAGAAATCGATATTGTCACGTTTTCATTGTCCTTTATCAGTTTTACCAGTTACTTTCTCAAAAAAAAAAAACGTATGTTTATGTATTTCGGAAAATTTCGCATAATCTATTAACTATATATAAAATTCGGATGGTTACGCTTCTGAATTAGGCATCATAAATTCGTTGTTGGTTAACGACAGATTCGTCCCGCTATACTCGTAACTCAGAAGTCTGACAAACGGCGAATCTGTCATCTAGGATTCATTAAATTCTCAATGAGGGCTTTAGATGTAGATATTCAAATAGCAGAATCTGTCCGAGTTTTCTGCACAATCAATTGCATATACGAAATTCAATGAAATACATAATCATAGAGTTTTCATGAGAAAGGATCGGGTAAAAGTGATAAAGGACAATAAAAACATGACAACAACGATTTCTTGTCCTAGTGAACCGACCCTACATAAAATTTTCCTAGCAACATTTTCGTAGTATATTTTCATGCACGAAATCTCATCGTTTGCTAATTTTTCAGTTCCAGAAAACATCCATCTGCCTAAGTGCTGAGTGGTGTATCCACTCCACACCAAAGTTCAAAATGTGAGCGCTGAATTTTAGTTTATGGGGTGATCCCTATTTATAAATTTCAGAAAAAAGTATAGAGTATAAATAGCATAGAATATGTGGTCAAATTTTTAAGTCGATCGGAACAATATTGCCTCAGTATGAGCGTTGGATGGGAACAATTTATTTTATTTTGTAGGCAGCATATAAACCTTGTTTTTCTCGAAATCGGCCACAAAAATATATGGCAATTGGTTTATTAGTTTTCGAGATAGAGTTGGCACCGCAAAATGCTTTAATAACAAGTAAAAAAGTATCAGTCGGCTTTGCCGACAGAGATATACCCTCAGCATGTATATATTGTAACATTTTTCCCCAAAAAACGTATGTATTTAGGGGTTTTTAAAAAATTTGGGAATTTGAAGCGACAAAAATGTTCATTAGGATTAGATATCAAAAGTTTTGCGGAGGAGATACTAAAAGGGATGGATCTACATTGACCATTATGGAAGTGGATCTCCAGCCACTACATATTGTGCCATAGGGGGTTTTTGCACCCTTCGGGATGTTTGCTCAAGAAGTATGGACTTGCCCCTGAAAAAACGTTTACCATCGTAATTGAGGCAGCGAATGCAAGTTGCTTCAACAAAAATCAAAGTGATTCGATAGCAGGTCTTAAAGTGAACTTATCCGAAATTGTGTGTGGGATGTACCGGATGGAGTGGACAAATATAGTCCATATTTGAACCTGATCTATATCTAGTAGATATATTAGGATGTGTAAAGTATGGACCGATTCGACCACTACCTTCAAGAGTTACCGTATGAACAAATTTTCCGAACATTTTTGAACTTTTTTGGGGGAGGTACCTGAAGGAGTGGACCGATATGGCTTATCTTCGAACTTAAACTATGTTTGGACAAAATATTACTAAGGCCAAACTTTGGACCGAATCGGCAGACCTGTTCGAGAGTTATTTTGCCCTCCAACCTCCTCACACGGTGTCATAGGGGTTTTTTGCAACTTTCAGGCTATTTTCTCAGGAAGTATGGACTTGCCCCTGATGAAACTTGTACCGTCGTATGGAGGGCAGTGAATACAAGTTGCTAAAGCAAAAATCAAAGCGATTCGAGAGATGTTCCTAAACTGAACTTTTCCGAAATTTTGTGTGGGAGGTACCCGACGGAGTGGACCGATTGAGTCCATATTAAAACCTGATCTAAGTCTGGTACGCGCTCCACGATGGGCAAAGTATGGACCAAATCGGTTACACCCTTCAAGAGTTATCGTGCGTACAAATTTTCCGAACATTTTCGAACTTTTGTGGGGGAGGTACCGGAAGGAGTGGACCGATATAGCTCATCTTCGAACTTAAACTAAGTTTGGACAAAATATTACGAAAGCCAAAATTTGAACCGAATCGGTTCATCCCTTCGAGAGTTATCGTGCGCTCCAGCCAGACAGACAGACAGACAGACAGACAGACGGACGGACATTGCTCAATCGACTCCAAATTGTCTGAAACACATTTCGTCCAAACATACTTGGGGTCTAAAACCATTATTTCGATGAGGCACATTTTGCCCGTATGAAAGTGTATATACCCTTCATAGCCTAAAGGCTGAGGGTATAAAAACAAGGTTTCGTAGGCTTTTATTGAGCTTTACAACTGTTCTCCTTTTAAGGCAAAGCACACTAAATCGTCAATTGCTTATAGTTTTTATTGCATGTAGTCCTTACGATTTGTATTGTCCCATCATTTTCAAATATTTTGAAGGCTTAACGATTTTCTCACGCGGAAGAATTCCGTCCAGAATATACTCGTGCAAAAAAAAAATGAAAACCGACAAAAACTTTCTAACTTTGCTATTTTTCAATGTATGATTCGGCAGAAACAGCATTGATATGTTCGAATGTATTCGAACCAATGCCCTTTCTAATGAATATGTAAGGAAAAACTAACACATTAGCCTATATAGGCCAAAATATAGGCAAAAGTTAAAAAATTGTGCACATTTTATTCATTTTAGTGGTGTAGAAATTCTCTCTCGGAGTCGACCCGGAACCCTGATTTATTCACAATAACAAAAAAATTGGTAGATTGAAACCTATCAGCTTACCGTTTCAAGCCGCCTTATTATTTCATCATGATCCATACTTTTCACATCGTAATAGTTCTTTCAGGCATAGAACAGGTTCGAATATGGCCCACTCATAGAGATACTTCACACAAAATATCAAAATTGCTTGGTAAAATTTATTTTATGTCTCCAATTGCTTGGATATTTTTACTGCAGAAAGTCCTCGCGGTCCTTATAAAAACGTTATAATTTTATGACAAGAATACCTTTTGAAGGTCTTCTACGGTAAGAATACCTTTCTTTGGGAAGAAGACGTTTTGAAGGCATTCTGTACGAAGTAGACCTTTTGAATGTATTCTACAGGAAGATGGCATTTTAAAGGTTTTCTGTGGGAAGAAGGCCTTTTGAAGGTATTCTGTGGAAAGTAGACCTTTTTGAGGTCTTCTATGGAAATAACAACAATTTAAAGTATTCTATGACAAAAATACCTTTCCAAGGTCTCCCAACCTCAGAGATCCTAAAAGATTCAACTTGAGCTCGTCTCGTCAGCACTCTTCCCCAGCTCGTAGTTAAAAACTCTTTTTCTTCAGCTCGTCTATAATAGTCTATTTTCGTCAAATCTAAAAAACTGATTCCTACGAACATTTATTATTTTCGCACCGCGCATATGCGCTTCAATATATGTTCCCTTTGCAATACATCTTCATTAGATATTTAGAGGTCTTCGATAAGCGTATTCTTGCCATAATTTTAGAAGACCTTTCATGCCCCCCCTTTGTAAAGGGTTACTTTACAAGTTTGCTTGTCTAAAGAAACTTTAAGGGATATGTCTCTTATTACTTACCAATATTGGGCAAAGTCAACAATTTATCATTGGCAGATAAAGGTTCTGGATTCATGACATCAATACCGGCCGAAAATATTTGATTGGTTTTCAGGGCAGTATACAAATCATCCTGATTGACAATAGCTGCAAATGAGAGAGAAAAGATTATTAAATGTATTTTTGTAAACTCCACACAATTGCTCGGCCAAAACTTACGTCCACGAGCAATGTTTATCAAAACTGCGGTCTTCTTCATTTTGGGGAATGCAGTGGCATTGAAAATACCCTCAGTTTCAGGAGTTAGGGGTGCGGCAATAAACAAGAAATCACTTTCAGCCAACAACTCATGGAATTCAACCTTTGCAGCATTGAATTCTTGTTCCAATTCCTTATCGATTGGACGACGTGTGGTATAGAGAACACGGGCAATATCGAAACCCTTTAAACGTTTAGCAATAGCCTGGCCAATGCTGCCAAAACCAAAGAAACCAACTGTGGATTCACGAATCTCTTGACCCCACATCCATTCAATGTGATAATTTTCCCAAGTGGAGCTGAGATAATAAACGAAATGAAATTAATTCTGAGAAATTAAATAATCTTCTTCTTTAAAAATTACCTATCTATTTTAGTGCGACCTTCATGGAAACGACGGGCAGCAGATAACATCAAACCCATAGCCAAATCAGCAACTGCATTGCTTAGCACAATGGGTGTATGGCCCAGGGGAATTTTACGTTTCTTTAATTCCTCAACATCAACATAATCAATGCCAGCTGACATGGTGGAAATTGATTTCAATTGAGGACCGGCAGCATCCAATACCTCCTTGTTGAGAGGAATGTGAGAACCCCAGAACATGCCATGAACCCCCTTGGCTTTTTGTAGGATTTCAGTGCGATTTGGTGGCAAACTTTCACACATAATAAGTTTACAAGCACGGCCCATTAGCTCCAATGCCTCCTTGGGCACCTCGGGATGGGTAACCAAAATCTTAAAGACAATTTCACCAGATTCTTCACTTGATTCCGCACTGCTTCGTCCCCTAGGTCTGAGGGTTGTGCTGGTGGTGGTGGTGGTTGATGGTTCTTCTGTCATTTTATGTCTGCGTGAGCCGCGGCCAGCACCATTTACAGAAATTAAACAGCCAAATAATAAAACGAAAATAAATAAATTCAATTTTAACATTTTCAGTTATTTTTTTTATATTTTTTTTTCAGTTTCTTGCGTTGACTTTCGAAAGTCTTGCTTGTTTTGAAACAACTGATTTCACTGGAAGTGTTGTGGGTTCTTTTTAATATCTCCTAGTCTGGGGTTAACCTAATGATTACACATGCAAGTAACTTGCAGACAGTTGTGTATACATATTATAGTCGAAACTTCATTTTTTTCGAACTGACACTTGCATGTGTAAACGTTCGGAAAAAAATTGAAGTTACTTTCAAAGCACTTACATTGATTACTGACAAGAAAATTTTGTCGGCAGTGAGGTTGTTAGTTGGTGTGGCATTGAATATGTGTGAGTGTATTGGTATTTTTCGAACTGTCACTTGCATGTGTAAACGGGGGGTAAGACAAGACTATCAGTGGGCACTTATGGAGAGAACTTGAGAACAAGTTTAGAATCGCCAACCAACCAACAAGCTTATAAGATAAACTTTTGAACTTCAGTTTTTGGTTGTTTGCTTTGAACCATAGATGGGCAACATTTCTCTTAAATAGAATTTAAGGGAAAATTAGAACGGGGTTTTTGTTAAAATTTCTTTGCCTTTTTAATATTTTTTAAACACATACGGCATCTTAACAAGTCCAAAAAACTATTATATTAAAAACAAATTTGCAAAATTACTCGTAAATGTTTATTTATGTTGAAACAACGAAGAAGAGAAACAAAACATAGCAACGCTGGCGTGCAAGAAAGCCCATCTATGCTTTGAACAAAAGCGTATCTATCGAACATGAATGCTGCTGGCTGACAGGCCCACGTTCGAGTCTCTCTTAAATTTCTATAAATTATTCAACATTTCCAACAATATCAAGGGCACTCAGCGTTGCCAGTATTTCTCAGCCTCATTTCCCCAACTTGTCCAAAATTTTTCCCCAAAATTCCCCAGATTTTATTGAATTTCCCCAGAAAAATCCCCAAACATTTTTTAATAAATAATTGCCAAAAACCAAGATTAGTGTTATTAACAATTGAAATTTATTTCGTGCGTTTTATTTTACATAAGTGACCTAAGAATAGGGAAACGTCAACAATAAGTTTGTACTAAATAATACTTAAAATTTGTACATTGAAATTCAATTAAATTGGTTTCACATTTGTAAAGTATTTATTCTTATACTTTTAATATTGAAATTCATTTTATGGACTAGTATGCGTTTAGTTTTACATAAGTTACTTAAAAAAGGAAAACATCAACAAAAAGTTTGTACTAAATAATAATTCAAATTTGTACATTGAAATTCAATTAAATTGGTTTCACATTTGTTAAGTCTTTTAGATACTCACATTTCAGTTAAATTAACGATATTAAAAACTTCACTTTCAAGTGATTCAGAATCTTCAGTCTCATTCGATTTATATAAATTTTTATAATGAAAAAGTTGTAACATTTCTTTAGGTGGCTCAAAATTTCTACAACAAATGGAGTTGTTAGAAAATTGAGTATTAATTCTCAATATAGCTTCTAGTAACTCATACTGCATTTTATTTCTAAACTTAGTTTTTACAGAGTTCATAATAGAAAACACTCTTTCTACACATGCATTACTTGTTGGAACGGAAAGCATATTTAGTACCATCTCCGCAATTTCTAGAAATGGAGTTGACCCTGCAGCATCTTTATATAAAAAAACATTACACCAAAATGTGTTTAAATCATTAGCAGAATTATCTCCAAATATGTCCTTCCACTTTACGAAGGGTAATTTTCTCCATTGCGATTCGTAAACATCCATTGAGGTTTTTGTGCTGACAACTGGTTCTAAGAAAGTTCTTATAGAACTAAAATTTGGTTGACCCAGTGAATTGCAGCAAATATTGGGTGAAAATTGCTTGTAAGTTTTAAAAAAACGCATATTTGTTGGCATCCGTTTCAGCAGTTGTATTAACAAGCGTTTAAGATATTCGGCACAGGTCTTTTTAACTTTATTTGTTGTTGGCACATCCAAGCATTCTATGTCTTTTTCAAAAGTAAAGCCCAGATCCATAGCTCCCAATGGTAAATATGCCGAGTCGTTTTCAATCGATTCCACTATTTTTTCAATATCTTCTTCATCTTTTAAAGTGGCAGTTATAGATGGTTTCAAAATACGACTACACAGGGAAAAAATGCATAATAGCAATTTATCATAAGCTGTTCCCGGGTCCATTTTATCGCTTTGAAAACATAAATTAAGCATATTCATCTCTTTTATAATTGGAGCCATGAATGTTAAATAAAGTTTGATTTCATTATTGCCCATCAATCCGAAAATCATTTGTGCAGTTAGGTCATCTTCATCAGTTGAAATGATGGAAAAATGGTATTTCAATTCAACCCACTGTTCTAGTACACGGTCAATTGCCCAACCGCATGATAACCATCTCGTACTGGCTATTTTTACTAATTTTTTGAACTTTATGACGTCACTGCCAGTATTTATTAAATCAAATGCACGTTTGTATTTAATAATACGTAGGGGACTGTTACTAAAATAGTTATAAATCTCCTTAACTAAATACTCTACTCCTGGTGGAAAAACTTTAGAAGCATCGGAGCAACATAGATGTAAAGAATGACAAGTACATTTTACTAACAACAATTGTGGATTATCTTCTCTCATGAGTCCATATAAACCTCTACGAGTTCCACATAAGTTATTGGCTCCGTCTGTACCAAGGGCCAATATATTATTTTGATTAAGTCCAACTTTCTTTATATAAGATAATAAACCATTTAAAAGTTTTTCAGAGGTAGCTTCTTCTACTAGAAATAATCCTAAGAATTCAGTTCGGATCATACCTTTTGCCTTACTGAAATATCGTATGCACATGCTCATCCATTTGTTGCTAGAAACGTCTGTGGACTCATCTAATATTAAAGAATATTTGGACACGCCAACATCATCTACTAACTTGGAAAGTAATACAGGAGCAACGACATGTTTAATAATTGCAGTACATTTCGTCCGATGCAATCTAAGTTTATCAAACTCTTTTATTGAAAGAGTTTTTAGCATGTCAGTGAGATGATCAACACAAGAAATTGACGTATGGCTTGCTATAAAGATTGCTAGTTTGATGTCCAATATTTTTTCTTCAGTTTTGTCGCAAACAATTCCTAGAAGATATAAGTAGAATAATATTTTAATGTAATGCTTTAACAAATTTAATTTTTAATGCTTACCATAATTATGCAACGTATTTTTTGCATAAAGTGAATCAAAATTACTTTTATGTTTCATAGATTCACTATGCTTCTTTAAGTCTTTTTTTTGAGAATGAACTGCGCATGAACAAGCAACACACCATGAACCATTTTTCACATCACTGGCTTGTCGAAAAGCCTCTGGCGCAAAAGTTATAGGTTTCAGCCATCCTAAACAAAAAATATACATATATTAAAACATATTTAAGCTTTGAAATAATTATTATGTTACCTTTTGCCCAATCTTCACGTTCCCAATCAGCATTATGTTTTCTTTTGTTTGCACTGTTCATTTGTGTCGACATTTTTGCTGCTGAATGATTTTTTTTTTGTTTATTCTCCTCTTCACATAACGTTCGAAACTAGAATGCAACTTCTGGTACTTAAAGTTGAAAAATCAACGTTTTTGTTATACAAACATACTTTATTCTGCATCACTGAATTTATGCCAGTTGCTTGTTGCTTGCAAAATTATGAGATAGCATGTGTTCACGTTGTAGATAAACACAAGCGATAAAAAGAGACAACTTGATAAACACAACACTTCAAAGCTGTTATAAATTATTGCAACTGCGACTAGTTAGTATATTACGCATGTTATTGTGCGTTACGCGTCCGCTGCTGCTATTCACGTACTGAAATTCAAAAAGTTCAGGTAATCTGAAATAATTACTCAAAAAAGGAAATTCCCCAAAAATCCCCAAATATTTTTCAGATTTCCCCAGCAATTCCCCATTTCCCCAAGTCGAATTTTTTTTCCCCATTTCAAAAATAAATTCCCCAATTTGGGGAAAAATCCCCAATACTGACAACGCTGAGGGCACTATTGTTTTAAATCTCAGAGCACAATTCTCTTGTTCACTATTCAATAATAAAATTACTCTTAATTGTATGTTTTACTCACCCAATTGTTTTGATTCTCGTTGAGGTTCTGTACCCTTTAACTGCCAATTGCTTACTGAATTCATCAGCTGCTACTTGAATTTGTTTTGACCGCAGTGTAGACTCCGCTAGCTGTTGTTGTTTAATTGCAAATTTCAAAATATTTGCAATCATTGCTCGATTTGTAGATTCCTCATCTGAAGGGGGTTTCTTCTCTTAGATTAGATATCGTTGCACTTGTGGAGTGTTAATGCAAAGCAAATTTTCATTGTTTTCTATTAATTTGTAGTTTTGTTGTTTTATTTAATGTTGTTGTTTTATTCTAAACAACTTTTTTTCACAACACCGAATTTGATTAATAATTCTTTTGTTATTTTAGTGATTTAAATAATAATAAAAAATAATAAAAATAATGGATTACCAATCACAGCTGGAAGTTTCGTTTCTGGATAATCATTCATTCCCATCAAATAACTGTAGCACTTGTCGGATCTAATGGAATTCTTATCTAATCATTACAAATATATTTGTGTTTTAAATCCTCAATGTTTTAATTGTTCAGTTGTGGGAATAATTGTACGAACGTTAGGCTCTAACGAATCTATTAATAACTAATAATTGGTAGTTGCTCTGTTAGCGGATCTTAAACCTAAATACAACAAGTAAAAAGCACCAAGTCGGTCGGGGCCGACTATATGATACTCCACACCACTGTAAATATGTAAAATATATATGGGAGCTATATCTAAATCTGACCGATTTCGATATAATATGACACACTTATTACTTACATAGCTGGCTCATTACAGAACATTTGTTCCAAAAAACCAAACTAATAAAAGATCTGCAATTCTCTCTGTTTGTTGCTTCGCTTTCTGGAATACCGCGACTTTTCATCTCATCTTCCTCTTGTTTGCTTCATCGAAGCCTTGGCCTGCCCATTCTCCGTGTACCACCCTGTGGCCTATTTTTTTACGCCTTTTTAGCGAGCTCATCTTCGCTCATGCTTATGATATGGCCTAGCCAACACAATCGTTGTACCTCGATATAGCAGATACAGCTCGTTGTTCATACGATATTCACCGTCGACGCAGATTGGTCACGAGATCTTACGAAGAATTTTTCTCTCAAACACACCAAGCACTGCCTTGTCTGCTTGCGCAAGTACCCAGGCTTCGGAACCATACATTAGCACGGTTAGTATTCGTGTTTTGTAAAGCGTTGTTTTTGTTTGACGAGATGTGGCTTTGTTCTTTAACTGTTTACTTAAGCTAACGTAGCATCTGTTGGCCAGTACAATGTTTTTTTTATTTTACAACTTATGTAGTTTCTTGTGTTTATGGGGGTGCCGAGATAGACGAAGCCTTCTGCTGCCTCAAAATTATAGGAACCAACGTCAACAGTTGGTCCGAGCTCTCTGGATGCACATCGACACCATCAACTTGGTCTTCTCGCCGTTTACCGCCAGACCCACTTTAGCAGATTTCCTTTCGACATTTTCAGAGGTATAGTTACTTCGTTTACCGATCGACCCATGATGTCAATGTCGTCGGCATACGCAAGGAACATATGGCTGTTTGTATATAATTGTTCCACTTCTTTTGACCTTCGAATATCGTATAACCTTTTCCAACAGAATGTTGAATACGTCACACGAGCGGCTGTCTCCTTGTCTGAAACCTCTTTTGGTACCAAACTCTTCGTAGAGGGTCTCCTATTTTAACTGAGGACCGAGTATCAATTATTGTCATTCTACAAAGCCGAATGGGTCTTTTTCAGGATTTGTCTCAGGGTAAATATCTGGTCAATGGTGGATTTGCCAAGCCTAAAGCCGCACTGGTATGTCCCAAATATTTCATTGACCATAGGCTTTAGTCGTTCGCATAATATCCCTGACACTATATTGTAGGCAATAGGGAGAAGGCCCCTACTTGGAGCATATAGACTTATCTATTTTCTTGTGGTCGGGACGCAGGATACTGGGGTTCCAATCGTCGTGACCGCGGTCTTCTTGCCAGATGGTGCTAACTAGCTGATGCATACAACTCATTAGCATATCGCCTCCGGTTTTGAACAGCTTGGCTGGTAAGACATCGGCTCCTGCTGCCTTATTATTCTTTAGCCGGTTTATTGCTGACTTTACCTCTCCTTGGTTGGGCAGTATACATTTGATACCATCTTATGGGATTGGATCTGTGGTATCTTCGTCGTCTTTGCTAGTATTGGATACCAACAGTTTGAAAAACTGTTCTTTCCATAACCTGAGTACACTATATTTATCAGTTACCAAATTACCTTGCTAATCGTTGTATAGCAGATACAGCTCGTGGTTCATACGACGTCGATATTCACCCTCAACGCAGATTGGTCCGTAGATCTTTCGAAGAATTTTTCTCTCAAACATGCCAAGCACTTGCTTATCTGCTTGCACAAGTGCCCAGGCTTTGGAACCATACCCCCAGGAGTGTTTTGTAAAGCGTTATTTTTGTTTGACGAGTTGTGGCTTTGTTTTTGAAGTGCTTACATTGACTCTGTGCTATGTTGGCCAATACAATTCTTCTTTTTATTTCTCAACTGATGTCGTTTGTTGTGTTTACGGCGGTGCCGAGGTATGCGAAGTCTTTAACTACCTCAAAATTATAGGAACCAACTTCAACAGTTGGTCCGATCTCAATAGACGCATTGCGCGTCGACATCATCAACTTGGTCTTCTCGCCGTTTACCGCCAGACCTCCTGTATACAGGAGGATGTGCCTGTACCAAAGCCAACAGTTCGATGTTTCAGTCTTTGGTACTTGAATTTGTTTTGACCGCAGTGTAGACTCCGCTAGCTGTTGTTGTTTAATTGCAAATTTCAAAATATTTGCAATCATTGCTCGATTTGTAGATTCCTCATCTGAAGGGGGTTTCTTCTCTTAGATTAGATATCGTTGCACTTGTGGAGTGTTAATGCAAAGCAAATTTTCATTGTTTTCTATTAATTTGTAGTTTTGTTGTTTTATTTAATGTTGTTGTTTTATTCTAAACAACTTTTTTTCACAACACCGAATTTGATTAATAATTCTTTTGTTATTTTAGTGATTTAAATAATAATAAAAAATAATAAAAATAATGGATTACCAATCACAGCTGGAAGTTTCGTTTCTGGATAATCATTCATTCCCATCAAATAACTGTAGCACTTGTCGGATCTAATGGAATTCTTATCTAATCATTACAAATATATTTGTGTTTTAAATCCTCAATGTTTTAATTGTTCAGTTGTGGGAATAATTGTACGAACGTTAGGCTCTAACGAATCTATTAATAACTAATAATTGGTAGTTGCTCTGTTAGCGGATCTTAAACCTAAATACAACAAGTAAAAAGCACCAAGTCGGTCGGGGCCGACTATATGATACTCCACACCACTGTAAATATGTAAAATATATATGGGAGCTATATCTAAATCTGACCGATTTCGATATAATATGACACACTTATTACTTACATAGCTGGCTCATTACAGAACATTTGTTCCAAAAAACCAAACTAATAAAAGATCTGCAATTCTCTCTGTTTGTTGCTTCGCTTTCTGGAATACCGCGACTTTTCATCTCATCTTCCTCTTGTTTGCTTCATCGAAGCCTTGGCCTGCCCATTCTCCGTGTACCACCCTGTGGCCTATTTTTTTACGCCTTTTTAGCGAGCTCATCTTCGCTCATGCTTATGATATGGCCTAGCCAACACAATCGTTGTACCTCGATATAGCAGATACAGCTCGTTGTTCATACGATATTCACCGTCGACGCAGATTGGTCACGAGATCTTACGAAGAATTTTTCTCTCAAACACACCAAGCACTGCCTTGTCTGCTTGCGCAAGTACCCAGGCTTCGGAACCATACATTAGCACGGTTAGTATTCGTGTTTTGTAAAGCGTTGTTTTTGTTTGACGAGATGTGGCTTTGTTCTTTAACTGTTTACTTAAGCTAACGTAGCATCTGTTGGCCAGTACAATGTTTTTTTTATTTTACAACTTATGTAGTTTCTTGTGTTTATGGGGGTGCCGAGATAGACGAAGCCTTCTGCTGCCTCAAAATTATAGGAACCAACGTCAACAGTTGGTCCGAGCTCTCTGGATGCACATCGACACCATCAACTTGGTCTTCTCGCCGTTTACCGCCAGACCCACTTTAGCAGATTTCCTTTCGACATTTTCAGAGGTATAGTTACTTCGTTTACCGATCGACCCATGATGTCAATGTCGTCGGCATACGCAAGGAACATATGGCTGTTTGTATATAATTGTTCCACTTCTTTTGACCTTCGAATATCGTATAACCTTTTCCAACAGAATGTTGAATACGTCACACGAGCGGCTGTCTCCTTGTCTGAAACCTCTTTTGGTACCAAACTCTTCGTAGAGGGTCTCCTATTTTAACTGAGGACCGAGTATCAATTATTGTCATTCTACAAAGCCGAATGAGCTTTTCGGGGATATCAAATTCAGGCTGTCGAAGGCTGCTTTATAATCGACAAAAATATCGAAGGCGACGATCTGTATTTCTTGGGTCTTTTTCAGGATTTGTCTCAGGGTAAATATCTGGTCAATGGTGGATTTGCCAAGCCTAAAGCCGCACTGGTATGTCCCAAATATTTCATTGACCATAGGCTTTAGTCGTTCGCATAATATCCCTGACACTATATTGTAGGCAATAGGGAGAAGGCCCCTACTTGGAGCATATAGACTTATCTATTTTCTTGTGGTCGGGACGCAGGATACTGGGGTTCCAATCGTCGTGACCGCGGTCTTCTTGCCAGATGGTGCTAACTAGCTGATGCATACAACTCATTAGCATATCGCCTCCGGTTTTGAACAGCTTGGCTGGTAAGACATCGGCTCCTGCTGCCTTATTATTCTTTAGCCGGTTTATTGCTGACTTTACCTCTCCTTGGTTGGGCAGTATACATTTGATACCATCTTATGGGATTGGATCTGTGGTATCTTCGTCGTCTTTGCTAGTATTGGATACCAACAGTTTGAAAAACTGTTCTTTCCATAACCTGAGTACACTATATTTATCAGTTACCAAATTACCTTGCTAATCGTTGTATAGCAGATACAGCTCGTGGTTCATACGACGTCGATATTCACCCTCAACGCAGATTGGTCCGTAGATCTTTCGAAGAATTTTTCTCTCAAACATGCCAAGCACTTGCTTATCTGCTTGCACAAGTGCCCAGGCTTTGGAACCATACCCCCAGGAGTGTTTTGTAAAGCGTTATTTTTGTTTGACGAGTTGTGGCTTTGTTTTTGAAGTGCTTACTTTGACTCTGTGCTATGTTGGCCAATACAATTCTTCTTTTTATTTCTCAACTGATGTCGTTTGTTGTGTTTACGGCGGTGCCGAGGTATGCGAAGTCTTTAACTACCTCAAAATTATAGGAACCAACTTCAACAGTTGGTCCGATCTCAATAGACGCATTGCGCGTCGACATCATCAACTTGGTCTTCTCGCCGTTTACCGCCAGACCTCCTGTATACAGGAGGATGTGCCTGTACCAAAGCCAACAGTTCGATGTTTCAGTCTTTGGTAGAATTTTCCGATTTTATTCTGGCTCCTGTACATCTAGATTTTTTCACACTCTCGCTTTTCCATTTCACTCTTTTTTTACGTTTCTCCTCTCTCCTTTTCTCCCCATACCTCTCTCGTGCGCTACGCGTTGCTACGAATTATAAAGTAGCCTTATATGCCGCATTTTTCTCTTCGGTAGGAGCGCGACACTCCTGGTCACACCATGGATTCCTTGGTGAAGGTGTCTGGTATCCAGGTATGAATTTTGCGCCTATTTGCATGAAGTGGGCAATACTTTGCCATTGTGCTGATATGTTATCGGGACAAGGAGGGCTTTCATTAAGCAATTGGGCTGGTTGAGTGGAATATGCTGTAGCTATCTGTTGTGATTACAGCTTACCGATTTCTAACTTTCGTGTTGTGTCTTTTCGTACTTTATTTGCTACGTTTAATCGGGTACGTACCTTTGCTGCAACAAGGAAGTAATTCGATTCCGGTTAGGTGCAAAAATACCCCAAATGCATAAATTAGGTCAAAAAATTTATCTAAAAATTTCGTCAATCTGTTGGTACCTTTATATGGGGACTATACCAAAGTATTGACCCGTGTGTACGATTTTTGGTGAAGAAGTTTCGGGATCACTGAGAACTTCAAAAATTGTAGCTAAAATTCCCACAATACCGAAAATCGGGGTATCGTTATATGGGCAATACACCAAAACATGGACCTATGTACGTAATTTAGGTTAAGAAGTTTCTTGATCACTGCGAACCCTATACTCCAAATTATTGCTAATTCGTAAGTGTAGCTAAAATCGTCAAAATACCTAAATCGGGCGGTACCATTAAATGGTGCTATACCAAAATTTGAACCAATGTCTAAACATGTAGGTGAAAACGTCAAAATACCTGAAATCGAATTTGACCTGTCTGCAAACAAAAGACGCTTCTTTCCAAAAGTGACCTATCGATTTTTTGTGGATGCTAGAGTGACTACCACAGTCGGACGGACGGAAAGGCTCAGGTCCTTGACCAGGGTAAAAATCTGAGTCGACAACGTGTGACATAATGAAAAGAAACAAACCCAATATGGGTTATTAAAAAAAAAACAAGTAAAAAAGTATCAGTCGGCTTTGCCGACAGAGATATACCCTCAGCCTGTGTAAATTGAAACACTTTTTTACAAAAAAGTTATGTATTTAGGGGGTTTCAAAATTTTGTCTTATGAACCGACAAAAATGATGATTAGGATTAAAGTTCAAAAATTTTACGGAAAAGGTACTTAAAGGAATGGACCGACATAGACCATGGGGGTGTCATAGGTGGTTTTTACACCCTTCGGGATGTTATCTCAAGAAGTATGGACTTGCCCCTGATGAAACTTGTACCTTTGTATAGGGGATACTGAATACAAGATGTAACAACAAAAACCAAGGCGATTCGAGAGCAGGTCCTAAACTGAACTTTTCTGAAATTTTGTGTGGGAGGTACTCGAAGGAGTTTACCGATTGAGTCCATCTCATCTAAGTCTGGTAGAAATTTCTAATGTGCAAAGTATGGACCAAATCGGTTACTCCCTTCAAGAGTTATCGTACGTACAAATTTTCCGAACATTTTCGAACTTTTGTTGGGGAGGTACCGGAAGGAGTGGACCGATATAATCCATCTTCGAAATTGAACTAAGTTTCGACAAAATATTACGAAAGACAAATTTTGGACCGAATCGGCAGATCCGTTTGAGAGTTATCTTGCACTCCTACCACTACACACGGTGTCATAGGGGTTTTTTGTACCTTTCAGGCTATTTTCTCAGGAAGTATGGACTTGCCCCTAATGAAACTTACAGCGTCGTATAAAGGACAGCAAATAAAACTTGCTAAAACAAAAATCAAAGCGATTCGAGACCAGGTCCTAAACTGAAGTTTTCCGAAATTTTGTGTGGAAGGTACCCGAAGGAGTGGACCGATTGAATCCATATTGGAACCTCATCTAAGTTTGGTAGAAATTTTACGATGTGCAGGTAATGACCAAATCGGTTATTCCTTTCAAGAGTTATCGTGCGCACAAATTTTTCGAACATTTTCGAACTTTTGTGGGGGAGGTACGGGAGGGAGTGGACCGATATAACCCATCTTCGAACTTAAACTAAGTTTGGACAAAATATTGCGAATGCCAAATTTTGGACCAAATCGGTTCAGCTGTTCGAGAAGTATCGTGCTCACCCGCCAGCCAGTCAGACAGACGGACGGACATTTCTAAATCGACTCCAAATTGTCTGAAACACATTTCGTCCAAACATACTTGAGGGTATAAAAAACATTACTGTTGTAATGAGTACTGCGAGATCTATTCAAAATAAAATTTTAAAATTATCCGCCAATAGATCTCAACTTGTTCTTAACCCTATATGTTTGAACTTTTGTGGGAAAGGTACAGAAAGAAGTGGACAGGTATAGTCCAGAGCTTCGAGTCTATATGAAAGAGAACCTTCGAGTCTTCTAGGGGAAGATATTCGAGTATTCTATGAGAAGACCATCGAGCCATCTATGGGAAAACCGTTGGGATATCTATGAGAAGGTATTCGGGTCTTTTATGAGATGACCGTTGAGTTCTCTATGACAAGATTTTTGTGTCTTCTAAGAAGACATTCGGGTTTACTATAAGACGACAACTAAGTCTTCTTCTATGAGAAGACCTTGTTGTGTTCCAAGAAAAGACCTTGTGATCTTCCATGAGAAGATTTTATTGTCTTCTATGAGAAGACTTAGTGGTCTTCCATGCGAAGACCTTGTGGTCTTTCATGAGAGGACTTCCATGAGAAGTCTTTTTGGTCTTCTACGAGAGGACCTTGTGGTCTTCTGTGGGAAGACCTTGTGGTCTTCTGTGGGATGACCTTGTGGTCTTCTACGAGAAGACCTTGTTGTTCCCTTTGCGAAGACCTTGTGGACTTCTACACCAAGAAAGGTAAGAAGGTCTTCTATAAGAAGGCCTTTTGACTCCTATTGTAAGTCCTTCGTGTCCTCTATAAAAAGACTTGCTGGTCTTCAGTAAAAACACCTTCTGGTGTTCTATAGCAAGATCTTCTATTACAAAATCTTCTATAACAAGGTCTTTTGGTATTCTATAACAAGACCTTCTGCTCTTCTGCAGTTATATCTTCGGGTCTTATATACATACATAGTAATTCCTTCTGCTCTTCTATAAAAGAGCTTCTGGTCTTTTACAACAAGATCTTCTATTAGAGGACCTTCGAGTATTCTATAAAACTTACTTTTGGCCTTCTATAAGAAAGTCTTCTGTAAGTAGACCTTTGCTCTTCTATAAGACTTCTATTGCAATATCTTCTATTAGAGGACCTTTGGGTCGTCTATAAAAATACCTTTGCTCTTCCATAAAAAGATTTTCTGGCCTTCTATAGTAAAATCTTCTATATGAGGGGCTTCGCGTCGTCTATAATAATTCATTCTGCTCTTCTATAAAAAAAAAACATCTGGTCTTCTACAGTAAAATCCTCTATAAGAGGACCTTTGGGTCTTCTATAAGAATACCTTTCCATAAAAAAAGTATCTGGGCCTTCGCGTAGTCTATAATAATTTCTTCTGCTCTTCTATAAAAAATAGCATCTGGTCTTCTACAGTAAAATCTTTTATAAGAGGACCTTCGGGTCATCTGATATAATTCCTTTTGGTCCTCTATAAGAAGGCCTTCTGGTTTTCTATAAGAAGGTCTTCTGTAAGGTATTTTTTGCCTTTCTATAAGAGGTACTTAGGGTTTTCTATAAGAAAAACTTTTTGTCTTCTATAAGAGGACATTCTGGTGGCGCAAAACGTGTGTGTTCGGCAACAAAACCGAAATTGGTAAACGAGTTTTTGAATAACAAAAATACGAAAATATGTTCAATTACTTGCAAGTCACGGTGCTCTTGAAACAATTTTAAATGGAAGGTGCTTACACCTCGGAAGTTTTTGCGGATTCTGAAACTACAATGTTTATAGATGAGAACAATCAAAAAACAAAAAAAAAAAAATCGCCGGAGCGCTTTTTAAATAAATCGCGATTTAAGTTAACATTTTAGGGGTTGTTTAGGTTTTCGCGATTTTGCTTAGAAACCGCAATTCGTATCAAAATAGGACTAAAACAAATGTTGTAGCTAAGAAAATTCTCTACAAGATTGACCTTAATGGTGTTCTCTTTTGTTTTACCGTTTTTGAGATATAGAAGTTAAAATTGGGACAATTCAAATTCAATTCAATTCTGTATTGGCCCCTTATAAAACAATGTCATGACTGCAAATTCCCAACATAAACTTATATATCTAAAAAATTTTACAACTTAGGATAAGTTACTTAAGCCAGTCTTGTAGAGAATTTTCACAGCTTTAAGATTTTCTCAGGTCCCATATCGATAAGACTTACCGTATTCAAGCAAAATCGCGAAACACTATCAAAAAAACCTAGAAATCTAAACTGAGCTTCTTTATCTCAAAAATGGTACAGGCTGGGAACAAATGATAAACGTCTACCCTCTAGAGAATTTTCACAGCTACAACATTTTCTTTAGCTCTATTTCGATTTGACTTGCGGGTTCCAAGCAAAATCTTGAAAACCTAAAAAACACATAAAAATGTGAATTTTTACCGCGATTAATTTAAAAATCCCTACAGCGACTTTTTTCTTGTTTTAGGATTTTCTCATCTATGAACACCGCTGTTTCAGAATTAACAAAAACTTTCCCCGTGTAAGCGGTTTTCATCAAAAGTTAGTTAAGGCGCACTCTCCATGACATTGTTTTATAAGGGGGCGATACAGTCAGTGTATTGTCCCAATTTGAACTTCTATATCTCATAAACGGTAAACGGTCGATCTTGTAGAGAATTTACATAGCTACAACATTTTCTTTAGTCCCATTTTGATAGGACTTGTGGTTTCTAAGCAAAACCGTGAAAACCTAAACAACCCCTAAAAATGTCAACTTAAATCGCGATTTATTTAAAAAGCGCTCCGGCGATTTTTTGTTGTTTGATTTTTCTCATCTACGAACATTGTAGTTTCAGAATCCGCAAAAACTTCCAAGGTGTAAGCACCTTCCTTTTAAAATTGTTTCATGAGCACCGTGAAGTGTTTTGAAAAAGCCTTAAAGTTCGTAAGCATGACACCCCAGCAAAATGTTCGATGCCAAAGATGCCATTCAATCATGGGTGCAAGTGATCTGGCATGTCATCTTTTTAGCATCTTCATCGATGAATTTTATATGAGCGTGGACCCCAAAAGATGCTATTCATTTTTGGATCCAAAGCATATCATTTACACCAATGCTTTGACATATAATTTTCACCAATGCACGATGGGGCCGATGACATGTTTTTGAGGCAAAAAATCACAGGGGCAAGCTAGACCTTCAAAATTTCGTGCAGATGTTTATAATCGGCCTAGAAGCTAATCTGCCAAATTTGGTTGATATCGGTTCATATATAGATATAGCTCTCATATATATGTTCGCCCGATTTCGAGTAATTGATGGACCAAACACGAAAATTCTGTCCAATTATGATGATATTTGGAATATGTGGCGGAATTCGGACTGGAAATAAGTTAGCCAAGTTATTTTGAAATCGGTTCAGATTTGGATATAGCTCCCTTATGTATTTTCGCCCGATTTGAGGTATTTCGTGCAACAAGCACGCAATTTCTGTCCAATTTCGAAAAAATTTGAAATGTGTGACAGTATTTGGTCTTGTTTGCTAAATTATATCGAAATCGGTTTAGATTTGGATATAGCTCCCATATATATTTTCACCCGATTTTAGGTATTTCCTGCAGCAATCACGCTATATATGTCCAATTGTGATGACATTTAAAGTGTGTGACGGAATTTGGTCTAGAAAACATTATTGAGACATCATATTGAAATCGGTTCAGATTTGGATATATCGTTCATAAATTTTCTCTGTCGAAGTTAATTGTTTTCTCAATTTAGTTGGTTGATACCGAACTTCCTTGAGAACATAGTTTAAATATTTTTCTGTTGACAAATTGGCCGAAACAGAGGCGGCATGAATCAAGGGTTTGGTATTGTTGCCGTGTTCATAGCAGACTTCCGAAGCAAGTTTTTTTCCTTCACTATAATCCACATTAGGGCGCCCTCTCTTCTTTTTATCATTACCTTGCTCTAGCGTAAATACTGTGTCGCTAGCTAACCATAAGCTTTCCAATTGTAATACACGACTTTTTGATCTCCAATTTTGTATCCATTTTTGGTTAAGGCGTGCACAAATATTATAAATTTGCTTGTTAACTTCGGTCATGAAATTGCCTTTGACACCTCGATTAAATTTTGCAGAAATCCATTCTATAAGGTGTTTAGGTTTTCGCTGATTTTCCAACCAAAAATTAAAAATATCCAAATTTTTAAGTTTTTCGAAATCAGGAAGTTGATAATTTTTTTATTCGCAAGTATACGCAAAAATTCTTTTCAAAATCTGTTAGCCGACATTGTCACCTTTCACCAGATACATATTTTTACGAGAAAGCTCCCTGAAGTCAAAAGTTCTACTCCAAAGAACACATGGACGATACCACAGACTACATCAAAAACCATCACTTACTGACACAACAAATTATTGACCTCATCTAATATTACATTTACACTTTTAATAATAATCTTAATTTACATACCATTTCCCATATTTTCCATTTTTAAAAAATAGATAATATCAACAGATCAGGTTTTGGCGCCAAAATACTTAAATTGTTTAATTACGACTGAATGTCAGAAATAAACGGAATCATAATTATGGCATCTTTGACAGCTTGGCATGTCGCCGTGGGTCGTTGCCAGTTTGTAATTTTTTGGTTTTGGAGGTTTGAAAGTGTTAAGAATATAATTCCGTTATTATTTGATTTCAATCGCTGACTTGAAAAAATGACTTTTTGCCTCAAAAACCTGCCATTGGCCCCATCGTGCAATGCTTTGGCATGTCATTTCCACCAATGCTTTGGCATGTCATTTTTACCAACCCTTTGCAATGACATTGTCATTACGACGAAAGTTTTAACAACGTTGGTTGTGATTTCGAGTCTCCGAGTCTTCTATTTAAAAAATTTATATAAATAAAAACACAATATTCATCTCTATTGGATCGATGGAATGGGTTCAAATACTGATGAAAAGATCGGATCTTTCACGACTTCCTTTGCATTGGTTCAAATGCTAAAGAAAAGATCTGATATTTTACGACTTCGTTTGAACCAATGCAAAAGATGCCATGAAATCACGTCATCGCATGGAACCCCTTCCTTCAAATTTTGCTGGGACGGTGTGTAGTGTCTACAAAAACCCAGCAAAATGTTCGATGCCAAAGATGCCATTCAACCATGGGTGCAAGTGATCTGGCATGTCATCTTTTTAGCATCTTCATCGATGAATTTTATATGGGCGTGGATCCCAAAAGATGCTATTCATTTTTGGATCCAAAGCATGTCATTTTACCAATGTTTTGACATGTCTTTTTCACCAATGCTTTGACATGTCATTTCCACCAATGCTTTGGCATGTCATTTTCACCAACCCTTTCCCATGACATTATCATTACGACGAGAGTTTTAACAACATTGGTTGTGATTTCGAGTCTCCGACAACATCAAGCCTATTGTAAATAATAAATCTTATATATTTAGAAAAATGTGTATAAATAAAAACACAAAATTCATCTCTATTGGATCCATGGAATGGGTTCAAATACTGATGAAAAGATCGGATCGTTAACGACTTCCTTTGCATGGGTTCAAATGCTGATGGAAAGATCGGATCTTTCACGACTTCCTTTGCATTGGTTTAAATGCTAATCAAAAGATTGGATCTTTCACGACTTCGTTTGAACCAATGCAAAAGATGCCATGAAATCACGTCATCGCATGGAACGCCTTCCTTCAAATTTTGCTGGGTATCTATAGAAGTTCGCATGTTCTGACAATAGCAATTACTTACCAAAAAGTACCCCTTGGTAAACATCGCCAATTTTTTCACACTAATAAATTAAAGTTGTTTTAATAAAATATTAAAACAACGACTATGGGATCAAGCCTGACTATTAAGAAAAAAAAAAAAAATAGAAGTCGTCATCCCAAACAAAAAACGCCAACCCTCCAAATTGTGAAAATATTTTTGAAAACAATCGCGAATAGTTTTACAAAAACATTTTATCTTCTTAAATTGTGAAAATATTTTTTGTAAAAAAATCGCGCGATTTTTTAAATATTTTGCGGCGCTTTTCGTTTTTCAGAAAGTATTTTAATAATAATTGTTCCACAAACATTCCATGCGGGACAAGGGAGACTTCTCTCATATCAATGAGTGCACCCCGATTCATATTAGCTCAATGATATTGCACCTAATATTTATTGCCGAGTCCGAAGGGCGTATCTTAAGACACCACTTGTAGAGAAGTTTTACATGGCTGAAATACTCAGGAAATGTCGCAAACATTACTGAGGGGTATTTTGCCACCGTTGAAATTGTTGATGTTGCCTGGACTGGGAATCGAACCCACGACCTTCAGCGTACAAGGCGGGTGTGCATACCAATGCACCGCGGTGGCACCCGAAAGTATTTGAATAATTTTACAACAACTTTTTATCTTCTTAAATTGTGAAAAAATTTTTGTAAAAAATCGCGCGATTTTTTTTAAAATATTTTCGACTGCGGCTCTTATCTTTTTTCAGAAAGTATTTGCTAATTTTATCAGAAACTTTTTATTATCCTGTAGGCAGCATTTTTCGTTTAAAATAGGTTTGAAGGCAAATTTTGAATATAGTTCGATTTTGTACTTAATTTTCTTAAAAATTTTAAATCAATTATAAACTATTTTATGAAATGAAAAATTTTTAATTTTTTCTTATACATTTGAAATAAAAATGTATTTAAATAAAAATCACATAAAGTTTAAGGGGGGTCGGTTCCAAAAAAATTTGGGAGCTATGTCCGCAAACCAAGGCGGACATAACTCCCAAAATCGTTTTGGGAGTTATGTCCGTTGGGAGTTATGTCACCTTTGTCATCCATTTATTTCAGTTTGAATCTTCAGAAGCGTTTCGAAGTCTCTTCACATTAATAACGCTTTAGGGTATTCGAAAATAATTCAGGAACTTGTTTGCATTCATGTTTAAAGAATTCCATAAAATCTGAATTACAAATTTTTGCAACTACGAGTACTTAATCAGTTTTCAGTTTCAATAACAACATCCTCTTGCATGATAACCAGGAGACCTACTACACTTTGGCAAAAAGTTCACTTTTTCTTGAAAATAAATAAAACAAAACAAGAAGAAAGAAAATCCGAAACAAAAAAATAAATCGCGTGACTAAAATGATTAATAATTTTTCCATTATGAGTAGTATTTCCCTTTTGCTGAAGATGTATTGCACATCAAGCTGCAAATGAATGAATGAACGAACGAACGTGTGAAATTCAAGCGGCAACATATTCAAGATTATCAAGCCAAGCATCATTGCCAGCATCTGGCTAAGGGTTCCTGTTAAAATAGTCTGCTTTGTTTCTTTATTTTTTCTCGGTCGTTTTTATGGGTTTCCAGTTGATACTGCTGCTGCATCTGTTTAAACTGGGTGTCTTTGTTTGTGTTGTTGCTGCTGCTGGGCTCTGCGGTTGCTCTTGGAACGAACGAAACATCTGATAAAGTCAAATATGGTTGCAGTTGCAAAAAAAGATTTACCAGCTACATAAGCTGTTGGCCTGTTCGAAATACCAGTTGGGGATTTCCCAAGAGACTCCTAAAATACGCCCACGCACCTTGAAAGCCATCACAACATGGGGTATCCCTCCAAAGTGCAGCATTATTTGCAGCTGTTGCTCCTGCTTTTCGTTAGCAATGGAGTTGTAGTTATTGTGGGAATAAAAAGTAAAAAAAAACAAAAACAAAATGGAGTTGTTGTTCTCCTTTACATAAAAAACTTGAAAGAAAACACTCAGCCACACATAGATGTTCAATGGAGTGCAGTTCTAAGGGTCCCTTTCCCCTTCTTTCGGGATAGAATGCTTGTGTTTTTATTGTATTTTTCTTTTCCCCTTTGGTATTACTCCCCTTATCTGTGGCTGGGGTAATTTTACTCAGAATTACATACTTCTGAGTACATGTGTGCGTGCATATGTGTCTATGTTGGTTAGCTAATTATTATTATCGGAGCTTTTTATGTACTTTTTCCAGAAAACACACAAAAATGTTTCTCATTTTTGTCCGCACGTTAATGGGCTTTCAGATGCGGCAACAAGTCTCCTTGACTTCCATTTTTGTCCCCATGTTGTATGGCATTTTTTGTTTTCAAACAAAGCGCATAGCACAATCAGAACCTTTAACCAATGGACAAATATGTGATCAATGGCGTGGATGGGCTACAAAAACTGGGAGGTACCACTTTATCGAACATTTTATAACTTTCGACGATTTGTGCATGAATATTCTAAAGATATATGTCCCGATGAAGAGAATAACTATACCCAATGTAAGTGACTACAAGCCCCTCCCGATTCCATCGACTACGCCCATGCATAAGTTAAGAGAAACAATTTTGTCCTTCTATAAAAACCTAAAAAAAGCACACTGAACAAGCACCACAATATTAAGCAGGAGACTGCTATTCTATGAAATTGTTTGATTACAACTAGGAACAACTGTGTGACCACAGGTTTGTCCAGGACTTACATTCTATTGTAGTGGACAAACACACAATAGGAATACAGATGTACATGTATTGTGTCTCTTTGCTTTAAATTACTTACATATGTTCGTTCTATTTTTTGGTCACACTGCATCGTATCGTATAGCCACCTTGTTTGTCTGCGGTCTGATAAGTCCATAATGTTTACAACAACAATGATAACACAGATGGGGTGCTAAAAACCTTATCCGAAAATGTGGTGGCATTTTTATGATAGCCCTGTGTCCGCAGCGTTGCCGTTTTTGAGCATTTTGGAAGAAAGTCTGGTCGAATTAGAAATGAAGAATATCACTTTCTTTTAAACAAGGATTAATACCAATGAGAAATGAGACCTATACCGACCATGGACCGGTGTCGACCAATTTTTGGAAGACAATTTTCTGGCTCCAAAGAAGACTAAATGGCAAACTTCAGCCATTTTGGCTAGATAACATCAACATACCAAAAATCGGGCGATACCGTTGTATGGGGGCTATATCAAAACGTGGACCTATTACTTACATACTTACTTACTTCCTTAGCTGGTGCATTACAGAACATTTGTTCAATAGACCGAACTAAGAAAAGATCTCCAATTCTCTCTGTTTTTCGCTTCGCTTTCTGGAATACCGAGCCTTTTCATTGCTTCATCCACTTGTATGCTCCATGTGGCTCGAATTTATACGCCTTTTTAGCGGGTTCATCATCGCTCATTCTTATGACATGGCCTAGCCAAATCAATCGTTGCATCTCGATACGTTTTACTATTCATGTCTTTGTATAGCTGATATAGCTCGTGGTTCATACGACGCCGATATTCACTGTCAACGCAAATCGGCCCGTAGATCTTTCGAAGAATTTTCCTCTCAAACACACCAAGCACTGACTTATCTGCTCGCGCAAGTACCCATGCTTCGGAGCCATACTTAGCACGGGTAGTATCAGCGTTTTGTATAGTGTTATTTTTGTTTGACGAGATGTGGCTTTGTTTTTAAATTGCTTACTTAAACCATAGTAGCATCTGTTGGCCAATACAATTATTCTTCTTATTTCACAACTGATGTTGTTTGTTGTGTTTATGGCAGTGCCGAGGTAAACGAAGTCTTTAACTACCTCAAAATTATAGGTACCAACTTCCAAAGTTGGTCCGAGCTCTATGGACGCTTTGCGCGTCGACGCATTCAATTTGGTCTTTTCGTCGTTTACCGCCAGACCCACTTTCGCAGATTCTGCTTCGACCTTCCTAAAGGTATCAGTTACTTCCTTTACTGATCGTCCCATGATGTCTATGTCATCAGCATAAGCAAGTAAAATGTGGCTAGTGGTGTAAATTGTGCCATTTCTTTTGACATTTGCATCTCGTATTACCTTTTTCAGCAAATTATTGAATAGGTCACACGAAAGGCTGTCTCCTTGTATGAAACCTCTTTTGGTACTGAACTGTTCGGAGAGGTTCTTTCCAATTTCAACTGAGGACCTAGTATAAGGTAAAGTCATCTTACAAAGCCGGATGAGTTTTGCGGGGATACCAAATTCATACATTGCATGGAATACCTTTGATCGGAGGGGACTGTCGAATGCTGCTTTATAATCGACAAAAAGGTGATATGTGTCGATCTTCAACTCTTGGGTCTTCTCCAGGATTTGCCGCAGGGTAAATATCTGGTCAATGGCGGACTTGCCAGATCTAAAGCCACATTGGTATGGTCCAATTATTTCGTTGACCATTGGCTTTAGTCGTTCGCACAGTATCCCTGACACGATCTTATAGGCAATAGGGAGAAGACTTATGCCCCTATAGTTGGAGCATACAGTCTTATCTCCTTTCCGGTGGACGGGACACAGGATGCTCAGATTCCAATCGTCGGGTACGCGTTCTTCCTGCCAGATGGTGCTAACTAGCTGATGCCAGTTCGGCTCGTAAGCCATCGTCTCCTGCTGCTTTATTATTCTTCAGCTGGTTGATTGCTGTTTTTACCTCATCTTGGCCGGGCGGTATACATTCTATACCATCTTCTGGGATTGGGTCTGTGATTGGGTCATCGACTTCGATATTATTGGATACCAGCAGATTGGAGAAATGTTCCTTCCATATCCTGAGCACGCTATCTGTATCTGTTACCAGATTACCTTGCTGGTCTCTACAGGAGGATGTGCCAGTACCAAAGCCATCTGTTTGATGTTTCACTCTTTGGTAGAATTTTCGGACTTCATTCTGGCTCCTATAAATCTCGATTTGTACACACTCCCGCTTTTCCATCTCTATCTTTTTCTTGCGGAAAAGACGTTTCTCTTCTCTCCTTTTCTCCCGATATCTCTCTCGTGCGCTACACGTTGCTACTGATTGTAAAGTAGCTCTATATGCAGCATTTTTCTCTTCGGTAGCAGCACGACACTCCTGGTCATGCCATGGATTCCTTTGTGGAGGTCTCTGGTATCCAAGTATGGATTTTGCGGCTGTTTGCATGGAGTGGGAAATATTTTGCCATTGTCCAGATATGTTATCGGGACAAGGAGTGCTCTCATTAAGCAATTGGGCTAGTTGAGTGGAATATGATGTGGCTATCTGTTGTGTTTGCAGCCTATCGATGTCCAACTTCCGCGTTGTGTCTGTTCGTGCTTTATTTGCAACGTTTAGACCGGTACGTACCTTTGCTGCAACAAGGTAGTGGTCCGAATCAATGTTTGCGCCTCGGAACGATCGTACAACCAAGTCTTCCATCTATCACAACATAATCAATTTGATTACTTGTTCTTTGATCTGGAGACAGCCAGGTGCCCTTATGAATATCGAGATGATTAAATCTGGTACTGCTAACTACCGTGTTTTTTGCAGCTGCAAAGTCTATCAGCCTCATACCATTGTCAGATGTTTCACTGTGGAGACTGAATTTTCTGACTGTTGGGCCAAAGATATTCTCCTTTCCAATTTTGGCATTAAAATCGCCTAGAATAATTTTAATGTCATGGGCAGGGCAACGGTCATATGTTTCTTCTAAGCGCTCGTAAAATATATCTTTGTTCGGTTCGTTGAAGAATGTTGAAGAATTTAGCTTTTATTCGAATTGCAGCAAGTCTTTTAATAACGGGGATGATGCTGGATACCAGATGTTTAAGTCTGCGACTAACCAAAAATCCGCAACCAAACTCATGCTTTACGTCATGACAGCTATAATACAGTGCGTCACCTTTAGGTGTTGTTGTGACGCCTTTCACAATCCATCGTATTTCCTGTATGGCATTAATGTCGGCCTTGTACTTTTCAAGTACATCTGCCAATGCGAAGACTGCACCTTCTCTATGAAGAGTGCGAACATTCCAGATGCAGATTCGCAGATCATGGTCCTTAAAACGTTTGCGGGATTCGTCAACTTTAGAGGGGTTCGTTTTCCTTTTCTTTTGTTTTTTTTTTCATAGTAGGCTGTTTTTTTCTTAGGGAGGGTTACTAACCCGACGACCAAACCCAAGTTTTTAACGTTCTTATGGGTGAACGCGCGGCACATGTTAGCTCGCAGATCATGGTCCTTAAAACGTTTGCGGGATTCGTCAACTTTAGAGGGGTTCGTTTTCCTTTTCTTTTGTTTTTTTTATAGTAGGCTGTTTTTTTCTTAGGGAGGGTTACTAACCCGACGACCAAACCCAAGTTTTTATACCCTCCACCATAGTATGGAGGGTATATTAAGTTTGTTTTTTCCGTTTGTAACGCATTGAAATACTCATTTGCGACCCTATAAAGTATATATATTCTTGATCAGGGTAAAATTCTGAGTCGATCTGTGCACGTCCGTCCGTCCGTCCGTCTGTGGTAATCACTCTAGCATCCACAAAAATGGAGATAGGACGCTGAAATTTTGGGAAAATGCGTCTTTTGTTTGCAGGCAGGTCAAGTTCGATGATGGGCCATATCGGTCCACGTTTTGGTATAGCCCCCATATAACGGTACCCCCCGATTTACGGTATTTTGACGTGTTTAGCTACATTTTCAGATCGATTTAGCTATAATATGACATTTAGGGTTCTTAAGTTCCAATAAACTTATATAACAAAAGTTGTGGGCATAGGTCCACGTTTTGGTATAGCCTCCATATAACGGTACCCCCCGATTTACGGTATTTTGACGTTTTTAGCTACATTTTCAGACCGATTTAGCTCTAATTTGACATTCAGTGTTCTTAAGATCCAATAAACTTATATAACAAAAGTTGTGGACATAGGTCCACGTTTTGGTATAGCCCCCATATAACGGTACCCCCGATTTGCGGTATTTTGACGTTTTTAGCTACATTTTCAGATCGATTTAGCTATAATTTGACATTTAGGGTTCTTAAGTTCCAATAAACTTATATAACAAAAGTTGTGGACATAGGTCCACGTTTTGGTATAGCCCCCATATAACGGTACCCCCCGATTTACGGTATTTTGAAGTTTTTAGCTACATTTTCAGACCGATTTAGCTCTAATTTGACATTTAGGGATCTTAAGCGTTACTAAACTTATATAACAAAAGTTGTGGACATAGGTCCACGTTTTGGTATAGCCCCCATATAACGGTACCCCCCGATTTACGGTATTTTGACGTGTTTAGCTACATTTTCAGATCGATTTAGCTATAATGTGACATTTAGGGTTCTTATGTTCCAATAAACTTATATAACAAAAGTTGTGGACATAGGTCCACGTTTTGGTATAGCCCCCATTTAACGGTACCCCCCGATTTACGATATTTGGACGTTTAGCTACATCTTCAGACCCATTTAGCTATAAATTGACATTTAGGGTTCTTAAGTGTCAATAAACTTATATAACAAAACTAGTGGACATAGGTCCATGTTTTGGAATAGCCCCCATATAACGTTACCGCCCGATTTCAGGTATTTTGACGTTTAAATTCACATTTCTAGACCGAATTAGCCATAATTTGATATTTAGGGTTCTTAGTGACGAAATAATTATGAACGTAGGTCCATGTTTGGTATAGCCCCATATAACGGTACCTCGGTATAACGGATTTCGGTATCCCCATATAACGGATTTTCGGTATTTTGAGAATTTTACCTTTATCTGTATTTTATCTGTATTATCTGTAATTTGAACATTTGAAATTCTTAGTGGTCACCAAACCTCTCCACCAAAAATTGTCAAGAAAGGTCGATGTATTGATAAAGCTCCCATGTAAAAGTACCTCCCGATTTTCAGTAATTTGATGATTTTAACTACAATATTAAACCGAACTAGCAGTAATTTGACATTTGAAGGTCTTAATGGTCACAACACCTCTCCATAAAAAATTGTCCACATAGGTCCATGTTCGGATATAGCTCCCATATAACGGTACCTCCCAATTTTCAGTAACTGACAATTTTTGCTAAAATTTTTAACCGAACTAACTGTAATTTTACATTTGAAGGTTGTAGTGTCACCACACATCAACAATTTTTAACATAGCCCCAATATAACGATACTTCCCGATTTTCGGTACATTGAGGATTTTACTTAAAATGTTTAACCGAACGTAGGTCCATGTTTTGTTAACCCTCAAAACATACCTCCCGATTTTCCGTACCTAAGCTTTTTTTTTTTTTGACGAACTTTCTGTAATTTGAAATTTAAAAGCCAACAAAAATTGTTAATTTAAGTTCATGACATTTGAAGTTCCCACGTTATGTACCGATTTTCGGTATTTTGAGGATTCTAGCTACAATTTTTAACCGAATTTGGAGTTATTTGACATTAAAGGCTCCCATCAAAAACTGTCAACATAGGTCCATGTTTTATTATAACCCCTATATAACGGTACCTACCCATTTTTAAGCCCACCAAAAATTGTCAACATACATAGCAAATATAGGCACCATAAAAAAGGGCTTACCGAATGACACATTTTATGTACATTATCTGACATTTTAACGTACACACTTAAAGTTGCGGACAGGAATGAAAACTGATTATTCAATTTTAGTTCAGAATATTTTATGGTGGAGGGTATGAAAAGTTCGGCCCGGCCGAACTTAACGCTTTTTTACTTGTTAACGTTCTTATGGGCACATGTTAGCTCACTACCTTTAACGGGTGTTAAAGGCAGTTCCCCAGGTGACACACCACGGTCAGAGGTCAGTGTCCACTTAAGATGAAAGAGGGACCAAGATAAATCCTGGGCTTTGCCATGTTAAAACTGGTCAGGACCGTTCCTTGGTATCTTCCATCCCCTACGTCACCTATTAAACCTACGTAATTTAACTTAAACCTTCAAAATACAGAAAATCGGGCGATACCGTTCTATGGGGGCTATATCAAAACGTGGACCTATACTGACAAATTTCTGGACTAACGTTTGAAGCCCTATAGAATACTAAATACCAAATTTTAGCCATTTTGGGGTGATAATATGGCTTAAACCTTTTTAAAACCGAAAATCGTGACGTACCGTTCTGTGGGAGCTATATCAAAATGTACTGACAAATTTCAGGAAGAAAGTTGTGTAGCCTAAAAGAAGGATAAATACCAAATTTCAGCCACTTTCCAAATCTGAAAATCAGGAGGTACCGTTTTTAACGAGTGGTTTTGTCTGGGACTGAGGTAGGTTCAGTCGTACTATGGATCCACAAACCTTAAGTAATACTCGAGTGCTTACAAATGCAATATTTATTATAGTACACAGGGGTCTATGTTACGAATAATGTGTGAGGAATAGGGACTGATCAAGTAGTTGAGGTTGGTCCGTTGACAATCGGATGGTAGTTGTCGGTTCGATGGTAATCGGGTTGTTGTAGGCTCGTTGACAATGAGGATGTTGTTGGCTTGATGGCAATCGGATTTAAAGCCAGGATCTGTGCAATTCGGTGGCTGTCGGCTCGACAGTCGGGTCGCTACTCGGGTTGCTTTCGGCTTGGAACAATCGCGTGGCTGTCGACTCGGCAGTTGTCGGGTGTGGCTCGGCTCTGCAATACACGGTTTGCTCTCGGCTCGGGACAATCGGATGATTGTCAACTCGGTAGTCGTCGGGTGTGTGATTCGACTCTGTAGTATTTGGGTTGCTGTGGGGGAAGATATCGGTTAACGGGAGCTGGCTAATAACATTGAGTTAGCTATGAGCTTGAGCTGGCTGGGAGCTGAAAGCCTGCTAAGGGCTGGGAGCTTGCTAAGAGCTGAGAGCTTCCTACGAGCTGGAAATGTGCTCTGCGCACGATCCAATCCTGGCTAACTAGTATAGTAGACTGCGGACGAGCCACACCTCTATTCGTACTTTGTCGGCTAGTAATCGACCTCTTAGGTGGGGAAAAACTGAAATACACATTCGGGTGGTAAAAAGAAGTAAATAAAAATTACTTCTTTGTCGTTAATTGCACCGGAATTACATTTGTCCACTATGCCGACTATGCAGTGGTAGTAGATGGTAATGCAGGAGTATATGAAACGGTCACGTTACACGTTCTATTGGGTCTATATCAACACGCGGAGTTAGGAAACTTACTCTAACTCTTGGATTTTCATGGTTCGTACAATGAAGCTCATCACGCTCGTTTGCTAGCACTGGGAAATTTGATCTAAGGCAGTTGTGATTGGTAAATTCTCCGAATAATAGTCAATCAGCTTTTCCATGGTTCAGAAAATTACGACGTTGAGAGGTTATTAAGTTGGATGGCCTGTTAACGGAGATGATGAAAGGAAGGTGGTCTGGCGCAGGCGAAATGGCGGATTGCCAGGAAACGTCATTTATCGGACCGCTACCACCATAGCAATCTCGTTCATCGTGCTAAATTTGGAACTATTAAATTGTCTACCAGCGCTGTACAGTTCTGGCCATTACCTAGGATTGAATGCCAAAGCTCATGATGAGAATTGAAGTCCCTAGCATCAGACTGCAGGTTATTGCCTTGCTAAATCGAATTAACATCAAGAACAGGGCACAATTATTTGTCGGCGGTATGTACACATTAAACACCTCTACTTCGACAGTCCCTCACTTACCCCAATAAATTCCATCACGGTTCTCTTGAACCAACTTTAAATGGAAGGTGCTTACACCTGGGAAGTTTTTGCCGATTCTGAAACTACAATGTTCATAGATGAGAAAATTCAATAAACCAAAAAAACGCCGGAGCGCTTTTTAAATAAATTGCGATTCAAATTGGCATTTTTAGGGGTTTTTTTAGATTTTCACGATTTAGCTTGGAAATCACAAGTCCTATCGAAATGGGATTAGAGAAACTATTGAAGCTGTAAAAATTCTCCACACGATTGACCTTTGTGATATTTTCGTAGGTTTCATCGTTTTTAAGATACAGAAGTTCAAATTGGGACAATGCACTGATTGTATCGCCTTCTTATAAAACAATGTCATGCACGGTGCGCATTAACTAACTTTAAATAAAAACCGCTTAGACCTGGGAAGTTTTTGCGGATTCTGAAACAGCAATGTTCTTGGGTGAGAAAAATCCAAAAACACGAAAAAATCGCTGGAGGGGTTTTTAAATGAATCACTATTTTGCTTGGAAACCGCAAGTCCTCCAGAGGATTATTTACCTACTTACTTAGCTGGCCCATTACAGAACAATTGTTCCATAGACCGAACTAAGAAAAGATCTCCAACTCTCTCTGTTTAGTGCTTCGCTTTTTGGAATACCGCGCCTTTTCATCTCTTCATCCACTTGTTTGCGCCATATATTCTTTGGCCTGCCAATTCTGCGTGCACCGCCATGTGGCTCGAATTTATACGCCTTTTTAGCGGGTTCATCATCGCTCATTCTTATTATATGGCCTAGCCAACGCAATCGCTGCATCTCGATACTATTGATGATGTTGTATAGCAGATACAGCTCGTGGTTCATACGACGTCGATATTAACCGTCAACGCAGATTGGTCCGTAGATCTTTCGTAGAATTTTTCTCTCAAACACGCCAAGCACCGCCTTATCTGCTTGCGCAAGTACCCAGGCTGCAGAACCATACATCAGCACAGGTACTATCAGTGTTTTGTAAAGCGTTATTTTTGATTGACGAGTTGTGGCTTTGTTTTTGAAGTGCTTACTTAAGCCAAAGTAGCATCTGTTGGTCAATAAAATTCTTCTTTTTATTTCACAACTGATGTCGTTTGTTGTGTTACGGCGGTGCCGAGGTATACGAAGTCTTTTACTACCTCAAAATTATAGGAACCAACTTCCACAGTTGGTCCGAGCTCAATGGACGCATTGCGCGTCGACACCATCAACTTGGTCTTCTCGCCGTTTACCGCCAGACCCACTTTAGCAGATTTTCCTTCGACCCTCATAAAGGTATCGGTTACTTCTTTTACTCATCGTCCCATGATGTCTATATCATCAGCATAAGCAAGTAACATGTGGCTATTGGTGTAGATTGTGCCACTTCTGTTAACGTTTGCCTCTCGTATAACCTTTTCTAGCAGGATGTTGAAAAGGTCACACGAAAGGCTGTCTCCTTGCCTGAAACCCCTTTTGGTACAAAACTCTTCGGAGAGGTTCTTTCCTATTTTAACTGAAGATCTTGTGTCAGTTTGAGTCATTTTACAAAGCCGAATGAGCTTGGCGGGGATACCAAATTCAGACATTGCTTGGAATACCTTTCAACGTAGCGGGCTGTCAAAGGCTGCTTTGTAATCAACAAAAAGATGGTAAGTGTCGATCTGCATCTCTTGGGCCTTCTCCAGGATTTGCCGCAGGGTAAATATCTGGTAAATGGTGGATTTGTCAGGTCCAAAGCCGTATTGGTATGGCCCAATTATTTCGTTGACCATGGGCTTTTGTCGTCCGCACAATATCCCTGGGACTATATTGTAGGCGATAGGGAGAAGACTTATGCCCCTATAGTTGGAGCATAAAGTCTTATCTCCTTTCTTATGGACGGGACACAGGATGCTCAGGTTCAAATCGTCGGGTAGGCGTTCTTCCTGCCATCTGGAGCTAACTAGCTGATGCATACACCTTATCAGCGTGTCGCCTCCGGTTTTAAACTGCTCGGTTGGTAGGTCATCAGCTCCTGCTGCCTTATTATTGTTCAGTCGGTTTATTGCTGTCTTTAGCTCATCTTGGCCGGGTGGTAAACATTCAATACCATCTTCTGGGATTGGATCTGTGGTATCTTCGTCGGCTTCGCTACTATTGGATACCAACAGTTTAGAAAAATGCTATTCCCATATCCTTAGCACACTATCTGTATCAGTTACCAGATTACCTTGCTGGTCTCTACAGGAGGATGTGCCAGTTTCAAAGCCATCAGTTTGATGTTTCACTCTTTGGTAGAACTTTCGGACTTCATTCTGTCTCTTGTACATCTCGATTTGTACACACTACCGCTTTTCCATCTCTCTCTTTTTCCTACGGAAAAGACGTTTCTCCTCTCTCCTTTTCACCCCGATACCACTCTCGTGCGCTACGCGTTGCTACTGATTGTAAAGTAGCCCTAAATGCCGCATTTTTCTCTTCGGTAGCAGCACGACACTCCTGGTCATACCATGGATTCCTTGGTGGAGGTCTCTGGTATCCAAGTACTGATTTTGCGGCTGTTTGCATGGAGTGGACAATATTTTGCCATTGTGTTGTTATGTTATCGGGACAAGGAGTGCTCTCATTAAGCAAGTGGGCTAGTTGAGTGGAATATGCTGTGGCTATCTGTTGTGTTTGCAGCCTATCGATGTCCAACTTCCGCGTTGTGTCTGTTCGTGCTTTATTTGCAACGTTTAGACCGGTACGTACCTTTGCTGCAACAAGGTAGTGGTCCGAATCAATGTTTGCGCCTCGGAACACGCTCGATGAATGTCTTCCATCTATCAAAACATGATCAATTTGATTACTTGTTCTTCGATCTGGGTACTGCCAGGTGCCCTTATGAATATCGAGATGATTAAAGCTGGTACTGCTAACTACCATGTTTTTTGCAGCTGCAAAGTCTATCAGCCTCATACCATTGTCAGATGTTTTACTGTGGAGACTGAAATTCCCGACTGTTGGGACAAAGAGATTCTCTTTTCCAATTTTGGCATTAAAATCGCCTAGAATAATTTTAATGTCATGGGCAGGGCAACGGTCATATGTTTCTTCTAAGCGCTCGTAAAATATATCTTTGTTCGGTTCGTCATTTTCTTCAGTGGGAGCATGAGCGCAAATAAAGCTGATGTTGAAGAATTTAGCTTTTATTCGAATTGCAGCAAGTCTTTTAATAACGGGGATGAAGCTGGATACCAGATGTTTAAGTCTGCGACTAACTACAAATCCGCAACCAAACTCATGCTTTACGTCATGGCAGCTATAATACAGTGCGTCACCTTTAGGTGTTGTTGTGACGCCTTTCCCAATCCATCGTATTTCCTGTATGGCATTAATGTCGGCCTTGTACTTTTCAAGTACATCTGCCAATGCGAAGACTGCACCTTCTCTATGAAGAGTGCGAACATTCCAGATGCAGATTCGCAGATCATGGTCCTTAAAACGTTTGCGGGGTTCGTCAACTTTAGAGGGGTTCGTTTTTCTTTTCTTTAGTTGTTTCATATTAGGCTGTTTTTTCTAGGGGAGGGTTACTAACCCGACGCCCAAACCCAAGTTTTTAACGTTCTTATGGGTGAACGCGCGGCACATGTTAGCTCACTACCTTTAACGGGTGTTAACGGCAGTTCCCCAGGTGACACCACGGGGAGGTCAGTGTCCACTTGAGATGAAAGAGGGACCAAGATAAATCCTGGGCTTTGCCATGTTAAAACTGGTGAGGACCGTTCCTTGGTATCTTCCATCCCCTTTTTAACGAGTGGTTTTGTCTGGGGCTGAGGTAGGTTCAGTCGTACTATGGCTCCACAAACCTTAAGTAATACTCGAGTGCTTACAAATTCAATATTTATTATAGTACTCTGGGGTCTATGTTACGAATAATATGTGAGGAATAGGAATTGATCAAGTAGTTGTTGTTGGTCCGTTGACAATCGGATGGTAGTTGTCGGTTCGATGGTAATCGGGTTGTTGTAGGCTCGCTGACAATGGGGAGGTTGTTGCCGGCTTGATGGTAATCGGATTTAAAGCCAGGATCTGTGCAATTCGGTGGCTGTCGGCTCGACAGTCGGGTTGCTACTCGGGTTGCTTTCGGCTCGAAACTATCGCGTGGCTGTCGACTCGGCAGTTGTCGGGTGTGATCGGCTCTGCAATACACGGTTTGCTCTCGGCTCGGGACAATCGGATCGGACTCGGTAGTCGTCGGGTGTGTGATTCGACTCTGTAGTATTTGGGTTGCTGTGGGGGAAGATATCGGTTAACGGGAGCTGGCTAAGAACATTGAATTAGCTATGAGCTCGAGCTGGCTGGGAGCTGAAAGCCTGCTAAGGGCTGGGAGCTTGCTAAGAGCTGAGAGCTTCCTACGAGCTGGGAATGTGCTCTGCTCACGATCCAATCCTGGCTAACTAGTATAGTAGACTGCGGACGAGCCACACCTCTATTCGTACTTTGTCGGCTAGTAATCGACCTCTTAGGTGCGGAAAAACTGACATTCGGGTGGTAACAAGAAGTAAATAAAAATTATTGTGCGGCAGTGATTGTCGTTAATTGCACCGGAATTACATTTGCCCACTATGCCGACTATGCAGTGGTAGTAGATGGTAATGCAGGAGTATATGAAACGGTCACGTTACACGTTCTATTGGGTCTATATCAACACGCGGAGTTAGGAATCTTACTCTAACTCTTGGATTTTCATGGTTCGTACAATGAAGCTCATCACGCTCGTTTGCTAGCACTGGGAAATTTTATCTAAGGCAGTTGTGATTGGTAAATTCTCTGAATAATAGTCAATCAGCTTTTCCATGGTTCAGAAAATTACGACGTTGAGAGGTTATTAAGTTGGATGGCCTGTTAACGGAGATGATGAAAGGAAGGTGGTCTGGCGCAGGCGAAATGGCGGATTGCCAGGAAACGTCATTTATCGGACCGCTGCCACCATAGCAATCTCGTTCATCGTGCTAAATTTGGAACTATTAAATTGTCTACCAGCGCTGTACAGTTCTGGCCATTACCTAGGATTGAATGCCAAAGCTCATGATGAGAATTGAAGTTCCTAGCATCATACTGCAGGTTATTGCCTTCCTAAAGCGAATTAGCTTCAGGCTCAGGGCACAATTATTTGTCGGCGGTATGTACACATTAAACACCTCTACTTCGACAGTACCTCACTTACCCCAATAAATTCCATCACGGTGCTCTTGAACCAATTTTAAATGGAAGGTGCTTACATCTGGGAAGTTTTTGCGGATTCTGAAACAGCAATGTTCATAGGTGAGAAAAATCAATAAACCAAAAAATCGCGAGAGTGCTTTTTAAATAAATCGCGATTCAAATCGTCTTTTTAGGGGGTTTTAAGATTTTCACGATTTAGCTTGGAACCACAAGTCCTATCGAAATGGGGTTAGAGAAACTATTGCAGCTGTGAAAATTCTCTACACGATTGACCTTTATAATATTTTCGTAGGTTTCACCGTTTTTGAGATATAGAAGTTCAAATTGGGAATTTGCACTGATTGGTATCACCTTCTTATAAAACAATGTCATGCACGGTGCGCATTAACTAACTTTAAATAAAAACCGCTTACACCTCACCTGTTCATAGGTGAGAAAAATCCAAAAACAAGAAAAAATTGCTGGAGGGATTTTTAAATGAATCGAAGTTTTCGACTAATAGCCTTAAACTGCACTTAAGCAAATGGTTTGAACTTTGTTTCTTTAATTTTGGTCAATTTCACATTTCTAATAATACGGCAACCATTCGTTGTTTGTGTTGTAATGACATAACATGTTCTATACAATTTTGGATGTGAATGACCACCGCTGATGGTATTTTTATGGCATATTTGAAATGCTTTTTTGTGTGGTTTTTGTGGTTGACCAATTCTTTGTGTAGTCCTTGTGGAATCCTTTTGTGAGAAGTATTACATTTTCTTCCCTCCATGAAAGCCAATGACAAAAGAAAATTGTGTATTGGCAATCGTATTGAACTCTTGACCTTTGTGCCATATTTTGTATTGACTATGTGTGTGGATATGGATAACATTTAACCAAAAATATGTTATGTTATGTCAGGGAAACGTTTATAATACTGGCAGGTCTTCTCACACATGTTGTTAAGATAAAGTGTTCTCACAAACTTATTGTCTGTACAATTGCCACAATATTTATTAATTTCCTACCTCAATATTCCATCCAGCCTATATAAATTCCAGCTTTTGGAATAACTATCAATAACGAATTAAAAATTGCAAACTATTTCACAAGGTTCCTGGCAAAGAGATTATACTTTGTGATTTAATTTTTCCAAAATAGTATATATACATTAGGTTTATGACTTTTTAATTTTTTCTCAAAAATGATTTCCAGTAGCGAGAATGAATGAACTTTTTGCTGCTAATGCCAAAAATAACGTTCATTCCATTTAATTATTAAAAATTCCAATTTTTTTAAATACTATGAAATGAAAAAATTTCAAAAAATTATTTCTTGTTGCATGAATGAATGATCTTTTGAATATTAATAACTAAAATAACTTTTATTTCATTTAAATATTGGAAAAGGTCACGCACAAGCCACGTTCAATTGATATGATATGTGGAATAAAGTTATTTATCATCACCATAAATGCCCGAAGTCGTATCACCACAAAAGTCAAAATTAGTTTTTTGATTGAATCTAATATATAAGACTAAAACACATGATCTCAAAGTTTCAAGGTTATACGTTAAAAGATAACGATCCTATTCAAGAAAAGGCATTACGGAAAATGGGATAACATAGCAGATTTTGTTGTAATGACGGATCCCAAAATCAAGCGTTTCCGCAGTTAAGGTTACATTACTTACTCCCATTCGTATATGATTGATAATATCCCATATACTCGCCTTCATAAGATTAATATTCCATATAACAGTTTTTCATTTTATAACATAATATTATTATTATTTTGTTGGTTACGACTTTTAGCATTTAATGTGACGATAAAATGATTACTTACTTACACGGAGGAAAAAAACGCCTCTTTAAGATATGTCCCAAACATATTTTGCAGCAAACATACATTTGTTTGCAATCAGTCCCAAACATAACATATGTTTGGGTCCTGCAAAAGAAAATGTTGTAGCTGTGAAAATTCTCCAGAGGACTGACCGTTACAAATATATGTGTGGGTGCAAACAAATTATTTGTTTGGGTGCAAAAAAATTATATGTTTGGGTGCAACCAAATATTTGTTTGGGTGCAAACAAATACAAACCCAAACGCCACAAAAAAACAAACACATGCACCAGTGGGCGCTTTCTGAGAGAAAGGGAGCGTAAATTTCAATGTGAAACACATTGAAATGTATGCTCACTTGGTCTCAGTAAGCGCTCACTGGCTATCTCAAACATATACACACATTTATAAATGGTGGTGGTTTATTAAAAGACATACCCCCATTATTATAAGTCTTCTTTTGTTATAGTTTGGATTTACCGAACAGATTTAAAGCGTTCCGGTTAAGTTAAATATAAAAGTGATGATTGCATTTCAGGGAGGAGCTTCTTGCCATTAACTTTCAATGCGAAAATGATATTTTTTATACCTCCAAATTAGTTTATTTTGCATTAGGGATACGTATTGAAATGCAATAATCGGTTTTCCGATTACTCGGTTTTCGTCTAAACATAAAACTCGATTTTCGGTTAATCGATTTGGTAAAAGTGTTCCGAAAGTCGACTTTCGATCTTTCATTTATAAGCGAAATCCGGTTATAATCGACTGTTTTCAATAGCCAACTACAACTAGTATTCGACCAATCCCACGGTAGCGGGTTCTTTCGTACCCGATTGACCCGAAACCATAGTGTTTCGGCCAGCGGCTGCCAACCCAGAACCAAACCTGTGCTTCACGTAGGTTTCTATGCTGCTACAATAACTAATACATAGTCGATTACGATTAATGGTCAACTACGACTAAAGCGGGGTACACACGATCAGTTTTGACTGTCGATTTTTCGGAATTATCGATAACTGTCCAACCGTCCAGCAACCACAAAATATTTTGTGGTTGCCTAATGACTGACAAAAGTGAACGGCCACACTGGCAAGCAACCGATTATTTGAGCAAAACTGACAGTCAAAACTGATCGTGTGTACCCCACTTATGCCAGTAATTTCTAGCCCTAGGTAACCGGGTATGTAGCTACCTATTAGTTATCTTTACCTAGGCGTTTGGTATTTTTCTACGTGTCATTCACCGAGGCGTGTAAATTTTGAAAACTTTTGGTAACATTGGTGACTTTCATACATGATTTCGAAAAAACATTGCCACATATAAGTGTTTTACAATTTTTAAGACATTGACAACGATCGACCAGGCAAAATCCTTGGTGTAAGTAACACGGCCGTTTTCGACCCGGTAACTTTACCTATGGATTGAAATTATAAAATTTTGCTTACACGGGGGATATCTATGAACTCATAGATAACTACGCGTAGAAATTACGGGCTTTAATTGTCAACTCCGTTTTTCGAAAGTCGATTAAGAATAATCGATTATCCGGTTTTCACACAGTCAGTAGTCGACTACGGTTTTTAGACAATTTACGGCCAATAATCGATTAATCGGTTAACCGAAATCGATTTTACGTATCCCTATTTTGCATTTTGAAATCCATCAGATAGTAAAAGAACACATGTAATAATGGCCCATAGAAATAAAGCAAAAGCAACAACAGGCACATAGGTACATAAAAAATTCCAAAGAAATACATAACAGACTTTAATGAAAGAAAAACTGAATGAAATAATTTATAAAAAGTCGCACTTTTAAAAAGAAAAATTATATAGAAACATCGTTGAACGCTTCTCCTTAGTTGTGAAATATAAGCCATTTTCCTCAAAGTTGAAATCATCAGCGGGAAATCGGCATCTAGAATCAAATGATTGTATAATGTAATAAATAGGTACAACCATATTTCAAATGTACATATGTATGTATATGAAAAATGTATTGGTGTAATTATCAATACTCTGGATATGGAAGGAACATTTTTCCAAACTGTTGGTATCCGATAGCAGTGAAGACAGCGAAGATACCACAGATCCAATCGCAGAAGATAGTATTGAATGTATACCGCCCAGCCAAGATGAGGTAAGGACAGCAATAAGCCGGCTAAAGAATAATAAGGCGGCAGGAGCAGATGGCCTACCAGCCGAGCTGTTCAAAACCGGAGGCGACACGCTGATAAGGTGTATGCATCAGCTAGTTAGCACCATCTGGCAGGAAGAACGCGTACCCGGCGATTGGAACGTGAGCATCCTATGTCCAGTCCACAAGAAGGGTGATAAGACTGTGTGCTCAAATAACAGGGGCATAAGTCTGCTCCCTATTGCATATAAGATAGTATCTGGCATATTGTGTGAGATACTAAAGCCTATGGTCAATGAAATTATTGGACCCTATCAGTGCGGCTTTAGACCTGGCAAATCCACCATTGACAAGATATTTACCTTGAGACAAATCCTGGAAAAGACCCAAGAAATGCAGATCGACACCTTCCATCTTTTCGTCGATAATAAAGCAGCATTCGGCAGCCCTATACGTTCAAAGGTGTTCCAAGCCATGTCTGATTTTGGTATTCCTGCAAAGCTCATTCGGCTTTGTAGAATGACATTAACTGCGACGAGATCCTCAGTTAAAATAGGAAAGAACCTCTCCGAAGAGTTTATTACCAAAAGAGGTTTCAGACAAGGAGACGGCCTGTCGTGTGATCTATTCAACATCCTGCTGGAGAGGTCATACGAGACGCGAAGGTCAAAAGAAATGGAACGATATACACGAACCGCCATATGTTACTGACTTATGCCGACGACATTGACATCATGGGTCGATCGGCAAAGGAAGTAACTGACACCTTTACAAAAGTCGAAAGAGAATCTGCTAAAGTTGGTCTGGCAGTAAACGGCGAAAAAACCAAGTTGATGGTATCGACGCGTAATATTTCCACAAACCCCGCACCATTTGTGAATGTTGGTACCTACAATTTTGAGGTAGTAAAGGACTTCGTCTACCTCGGCACCGCCATAAACACAACAAATAACATCAGTTGTGAAATACGAAGAAGAATAGTGTTGGCTAACAGATGCTACTTTGGGCTGAGTAAGCAGTTTAGGAATAAAGCCACCTCTCGTCAAACAAAAGTAACACTTTACAAAACACTGATACTACCAGTGCTAATGTATGGTTCCGAAGCATGGGTACTTGCTCAAGCAGATAAGGCAGTGCTTTGTGTGTTTGAGAGAAAAATTCTTCGAAAGATCTACGGGCCAATCTGTGTTGACGGCGAATATCGGCGTCGTATGAACATCGAGCTGTATCAACTATACAATGACATCAATATAGTTGAACGAATCGAGATACAACGATTGCGATGGCTAGGCCATGTTATAAGAATGAGTGATGATGAACCCGCTAAAAAGGCGTATAAATACGGGCAGCATGGAGGTTCTCGCAGATCTGGAAGGCCAAAGCTTCGTTGGAGCGAACAAGTGAAACGAGATATCACAAAGCTACATATCCCAGATTGGGAAAATACAGCAGCAAACAGAGAGGATTGGAGATTTTTTCTTAGTTCGGCTTATGGAACAAATGTTCTGTAAAAGGCCAGCTAAGTAAGTAAGTAACGTTCGATAGCATGTTCAAGTCGTCCGCGCATGCCACAGCTATTTGCAATAAGATCAGAAGTAGGAACAAGGTTCTCAAGTCGCTGGCCGGCAGCACTTGGGGTGCTGATAAAGAAACCTTGTTGACCACCTACAATGCAATAGGCCGGTCTGTGGTAAGCTATGCGGCGCCAGCGTGGTCCGCAAAGGTTAGCGCATCGCAGTGGAAGAAGATTCAAACCTGCCAGAATGCCGCCCTGAGGACTGAAACAAGGTGCCTCCTCATGACACCAGTGGACCATCTTCATGAGGAGGCGAAGGTTTTACCGGTGCGTCAGCACAATAAGATGTTGTCGATGCAGTACCTGCTTGGGTGTTACCGCAGTGAGCATCCCTGTCACGATTTAATGGACAGGCGCCCCCACCCAGGCACGTCAGGAGAGACCTTCATGATCTAGAGAGAGAGGTCCAAAGGTATAAAAGAGAACCGCTAGATCAACGAGCCTATCAGGCAGGCTTGAATCGCATTCACACCAACATGGTTGCGCAAGCAGTACGAAGATACAGTGTGAATGCCGTACTTGGAAACCATCCCCCATCCATCGCAGCAGAAGAACGACAGCTGCCAAGGCAAACACGAGTGGTTTTAGCTCAGTTAAGATCCGGACGATGCAGCCGCCTCAATTCGTATTGGGCCAGAATTGACGCCACGATACCCAACATATGCCCAGCATGTCGATTGGGACCACACGATACTCTGCATTTATTCAACTGCCCAGCTAACCCCACTCACCTGTCTCCTCATTCTTTGTGGACGCAACCAGTCCAGGTTGCAGAATTCTTGAGTCTGGATACAGAGGAACTTGATAACTGAAATAATACACGAACGAACATATATGCGTTGCTACAACAACAACACTAGGTTTAAAATACTTTTGCTTATCATAGTCAGCCATCGATGGTTGAAGAGTAGACAAATTATTCGACAGAATCTAATAGTAAATTTCATATTGACATTATAACTGAGTCAACAGTGGCTAGCCAGAAAAACAAGATGTGGACCGAAAATTTTGAAAAATTTAATTTTTTCTTATTTATACACCAGTTGCCATTGCTAAGAACGAAAACGTCAATGAAATAAATAAGAATCTAATGCTGAAGATAGGAACAAATATTGATGTCCGGATTATCGAGGTACGAATAATATGAGATGTCCGGATTACCGAGTCTCCAATGTAAAAAAATTCTAGTGTCCGGATTACCGCGTTGGCCGGATTAACGAGTGTCCGGATTATCGAGACTACACTGTATATGAAAATTGTATTGATGTAATTACCAATAATAAATGCGATTTCTTCCTTGTTCAATAAAATATTTCTATTCACGTTTTGGTTTAAATTATAAAATATATTGGGCATATAATTAACTAAAAAGCACTACTTTTTTAAGAAAAGACAAAACACCGATTTATTCACTCACTTTACCGATTTATTCACTCACTTTACCGTCCTTACTCAACGATAGTATTTAGAAAACTGAAGAAAAAAGAACAACATAATTAATACCAATTTTTATTTTGCTCTTCGCTTGCTACGTTGGTTAACAACAACAAACACGAAACACATGTGTTGTACCGCAAACACACACCAAAGCTTCTGCGTGTGATATTACACCATACACACAGCTCTTTATTATAATTGGTCTGTTCCTTTACTTTTGAAAATGGTAAAACCGGCAAAAGTAGCAAAAGTTGTGAACTGCTCTCATATGAATTGTATGGTGTCAGAAGTAAAGGAACGCTTTTCGAGTAAAAAGTGGTAAAACTTGAAGATTCTTGCACGTAAAGGAACAGAGCTAATAAGTCGACTTTCGATTAATTGATTAATCGAGTTTTTGCAGTCAAAAGTCTAAAGGTCAACGTACTTTTAGGACGATTTTCCGGCATATAAAAACTTTTATTTAGCTAAAAACGTTTGAAATAGAATATATACGGTATTATTTAGAGATTACAAAAGACATTTTTCAGTTAGGCTTTGATATTCACGAAATGGACCTCGATGACTGTCAGTTTTGCTTGTCAATGTGTACTATACTTAAAAATCGTAGTTGACTTTTAGCTGGAGGGAAAATCGCATAATCGATAATCTTGTGGTCGATTTTCGAGTTTGCCCATAGATTGTTGACTTGGCGGTTTTACAGTTTCAAAAGAAAACTTGAAAATGGACGAATAGTCGATTATAATCGACTTTCTGCGGTTATGAAAAAGTCGAAAGTTGAGTTTTAAGACAATTGAAATAATCGCCAAACCGAAAATCGCATTTTTAATTTTAGACCAAAATCGAAAACTCGATTATTGCTTTCCATTACCTATCCCTACGCGAAAGCCCCGTTGTTACTCTCTCTCTCCACCCATAAAAATATGTTCTAACATAAAAAATATGTTGGCACCCAAACAAATAAAATTGAGATATGTTACAAAATGTTGCAAACCGCATCGAACTGCTGCCTTACTTCTCCAATCTTGGATGCCATATTTTGTGATATCATCTTTAACTTGGTCTTTCCATCGGAGTTTTGGCTTTCCCTTGGGGCGCATACCGTCGAGTGGATGCCTTTCTGGCGGGGGCATCCATCCTTCTAACATAGCCCAGTCAACGCAGTCGTTGTAGCTCGATCCGTTTTACTATATCGATGTCGGTCGGCTGGTACAGCTCGTGGCTTGGAACACCTGTGATCGAATTGGGCCTTATAGTCGACCAACAGGTGATAGATTTCGATCTTTCTTTCGTGAGTCGCCTCCAATATTTGGCGCAGTACGCAGATTTGTTCAATTGTTCAGAGATATCGCGCCTTGAAAAATTCGAATTCTGTCAAAATTGCATGCCAAGAAATACTCATCACTTCTTTAATATTGGTCCAAAAGAAAAAATCTTGTTTGCCTTTTAATCGGCTATCTAATAAACAAATAGAAATAAATAATAAACAAGTAAAAAAGTAAGAGACGTCTTTCACAAATATAGAACAGTTTTGACAAGTCATTATATTAACATCACAACAAAGACAATGTTCATAAAAGCCTACATATGGCCAGTACTGTTATACGCAACGGAAGTATGGACTCTAAAAACAGTAGACGTCAAGTGATTAGAAGCATTCGAAATGTGGATATATCGGAGAATTCTTAAAATCCCATGGATAGCTCACGTGTCAAATGACGACGTTCTACGCAGATTAAACAGAACAAGAGAACTCTTCAATCATATAAAAAGGAGAAAAATTGCATATCTTGGGTATATAATGCGAAACTCAAAATACCGCATTCTACAATCAATTCTACAAGTCAGTATAGAAGGAAAGCGTAGCAGAGGAAGACAAGAGATGTCCTGGCTCCAAAATATTCAACAGTGGACAGAATTCCGAAATGCAGAAAATTTAATAAGTATCGCAAGAAATAGAGAATTATTTTCGTATTTTGTCAATGATATATAAAATATTATACATGGAATGTAATATGGTCGCTAACATTCGAATATCGAATATGCAATAAAGAAGAAGAAGAAAAAAGTATCAGGCGGCTTTGCCGATAGAGTTATACCCTCAGCCTGTGTGAATTGAAACGTCAATCTATTGACAATATTGAATCTACGGATTAAGGATTTTGAAGCTCAAACGTGTCGCGGAGGATGTACTTGAAGGAAAGGACAGACATAGTCCATTTTGGAAGTGAATCTTTTTTTGGGAGTCATTCCTTTTGATAGATATTGTGCCCACCAGTCATTTCAGTTAGTCTGAAAGCATGCCTCTCACACAAAATTTCGGAAAAAATCCGTTTAAGGCCTGCTATCGAATTGCTTTGATCGTTGTTGTAACAATTTTTATTCGCTGCCATTACGAACTGCATTTTCCCGAAATTTTGTGTGGGGGGTACTCGAAGGAGTTGACATATACATACATACATATAGCCGATTTTCGAACCTTATCTACGTCTCGTAGAAATATAACGATGTGCAGAGTAGGACCATAAGGACCAAATCGGTTACTACCTTCGAGAGTTATCGTTTGCACCTTTTCTATCATTTGTATGGACTTGCCGCAATTTGAAAATCGCTCAATAAAAGGCTCTTGTCGATTTATGCGAAGAAATTGTGCATAAATATCATCGCGGTGTCACTTTTGGTTCTGTAATGCCTCGAAATATTGGTCTTATCTGGCTTTACATCATTGTCAGTTCATGTTCATTATAAATTCATAATAAATTGTAATGAATTTTTAGAACGCAATTATGTGCCAATTGTCATGAAATTTCGCATGGAACATGAGACCTTATGACAAGGACAAGGGCGAACTTTTAGATCGTGGTCGTGTACTATTTTATTTAGTGGGTCATATATTTTACGCGAAACACTTTAAAATGTGTATTGTAATGATGAGTAGTTCTGAGGAACTAAGGCAAACGGGAAGAGCTAGAATTCTGAAATTTAGAGTGAGGGTCACTAATGGAGAGTTAGAAAGATGTACCAAAGGGAAATTCGAACGCCAAGTGTACGAAAAGTACTAAAAGTTACTAAATTTTGTATCAATTGTGTATTTTTAACGGATATAGCTAGAATCTTGATATTTGGTATGGGAATCAAGGTTGGGAAATGGTTTTGATATAAGGAAATGGTTTTGGAAATTCGTACTTATGGGTGAACGGATAGAGCTGGGAACCTGAAATTTGGAATCAAGATTAATGTTGGACTGTAAAAAAAAATACAATGAAATCAATCTCTGAAAAAAGCCTTGGCAAAAGCAAGAAGTCCAATAAAAATGATTGGATGACAAACGAAATACTGAAATTAATGGATGAGCGACGCAAACACAAAAATCAGAATTACGAATTATATTACAACATCAATAAGGAAATAAAAGCGGAAATCAGAATGGCCAAAAACAAACAACTGAATTTGCAATGCCAAGAAATCGAAAAGCTCCAAAGTTTACACGACGATTTTAATCTTCATAAAAAATTAAAAGAAGCAGCGGGAGTATTTAAAAAAAGAAACCCAACTGTCTTATACAATAATGACAACAAACCAATAATATCAATAGAGGACAAAAAGAAAGTATGGAAAGAATATATTCAACAACTGTTCACTGATAATAGTCGATCAGACAACAGTGAACAAATACAATTGCCACTTTCAGGAACCCGTATAACAAGAGATGAAATAGAGTCCGCTATAACATCACTTAAGGACAACATATCGCCGGGTCCTGATGAGATTCCATCAGAAATATTAAAACTTATAGATTCCAACAATGTCGACTTACTAACAATACTATTTAACGAGATTTATGAGACGGGAATATATCCTCAAGATTGGTTAAAATCAACTTTCGTAACCCTACCCAAGAAAAGCTACGCCAAATCATGTAATGATTACAGGCTAATAAGTCTTATGAGCCACGCTTTAAAAATATTCCTCAGGATAATCCACAAGAGAATTTATGAAAAATGCGAAAAATATATGGGCATATCTCAATTTGGTTTTAGAGAAGGTATGGGTACTCGTGAAGCTTTACTCTCCTTACAAATTATTATTCAAAAATGCCGAGAAGTGCAGAAAGATGTTTTCTTATGCTTTGTCGACTATGAAAAAGCGTTCGACAAGGTACAACACGACAAACTAATTGATATCCTGAAATCAATTGGTATTGACAGCAAAGAAATCAGATGTATCAAAAATCTATATTGGTACCAATCCGCACAAATTGAAGTCGATGGAGATATAACGGAACCTATTCTTATATCGAGAGGCGTAAGACAAGGATGTATATTGTCTCCACTGTTATTCAATATCTACTCCGAAAAAATGTTTGAAGAATCCATCAACAAAACGTCCAAAGGCATATTCATTGGTGGTAGATACATTAATAACATACGATATGCTGATGATACTACAATATTAGCTGGCAGTATCTCACAACTACAAGAATTAATGGACAAATTGGTAACATGCAGTAACAAATATGGCCTAAATATAAACACAAAGAAAACAAAATATATGATTGTGAGCAGGAGAAATAGCCACAACAACATTTCCCTAAAAATACAAAACTTCTCAATTGAAAGAGTCCAAAACATTAAATATCTTGGAATAGACATAAATGACGAATGGAATTGCTCCAAAGAAATAAGAAGGCGTATTGAAATTGCACGAAACTCATTCTTTAAATACAAGAAAGTTCTGAATAGCCATGATATTAACCTGGAAACAAAATGTAGATTTGTAAAAGCATATATATGGTCAACATTATTATATGCTATGGAAACATGGACAATAAAAGCAGTAGATGTGAAGAAATTAGAATCCTTCGAAATGTGGGTATACCGCCGAATTTTAAAAATTCCATGGACGGCCTTAATTACAAACAATGAAGTGATGCGAAAAATGAATCGAAGTAGAGAGATCATGATAAACATCAAGAGACGAAAAACAGCTTACCTTGGTCATATCATGAGAAATTCAAAATACAAAATACTGCAAGATATCTTAAAATCGAAAATAGAAGGTACAAATCCTAAAGGCCGAAAAGAATTATGTTGGATTGCGAATATTCAAGAATGGACAGGATTTCGAGATGTTGGATACCTACTAAGTGCTGCCAGAAGTAGAGACATATTTGCCGATATTGTGAACAATTTATGAATTTATCTAATATTTTTATTTAAAATCGAATTTTTATTGTAATTTTATTGATCGCTAAAATTCGTATGACGAATAGGCAAATAAAGAAGAAAAAAAAGTAGGATTCAGATATGAAGGTAGTTTTGGAAAGTTGTACTTATGTGTACGAAAAGTACTAAATGGCACTAAATTTAGTACAACTTGAAACTGATAGAACTAGAATCCTGAAATATGAAACTAAGACTAATATTGGAGTATAAGATGGAGATAGTTTTGGAAATTCGTACTTATGGGTACGAAAAGTACTAAATGGTATTAAATTTGGTACACTTTAGATTTGGGTGAACGGAGGAGTGCTATTGGATTGTAGGATTGAGGTAGTTTTAGAAATTCGTACTTATGGTTACGAAATGTACTAAATGGTACAAAATTTGGTACAATGAGGATGTGGGTGATTGGATAGAGCTCGAATCGTGAAATTTGAGTTAAGATTGCTGTTGGACTGCAAGGATTGAGGATATTTTGGAAATTCGTACTTATCGGCACGGAAAGTACTAAATGGTACTAAATTTGGTACAAGTTGGACTTGGTTGAACGGATAGAGCTGGAATCCTGAAATTTGTTGGACTGTAGGATAGATGTAGTGTTGGAAATTCGTACTTATCGGTACGGAAAGTACTAAGTGGTACTAAATTTAGTACAACTTGGATTTGGGTGAACTGATAGATTGCTACTGGGATGTAGGATTGAGGTAGTTTTAGAAATTCCTACTTATGGTTACGAAAAGTACTAAATGGTACTAAATTTGGTACAGTTAGGATATGGGTGAATGGATAGAGCTCGAATCGTGGAGTTTGTTTTAAGATTGCTGTTGGACTGTAGGATTGTGGATATTTTGGAAATTCGTACTTATCGGCACGGAAAGTACTAAATGGTACTAAGTTTAGTACAATTTCGATTTGGGTGAAAGGATAAAGCTAGAATCCTGAAATTGGAATTAAGATTGCTATTGGAGTGTAGGATTGAGGTAGTTCTGGAAATTCGTACTTATGGGTACGGAAAGTAGTAAATGGTACTAAATTTGGTACAATTTTGATTTGTTTGAACGGATAGAGCTGGAATCCTGAAAGTTGGAATTAAGATTGCTGTTGGACTGTAGGACTGAGCAAGTTTTGGAAAATTTGGTATAATTTCGATTTGGTTGAACGGAAAGAGCTGAAATCCTGAAATTTAGAATTAAGATTACTGATGGACTGTAAGATTGAAGAAGTTTTAAAAATTCGTTGATATGGGTTCTAGAAACTAGAGTCCTGAAATATGAAACTTAGACTAATATTGGAGTATAGGCTTGACGTAGTTTTGGAAATTCGTACTTATGGGTACGAAAAGTACTAAATGGTACTAAATTTGGTATAATTTGGATTTGGGTGAACGAATAGTCCTGGAATCCTGAAATTTGAAATTATGATTAATGTTGGCCTGTAGAATTGAGGAAGTTTTGAAAATTCGTACTAAATTTAGTACAATTTGTATTTGGGTTAACGGATAGCGCTGGAATCCTGAAATTTGGAATAAAGATTACAGTTGGAGTGTAGGATTGAGGAAGTTTTGAAAATTCGTACTTATGGGTACGAAAGGTACAACATGGTACTTAGTTTGGTACAATTTGGATTTGGGTAAACCAAGAGAGCTGGAATCATGCAATTTGGAATAAAGATTACCGTTGGAGTGTGGGATTGAGGTAATTTTGGACATTCGTAATTATGGATACGGAAAGTACTAAATTTGGTACAATTTGTATCTGAGCGAACGGATAGAGCTGGAATCATGAAATTTGGAATTAAATTTACTCTAAAATTGAGGAATTGAGGTAGTTTTGGAAAGTCGTACTTATGGTTCTAAGTTTGGTACAATTTGGTATTGTATTAAGGCATATAGATGGAATCCTAAGATTTGGAATTAACCCACATAAAGCCACTGGCCACCAGAAAATGGTTGCAAAAATTGACGAACAACTCGGGTATTTTTGCATATTTTTGTGGGGTTTTTTGCATTTTGTTATAGTATTGTCTGTTATCTGACATTTTACGCTTATAAAGTTGCATTTGTCCCACGCATTTCCATGCAATTGGCCTAAAACGCAAGCAATTCAGAAAAATCGACTTTTTTGTAATTTTCTATTTTTATTAATAATTTAAATAAGCGATAAAAATTTAATCATAAATGTTACATTCATATAAAGTCAGGGATTTGTTAGGTGTGTAGTAAGAGTATTTTCTCAATCAAAAACCAAGCGATTGGCATATAAGAGTACACCTATGTTATCCTCCAAAATTTTTGGCACTATAAAAAGAAGGCCCGATTGCAGGAAAACTATACGGTTTAGTGAAAAAAGTTATTTTTTTAAAATCTGCTTAAAAAGTCTCTAAAATATCAATTTTATATAAAATTTTAAGTTTTCTCGCAAAAAAATTATTGGCGCTAAATGGGTTAAGATTACTGTTATTATTCTGTATTAATGTCAGTGTAGGCTTGAGATATTTGGTTATCGAAATACGTACCATAATTATACGAAAATTACTAAATGGTACTCAATTTGCTGTTGGGTGTAGGGACAGAGCTGGAATCTTTATTTTTTGTAATTAGGGTGAGTATTAGTGTGTAATCTTGGTATATGGACGTGGAATACGTACCATAAATTGACGAAAAGTATCGAAGCGATCTAAATGTTGTATCGGGTGTTTTCGGAGTAGGAGTCGAGCAATTTTGCTGGAGTCGGAGTCTGAGTTGAAAAAAATATATTGGCTCCGACTGCGGGCAATTTTTTTCTACATTATAGAAATATAACATTTAATGCCGGACACCACCATTTTTTTTCCAAAAAATCATTATTTATTTTAAAAGAAAAATATAAGAAAACATTTACGCAAACGCTATTTTATACTAAGTTAAAGGGCGATTCACAGGATATCTACTATCCTTTGAAGTCGAATCTTTTCATCTCTATTTTGATTACAAAATGCATGTTGAATATATTTTATGGTCCAATTGATGATTTGATTTTTTTGCAAGCAAAAGTAAAATTCTATGATATTCGAATTTTAATTGGGCATTTAACGTCTTCTGTAAAAGTTCTACAAGTCTTCTGTCAGAAGACCTAGTGGTCTTCTCACAAAGGTCTATATTGAACAAATTTTACATAAAATTAGATAAAATCTTAGTTATTAGCTGATTCTATAAAAATCAAGAAAGGACATCAGAATCCAGAAATTCATCGATCGATTTTATTTGTCATATTTTGTTGGCCCGTTTTATGACAAAAACGTCAGGTCTTAAAGCCAAACATTAATAGGTGTGTCCTTTTACGTACTGAACTTTACTGAACATTGTTTCTTCAGTAATGTTTAGCAACATTTCAATTATACAATTGTCAAAACTTTACTGAAGAAAAAATGTTCAGTAAAGTTCAGTACGTAAAAAGACAAACCAATTATTTCTAATATTTTTTACAACATCGATAGATGAAGGAATAGACTTTAATGTTCTTGATAAGACCACACAAATATATGGCAATCGGTTTAGTTTTCGAGTTGGCACCGCAAAACGCTTTTATAAAAAGAGAGAGAGAGGCCGTATATGAAGGCCATTTGCCACAAAACTTCGTAATATTTTTCAAGTTAAAGTTCAGAAAGCAGATTTTGTTATGTTCTTTTAGATGAAGAAACTCTTTCGAAAAAACTAGAAATGGGCGGAACTTGCCCCGCATACTTTGGTTACTTTCCAATGTAAACTTTAAAACGCCGATATACGTGTCTCATATTTTTAGCTCTATTTTAATAATCTTTTCAGTTTTTCCCATCATTTTGAAAAAAAGTTAATATTGTTGCGCAGTGTTTTAAAACCTTTTCATGAATTGCTTATAATTTTTACCGCATGCAGTTTTTATTATTTGTATTGCCCCCTCATTTTCACATATTTTGAAAGCTTAACGATTTTCTCAATAGGGAAGAATTCCTTCTAAAATTTACTCGTGCGAAGAAAAAAATGACAAACCGACAAAAGCTTTCTAAATTGTATTTTGTTGCCCTTTTTGAATATAAGATTCAGTAGAAATAATATATATATGAATGTTACTTCATATTTATGTTCCGTAGTTGAGTACTAGTGTCCTTTCTACAGAATATATTAGGAAAAGCCAATAAATTAGCCTATAGCCAATAAGTTAGCCAAATATAGGAAAAAATTAAACATTTGGGCAAATTTTATTAATTTTTGTGGTATAGGAATTTACCCTCGGAGTCGGAGCCGGAGTCGTGAAAAAAGCCGGTCTGGGGTCGGAGTCGATGTATTTTTGGCTGTTAGGAAAGTTTGTTCTTAGAGTGACTGTTGGTGTGTGGGTTAAGATATGGAGATGGTTTTGGAAATGCATACAATGAAAAGTATATAAGATATAAGAAGGTACAGTTAGTCAACTAAATTATTGCAAAACCAAAATTATTACAAAATTTTAAATAAAACATCATTTTATTGGTATAAATAAATATCATTATTAATATTTTTGTTAACAATACAATTCTTACACATGTTTATTAATATAATAAAATAAAAAGTAGCTAAATTTCACTAAACATTTTCTTAAAATTAACAAAAATGAGTACAACTCATTATTTGCACTGTCAACTAAAGAATTGCAAAATTCACAACTTTTCAGTTTTTCACGGTATTTTTCGAAAATTTGGTTTTAATATTTCCTATGTCCACATTTGGCATCAAAAACAGCTTGTAAACGTATCTGAATTTAATAAATAAGTTTCGGAATGTCATATTCCAACGGTATTTTTTGCCATTCTTCTTTATTGCATTTTATTAAGTCCCTTAGGTTAGTGGGCGACCTATTCCCGACTTTTTTCTTCAGGTGTTCCCATGAATTGTCGATGTTGGGTTAATATTTAGGCTTTTGACTGAGGAGTCAATGACTTTGATGCAGTTGTATAACAACCTAGTCCTACATAAATACGATTTATGCGTAGGGTCGTTGTCTTGGTAGTATTCATATTGCATTTTCAGGGTCAACAGGTCCAAATTTCTTGACGTTTTTGGTTAAATAATTTTTAAAACACGTAAATAAACGTACTCTGTCATTGTTTCCTTCAAAATCTGGATGTCACCAACGTCACTGCTTGGTATACAACCCAATACCATAAATGACAGTTTTCCGAACTTTGCGGTATGTATTAAATTCTTGTTTTCCATGGCTATAAAGGGGGTTTGCAGTACTTTTTGAGGCCCATCGTGATAGTACAACATAATTTTAGTCTTATCAGAAAATATAACGTCATCCCAATACTTTAGATGACATGAAAAGTTGTCTGTAACAAGTCTGAATAATTTCTATATGTTGTGCTGGGAGGGCAATAGTTTTTACCTAGTCACTCATGATGAAGGCTTGTTATTATGTAGCACTTTTCTGACTTTTCCATGTGAAACACTTACTCCAAATTCTATTTTGATTAGAAAAAGCAATTATCTGGCGCTGCTTTGGGGTCTTTCGTCAATTTCTTTAATCAGTCTCCTGCCAATTCGTGGATTTACAACTTTTGGCCTACAATGTGACGTCTTTAGTTTGAACCTGCCTTCTCTCTCGGTGAGGTATATGATGTTGCATATAGTTATCAGCTTACGAGAGGTGATTTTAGCGATTTCTCTGGCGGATTTACCATTATTATAATTGGAGTAGACCAAATGTAGCATATTTTTCGAACTCCGTTTACCTGAGTTTCTCTTTTTCTGAATATACCGCCTATGTTACACTCAGAACAATTAATTTATGATCAAAAATTATGGGTTTACATGTCCACATACCACAAAATCATAAAAATCCTTAATTGAAAAAAATCGCTGGGAAAATCCCACGATTTTATTGCACATTCATTCATTTTGCAATTATTTAGTTGACACCACAAAAACCAGGTACCTATACTTTTTCCCCGTTGTTTTTGTAATTTACGACCGATTTCTGCATTTTTTGGCTGGATGTTGTCATTAACAGGTAAATCAACAGATATGTACAAAAAACCCAACATTATTGAAAGAATTTCTTTTAGTAATTCCTAATTAAAAATATAAATGTTTAACAATTCATCGTTTGCAATAATATAGTTGACTAACTGTATTTTTTTAAGTTATATCCAGGTGTAATAAAAGCGCTAAATTTGGTACCATTTAGTTATTGCATGAAATGCTTGAAATGCTTTCAAATTCTGAAATTTGGTATGCGGGTCGCTGATGGCTGAAATGGCATTGAAAATACCTACTATAAAGCTACAAAAAGTTTTAATGGCACTTAAATTGATCTTGGGTTTATTTGTTTAAAAGAATGTTTAACCTTCTGAGGAAAGCCCTAAATTAAAATCCCTTAAAAAATGTGGCTCGCTGTTGATGGCTAAGGGTGAGATAGGGCTGATTTTTCTTTTTTTTTTTTTTTTTTTTTTTTTGAAAATCGAACTAAGTCGTACGAATAAAATTTAATATTGATTAAAACTGGTATTAGTGCAACAAAAGGGTTCGCCATTTCCATATAAAATGTTGTTTATTTGTTTTTATACACCACTATGTGGAAAGGGTATTATAAGTTTGTTTTGGTAAAAATTCATGTAACACCGCGAAATATTCGTCGGAGACCCACAATGTGGTATATCAATCTTCATATCTCGGCGAGATAAAGCGATTTTGAGATGTGTGTCCGTCCGTCCGTGTGTCCGTCTGTCCATTATAAATTGTAATCAAACTCCAGGCCGCAATTATGGACCGATCGTCACGAAATTTGGTATGGAGGTCGGTTTCACATCAGAATAGATCGCTACTATAATTGGTGGTGATCGTGAAATATTTAGCAGGTGAAATGGTCCAAAAACATAATTTTTATCCGATTTTGTAGCTGCTCTGTAGGTCGCAATAATAGTCCGATCGAATTTTAAATAAGATAAGAGTATATGATAAAGAAGAAGCTTGCAATTTGAGATGGAGATCAGATAATATTTAGACGGTTAAATGTGTGAAAATTGTGTGAAAATTGTGAAAAGTTTTAATATACAGCTATTTATCTTTTTTGCTGGAAGAGACATTCCGGGCAAGTAATCTATACTTGGAAGAGGAACGCTTGACCTTTCTATTGATGTGAATTGTGTTGATGTATGTGATCAGATAACAGAGTTACAGTCTAATATATCCAGTTTTTTGTTTGTAGTGTTATCATAAACACGCTAGAGGCCGCAATTACAGCTCAATATTCGCGAAATTTTGCTGGAGGTAAGAGTTTAGGTTGAAGAAAATGCCTTTAATTTTGCATGATGATCTGATATTATTTAGCGGGTGACATATACCATTGCTTTTGTATGAAAAATATACAAATTTTATTTTTAGTCCATATTTTAATTCCTGGAGGACATATGCCGGCAAAGTAGCCTACATATGGAATAATAACTACTGACATTTCCCCTGATGCAAACTGCAATAATGTGTCTTCTAAATAACGGGCCTACTGCAAAATATATAATGGGTTTTGTGTAGAGAACCACAGTTTCCTCCCATGCTACAAATTATCTCTATCATGACAGAAAAATTTTCAGTTCAGTTGTCCAACTGGATTTTATATACAAATATTGCAGCATTTGGTCGCTTCGGCACACTTCGCCATACTCGCGGCTTTCAGGGTAAAGGAAATATATACAAAATACGACCAAAGATGTGCCCCATCGAAATGATGGATTTAGAACCCAAGTATATTTGGACGAAATTCGTTTCAGTCAATTTGGAGTCGATTTAGCCCTGTCCGTTCATCTGCTCTCTTACTGTATAGATGGCTGGTGCGCACTATACACTTCGTAGTATTTTGCCCAATCATAGTTTAATTTGGAATATGAGCTATATCGGTTCACTTCCTCGGGCACCTCTCCCACAAAAGTTCAAAATTTGTCTGAAAAATTATGTCGAAGTCAGCAATCGATTTGGTCCAAACTTTCCATATATTATTATTCCTTTCAGATATAGATCGGTCCACACCTTCAAGTACCTCCCTCAGAAAATTCGGAAAAGTGAAATTTAAGAGTCCCCTCGAATCGTTTTGAATATTTTCAGCAGCTTGTCCTTGCGTTCCCCTTTACGATGGTACAATTGCAGTGGCAATTCCATACTTCCTGAGGTTATGGCCGAAAAGCTCCAAGAAGCAATGAACAACAAACAAGAAACCTAACGAAAATGGCAAATCCGCAAGATAACTCTTAAGGGGATTTTCTGATTGGTCCAAACTTTGTACATCCTATTATTTCATCCAGTCATGTCCTTCGAGAACCTCCCACACAAATATTGGGAAAAGTGCAGTTTGAGGACCCGTCTCGGATCTATTTGAATTTTTTTGAAGAAGGTTCTTTTCACGGTCCCTATTGCAACGGTACAATTTTTCCGGAGTAAGTCCATACTTCCTGAGATAATGGTCCAAAGTTTCTAAAAAATAATTCTCAAACTTTTTCAAACAATGAACACAATGAACTATTTATATAATTGTTCCACAAACATCCCAGTAGGGACATGGGACGCTTCTCTTATATCAGTGGATTTATATTAGATCATTGATATGTGACTTAGTTATTATAGCTGAATCCGAAAGGCTTGTCCTAAGTTGCCACTTGTAGAGAAGTTTTTCATATCTGAAATACTCAGGAAATATTGCCAACATTACAAAGGGGTATTTTGCCACCGTTGAAAATTTTATGTGGCCAGGCCTGGCGATCCAAACCGGGCATTCAGGGTGCAAGGCGGTTGCACATAGCTAATTCCAAGAGGTTGTGGTGTAGGGTATCACATGGTCGGCCCCGTCCGACTATAGACTTTGCTTACTTGTTTTTTTTATATCCCTTCCGCATACGAAGTAGCGGGTACTTTGCTAGTGTATTATATTATAATAAACTAGCGGACCCGGCGAACTTCGTCTCGCTATTAAGGAATAAAATTTCATACAAAAACTCAATTTTCGATTTGTCCAATTTTCCGACTTTTCCAGAAAGATTTTCCAAAATTTTCTTCCGTAAAGACCTTCTCCTCGAAAATGCGAATAACTGACAAAAAATTTCACTGAAATCGGCCTAGCCGTTCTCATTTTATGAATTACTATACATTTTTTACACCATTTTTATATATATAGATGTTTAAATAAGTTTAAGAAAATTTATAAAATTTGTCCACTTTTAAATAGAACTCACCTTTAATATATTGTTGCATAAACCACACATACTTAAGTAAACATGTCCTTTTTCATTCTGGTGCCTTCTAGCATCACCAAATAGTCAACAGTCATGAACATAACACAATTTTATTGATATTCCAATATCAATTGAAATCAAATGTGTGAAATGAAGAACCAAAAGAAACACTTGATAACCATTTGTCTGCAATGCTACAAACCCCAACTCAAGTTTTACGCTCCAACTCTTCTCCATTAATTTACACTTGAAGCAACAATTGAATTCCTGAAAAAAAGTCTATGACTTGTGTATTCATTTATATAAACGCCTGTGGTAAAATGGATACCCCTGCCAATCCAAAAAAATCAGGGATATAACAAGAATAGAACAACACTAGAAGCGTGTCGGGGAAAAAACATGCGCATTTCCCATTTTCCTTATCAAAATACATTCGGTTTCGCTTTGTGTGATTGCAAAGAGCCACATTTGTTTTGGTGTTGCTGTTGTTGGCAATGAAAAATTCCTTCACATTTTCCAGAAAACATCCTTGCACGATATGAACTCCTGGTTACTGAACATACAACTAGGGTCCCCATGAGTCATGCATGCCATCGGGGACAATGACCAAACGCTTAAGACTAAAACATGATGGTGCTTTTGCCAAATGAGAAAAAATCACAACATACATATATTTTTTTCCTTTTGGGGAATGGGAAACAGGACTTGTTGGCAACTTAGAAAATTTGTTGTTGCTATCCACTTGTTGGACATTAAGTCATATACCTTTTAAAGTTAGACGTCCATGGTATTCCATTTTTTAAATGACCTCATAAAGTAATAAAAATAAATCACTTTAATTTAAACAGTTGCTTATTTATTTCTCCGTGGAAAACAAGTGGGTGTTGTCCATTAAATTAAAACAAAAAAACGGTGACTTAATTTACATTGTTTATAAATTTTTGGGTGTAAACAAGTTATGTGTGTTCGGTAATCGGGACATTGATTGATTTAACACCCCAGCAAAATGTTCGATGCCAAAGATGACATTCAATCATGGGTGCAAGTGATCTAGCATGTCATCTTTTTAGCATCTTCATCGATGAATTTTATATGAGCGTGGACCCCAAAGAATGACGTTCTTTTCTGGATCTTAAGCATGTCATTTTAACCAATGCGTTGACATGTCATTTTCACCAACCCCTTGGCATGAAATTTTCATGTCTTGTTTGGAAAATGGAAATGCTGTATTGAAATATGGTTTTCATGAAAAACAAAACTCTTTATTAATTCAAACGAATTCATGAAATAGCTACAATTAATTTATCAGTTTAGTTTTTCAAAAGTTTACATCCAAAATTGCAATGTAATCACCACCGCTGCAACGCAAAAGATTACTTCCTCCGTTCTCCGCAACTGATATTCTTTCATCTTACAAAAGGTTTTTTCAATTATCTTCCCATCACCAGTTCAGATTTCAACATGGACTCCAAATGTACTCCTTTAAGTATTTTTATTTCGTAAATTACTTTTATTTTATAATTTTGTTATTTTATAACAACATTTTGGTAATTTATATTCTTTTGTTTAGTGACGGAAATATGTAGGGATCTACAACCCGGCTTGCTTTAGGGATCTCTATGAACAAAATGTAACGAACGGGGAGGAGAGACTTTTTATGGAAAATACCATTTATGCTTAATTAAATTATTTTTAATTGTTTCTTTCCAAAAGTAGTTTCTTCTTTATTTTCAGAGTCTTGTTCCTTTTCGTTTCGGTCTTTTTTTTTTTAAATTCCAAGAAGCGAGATTTGATTGATTTCATTCTATGTCAGATTTAGAACACACCAAGGGAACTTTTAAAATAGCAATGTGTGCAGTCCGATTCTATTTTTAGCTCGATGGTTGGGACTTCATATAATACCAATTGTTTAGAAATTTTAGTTGTTTGATATGCAGGAAATGTAAGACAACATCACGACGACAGTTCTAACAACATTGGTCTGTTCCAGAAACTGCAAGAATCTACTTATTTTTACTACGATAACAATTTTTCCTTTATGTTATCGGAAAAAATAGTAAAAATTAGTAGATTTTTGCAGTACTGAAACATACCAAAATGAAAATAAACAGGTGTGTAAATAAAAACACAAACATCATCTCTATTGGATCGATGGAATGGGTACAAATGCTGATGAAATGATCGGATCTTTCACGACTTCCTTGGCATTGGTTCAAATCCTAATGAAAAGATCGGATCTTTCACGACTTCCTTTGAACCAATGCAAAAGATGACATGAAATCACGTCATCGCAAAGAACCCCTTCCGTCAAATTTTGCTGGGACATAACTTATCCACGCACGATTTTAATACACATGTATTTTTTTAATTAGGGTGGAATGTGTGAAATTAAGAATGTGACAAACCAAGGACATTTGATTAAACACATCAATTTTAAAAACTTTGAATTCAAAATGTTTTTAGGAATAGTTGAACTTAAAAAACTATAGAACAAGTAAAAAAGTATCACTCGGCTTTGCCGCAGATGTATATCCTCAGCCTCTGTGAATTGAAATACCTATTTCCCAAAAAATCTTATGTATTTAGGGGGTCTTCAGAATGTTGGGCTTTTGAACTTTCCGACAAAGACATGGACTAGGTTAAAGTCTCAAAAGTTTTGAGGGGAAGGTGCCTGTAGGAATGGACCAACATAGTCCATTTTGGAGGTGTGCCTTATTTTGGGAGTCATTCCTCTCGATAAGACCATTATATAAGGAAACATGGACTTGGCCTCTAAAAGCATCGTATCGCTGTTAATGGGGTTACTAGGAGTAATTTTGGTAAAAATTTCCAATGGATTCTTGCACAGACCCTTAATCGCACTTAAACAAAAATGTTGCTCATTAATTTTAATTAATTTCTCGTTGGGAGCTTAAAGACCGTTTATTTTTGCAGGTGAAAAAGGAATGCCGAAGATTCGAACCAACACAGCCACCACTATGTGGCTTTGATAGAGGGCGGCTCATCAGACATATCGGCTGTGGAGTGGCTTCTCTCTCATCGAACTTTTCCTCTTTCAAATCCATTTTTTGCTTTTTTACAACAACAGTGGGTGTTTGCCCATTTAGTTGTGCATTAATGACAAACGCTTAGCCCTGCCTTTGAATGTAATAAGTTTGGCTCTGAAAGCTAACACGCCTTGACAACACCTGTTTTCTTGTGTTTTTCATGGACATGGGTTCGAACCCCAGCCTGGCTCAGCTGATTTTTATTTATTAGAAAATTTTGCCTATTAGGGCGTAGATCATTTTTATACCCTCAGCATTTATGCTAATGAGGCAAAATGTGCATCATCGAAATAATGGTTTTAGACCCCAAGTATGTTTGGACGAAATGTGTTTCAGACAATTTGGAGTCGATTTAGCGATGTCTGACTTTAGTCCAAAATTAGGCTTTCGCAATATTTAGTCAAAACTTAGCTTTAATTTGAAGATGGATTATGTCGGTCCACTCCTGCCGGTACCTCCCCCACAAAAGTTCGAACATGTTCTGAAAATGTGTGCGCACGATAACTCTTGAAGGGAGTAACCGAGTTAGTCCATACTGTGCACATCCTTAAACTTAGATGATGTTCCAATATGGACTCAATCGCTCCACGCCTTCAAGTACCTCCCACACAAAATTTCGGAAAAGTTCAGTTTAGGACCAGCTCTCGAATCGCTTCGGTCTTTGTTGTAACATCATGTATTCACGGCCCCCCATACGGCGGTACAAGTTTCATCAGGGGCAAAACCATACTTCCTGAGAAAATAGCATGAAAGGTTCAAAAACCCCTATGACACCGTGTGTAGTGGTTGAAGCACAAGATAGCTCTCGAACGGATCTGCCGATTCGATCCAAAATTTGGCCTTGATAATAGTTTGTCCAAACTTAGTTTAAGTTCGAAGATAAGCCATATCGGTTAACTCCTCCAGGTACCTCCCCCACAAAAGTTCAAAAATGTTCGGAAAAATTGTGCGCACTAGAACTCTTGAAGGGAAGGACCGATTTGGTCCATACTTTACGCATCCTAATATATCTACCAGATATAGATCAGGTTTGAATATGGACTATATTTGTCCATTCCTTCAGGTACCTCCCACACAAAATTTCGTATAAGTTCACTTTAAGACCTGCTCTTGACTAACTTTGATTTCTGTTGAAGCAACTTGCAATCGCTGTCTCAATTACAACGGTAAAAATTTTTCTCAATGGCACGTCCATACTTCTTGGGAAAACAGTCCGAAAGTTGTAAACAACCACTATGGCACCATATGTAGTAGCTGGAGAGCACAATAACTCTCGAACTGATTAACCGATTTGGTCGGCCTTCGTCATATTTGGTTCAATCTTAGTTTAACTTCTAAAATGGTCCATATCGGTCTTCTCCTTAAGATACCTCCCCCACAAAAGTTCAACGTTTGTGTCCAAGTGCAGTTTAGGGTCTGTTCGGAGACCCTTTGCAAATTTATACAAGCTTGGTCCAACAGGTGTACGATAACCCCCTGAAATGACTAGTGGGCCCGATATCTGAAGATATGACTTTAAAAATAAGATCCACTTCCGTAATGCACCATTTCGGTCCATTCCCTCCTCAGCAAAACTTTTGAACTTTAATCCTAATCCTCATTTTTGTTGGCAAGTTCCAATGTCCAAAAGAGCCACAAAATTCTGAAAAGACCCTAAATACATTCGAACTGTCCTTAGATGAAAGTTCCAATTCACATACATATGCTGAGGGTTTATCTCTGTCGGCAAAGCCGATTGACACTTTTTTACTTGTTTTAATTAATTTCTCGTTGGAATCGTGCTTAATGACCGTTTATGTTTGCAAGTGAAAAAGGAAAGCCGAAGATTGTTGCTCATTTGTGTGGGTAATACCCTAAGGAATGGACCGATAGGGCTCACTATTGAACATAATCTAAGTTTGGAGAAAATATTTCGAGATCCAAAGTTTGGACCAAATTGGTTGCTCCGTTTATGAGATATTGCGCTTACCATTTTAGCAGAAGTTTCCGAAATTTTGTTAGGAGGTACCGGAAGGAGAGGACCTATAAGCACAATCTTCGAATTTCATCTAATATTCGAAGAAATATTAAGATATGTAAAGTGTGGCCCAACAGTCGGGAAATTCAGTCTCCATTGTGAAACATCTAACAATGGAATGAGGCTGATAGTCTTCGCACCGGCAAAAACATGGTAGTAAGCATTACCAGATTTAAGCTTCTCGATATTCATAAGGGCACCTGGCTGTCTCCAGATCAAAGAACAAGAAATCAAATTGATCACGTTGTGATAGATGGAAGACACTCATGGAGCGTGTTGGATGTACGATCGTTCCGAGGAGCAAACATATATTCGGTCCATTAACTGTTGCAGCAACGGTACGCACCCGTCTAAACGTTGCAAATAAAGCACGAACAGATACAACGCGGAAGTTGGACATTGGTAAGCTGCAAACACAACAGATAGCCAATTGCTTAATGAAAGCATTCCTCGTCCCTATAACATATCAGCACAATGGCAATGTATTGCCCACTCCATGCAAACAGCCGCAAAATCCATACTTGGATACCAGAGACCTTCAGGAAGGAATCCATGGTATGACAAGGAGTGTCGTGCTGTTACCGAAGAGCATAATGCGGCATACAGGTTTACTCTACAATAAGTAGCAACTCGTAGCACACGAGAGAGGTATCGGGAGAAAAGGAGAGAGGAGAAACGTCTTTTCCGCAGGAAAAAGAGAGAAATGGAAAGGAGGGAGTGTGAAAAAATCGAGATGTACAGGAGCCAAAATGAAGTCCGAAAGTTGTACCAAAGAGTAAAACATCAAACTGATGGCTTTGGTACAGGCACATCCTCCTGTAGAGACCAGCAATGTAATTTGGTAACTGATACAGAAAGTGTGCTCAGGATATGGAAGGAAAATTTCTCCAAACTGTTGGTATCCAATAGCAGCGAAAACGACGAAGATACCACAGATCCAATCGCAGAAGATGGTATTGAATGTATACCGCCCAGCCAAGATGAGGCAAAGACAGCAATAAACCGACTGAAGAATAATAAGGCAGCAGGAGCCGATGGCTTACCAGCCGTGCTTTTGTTAAAAACCGGAGGCGACACGCTAATAAGGTGTATACATCACCTAGTTAGCACCATCTGGCAGGAAGAACGTGTACCCGATTATTGGAACCTGAGCATCCCATGCCCTGTCTACAAGAAAGGAGATAAGACTGTAGACTTACGCCCCTATAGTTAGAGCATTGCATACAAGGTAGTATCAGGGATAATGTGCGAACGACTAAAGCCTATGGTCGATGAAATAATTGGGACTTACCAATCCGGCTTTAGACCTGACAAATCCACCATTTACCAGATATTTACCCTGCGGAAAATCCTAGAGAAGGCCCAAAAGATGCAGATCGACACTTACCATCTTTTTGTTGATTACAATGCAGCCTTTGACAGCCCCCACGTTCAAAGGTATTCCAAGCCATGTCTGAATTTGGTATCATTGCAAAGCTCATTCGGCTTTGTAAAATGGCATTAACTGATACTCGGTCCTCAGTTAAAATAGGAAAGAACCTCTCCGAAGAGTTTAGTGTGACCTTTTAAACGTTCTGCTGGAAAAGGTTATACGAGATGCGAAGGTCAAAAAAGTGGCAATATATACAAACAGCCATATGTTACTTGCTTGTGCCGATAACATTGACATCATGTGTCGATCGGTAAAGGAAGTAACTGATACCTTTGAAAAAGTCGAAAGGGAATCTGCGAAAGTGGGTCTGGCGGTAAATGGCGAGAAGACCAAGTTGATGGTGTCGACGCACAATGCTTCCATAGAGATCGGGCCAACTGTTGACGTTGGTTCCTATAATTTTGAGGTAGTAAACATCAGTTGTGAAATACAAAGAAGAATAGTGTTGGCTAAGAGATGCTACTTCGGACTGAGTAAGCAGTTTAGGAATAAAGCTACATCTCGTCAAACAAAAATAACGTTTTACAAAACACTGATACTACCCGTGCTGATGTATGGCTCCGAAGCCTGTGTACTTGCGCAAGCAGACATGACAGTGCTTGGTGTGTTTGAGAGAAAAATTCTTCGAAAGATCTACGGACCAATCTGCGTTGACGGTGAATATCGACGTCGCATGTATCTGCTATACAACGACATCCGTTTAGATAAAGGTATCGAGATGCAACGATTGCGTTGGCTAGGCCATATGAGAGCGATAATGAACCCGCTAAAAAGGTCTTTAAATACGGGCCACATGGCGGTGCACCCAGATTTGGCAGGCCTAAGCGTAGATGGAGCAAACAAGTGGATGAAGAGAAAGCGAAGCAGTAAACAGAGAGAGTTGGAGATCTTTTCTTAGTTCGGCTTATGGAACAAACGTTCTGTAATGGACCAGCTAAGTAAGTAAGTATGTAAGTAAAGTGTGGAGCAGCGCAGTATTCGGTTCGGGAGTTGTCGTGCGCACCAGCCACTACACATGGACTTGCCACTGAACTGAGTGGACCGATATAACCCATCTTCCAACTTAAACTATGTTTGAAGAAAATATTGCTAAAGCCAAATTTAGTTCGAATCGGTTGATCCGTTCGAGAGTTATCGTGCGCACCATCCAGACAGACAGACGGACGAACATGGCTATCGACTACAAATTGTCTGAAACACATTTTGTCCAAAAATTTTTGGGGTCTAAAACCATTATTTCGATGAGACACATTTTGGCCGTATGAAAGGGTATATACTCTCCTTAGCATATGGTAAAAAACCTAATGCGGTTTCAGCCTAACCTATATGCCCTATGAGAGGTTCCTCATTTTCAAAATAATTGTTTGTTGGTGACAATATAAGTTTTTGAAGCTTCCATTGACAGATCCGATCAACAAAAACTTAATACTTCTTATATTGAAAGAATAAAACTTGGGCGGAGTTCTTAGAATGTTCGGGGCATTATCGAAAGAATGAAGTATAGAAAATAAATTTATTGCTTCATAACAATTACTACAGTAAACTTAAGTGCCGCAGGGGGCCATTTCTTTAGAACTTTTGGACCCTGTCAAGGAGCATCGACTTGTCACGAAAAATATATCGGTGTAAACAAGGAATAATTTCGGCAAAAAAATCAAACAACCTGCGAACATCCCATATGCTGTAGTTAAATTAAATATAGAACAGTTGTAAGAGAGTTACACGTAGGTGTTATGCGATAAAAAATTCTTGAAAATGATATAAGACCAATACTGGATATTCAAATAAATTGTGTTGCTCATCAATAATTTTAGTCGATGTATGGCATTTTTATGAATTTTGGACGAATATCTCAGCAATTCTGGAATTGCCTCAAAAAAATTTTAGTGTCGTAAATTTTTAAACGATCAGAGGCATGTTCTTAACCCACATAAAACCACTGGTCGTTTAAAAGCCGCAAAAAATGGTTGCAGAAATTGGCGTTAAACTCGGATATTTTTTGTGGATTTTTTGCATTTTGTTATAAAGCTTCATTTGGCCTTTGCATTTCCTCGCATTGGGCGTAAAAAGCAAAAAATCGACTTTTTGCAATTTTCGACTTTTGATGTAAAATTTAAATATGTCAAACCATCTCATGTGATTTACTCTTGACGTAAGAGTGCTGAGATCTACTGAACTTTTTGACATCGACTTTTGCCTTAATTTCCAGACTCAGTTACCTTCGCATCGTCTTTAACTGAATGGAAGTCTTTCTCTTGGTCTATTCTCCGCATTGGGCATGTAGGTCACATTAACCACTTTCAATAGACCTCAGAAACATTCTGAGGTATTGCCGGTATTATACCATCCGGTCCTGGTGATTTGTACGGCTGAAAGCTGTTAATTGCTCATTGAAGTCTTAAGAGACTAATTAAGCTGTTTGTCAGCTGTTCATTCTCTACAGTTCTGGTTTGATCGTAACTTGTTGTAGGCGAACCCTTGGTAGCTGATAGAGACTCTAGTTCAGAGTTAGTCCAGGCAGCGTAGCAGCTCCACTTAATACCACCGCTCCATTAACTCCCTCTATAGACTCACTAAAAGCATTCTTGATTTCACTATTGTGCTTATTGAAATTGACCTTGTTGGCATCCCAGTCAGTACTGCGTTTCGTCCCAATTCCTATGTTATAAAATTTCCTGTTTATTCCAACAAACCGGTTTGGATTCCTTCCCAGGATAGGTGATTGGACATGAGTCCTCTTAGCATGTCAGCAGAGTATTCGACTTCCCCGACTATGTCATAACTATTGTTTCCGCATGATTTGTAAAGTCATCGGGGCTTTGAGTTATGACATGTAGATCGAGGACAGTATTAATGACTTGTTCGCTTTGCTTCCATACCTACCGTTGTGATGCCAACTCAACTGCAATTAGGCAAAAGTATTAAATTAAGGTTATTTTTAGCAAAATGCTTTCACCTTGTCCCCATTCGAGGCCGAGAACACAGGTTTTGCCTCTTAGTCCGCTTACCTTATTTTCCTTTTTATACCCTCAGTATTTATGCTCATATGGGCAAAATGTGCCTCATCGAAATAATGACTTTAGACCCCAAGCATGTTTAGATGAAATCCGTTTCAGACAATTTGGAGTTGGTTTAGCCATGTCCGTCCGTCTGTCTGTTCCTCTCTGGATGAAGAGCACGCTAACTCTCGATTCGGTCCAAAATTTGGCTTTCGTAATATTTTGTCCAAACTTAGTTTCAGTTCGAAGATGGGTTAGATCGGTCCACTCCTTCCATTACCTCCCCCACAAAAGTTCGAAAATGTTCGGAAAATTTGTCCACACGATAACTCTTGAAGGGAGTAACCGACTTAGTCCGTACTTTGCACAACGTAAAATTTTTACCATATTTAGATGAGGTTCCAATATGAACTCAATCGGTCCGCTCCTTCGGGTACCTCCCACACAAAATTTCGGAAAAGTTCAGTTTTGGACCTGCTTTCGAATCGCTTTAATATTTGTTGTAACAACTTGTATTTACTGCCCACCATACGACGACAAACGTTTCATTAGGTACAAGTCCATACTTCCTGAGAAAATAACCTGGAAGTTGAAAAAACCCTATGACACCGTGTGTAGTGGTTTGAGCGCAAGATAACTCTAGAACGAATCTGTCGATTCTTTCATAATATTTTGTCCAAACTTAGTTAAGTTCGAAGATAAGCCATATCCGTCCACTCCTTCAGGTACCTCCCCCACAAAAGTCCACCAATGTTCGGAAAAATTGGGCGCATGATAACTCTTGATGGAAGTGACCGATGTGTTTCATACTTTACACATACTAATATATCAACCAGATATAGGTCAGTTTCGAATATAGATTATATTTGTCCACTCCTTTGGGGACCTCCCACACAAAATTTCGGATAAGTTAACTTTAAGAACTACTCTCGAATCACTTTGATTTTTGTTGAAGCAACTTGCATTCGCTGTATCAATTACGACGGTTAAAGTTTTTCATGGGCAATTCCATACTTCTTGAGAAAACATCCCGCAAGATGTAACAACCCCTATGGCACCATATGTAGTGGCTGGAGAGCATGATAACTCTCGAACTGATCAACCGATTTGGTCTAAAATTTGGCCTTCGTCATATTTTGTCAAAAACGTAGTTTCGGTTCGAATATGGGCAATACCGGTCCACAACTTCCGGTATTTCTCCTCAATATTTTACAAATGTCACTAAAATGATGTGCACGATATCTCATAAACAGAGCAACCAATTTGGTCCAAACTTTGAATCTCCTAATACATTGTCTAAATTTAGTTTAACTTCTAAAATGGTCCATATCGCTGCTCTCCTTAGAGATCCTCCCCACAAAAGTTCAACATTTGTGTCTAAGTGCAGTTTAGGCTCTGTTCGAAGATCCTTTTGAAATGTATACCGATGCTTTTCGTCCTGTTAACAGCGATATTGTGTTTTCCGTGGACAAGTCCATGCTGAAATGTCCCACTGAAATGGCAAGTGGTCGCGATATCTATCGAAAAGATATGACTCCCATAATAAGAGCCAACTCCATAATGGACTATGTCGGTCCATTCCTTCAAGTACCTCCTCCGCAACATATTTGAACTTCAATCCTAATCCACATTTTTTCGGCAAGTTCAAACGTCCAAAAGGGGCCACAAAATTCTAAAAAAGACCCTAAATACATTCGATCTATACGGCAAAGACGACTGATACTTTCCACTTTGTTTATATAAATGAGGAATTCAGCAGCAGCAACTTTGCAATGATGCCGATTTATCTGCACAAAGCTAAGCTCTTGCTGCTTCATTCCTATTGGTACTTTTATCTCTTGTCCCCAATATTTTGCGCTGTACTGGGCAATATTTAAGATAAGGTTTTGAACTTTGACGGATACCTTTGTATTGAAAATCTAATCTAGAAAATATATACCTAAAGGAAGATTTTTACTCCCTAAAATACCTAGGTATAAATTTACAGCCAAATCGTTTGAAAAATGTGGCCAAGATCATCGAAATAGTTAAAATCAGAAGGTACCCTCATATGTGTGCTATGCCAAAAGTTAAACATACGAGTATATATTGTAACGATATGGTCCATTTTTATACCAATTCCCTCTATCAAAGTTCAAAGCTCTATATGAAATCTAGCGAATTATAGCGCTAAATATTGGGGACCCCATGTGTGTGGTTAAGGCTGTATATAAAAAAACCCAAAAATAGCTTGACCTGAGAACCCAAAACTCGTTGTGGATTTCTTGGACCAACTGTTGAAGTTGGTTCCTATAATTTTGAGGTAGTAAAAGATTTCGTATACTTCGGCACCGCCTTAAACAAACAACAATGGACGCATTGCGCGTCGACACCATCAACTTGGTCTTCTCGCCGTTTACCGCCCAACCCAGTGCAGTTTAGGATCTACACTCGCATCATTTTTATTTTTCTTGCAACAGGTTGCGCTGAAGGCCCTTATTACGATGGTACAAGTTTTTTGAGTGGCAAGTACCCTACGTCCAACATGTGTAATGGCTGGTACGCACGACAACTCTCGAACCGAATACTGCGTTAGTCCACACTTTGTATATCGTAATATTTCATTAAATATTAGATGAAATTCGAAAGTGGTGCTTATAGGTCCACTCCATTCGGTACCTGCCCCTTAAAAGTTTGAAAATATTCACTAAAATGGTACGCGCGATATCTGAAACTTGGGAATATTTTGTTCAAACTTAGTTTGTGTTCAAAAGTGGATCCTATTGGCCCACTCCAACTTTTTTGTTTAAGTTCGGTTAAGGGTCTGTTCGGAGATCCTTTGGAAATGTTTACCGATGGCCCTGTTTACAGCGATATTATGTGTTTCGTGGGCAAGTCCACGGTTTCTTATATAATAGTCCAAAAGCTCTAAATTATATGGTTACCAACAGAAATGGCTGGTGGGCGCTATATCTAACGAGAATAAAACCCCTTCTGAGAATCCCTTAAATACATAACAAGTAAAAAAGCGTTAAGTTCGGCCGGGCCGAACTTTTTATACCCTCCACCATAAAATATTCTGAACTAAAACGGAATTATTTTTTTCTATCTTGTCGACAATTTGAGGCGGAGATATTCTGGGACCATTGATACCTAAATAAGGTAAACAAAATGCATATAGAAATGCCTTCAATCGGTTGGCAACCTTATATGGGCATAAATCAAAGTGTGGACCACTGGGTACCTCAAACGTCAAATTACAGGTAGTTCCGTTAAAAATTTTAGGTACAATCCTCAAAATACAGAATGTCGGGAGGTACCGTTATATGGTGGCTATACCAAAACATGGACCGATGTTGACAGTTTTTAGTGGAGATATTTTATGACCACTGGGAACTTCAAACGTAAAATTACAGATAAAGCTTAAATCCTCAAAATACCGAAATTCGGGAGGTTATATGGGGGCTATAACAAAACGTGGACCTATGTTGACAATTTTTGGAGAATATGTTTTGTGACTTATATGGGGGCTGTACTAAAATGTGGTCCTATGTTGACAATTTTTGGTGGAGTAGCTTAGTCCAAGCGTAAATTTACAGGTAGTTAGGTTAGAAACTGTAGGTTAAAGCTTTAAAATACCGAAAATAAGGAGGTGCCGTTATATGGGGGTTATACCAAAACATGGACATTTGTTGACAGTTTTTCGTGGAGATATTTCTGTCAATACAGGTAGTTCGGTTGAAAATTTTAGCTTAAATCCGCAAAGTATCAAAAATCGGGATGAACCGTTAAATAGGGAGGCTGCACCAAAACATGGACCTATGTTGGCAGTTTTTGGTGGTGATGTTTTGTGGCCACTGGGAACTTCAAACGTCAAATTACGGGTAGTTCGGTTAAACATTGTAGCTATAATCCCCAAAACAGCGAAAATCGGGAGGTACCGTTATGTGGAGGCTATACCAAAACATGGATCTACGTTGACGGTTTTTTGTGGAGATTTATTTTTAACACTAGGAACCTCGACTGCCAAATTACAGGTAATTCGGTCAAAAAATGTAGCTACAATCCTCAAAATACCAGAAATCGGGAGGTACCGTTATTTGGGTGCTAAACCAAAATATAGACCTATGTTGGCAGTTTTCGGTGGAGATATTTTGTGATCATTGGGAACCTCAAACGTAGTTCGGTTCAAAATTGTAGCTAAAATCCTCAAAATACCGAAATTCGGCAGGTACCGTTACATGGGGGCTATACCAAAACATAGACCACTGGGAACCCAAAACGTGAAACTACAAGTAGTTTTATCGAAAACTGTAGCTAAAATCTTCAAAATACCGAAAATCGGGGGGTACCGTTATATGGGCCTGTGTTACAAACAGAAAAACAAACTTAATATACCCTCCATACTGTGGTGGAGGGTATAAAAAATTGTTTCATTCACACGGTTTGTGGGTATATTTCTCTTGGCTACTTTTTATACCCTCCACCATGATATGGAGTAGAGATGGACAGTGGGTAAATACCCAATGGGTAAATACCCGGTAAATTGGGTAAATACCGGGTAAATACCCATTTGTGGGTATTTATTTGGGTATTTACTATATTGAATCACCAATACAACATCATACACCCTATTTATGGGTTTAGGTTGTGAAATCGTTTCAAAATTGATAGTTTTACAATACTTTAAACAAGTGGGTAAATACCCGAGTATTTTCCCAAATGTTGCGTAAAAACTCTCTAACTGCCGAACCACTTGACGTAGGCTGATGAAATTTGGCTCAAATCTTTATTATATCAAGAGAACATATGTTATTGAAAATGGGGTCTCTGGGTCCATGTTTTGATATAGCCCCCATATAACCGTAGCCATGTCCGTTCTACAATAAAATTAATTATTCCATATAAGTTCAGAATTTCATGGTGGAGGTGATGAAACCCCCAGTAAAATCAAATTCTGCATCACTTAACTCCGTTAGACGTCTGTAAGTTACATGAATATCCTGTGGACTAAACACGCTATTTTTTGACGAAATTTTATACCTCTGGGTCAGTTTGTCAATACTTTCTATGGTAAACTAACTGTAGTCATTATCCGCCAGATATCACTTTAATGTGATACTCTTGAACAGATGTTGGAGTGCACGCAGAGAAGAGATATTGTGGGAGCAATCATATTCTAAGAGCAAAATAGTGTATGTTAAAAATTTGAAAATATATATTTTTGTTTCAACCATATATTTTGTATCAGGAAACATGATGACACAAAATATATTGTTGCACCAACAATATATATTTTCAGATTTTTTAAATACACTATTTTGCTCTTGGAATATGATTGCTCCCACAATATCTCTTCTCTGCGTGTGTGCAACACTAAAATGTAAACACGTTCCAATGGTTCGCATCAACCTAATATACATATTTGACTTATTCTGATGACACCATCATCCTTTTAGGGTTGCGTGATCGCTAATTCTTCCAGCCAGATTTTTACATGACTTCAGTTGCAAATTTTAAATAGTTTTGCAATGTCTTCATATTTTTACATGATTAATGTTGTTACAAAAATCCAATAAACATGTGAATGAAGTTCATGCGTCAATTCAATTTTTCTCTGAAAATGTAACTTTTCTCTGAAAATTTAAATACATTTCGTAGAAAACCTGAAGTAAATACTTCTGCCTTTCCTTCATTTTAAAAACCCCAAAGCAATGACCCCTAATATTTACATTTTTAAAACTATATTACAAACAATTAAATTAACAAAATCACCATCAACACTTTCAACCACCGTTCCATTCTATCCATCCATGCAACCATGTCTATTGCATCAATTTCCAGGAAAAGCGTGTAGAAAAAAAGCCTCCTAAAATCTACTGAAGGTGTCCGTGATGATGATGTTTTGTAAATTTGAATTTTTGCAATTTAATTTACATGAAATTAAATCAACTCAAATAATAATATAGGCAGACATAGACGGAAGGATGCAAGAAAAAAAACACAACAAAAAAAACGAACAGACTGACAGACAATCATATTTGCAGAGACATTAATTTCCCCTGTTAAAAATTAGCCACAAGAACAGCAACAATCAACACCAAGAGCCAAAGACAACACTGATGTTCGCCAACCACCAACCAACCAAGTCAAATAACCAAAAATATGTAATTCAAATTTTTGCCAAACAGAAACAACGAGAAGAAGATGCATTCTCCACCTTTATTCCACATGCAAAGCCGCCAAGTAGGGTGGATGGATGGCTGAGTGGATGGGTGGTGTAATGTGTTGCATGCCACAATGCCATGTTGTATTTGGAAATGTTGCAATGATTGAAATTGCAAAAGACGTTGATGATGCCATTGCCGGGTTGTCGCGTGTTTTCCTCTTCCTTGGTTCTGGTAAAACATGCACCCACTAAACGCCATGCATTCACCTTCATTACAATCCAAACACACCCAGGAAACCAAGGAAATTTAAAGGGAAAAGACACCCAACAACAACAGTACTACAACCCGCTGGCCCAAGTTGTGGGCGGTCGTTTGTTGTGTTCAGTGCATGTATAATCCGCCTATTGCAACATGTATGCAAGCAACAGCACAACACTGCAGCCTATGGGCCGGGAACAGCAATGTACTTCCACTAGATTCTCAACCTTATTTAGCCACATGACAATAATTTTGGATTTTGCTTACCTTTCGGAAAGGCATGGACAAACACTCTGTCGTACCAAGAAGACACTGTCTTTGAATGTGTGTGTGTGTGAGTTCTGGTGTGGCAGACAGTGAGGCAGACATCACCGCCGCCGACGTAGACTGGCGGATGCAAAGGCGACAAATTGCAATATAAAATGTAGACAAATATGAAATTGGATTTTTGATTGTTGTAGACTAAGTAGGCAGTGTGTGAAATCAGGGAAAATTTTAGATCAAAGCCCTATCATGCCTTAGTCGCGAGCAGTACGAGCTATGATACCCTGATATTCACACCCATTAAAGACCAATAACAGTAGATTTTTAAGAATATTTTTACAACCACCATCAGAGCAATAAACGTGGAGTTTCTAAAAAAATGTTTCAACCACCAACAGACCAATAAACGTGGATTTTTTAAGAATATTTTTTCAACCACCAACAGACCAATAAACGTGAATTTATTAAGAATATTTTTTCAACCACCAACGGACCAATAAACGTGGATTTTTTAAGAATATTTTTTCAACCACCAACAGACCAATAAACGTGGATTTTTTAAGAATATTTTTTCAACCACCATCAATAAAACCAATAAACGTGGATTTTTTAAGAATATTTTTTCAACCACTTTCAGACCAATCAATTTGGATTTTTAAGAATATTTTAACAAAAACCATCATACCAATAAACGTGGATTTTTAAAGAATATTTTTTCAACCACCAACAGACCAATAAACGAGGATTTCTTAAACAATTTTTAACAACCATCATACCAATAAACGTGGATTTTTTAAGAATATTTTTTCAACCACTTTCAGACCAATCAATTTGGATTTTTAAGAATATTTTTTCAACCAATAAACGGAATTTTTTAATAACGTTTTTTCAACCACCATCAGACCAATAAACGTGGATTTTTAAGAATATTTTTTCAACCACCAACAGACCAATAAACGTGGATTTTTTAAGAATATTTTTTCAACCACCAACAGACCAATAAACGTGGATTTTTTAACAATTTTTTTTCAACCATCACCAGAGGAAAAAACGTGGATTTGTAAAGAATATTTTTTCAACCACCAACAGACCAAAAAAAGTGGATTTTTTAAGAATATTTTTTCAATCACCAACAGACCAATAAACGTGGATTTTTTTAAGAATATTATTTCAACCACCATCAGACCAATAAACGTGGATTTTTAAAGAATATTTTTTCAACCACCATCAGACCAATAAACGTGGATTTTTAAAGAATATTTTTCAACCACCATCAGACCAATAAACGTGGATTTTTAAAGAATATTTTTTCAACCACCAACAGACCAATAAACGTGGATTTATTAAGAATATTTTTTCCACCACCAACAGACCAATAAACTTGGATTTTTTAAGAATATTTTTTTTCAACCACCATCAGACAAATAAACGTGGATTTTTTAAGAATATTTTTTCCACCACCAACAGACCAAAAAACGTGGATAGACCAATAAACGTGGATTTTTTAAGAATATTTTTTCAACCACCAACAGACCAAAAAAATTGGATTTTTTAAGAATATTTTTTCAACCACCAACAGACCAATAAACGTGGATTTTTAAGAATATTTTTTCAACCACCAACAGACCAATAAACGTGGATTTTTAAGAATAATTTTTCAACAACCATCAAATCAATAAACGTGGATTTTTAAAGAATATTTTTTCAACAACCATCAAATCAATAAACGTGGATTTTTAAAGAATATTTTTTCAACAACCATAAAATCAATAAACGTGGATTTTTTAGCTCTGTTCTTTTACGTTCAAGAATCTTCAAGTTTTACCACTTTTTACTCGAAAAGCGTTCCTTAACTTCAGACACAATACAATTCATATGGGAGCAGTTTTCAACTTTTACTAGTTTTGCCGGTTTTGCCATTTTCAAAAGTAAAGGAACAGACCATTTATAAACAAACTAGAAGAAAGAAATTTTCCGCATACTAACCTCGTAATAACAGTTATAGGTTCTCTCACATCTCTTGCATTTTGGTTACAGACTCACAACAATATTCAAAGTAAGCAATTCCTGTTTCACCAAGCGTTTCTAATCACAAGACTAATGTGGAGGAGGAAACCATCCAACCACTTACTACTTCACGGAATTATCGTTTAATACCGGGATGATGATAATAGCGTTATCGTTTAGGTGGCTTGGGGTGGGTGGTTGGAGTTTTTTATTGAAAGAAAACTCTGAACATCTATTACTTAAAGTTTTCCAATGAACAACAAGCATTTGACAAATATGAATGTCGTTGGAACAACGCAAATTCTATGCGCCTTTGTTGCTTCTCTATACAGTGGCAAAATTGTTTGTTGTCGTTTGCTATGGGCGCTTTTCTATTTTCTATTTCCCTCCCCACACAAAGCAGTTATTCCCACATACATATTTTCATCAATTTTACATGAACATACCCAGAGCAATGTATGAATGAATGGGTGCTCCAAGAATTGAGCAGCCATATCCAAAACCAAATAACCGAGCAAAGGCACCGAAATCACTTGAAACAACAACAACACACATTTCCACAACGAAATGTGAAAAGCTTTCAACAGAAAATTATGATTTCCTGTTACAAAAAATACGATGCGTCACTTTGACTGACGTAATTTAGACAGATGTCAATCGTCGTCGTTGTTCAGGTCTTTTCACCCACCACACATTGACTTTATAGGTATTGTCTGTTGGCATGCGATGATACTGTATCTTGACACTTATTCAGCACACACAAAAGATTGCCGCTACCACCATAACGTCTCTTGGAAAACGGACTGGAACTCATATAACAATCAAGTGTCACTTGTGACACTACGTGTTCCATCAATTGGGAGGGAAGAATTTTAAAAAGCTAGAGTATGGAAGCCCCATACTAAGAAGAGGTGTTGGCAACACTTGACATATGACAGAGCATAGCACAATTCGGAAAAAAGTTCACAAAAACGCACACATACAAGGTGGTGCCACTACGGATGTTATTAATTTGGTCGGATATTCTTCAGTTGACTTTGAAATATATTTTTAAAATTCGCAACAGAGCCATGGATAAAAAATCCATGCTTATTGGGCCTTTAGGTGGATGAAAAAATATTCTTCAAAATCAACGTTTATTGGTCTGATGGTGGATGAAAAAATATTATTAAAAAATCCACGTTTATTGGTCTGATGGTGGATGAAAAAATATTCTTCAAAATCAACGTTTATTGGTCTGATGGTGGATGAAAAAATATTATTAAAAAATCCACGTTTATTGGTCTGATGGTGGATGAAAAAATATTCTTTAAAAATCCACGTTTATTGGTCTGATGGTGGTTGAAAAAATATTCTTTAAAAATCCACGTTTATTGGTCTGATGGTGGTTGAAAAAATATTCTTTAAAAATCCGCGTTTATTGGTCTGATGGTGGTTGAAAAAATATTCTTTAAAAATCCACGTTTATTGGTCTGATGGTGGTTGAAAAAATATTCTTTAAAATTCCACGTTTATTGGTCTGATGGTGGTTGAAAAATATTCTTTAAAAATCCACGTTTATTGGTCTAATGGTGGTTGAAAAAATATTCTTTAAAAATCCACGTTTATTGGTCTGATGGTGGTTGAAAAAATATTCTTTAAAAATCCACGTTTATTGGTCTGATGGTGGTTGAAAAAATATTCTTTAAAATTCCACGTTTATTGGTCTGATGGTGGTTGAAAAAATATTCTTTAAAAATCCACGTTTATTGGTCTGATGGTGGTTGAAAAAATATTCTTTAAAAATCCACGTTTATTGGTCTGATGGTGGTTGAAAAAATATTCTTTAAAAATCCACGTTTATTGGTCTGATGGTGGTTGAAAAAATATTCTTTAAAAATCCACGTTTATTGGACTGATGGTGGTTGAAAAAATATTCTTTAAAAATCCACGTTTATTGGTCTGATGGTGGTTGAAAAAATATTCTTTAAAAATCCACGTTTATTGGTCTGATGGTGGTTGAAAAAATATTCTTTAAAAATCCACGTTTATTGGTCTGATGGTGGTTGAAAAATATTCTTTAAAAATCCACGTTTATTGGTCTGATGGTGGTTGAAAAAATATTCTTTAAAAATCCACGTTTATTGGTCTGATGGTGGTTGAAAAAATATTCTTTAAAAATCCACGTTTATTGGTCTGATGGTGGTTGAAAAAATATTCTTTAAAAATCCACGTTTATTGGTCTGATGGTGGTTGAAAAAATATTCTTTAAAAATCCACGTTTATTGGACTGATGGTGGTTGAAAAAATATTCTTTAAAAATCCACGTTTATTGGTCTGATGGTGGTTGAAAAAATATTCTTTAAAAATCCACGTTTATTGGTCTGATGGTGGTTGAAAAAATATTCTTTAAAAATCCACGTTTATTGGTCTGATGGTGGTTGAAAAAATATTCTTTAAAAATCCACGTTTATTGGTCTGATGGTGGTTGAAAAAATATTCTTTAAAAATCCACGTTTATTGGTCTGATGGTGGTTGAAAAAATATTCTTTAAAAATCCACGTTTATTGGACTGATGGTGGTTGAAAAAATATTCTTTAAAAATCCACGTTTATTGGTCTGATGGTGGTTGAAAAAATATTCTTTAAAAATCCACGTTTATTGGTCTGATGGTGGTTGAAAAAATATTCTTTAAAAATCCGCGTTTATTGGTCTGATGGTGGTTGAAAAAATATTCTTTAAAAATCCACGTTTATTGGTCTGATGGTGGTTGAAAAAATATTCTTTAAAAATCCACGTTTATTGGTCTGATGGTGGTTGAAAAATATTCTTTAAAAATCCGCGTTTATTGGTCTGATGGTGGTTGAAAAAATATTCTTTAAACATCCACGTTTATTGGTCTGATGGTGGTTGAAAAAATATTCTTTAAAAATCCACGTTTATTGGTCTGATGGTGGTTGAAAAAATATTCTTTAAAAATCCACGTTTATTGGTCTGATGGTGGTTGAAAAAATATTCTTTAAAAATCCACGTTTATTGGTCTGATGGTGGTTGAAAAATATTATTAAAAAAACCACGTTTATTGGTCTGATGGTGGATGAAAAAATATTCTTTAAAAATCCACGTTTATTGGTCTGATGGTGGTTGAAAAAATATTCTTTAAAAATCCACGTTTATTGGTCTGATGGTGGTTGAAAAAATATTCTTTAAAAATCCGCGTTTATTGGTCTGATGGTGGTTGAAAAAATATTCTTTAAAAATCCACGTTTATTGGTCTGATGGTGGTTGAAAAAATATTCTTTAAAATTCCACGTTTATTGGTCTGATGGTGGTTGAAAAAATATTCTTTAAAAATCCACGTTTATTGGTCTGATGGTGGTTGAAAAAATATTCTTTAAGATTCCACGTTTATTGGTCTGATGGTGGTTGAAAAATATTCTTTAAAAATCCGCGTTTATTGGTCTGATGGTGGTTGAAAAAATATTCTTTAAACATCCACGTTTATTGGTCTGATGGTGGTTGAAAAAATATTCTTTAAAAATCCACGTTTATTGGTCTGATGGTGGTTGAAAAAATATTCTTTAAAAATCCACGTTTATTGGTCTGATGGTGGCGTGGAAAAAATATTCTTTAAAAATCCACGTTTATTGGTCTGATGGTGGATGAAAAAATATTCTTTAAAAATCCACGTTTATTGGTCTGATGGTGGATGAAAAAATATTCTTTAAAAATCCACATTTATTGGTCTGATGGTGGTTGAAGAAATATTCTTTAAAAATCCACGTTTATTGGTCTGATGGTGGATGAAAAAATATTCTTTAAAAATCCACGTTTATTGGTCTGATGGTGGTTGAAAAAATATTCTTTAAAAATCCACGTTTATTGGTCTGATGGTGGCGTGGAAAAATATTCTTTAAAAATCCACGTTTATTGGTCTGATGGTGGCGTGGAAAAATATTCTTTAAAAAATCCGCGTTTATTGGTATGATGGTGGTGTGGAAAAATATTCTTTAAAAATCCACGTTTATTGGTCTGATGGTGGATGAAAAAATATTCTTTAAAAATCCACGTCTATTGGTCTGATGGTGGCGTGGAAAAACATTCTTTAAAAAATCTACGTTTATTGGTCTGATGGTGGATGAAAAAATATTCTTTAAAAATCCCCGTTTATTGGTCTGATGGTGGTTGAAAAAATATTCTTTAAAAATCCACGTTTATTGGTCTGATGGTGGTTGAAGAAATATTCTTTAAAAATCCACGTTTATTGGTCTGATGGTGGATGAAAAAATATTCTTTAAAAATCCACGTTTATTGGTCTGATGGTGGTTGAAAAAATATTCTTTAAAATCCACGTTTATTGGTCTGATGGTGGATGAAAAAATATTCTTTAAAAATCCACGTTTATTGGTCTGATGGTGGATGAAAAAATATTCTTTAAAAATCCACGTTTATTGGTCTGATGGTGGCGTGGAAAAATATTCTTTAAAAAATCCGCGTTTATTGGTATGATGGTGGTGGGGGAAAATATTCTTTAAAAATCCACGTTTATTGGTCTGATGGTGGATGAAAAAATATTCTTTAAAAATCCACGTCTATTGGTCTGATGGTGGCGTGGAAAAACATTCTTTAAAAAATCCACGTTTATTGGTCTGATGGTGGATAAAAAATATTCTTTAAAAATCCACGTTTATTGGTCTGATGGTGGATGAAAAAATATTCTTTAAAAATCCACGTCTATTGGTCTGATGGTGGCGTGGAAAAACATTCTTTAAAAAATCCACGTTTATTGGTCTGATGGTGGATAAAAAATATTCTTTAAAAATCCACGTTTATTGGTCTGATGGTGGTTGAAAAAATATTCTTTAAAAATCCACGTTTATTGGTCTGATGGTGGATGAAAAAATATTCTTTAAAAATCCACGTTTATTGGTCTGATGGTGGATGAAAAAATATTCTTTAAAAATCCACGTGTATAGGTCTGATGGTGGATGAAAAAATATTCTTTAAAATCCACGTTTATTGGTCTGATGGTGGATGAACAAATATTCTTTAAAATCCACGTTTATTGGTCTGATGGTGGATGAAAAAATATTCTTTAAAATCCACGTTTATTGGTCTGATGGTGGATGAAAAAATATTCTTTAAAAATCCACGTTTATTGGTCTGATGGTGGATGAAAAAAATATTCTTTAAAAATCCAGGTTTATTGGTCTGATGGTGGATGAAAAAATATTCTTTAAAAATCCACGTTTATTGGTCTGATGGTGGATGAAAAAATATTCTTTAAAAATCCACGTTTATTGGTCTGATGGTGGATGAAAAAATATTCTTTAAAAATCCACGTTTATTGGTCTGATGGTGGATGAACAAATATTCTTTAAAATCCACGTTTATTGGTCTGATGGTGGATGAAAAAATATTCTTTAAAAATCCACGTTTATTGGTCTGATGGTGGATGAAAAAAATATTCTTTAAAATCCACGTTTATTGGTCTGATGGTGGATGAAAAAATATTCTTTAAAAATCCACGTTTATTGGTCTGATGGTGGATGAAAAAAATGTTCTTTAAAAATCCACGTTTATTGGTCTGATGGTGGATGAAAAAATATTCTTTAAAAATCCACGTTTATTGGTCTGATGGTGGATGAAAAAATATTCTTTAAAAATCCACGTTTATTGGTCTGATGGTGGATGAAAAAATATTCTTTAAAAATCCACGTTTATTGGTCTGATGGTGGATGAAAAAATATTCTTTAAAAATCCACGTTTATTGGTCTGATGGTGGATGAAAAAATATTCTTTAAAAATCCACGTTTATTGGTGTAATGGTGGATGAAAAAATATTCTTTGAAAATCCACGTTTGTTGGTCTGATGGTGGATGAAAAAATATTCTTTAAAAATTCACGTTTATTGGTTTGATGGTGGTTAAAAAAATATTCTTAAAAAATCCACGTTTATTAGCTCGATGGTGGTTGAAAAAATATTCTTTAAAAATCCACGTTTATTGGTCTGACGGTGATGTGGAAAAAATATTCTTTAAAAATCCAAGTTTATTGGTCTGATGGTGGATGAAAAAATATTCTTAAAAAATCCACGTTTATTGGTCTGATGGTGGATGAAAAAATATTCTTTAAAAATCCACACTTATTGGTCTGATGGTGGTTGAAGAAATATTCTTTAAAAATCCACGTTTATTGGTCTGATGGTGGATGAAAAAATATTCTTTAAAAATCCACGTTTATTGGTCTGATGGTGGTTGAAAAAATATTCTTTAAAAATCCACGTTTATTGGTCTGATGGTGGCGTGGAAAAATATTCTTTAAAAATCCACGTTTATTGGTCTGATGGTGGCGTGGAAAAATATTCTTTAAAAAATCCGCGTTTATTGGTATGATGGTGGTGTGGAAAAATATTCCTTAAAAATCCACGTTTATTGGTCTGATGGTGGATGAAAAAATATTCTTTAAAAATCCACGTCTATTGGTCTGATGGTGGCGTGGAAAAACATTCTTTAAAAAGTCCACGTTTATTGGTCTGATGGTGGATGAAAAAATATTCTTTAAAAATCCCCGTTTATTGGTCTGATGGTGGTTGAAAAAATATTCTTTAAAAATCCACGTTTATTGGTCTGATGGTGGTTGAAGAAATATTCTTTAAAAATCCACGTTTATTGGTCTGATGGTGGTTGAAAAAATATTCTTTAAAAATCCACGTTTATTGGTCTGATGGTGGCGTGGAAAAATATTCTTTAAAAATCCACGTTTATTGGTCTGAGGGTGGATGAAAAAATATACTTTAAAAATCCACGTTTATTGGTCTGATGGTGGCGTGGAAAAATATTCTTTAAAAAATCCGCGTTTATTGGTATGATGGTGGTGGGGAAAAATATTCTTTAAAAATCCACGTTTATTGGTCTGATGGTGGATGAAAAAATATTCTTTAAAAATCCACGTCTATTGGTCTGATGGTGGCGTGGAAAAACATTCTTTAAAAAATCCACGTTTATTGGTCTGATGGTGGATAAAAAATATTCTTTAAAAATCCACGTTTATTGGTCTGATGGTGGTTGAAAAAATATTCTTTAAAAATCCACGTTTATTGGTCTGATGGTGGATGAAAAAATTTTCTTTAAAAATCCACGTTTATTGGTCTGATGGTGGATGAAAAAATATTCTTTAAAAATCCACGTTTATAGGTCTGATGGTGGATGAAAAAATATTCTTTAAAATCCACGTTTATTGGTCTGATGGTGGATGAACAAATATTCTTTAAAATCCACGTTTATTGGTCTGATGGTGGATGAAAAAATATTCTTTAAAAATCCACGTTTATAGGTCTGATGGTGGATGAAAATATATTCTTTAAAATCCACGTTTATTGGTCTGATGGTGGATGAAAAAATATTCTTTAAAAATCCACGTTTATTGGTCTGATGGTGGATGAAAAAAATATTCTTTAAAAATCCACGTTTATTGGTCTGATGGTGGATGAAAAAATATTCTTTAAAAATCCACGTTTATTGGTCTGATGGTGGATGAAAAAATATTCTTTAAAAATCCACGTTTATTGGTCTGATGGTGGATGAAAAAATATTCTTTAAAAATCCACGTTTAATGGTCTGATGGTGGATGAAAAAATATTCTTTAAAAATCCACGTTTATTGGTCTGATGGTGGATGAAAAAATATTCTTTGAAAATCCACGTTTGTTGGTCTGATTGTGGATGAAAAAATATTCTTTAAAAATCCACGTTTATAGGTCTGATGGTGGATGAAAATATATTCTTTAAAATCCACGTTTATTGGTCTGATGGTGGATGAAAAAATATTCTTTAAAAATCCACGTTTATTGGTCTGATGGTGGATGAAAAAAATATTCTTTAAAAATCCACGTTTATTGGTCTGATGGTGGATGAAAAAATATTCTTTAAAAATCCACGTTTATTGGTCTGATGGTGGATGAAAAAATATTCTTTAAAAATCCACGTTTATTGGTCTGATGGTGGATGAAAAAATATTCTTTAAAAATCCACGTTTAATGGTCTGATGGTGGATGAAAAAATATTCTTTAAAAATCCACGTTTATTGGTCTGATGGTGGATGAAAAAATATTCTTTGAAAATCCACGTTTGTTGGTCTGATGGTGGATGAAAAAATATTCTTTAAAAATTCACGTTTATTGGTTTGATGGTGGTTAAAAAAATATTCTTAAAAAATCCACGTTTATTAGCTCGATTGTGGTTGAAAAAATATTCTTTAAAAATCCACGTTTATTGGTCTGACGGTGATGTGGAAAAAATATTCTTTAAAAATCCACGTTTATTGGTCTGATGGTGGATGAAAAAATATACTTTAAAAATCCACGTTTATTGGTCTGATGGTGGCGTGGAAAAATATTCTTTAAAAAATCCGCGTTTATTGGTATGATGGTGGTGGGGAAAAATATTCTTTAAAAATCCACGTTTATTGGTCTGATGGTGGATGAAAAAATATTCTTTAAAAATCCACGTTTATTGGTCTGATGGTGGATGAAAAAATATTCTTTAAAAATCCACGTTTATTGGTCTGATGGTGGCGTGGAAAAACATTCTTTAAAAAATCCACGTTTATTGGTCTGATGGTGGATAAAAAATATTCTTTAAAAATCCACGTTTATTGGTCTGATGGTGGTTGAAAAAATATTCTTTAAAAATCCACGTTTATTGGTCTGATGGTGGATGAAAAAATATTCTTTAAAAATCCACGTTTATTGGTCTGATGGTGGATGAAAAAATATTCTTTAAAAATCCACGTTTATAGGTCTGATGGTGGATGAAAAAATATTCTTTAAAATCCACGTTTATTGGTCTGATGGTGGATGAACAAATATTCTTTAAAATCCACGTTTATTGGTCTGATGGTGGATGAAAAAATATTCTTTAAAAATCCACGTTTATAGGTCTGATGGTGGATGAAAATATATTTTTTAAAATCCACGTTTATTGGTCTGATGGTGGATGAACAAATATTCTTTAAAATCCACGTTTATTGGTCTGATGGTGGATGAAAAAATACTCTTTAAAAATCCACGTTTATTGGTCTGATGGTGGATGAAAAAAATATTCTTTAAAAATCCACGTTTATTGGTCTGATGGTGGATGAAAAAATATTCTTTAAAAATCCACGTTTTTTGGTCTGATGGTGGATGAAAAAATATTCTTTAAAAATCCACGTTTATTGGTCTGATGGTGGATGAAAAAATATTCTTTAAAAATCCACGTTTATTGGTCTGATGGTGGATGAAAAAATATTCTTTAAAAATCCACGTTTATTGGTCTGATGGTGGATGAAAAAATATTCTTTAAAAATTCACGTTTATTGGTCTGATGGTGGATGAAAAAATATTCTTTAAAAATCCACGTTTATTGGTCTGATGGTGGTTGAAGAAATATTCTTTAAAAATCCACGTTTATTGGTCTGATGGTGGTTGAAGAAATATTCTTTAAAAATCCACGTTTATTGGTCTGATGGTGGTTGAAGAAATATTCTTTAAAAATCCACGTTTATTAGTCTGATGGTGGATGAAAAAATATTCTTTAAAAATTCACGTTTATTGGTCTGATGATGGTTGAAGAAATATTCTTTAAAAATCCACGTTTATTGGTCTGATGGTGGTTGAAGAAATATTCTTTAAAAATCCACGTTTATTGGTCTGATGGTGGTTGAAGAAATATTCTTTAAAAATCCACGTTTATTGGTCTGATGGTGGTTGAAGAAATATTCTTTAAAAATCCACGTTTATTGGTCTGATGGTGGATGAAAAAATATTCTTTAAAAATCCACGTTTATTGGTCTGATGGTGGATGAAAAAATATTCTTTAAAAATCCACGTTTATTGGTCTGATGGTGGATGAAAAAATATTCTTTAAAAATCCACGTTTATTGGTCTGATAGTGGATGAAAAAATATTCTTTAAAAATCCACGTTTATTGGTCTGATGGTTGATGAAAAAATATTCTTTAAAAATCCACGTTTATTGGTCTGATGGTGGATGAAAAAATATTCTTTAAAAATTCACGTTTATTGGTCTGATGGTGGATGAAAAAATATTCTTTAAAAATCCACGTTTATTGGTCTGATGGTGGTTCTAAAAAAATTCTTAAAAAATCCACGTTTATTGGTCTGATGGTGATTGGAAAAATATTCTTTAAAAATCCACGTTTATTGGTCTGATGGTGGTTGAAAAAGTATTATTTAAAACTCCATGCGTATATTTCCTTAGATAGTCCTCCAAAAATATTCTTAAAATATTATTTTTCATAAATTATTGGCCAAGATCTCCCAAAAATGGCAACACTGTGAAACAACAGTTATTTTTTGCTCGCATTATCTTTCCCTACTTAACAAATAAGATAACCAACCAAGTAAGCGACAAACACTTTCTACAAATTATCAACTCTTAATGCTGGGCGTTTTGATAACAGCGCCATGTGACGCTAACTCCATGAACGGCTTCACTCCATGTGAATGATGGGGACGGCTATGTCGACAGTGACTGTGACACAACATGTAAGCGATATACAACACCGATGTCGTCATTGTCATGACAGCGTCTAAATGAACAAGGGCCCAGAAATTACATGGTTTGTAGGGACCGTAGCTGTTGGCTGCTACTGATGGGTTGTGCTATTGCTACTGCTCTTTAAATACTTGACATTTTCAACACCTATTTAGTGATGTGTTCACGCTTAGTTGTATTCTTTTCAATGCCTTGATGTGTGTGATAACTTTGGTTTTATTATGTTTTTGGTGGGGTTCTGTGGTGTGTGTAGTACTTGAGAGGATGTTTGTTGTAATTTTCCAAACTGTTCAAACAACTATATACAGTTGGAGTAAAATATGGTCTTTATTATCATAGGAAGGGAGTTCCCATAATATTTTTCAACCAACCACCGGCCCATTAGCGTGGATTTTTAAACAATATATTTTTCAACCAACAACCGGCCCATAAGCGTGGATTTTTAAACAATATTTTTTCAACCGCCCACCGGCCCATAAGCGTGGATTTTTAAACAATATTTTTTTAACCGCCCACCGGCCCTTAAGCGTGGATTTTTAAACAATATTTTTTCAACCGCCCACCGGCACATAAGCGTGGATTTTTAAACAATATTTTTTTAACCGCCCACCGGCCCATAAGTGTGGATTTTTAAACAATATTTTTTCAACCGCCCTCCGGCCCATAAGCGTGGATTTTTAAACAATATTTTTTCACCCGCCCACCGGCCCATAAGCGTGGATTTTTAAACTATATTTTTTCAACCACCCACCGGCCCATAAGCGTGCATTTTTAAACTATATTTTTTCAACCAGCCACCGGCCCATAAGCGTGGATTTTTAAACAATATATTTTTCAACCAGCCACCGGCCCATAAGCGTGTATTTTAAACAATATATTTTTCAACCACCCAACATCCAATAAGCGTGGATTTTTTAACAATATTTTTTCAACCACCCAACGGCCAATAAGCGTGGATTTTTTAACAATATTTTTTCAACCACCCAACGGCCAATAAGCGTGGATTTTTTAACAATATTTTTTCAACCACCCAACGGCCAATAAGCGTGGATTTTTTAACAATATTTTTTCAACCACCCAACGGCCAATAAGCGTGGATTTTTTAACAATATTTTTTCAACCACCCAACGGCCAATAAGCGTGGATTTTTTAACAATATTTTTTCAACCACCCAACGGCCAATAAGCGTGGATTTTTTAACAATATTTTTTCAACCACCCAACGGCCAATAAGCGTGGATTTTTTAACAATATTTTTTCAACCACCCAACGGCCAATAAGCGTGGATTTTTTAACAATATTTTTTCAACCACCCAACGGCCAATAAGCGTGGATTTTTTAACAATATTTTTTCAACCACCCAACGGCCAATAAGCGTGGATTTTTTAACAATATTTTTTCAACCACCCAACGGCCAATAAGCGTGGATTTTTTAACAATATTTTTTCAACCACCCAACGGCCAATAAGCGTGGATTTTTTAACAATATTTTTTCAACCACCCAACGGCCAATAAGCGTGGATTTTTTAACAATATTTTTTCAACCACCCAACGGCCAATAAGCGTGGATTTTTTAACAATATTTTTTCAACCACCCAACGGCCAATAAGCGTGGATTTTTTAACAATATTTTTTCAACCACCCAACGGCCAATAAGCGTGGATTTTTTAACAATATTTTTTCAACCACCCAACGGCCAATAAGCGTGGATTTTTTAACAATATTTTTTCAACCACCCAACGGCCAATAAGCGTGGATTTTTTAACAATATTTTTTCAACCACCCAACGGCCAATAAGCGTGGATTTTTTAACAATATTTTTTCAACCACCCAACGGCCAATAAGCGCGGATTTTTTAACAATATTTTTTCAACCACCCAACGGCCAATAAGCGTGGATTTTTTAACAATATTTTTTCAACCACCCAACGGCCAATAAGCGTGGATTTTTTAACAATATTTTTTCAACCACCCAACGGCCAATAAGCGTGGATTTTTTAACAATATTTTTTCAACCACCCAACGGCCAATAAGCGTGGATTTTTTAACAATATTTTTTCAACCACCCAACGGCCAATAAGCGTGGATTTTTTAACAATATTTTTTCAACCACCCAACGGCCAATAAGCGTGGATTTTTTAACAATATTTTTTCAACCACCCAACGGCCAATAAGCGTGGATTTTTTAACAATATTTTTTCAATCACCCAACGGCCAATAAGCGTGGATTTTTTAACAATATTTTTTCAACCACCCAACGGCCAATAAGCGTGGATTTTTTAACAATATTTTTTCAACCACCCAACGGCCAATAAGCGTGGATTTTTTAACAATATTTTTTCAACCACCCAACGGCCAATAAGCGTGGATTTTTTAACAATATTTTTTCAACCACCCAACGGCCAATAAGCGTGGATTTTTTAACAATATTTTTTCAACCACCCAACGGCCAATAAGCGTGGATTTTTTAACAATATTTTTTCAACCACCCAACGGCCAATAAGCGTGGATTTTTTAACAATATTTTTTCAACCACCCAACGGCCAATAAGCGTGGATTTTTTAACAATATTTTTTCAACCACCCAACGGCCAATAAGCGTGGATTTTTTAACAATATTTTTTCAACCACCCAACGGCCAATAAGCGTGGATTTTTTAACAATATTTTTTCAACCACCCAACGGCCAATAAGCGTGGATTTTTTAACAATATTTTTTCAACCACCCAACGGCCAATAAGCGTGGATTTTTTAACAATATTTTTTCAACCACCCAACGGCCAATAAGCGTGGATTTTTTAACAATATTTTTTCAACCACCCAACGGCCAATAAGCGTGGATTTTTTAACAATATTTTTTCAACCACCCAACGGCCAATAAGCGTGGATTTTTTAACAATATTTTTTCAACCACCCAACGGCCAATAAGCGTGGATTTTTTAACAATATTTTTTCAACCACCCAACGGCCAATAAGCGTGGATTTTTTAACAATATTTTTTCAACCACCCAACGGCCAATAAGCGTGGATTTTTTAACAATATTTTTTCAACCACCCAACGGCCAATAAGCGTGGATTTTTTAACAATATTTTTTCAACCACCCAACGGCCAATAAGCGTGGATTTTTTAACAATATTTTTTCAACCACCCAACGGCCAATAAGCGTGGATTTTTTAACAATATTTTTTCAACCACCCAACGGCCAATAAGCGTGGATTTTTTAACAATATTTTTTCAACCACCCAACGGCCAATAAGCGTGGATTTTTTAACAATATTTTTTCAACCACCCAACGGCCAATAAGCGTGGATTTTTTAACAATATTTTTTCAACCACCCAACGGCCAATAAGCGTGGATTTTTTAACAATATTTTTTCAACCACCCAACGGCCAATAAGCGTGGATTTTTTAACAATATTTTTTCAACCACCCAACGGCCAATAAGCGTGGATTTTTTAACAATATTTTTTCAACCACCCAACGGCCAATAAGCGTGGATTTTTTAACAATATTTTTTCAACCACCCAACGGCCAATAAGCGTGGATTTTTTAACAATATTTTTTCAACCACCCAACGGCCAATAAGCGTGGATTTTTTAACAATATTTTTTCAACCACCCAACGGCCAATAAGCGTGGATTTTTTAACAATATTTTTTCAACCACCCAACGGCCAATAAGCGTGGATTTTTTAACAATATTTTTTCAACCACCCAACGGCCAATAAGCGTGGATTTTTTAACAATATTTTTTCAACCACCCAACGGCCAATAAGCGTGGATTTTTTAACAATATTTTTTCAACCACCCAACGGCCAATAAGCGTGGATTTTTTAACAATATTTTTTCAACCACCCAACGGCCAATAAGCGTGGATTTTTTAACAATATTTTTTCAACCAACCACCGGCCCATAAGCGTGGATTTTTAAACAATATATTTTTCAACCAACCACCGGCCCATAAGCGTGGATTTTTAAACAATATATTTTTCAACCAACCACCGGCCCATAAGCGTGGATTTTTAAACAATATATTTTTCAACCAACCACCGGCCCATAAGCGTGGATTTTTAAACAATATATTTTTCAACCAACCACCGGCCCATAAGCGTGGATTTTTAAACAATATATTTTTCAACCAACCACCGGCCCATAAGCGTGGATTTTTAAACAATATATTTTTCAACCAACCACCGGCCCATAAGCGTGGATTTTTAAACAATATATTTTTCAACCAACCACCGGCCCATAAGCGTGGATTTTTAAACAATATATTTTTCAACCAACCACCGGCCCATAAGCGTGGATTTTTAAACAATATATTTTTCAACCAACCACCGGCCCATAAGCGTGGATTTTTAAACAATATATTTTTCAACCAACCACCGGCCCATAAGCGTGGATTTTTAAACAATATATTTTTCAACCAACCACCGGCCCATAAGCGTGGATTTTTAAACAATATATTTTTCAACCAACCACCGGCCCATAAGCGTGGATTTTTAAACAATATATTTTTCAACCAACCGCCGGCCCATAAGCGTGGATTTTTAAACAATATATTTTTAAACCAACCACCGGCCCATAAGCGTGGATTTTTAAACAATATATTTTTCAACCAACCACCGGCCCATAAGCGTGGATTTTTAAACAATATATTTTTCAACCAACCACCGGCCCATAAGCGTGGATTTTTAAACAATATATTTTTCAACCAGCCACCGGCCCATAAGCGTGGATTTTTAAACAATATATTTTTCAACCAGCCACCGGCCCATAAGCGTGGATTTTTAAACAATATATTTTTCAACCAGCCACCGGCCCATAAGCGTGGATTTTTAAACAATATATTTTTCAACCAGCCACCGGCCCATAAGCGTGGATTTTTAAACAATATATTTTTCAACCAGCCACCGGCCCATAAGCGTGGATTTTTAAACAATATATTTTTCAACCAGCCACCGGCCCATAAGCGTGGATTTTTAAACAATATTTTTTCAACAATATGTTTTTCAACCACCCACCGGCCCATAAGCGTGGATTTTTAAACAATATTTTTTCAACAATATATTTTTCAATCACCCACCGGCCCATAAGCGTGGATTTTTAAACAATATTTTTTCAACAATATATTTTTCAACCATCCACCGGCCCATAAGCGTGGATTTTTAAACAATATTTTTTCAACAATATATTTTTCAACCACCCAGCGGCCCATAAGCGTGGATTTTTAAACAATATTTTTTCAACAATATGTTTTTCAACCACCCACCGGCCCATAAGCGTGGATTTTTAAACAATATTTTTTCAACAATATATTTTTCAACCACCCACCGGCCCATAAGCGTGGATTGTTAAACAAAATTTTTGAACCACCCACCGTCCCATAAGCGTGCATTTTTAAACAATATGTTTCCAACAATATATTTTTCAACCGCCCATAAGCGTGGAATTTTAAACCACCCACTGGCCCATAATCGTAGATTTTTAAACAATATTTGTTCAAGCACTTACCGGCCCATAAGCGTCGATTTTTAAACAATATTTTTCAACCACCCACCGGCCCATAAGCGTGGATTTTTAAACAATATTTTTTCAACCGGCCACCGGCCCATAAGCGTGGATTTTTAAACAATATTATTTCAACCACCCACCGGCCCATAAGCGTGGATTTTTAAACAATATTTTTTCAACCACCCACCGGCCCATAAGCGTCGATTTTTAAACAATATTTTTCAACCACCCACCGGCCCATACGCGTGGATTTTTAAACAATATTTTTTCAACCATACACCGACCCATAATATCAATTCACGCTCACATTTGCCACTTATTGTTGTTCGGAGCATGTAGCTAGCCTACAATTTTACATAATTTTTCTATTCCTATTTTATTCGTCTATGCATTATACCAGGAGAAAGTTAAGCTTGGGGAAGCTTTTGTTCGATTACTGGGTGAGAGGATGTTAAGTACATCTCACATACATCCCAGCCATTCATAAGTATGCACAGTGCACCTGTGCCATCAAACAACAATCAGGTCTGGGGCCTGTGGCTTGAATACGGAAATATTAAGTATTCAAGCAGTCGACATGTGTGGAATGGTTTGAGTGATACTTTTGTTTATTTTGGCACACGTGAGAAGAGTTTATTTGAATATTCGAATGTACTGTGAAACGCTACACACAGTGTGTCAAATATACATACATACCCATCTTTATGTATATTTATTTTGTGCATATTTCATATTTGCCTTTGGCAACCGCTTTTGCAAGTTGGTATGTATGTACTTTGCTCGTTGTACGGGATTTATTTTGGTTAGTCTGGTTTTCGATTCCACTTTTTTTACTTTCCACTGACAAGTGTGATTGTTGCCTTTGTGCCTCCACCATGAAAGTACTTTTATTGTATCTGAACTAGTACGAATAAGTACAATAAAAAGTTTCTCTGTGGATGTACTTCATGCCTAGCACTTTTAGCGATTACATGCTTACAACGTTGTAATCAAGGGATTTTGTGTATGTTTTTGGTGCAGTGGAATGTTTCTCTTTTTTCTGAAATCTTTATAAATTTGTACAAAAGTTGGAAATAGTTGTTGAACTTTATAGTTTGAATGTGCTTTTGGCATTACTTTATGTACTGTATGTACTTACGTACAACTTCATCGTTTTATTGGAACTTGTGTTGATGATGTTCTTTTGTATTGGGAACTTTTTGAATTGCATTGAATATAAATATATTTAAGTGGAAAGGAGCTCTATTGAAAGCTGTTACTTTGAGAATTTAATTTAAATTTTGTGAAAAACTGAGTTATTTGTGTGAATACGCTTTTGTGTATTTAAGTCGGAGATTCTGAATACATAAAATAAATATCTTATTGACAATAGCTGATGGCCTAAGTTGCTAATGCTATTCTCCCAATTTATCTTATATTTATATAAGGTAAATTATATAAATAAATAAATAAATAAATAAATAATCTTATTGACAGTTTACTGGCAATATTTCTAAGCAAACAAAACTATATTATATTTGAACTAAAACGTATTGATTACACGTCAACATCCTTGGAGGCACTTTCTTATCATAAAGTACTTTTTATTACAATCTTCATATAGCTATCCAGACTGATATTTTTCTGCTTGATTCTTTTCGAAAACGTCCGGCCGGGCCGAACTTATTATACCATCCTCCACAAGTAGTATTGAAGTAAAATGGGACAATTCCTTTCGTTTATGAAGAAGAGTAAATACCAAGTTTCAGCAAATACGGTAAAACAACGCGGCTAACCTTCAAAATACCGAAATTCGGGAGGTACCGTTCTATGATGCCTATATCAAAAAGTCGCTCTATACCGACAAATTTCTAGCGGAAACTTTTTAGACTCATAGAAGACGAAATACCAAATTTCTGATATTTCGGTAAGATAATGTGGCTAAAACCTAAAAAGTACCGAAAATTAAGAGGTACTTTTCTATGGGGGATATATTAAGACAATACTCTTCTAGAATATTTTATAAACCTAAGACTAAATAAGAAATTTTAGTCATTTCGGTGGGATATTGACTACATAACCTTCAGAATTACCAAAATCGGGAGGTACCGTTCTATGGAGGATATATCGGAATGTGGACTTAGACCGACGAATTTCAGTCGGAAATATACACCAAATTTCAGTAATTTCGGTTGAATATTGAGACCACAACCTTCAAAATACCGAAAATTGGGATGTACCGTTCTATGGGGGCTATATTAAGGCATGGACATATACAGACAAATTTATGGGGGAACGTTTTATACCCCCAACGAAGACTAACTACCAAATTTCAGCCATTTCGGAGGAATACTGAGGCCACAACCTTCAAAATACCGAAAATTGGGAGATACTGTTCTATGGGGGCTATATGAAGGAGTAGACCTGTACTGACAAATTTCTAGAGGAACATGTTATACCCAACGAAGACTAAATAGCAAATTTGAGCCATTTCGGAGGATTATTGAGGCCACACCTTCAAAATACCGAAAATCGAGAGGTACCGTTCTATGGTGGCTATAAGAGGGCGTGGACCTATATCGACAAATTGGATATGAAAAGTTTGATAGCCCAAATGAAGACTAAATAGCAAATTTCAGCCATTTCGGGTGAATATTGAGGCCACAACCGTCAAAATACCGAAAATCGGAAGGTACCGTTTTATGGGGGATATATGCAGGCTTGAACCTATACCGACAAATTTGTAGAGGAAATATTTATACCAACAATGAAAACTAAATACCAAATTTCAGCCATTTCGGAGGAATATTGAGGCCACAACCTTCAAAATACAGAAAATCGGGATGTATCGTTCTATGGGGGCTATATGAAGGCGTGGACCTATACCGACAAATACATATGGACAATTTGATAGCCCAAATGAAGACAAAATACCAAATTTCAGCCATTACGGAGGAATATTGAGGTCACAACTATCAAAATACCAAAGATCGGGAGGTACCGTTCTATGGGGGCTAAATGAAGGCGTGGACCTATACCGACAAATGCATATGGACAATTTGATAGCCCAAATGAAGAAAAAATACCAAATTTTAGCCATTACGGAGGAATATTGAGGTCACAACTTTCAAAATACCAAAGATCGGGAGGTACCGTTCTATGGGGGCTAAATGAAGGCGTGGACCTATACCGACAAATTTCATATGGAAATTTTTTACTCCAAATGAAGACTAAATACCAAATTTCAACCATGTCAGTGGAATAATGAGGCCACAACCTTGAAAATAAGGGAAATCGACATACATATTCCGTTCTATACAGGTTATATGAAGGCGTGGACATATACCGACAAAATTTCAGGTGGAATGTTTAGTACCCCAACGAAGACTATACACTACATTTTAGTAATTTCGGTGTAATATTGAAGCTAAAACCCTCAAAATACCGAAAATCGGGAGGTAGCGTGGGAAGTACCGTTAGGCGTGAACCTATACCGACAAACTTCATATGGCACGTTTTATACCCCAAATGAAGACTAAATATCAAATTTCAGCCATTTCGATGGAATATGGAGTCCACAACATTTAAAATACCGGAAATCTTGGGGTACCGTTCTGTGGGGGCTATATGAATGCGTGAAACTATACCGACAAAATTCTTGGGCAAGGTTTTATACCCCTAACGAAAACAAAGTACCAAATTTCAGCCATTTCGGTGTGATAATGAAGCTAAAACCCCCTAAATACCGAACATCGGGAGGTACCGTACTATGGGGGCGTGGACCTATACCGACAAATGGAAATGGAAAGTTTTATACCCCAAATAAAGACGTAATACCAAATGTCAGCCATTTCGGTGGAATATGGAGGTCACAGTCTTCAAAATACCGGAAATCGATTTAGCCCATTTGTAGGGTGTCCAAAAATCCGGTTTTTCCAAACAAAACGGTTTTCGGTTAACCGAAATTTTCAGTTTTTTCAAAAACCGGTTTTCGGTTTTCAAAAATTTTCAAAACCGGTTAACCGGTTTAAACAGTTTTGTAAAATAGGTACAAAATTGCTCATAATTGGTAAATATTTGATTAAAAATGTGCGACAAGGGGTAAATTAAGTATAACTAATTCGTTATTATATAATTATCTGATAATATCCTTGTTATTTAACATTCAACCTTAAAGTGGAGACAGCAAACATAAGTCAGAAATTGTGCCCTAAGAATAGTAAAAGCCCTTACTGTGTACCAAAGGAATTAAATTTACATTTCATTAAGTCTGGATTCTCCTTCTTGCGTTGAGAACCTCAAAGTATCGTGCCGAAATCAAAATGTACTTTTTTATCGTTACCCTTTACAACCTTAAATCCGACAAGTTCTTAGTTTACGCAGTAGTTTAGTATACGCAGTTTTTTCATAGATCGTTCAAGTGAGCTATATTGGGGTTGTGCCATTGTACACAAAATATTTTCAAGTTTAAAGGTATCTGACATTTATAATTTAGCCGTACCTTTTGTTAGTTAAGTTTAGTTTACTTTCAAGAATACAATTGTAATGGAATTTTAAAAATATTACTACTTTTTTAAAACCGGTTAACCGACACAAATAACCGGTTTTTTCGGTTAACCGAAAATGACGTTTTTGGCGAAAACCGGTTTCGGTTTTGTAACTCAAAACCGGTTAACCGGTTTCGGTTTTGGACACCCTACCCATTTGCAATACCAAACATCCTAGGAGTAATAGAAACTAGTATACCAAATTACAAAGCTCTATCTTAAAAATTGCGGACGCATGGACATGGTTATATCAACTTAGAATTTTACCCTGATCAAGAATATAAATACTTTAAAGGGTCTTCTATGAATATTTTGATATGTTACAAACGGAATGACAAATTTAATTATACCCTGCTGAAGGGTATACAAATACGTGAAATCTGAAGTTACCGTTATTTGGGAGATATGCCTCAGGAAATACAAACTTACCCCCGAAAAGAATATCTTTGCCGTTGTTGTAGCAACGCATATATGTTCGTTCGTGTATTATTTCAGTTATCAAGTTTCTCTGTATCCAGACTCAAGAATTCTGCAACCTGGGAGGAGAATTCAGGTGAGTGGGGTTAGCTGGGCAGTTGAATAAATACAGAATATCATGTGGTCCCAATCCACATGCTGGGCATATGTTGGGTATCGTGGCGTCAATTCTGGCCCAATACGAATTGAGGCAGCTGCATCGTCCGGATCTTAACTGAGCTAAAACCACTCGTGTTTGCTTTAGCAGCTGGCGTTCTTCTGCTGCGATGGATGGGTCTCCAAGTACGGCATTCACACTGTATCTTCGCACTGCTTGCGCAACCATGTTGGTGTGAATGCGATTCAAGCCTGCCTGATAGGCTCGTTGATCTAGCGGTTCTCTTTTATACCTTTGGACCTCTCTCTCTAGATCATGAAGGTCTCTCCTGACGTGCCTGGGTGGCGGGAGCCTGTCCATTAAATCGTGACAGGGATGCTCACTGCGGTAACAACCAAGCAGGTACTGCATCGACAACATCTTATTGTGCTGACGCACCGGTAAAACCTTCGCCTCCTCATGAAGATGGTCCACTGGTATCATGAGAAGGCACCCTGTTGCAGTCCTCAGGGCGGCATTCTGGCAGGTTTGAATCTTCTTCCACTGCGATGCGCTAACCTTTGTAGACAATGCTGGCGCTGCATAGCTTACCTTAGACCGGCCTATTGCATTGTAGGTGGTCAACAAGGTTTCTTTATCAACATCTTTTTATCTTTATCGAACAGCTTGGCATGGTTGACGGTATCGAAGGCCTTCGATAGGTCAAGAGCCACCATGACTGTTCGGTCGCACAGCCTTTTCTGGTTCAGTCCTCTACTGATATGTGTGGATATGGCGTCTAATGCTGTTGTAGTACTATGCATTTTCCGAAATCCATGTTGATGTTGGGCAACTGGAAAACACCTTCTCATCGTGGGGAGGTGTAGCGCCTCTAGGATCTTTGCTACTGGCGACAGGAGTGAAATCTGACTGTACGATTCACCCCTGCTGGTATCCTTGCCTTGATTGAGTAGCGGGACCACCCTGCCAACTTTCCAGGCATCTGGTACAACATGGGTGGCTAACGATAGGTTGAGAACACTTGTTAAATACTCAACTCAAGATTCATCCAGCTGCTTAAGCATCGATATTCGGTGCGGGCCCAACGCTTTGGATGATTTAGCGTTTCGGATGGCATCTGTAACATCGCTCATCGTAAATTGTGGTGGTACCTCCTCGGCTGGAAAAACTCTTCTTATACGGCGTAGCACACTTCTCTTCGCCCTATCACTCTCGGGGTGCTCTATGAACTGCCGGTTAAAATAACACGCTCACCTTTTTGGGCCAGTAACTGTCACGCCGTTGAAAGTAACAGCCGTTCTGTCATCCTCCTTTTCCGTACTCGAGACTGATTTAACGGTTGCCCACAATTTACTTATTCCTGCACCAATGTTGCATTGCTTCAGATGGTCTAGCCACTTTTTCCACTTATGTTCGCCTACTAGCCTCTTGACTTCATGAGTAAGTTCTCTAACTCTTGGGTATTCGGGGTTCGTACGACGAAGCTCATCACGTTAATTGGCTAGTCCCGTCGCCTCTGCTGGGAAATTTGGTATTATTTCGGGTATTTGACCAGCAGGTATGTAGCGAGCGGCTGCTTTAGTGATGATGTCTCTGAAAGTTCTCTCAGCTACCCGAGGATGTGAGGGGGTGGACAATTGTCTGAAGCGGTGATTGGTAAATTCTCTGAAACCTTGCCAATCAGCTTTCCCATGGTTCAGGAAAGTACGGCGTTCAGAGGTTATGAAGCCGGGTGGTCTGTTTACGGAGACGATGATAGGGAGGTTGTCCGAACTAAGGGAAATGACGGATTGCCAGGATACGTCATTTATCAGACCTGGTGCCACAATGGTGATATCTGGCGAGCTGTGGCAGTTTCCTCTAATCCTCGTAGGAGCGTCTTCATTCACCCCGCAAAACGTGGAGCTATCGATTTGCTCTGCCAGCGCTGTACCCCTCTGGTCATTACCTAGGACGGAATGCCACATCTCATGATGCGCATTAAAGTCCCCCAGGACCAGACAATTATGACCTTCCAAAAGCGGGCTAATGTTAGAGGCACGTAATCTGAGATACAGCTATTAATCGGCGGTATGTACACAATAAGCAGCTCTACCTCGGCAGTACCACACTTTACTGCTACCCCTATACACTCCATGTATGGGTCACTAGAGCCAAGCTCAAGCGAGATAGGTCTGTACTGGACAGACTGGAGTATTAGGAAGGCAAGTCCTACTCCTCCATATCCATACTGACCCGGGGTTCATTTATATCCCGGCACGGACCAGAAGAGCTCGGAGCAGGCATTCCGGGATAAATTGCCGCTCCCATGGTGAAAAAATAGACGAACACAAACACATAATTGTTGAGGGGACGGCCCCTGGTCGAAGATTCCTCCGAGTCAATCCGGTGCATAGAAATGCCGTCGCACAGTGCGAAATATGGGAACTTTAGTGGAACTTTACTCAAAAATTAAAGTACATAAAACTTGAGATTCTTGTTGAATTGTATTGCTAAGTATCCCATGACTAATGCCTCATATTCAGTTTTGCGATTTACCCCGCGAAACAACTAGAAATGCACTTAAAAGTTGCACTTTTGTTTTACAATATTTATTTTCTTAAAAAATTGCTTCTAGCTTTGCTTAAGTAATATAGTGATACAAACAAATTGTACGCTAGTTGACTATAGTTTTTGTTGCTGTTATAATTCTCGACAATTTTTTGATTATTTGGCGTTAATAGATTTGTAATATCTAATTTAGTTTGGTTGCTATTCGTTCCCCAAAAATTTGCTTTTTTAAAAGTCTACTAAATTATTTTTTTTTATAAATTTTGGAGGTTTTTTTTAATGTATTGTGGTTAATTGCAGAATAAATCGCACATTTGCTGAGATGTTGGATATTTTTCTATAGACAAACCAACAATTAGCTGCAGGTTCGCGCAGATATGCGACTTTTTCAGAAAAACATCGGAACACCATTAAATATCCCAAATGGGGTGCCCCCTAATATTGTAGCAAAACGAGAAAATACGTTGCTAATATTTCGCAAAACGGTTTTCTACCTACGGAGAACATAAAATACCAAAATGCAAACAAAAAGATTGGTAAATGTGCATAGAATCTTTAAAATATGTTATATTGGCCGGTACCGCTCAATGGGGGCTATACCTATACGCGAACAGCTTTTGACAATATTTTATACATATGTTCTCCATCCACTGAAACCCCAATATACCAATTTGCAGCAAAATCGGTTTAAAATGAACTTAATACGTAAAAACGGTCACCACCGATATGTGGGGGCTATAGGAAACCGCAGGTCTATGTGGCCCATATTTATCCACATACGACCCTCAACTATAAGAAACATTTTTGGAAAATTTTAGTAACCTACGTTCTTCACATTAAAAGTTATGAGTAAAGTTCCACTAAAGTGCCCATATTTCGCACTGTGCGTCGCGGGATTGCCGTAATAGCGGCCGCTGTCCTTCATTTTTAACCGAACTAGCTGTAATTTGACATTTGAGGTTCTCTGGGTCACGAAACTTCTCCACCAAAAATCGTCAACATAGGTCCATGGTTTGGTATAGCCCCAGTATAACGGTACCTCCCGATTTTCGGTGTTTTGAGGATTTTAGCTACGATTTTTAACCGAACTAGCTAATTTGACATTTTAAGTTTCCAGTAGTCACGAAACTTCTTCACTAAAAATCGTCAACCGTGCCTTTCGATTTTCGGTATTTTGATGGTCTTAGCTATACCCACCTAAAATTTAGAGATAGGTCCACGCTTTGATATAGTCCCGTAGGTGGTACCTTGCACCTAGCTGATTAGATAATTTAGGCATTTAGGGTATCCGTAGTCGAAAAATTGTTCCACCTAAAATTGTGAAAGGAATCTAATTATTCCATTTGAAGTAGGACTAATTTATGGTGGAGGATATAAAAAGTTCGGCCCGGCAGAACTTAATAACTTTTTACCTGTTTTTGTTTTTTTTGTTAGGTAGGTAGGATTTTTGTCTTTAAGAATCGCTTCAATAAATTACCGTAGCGTTTACAGAAGTGAGCCATTTTATTTTTCCTCAGGTACTAAATTTTAGTGAAATTCCAACTTCAGTACACTAGACCTTGTGATGCGCTAGAGTGTCTGTCCTCTTTCAGCCCATATACATTGTTGTACCCGTCCCAATCCGTCCGTTTATAGTCCGGTCAAAATAGACATTGAAATAGCAAAAATTCCCACAGAGCTGAATTTTGGTGGAGAGCTAGGGTTTGCCATTAGAAGCAATGTCCTAAAAGTCCCCATCGATCCAAAAAAAATTATTCGGGGTCAAAGGTCAAATTTTAAGGGTTTTTAGGTTTTCGGATTTATTTTTTAAAAACGGTTGATCTACTCAAAAAGTGACTAAAGTAAATATTGTAGACAGAAAAATTATCTACAAGTTTGACCTTTATAATTTTTTTCCTAGAAGGAACCATTCTTGAGATATAGCTGTTCTAAAAAACACATGATTTTTATGCACTTATAAGGGAAATATGCACATATTCAGACGAAAAGACTAAAATAAGGGAAGTAATCGGGCCTGTCCCCCAAAAAATATATATTTTCTTGAAGAGCGAAATTATAGCTATCTTCTAAAAAAATTCCAACAAAATCGGAGCGTATTTAGTAGAATTATTCAATGTTAGAATCATTTTATGCAAAAATAGCCCATTTAACCCACATGTATAATCGAAAGCCCAACGGGAACGACCCCAACGAAAACTTTCCGATTTTTTTCAAGTTTTGTCCGAAGGTAGGGATTGTTGCGCTGATTACGGAAATGTATAATTTTCAACGGTTGCGGATCCGGTTCGCCGATTATTCGACCAGAAAGGCCAAATTTAAATACCGGGTTAGACCCGGTTCTACTGAACCGATTACTGCAAAAAGGATATCGTTTGAAAGCTTACGGAAGTATCTAACACACAGTGTCGTTACTTTAACGCCTCACAATGTACTTACGCGGCTAATTTTTTATTTGACTTTTAGATCTCGATATCTCGAAAATGGTAAGTCTTTTTTAAGAATCATAATGACCACTCTTGTAGACAATTATTGAATCTACAACTTTTACTTTAGCCGGTTTTTGTTAAGTCTTACCGTTTTTGAGAAAAATTAAAAAAACTGAATAATGCCTCCAAAAATGACCTTTGACCCCGAATAACTTGTTTTGAACACATGGGATCGATGGTGACTTTTAGGACGTTGCTTCTAATGGCCAACCCTAGCTCTCCACCAAAATTCAGCTTTGTGGGAATTTTTGCTTTTTCCCCCTTATACGCATGTCTATTTTGACCGGACTATTAACACTTTTATAAGTTGTTTGATATTACATGAGTAAAAATGTGTATTTTTTCATATCGTTTCCCATATAAATTATATATTTTTTATGCAAATGAAAACCCAAGGAGGAATTTTTTAAAAAATTAAATTTGAAAAAAAAAAAATGTAAAAATTTTTTTTTGTATTCTTATGGTGTGTTTATTGGTGTTTAACCTTTTAGGAATAGTTAGAAGCTATGAAAAATTCAAAATACTCATATTTTTAACTTTGACCTTGAATTCCTCCGCAAATACTGGACCGAATTCGAATGGTTTTAATCATTAAAATTTAACGCATCGGAAAGTAGATTATGTTATCCAAAAAAAAAAAAAATGAAAATATCAAAAGTTGCAGAGTTTTGACCTGGAAACCCCGTTCTGAACCACTGTGGAGTGTTCTGAATTTATCGTAATCGGTTTTCCTGGGATTTATATGAGAACTCCGCCTGATTATAGTATAAAGTATAGAGATTTGGAGAAGTGTCATTATGTGATACGGTAAGAAACGCGTTCGGATAACCTCCAAATGTTTATCTAAGAGTCGTCCATGCTTGTGGAGGTTATATTAATTACTACCCCTTTTAATCTATTTTGAAAGTTATCGTGTTACCACTATTACATATTCCTCCTCCAATGCTTCCTACCTAAGAAGTAATGGCTTGTCGGATTTGTCAGACGGTAACAAGTCCGTTCCAATGGAATAGGTCGGTTCAGCAACGGGTTGGTGTGCAGTACATGCATCACTGACGTAACTGAAACTTTGAAGGATTTTCTTCGTGATGATGTTGAGAAGCACCCAGCTCTGTCTGTTTATCCTGCCATTTATGTTGTCCCCATTCATTACTACAGTCCGTTTCGTTGTTACACAAGAGCTTGAGCTGCTGCCGACAGCAGTGAGGGATTTGCTGTCAATGCCCAGCAAACCAATCGGCTTTTCACATTGCAACCAAAAACACATATCTTTCTACCTTCTAAAAAAACTTACCATTTCCCTAAAAAACAAGTAAAAAAGTATCAGTCGGCTTTGCCGACAGAGATATACCCTCAGCCTGTGCAAATTGAAACACTTTTTTCACAAAAAGCTTATGTATTTAGGGGGTTTCAAAAATTTTTGTTGATTAGGATAAAAGTTCAAAAATTTTTCGGAAAAGGTACTTAAAGAAATGGACCGACATAGACCATGGGGGTGCCATAGGGGGTTTTTAACCCATCGGGCTGTTTTCTAAAGAAGTATGGACTTGCCCCTAAAACAACTTTTACCATCGTAATTGAGGCAGCGAATGCAAGTTGCTTCAACAAAAATCAAAGTGATTCAATAGCAGGTCTTAAAGTGAACTTATCCAAAATTTTGTGTGGGAGCTACGGGATGGAGTGGAAAAATATAGTTCATATTCGAACCTGATCTATATCTGGTAGATATTATGAGAATGTGGACCAAATCGGTCACTCCCATCAAGAGTTATCGTGCGCACAATTTTTCCGAATATTTTCGAACTTTTGTGGGGTAGGTACCTGAAGGAGTGGACCGATATGGCTTATCTACAAACAATATTACGAAGACCAAATTTTGGCCGGAATCGGCATTTCCGTTCGAGAATTATCTGGCGCTTCCACCCATAAACATGGTGTCATAGGGTTTGTTTTTCAACTTTCAGGCTATTTTTTCAGGAAGTATGGACTTGCCCCTGAGGAAACGTGTACCTTCGTATAGGGGACAGTGAATACAAGATGCTACAACAAAAACCAAGGCGATTCCAGAGCAGGTCCTAAACTGAACTTTTCCGAAATTTTGTGTGGGAGGTACTCGAAGGAGTTTACCGATTGAGTCCATATTGGAACCTGATCTAAGTCTGGTAGAAATTTCATAATGGGCAAAGTATGGACCAAATCGGTTACTCCCTTCAAGAGTTATCGTACGCACAAATTTTCCGAACATTTTCGAACTTTTGTGGGGGAGGTACCGGAAGGTGTGGACCGATATAATCCATCTTTGGACTTGAACTAAGTTTGGACAAAATATTACGAAAGCCAAATTTTGGACCGAATCGGCAATTCCGTTCGAGAGTTATCTTGCGCTCCAACCACTACACACGGTGTCATAGGGTTTTTTGTAACTTTCAGGCTATTTTCTCAGGAAGTATGGACTTGCCCCTAATGAAACTTACAGCGTCGTATAGAGGACAGCGAATACAACTTGCGTAAACAAAAATCAAAGCGATTCGAGACCAGGTCCTAAACTGAACTTTTCCGAAATTTTGTGTGGGCGGTACCCGAAGGAGTGGACCGATTGAGTCCATATTGGAACCTCATATAAGTTTGGTAGAAATTACACGATGCGCAAAGTATAGACCAAATCGGTTATTCCCTACAAGAGTTATCGTGAGCACAAGTTTTGCGATAATTTTTGAACATTTGTGGGGGAGGTACCTGAAGGAGTGGACCTATATGGCCCATCTTCGAACTTAAATCGAATCTGAACAAAATATTTCGATAACCAAAATTTGAACCGAATCGATTGATCCGTTCGAGAGTTATCGTGCGCACCAGCCTGCCAGACAGACAGACAGACAGACAGACAGACGGACGGACATTGCTAGATCAACTCAAAATTGTCTGAAACGGATATCGTACAAACATACTTGGGTCTAGAACCATTATTTTGATGAGGCACATTTTTGGTCGTATCAAAGTGTAAATACCCTCTTTAGCCTAAAGGCTGAGGGTATAAAAAATAATAACCTAAATGACTAGTTTATTATATTATTAATCAGCTTTCCCAATTTCACTTGCTGCCTCTCTACTACGGTCACAAAAGGTTACACGCCGACAACCTCCGTCTTTCTCCGCCTTTACGAACAATCACATTTGTATCTACTAATTTATGAGGTGTCACGATTTTAATGCCAGCTACATCGCTTTCTTCGCTTAATGAGCTTCTTAAGTTTGTTTAGACTTTATCACCATCATGTTCCCCTCGAAGCGACAAATTATGGGGAAGCATGAAATGAAACGAGTCGACTAGCTAGTTATCACCATCTCTTCCATTGCAGAAGTTTCCCCTCTAAAGGTAATAGGCGAAAATTCTGTAATATTTCCAACTGGTAGTAGATTTTATAAAGACATTTCGTATTCATTGCAAAACAAAACAATTTCCCAAGAAATGTTTGGGGAAAAAAAGCATGGGAAGAATAATAATATAATTGCGATTTTAGCATTTGGTTAAGCACATGCAGTCCCATTCCGCACTTTCTTAACTCCAAGCAAGAGAAACAGCATAACGGAATTCCCCTACAAATAAATATAAGCAGTAGAAAGCCGTTCTTCTATAAAAGCAGCAAAAGGCACCATGTTCCTCTTCCGTTGGTGGTGGCTGCTCCGTGCAACAGAAGTGAATTTGTGTACCTTAAGCAAACAGTCTCCTGAAATTGTAATTCAAATAGGGATGTAAAATTTGATACAATTTTAAGGCTACCACATGGTACCATGGACCACAATAAACGTGGAGTTTTTTTTAAGATTTTTACATGGCACCTGAACCACAACAAACGTGGAGTTTTTTAAAGATTTTTACATGGGACCGTGGACCACAATAAACGTGGATTTTTTTAAAGATTTTTACATGGGACCGTGGACCACAATAAACGTGGATTTTTTTAAAGATTTGTACATCCGATAATGGGCCACAATAAACGCGTCTTTTTAAAATTTTACATCCGACCATGGACCACTACACACGTGGTCCGCAATAAACGTGGTCAGTTAACGTAACGTCGCCAAGCGTGACTGTGGTCATATTTTCCATCCTTCCAGGGTTCGAGAGTGACTTAACCGTTGCACACAATTCACTTATACCGGCTCCAATGATGCCACTCTTCAGATGATTTAACCATTTGTGACGCCATTTGTCAGATCAGGTGACACGATGTTTATGCCTGGCGAACTGTGACACTCTCCTCTAATTCTGGTAGGTACGTCCTCATTGACCGTGTAAAACTTAGAGCTATCAATCTGCTCAGCCAGCGCTGTACCTCTCTGGTTGTTTCCAAGGGCTGAATGCTACATCTCATGATGCGCATTAAAGTCCCCCAGGACTAGATGATTATGACCTTCCAAAAGCGGGCTAATGTCAGGCTCATAATCTGAGATACAGATATTTCTCGGCGGGATATATGCGTTCAACAAATCTATATCGGCAGTTCCACACCTGACTGCTACCCCCATACAATGCATGTACGGGTCATTAGAGACAGGCTCAAGCGAGATAGGTATGTATTGGACAGATTGGGGCAATAGGAAAGCTAATTCCCCACCTCCACTTCTGGTGCGATCCTTCCTTAACACGTTGTAACCACCACAACGTTGTAAGCTACAGTTGTTGTTGAGCTTGGTTTCTTGCACAGCCGCGACCTTGATGTTCTTCCGACTCATGAAATCTACTATTTCCTCAATCTTACCTCGGAGTCCTTTGCAATTAAATTGCAAAAAGGATGCATTGTCTGGGATTGGGACAACAACGGCTGGTGTTAAAGACTGCATGTGCGGCTGCTGTCGAAGGGACTGCGGGGGAGTTTCATAATCAGACGACGAGGGGGTTTCGTAATCCGATGACGACTTACTGGGGACTGTATCCAGGCAGCATGCAGCAGCATTGTCCCTGTCGTAGTCCCTCCCGTGGACAACTCCAGAGCAACCCCCTTAATGCTGAAGCAGCTGGATAAGCCGGGAGTGGAGTATCTCACTTAAGTTCTGAGCTTGTCGCTAGCCACCCTCATTGTTCCCGAAGTCTAGAAAATGAGCAGGGTGGTCCCGCTACGGTAGCCAGGCAAGGATGGAGTGAATTGTACAGTGAATTGTCACTTTTGCTAGAGTGAATTGTACAGGCCGATTTCGCTTTTGTCGCCCGTAGCAAAGGCCCTTGAGGCCTTAGTCCTCCCCAGTATCAGGAATAGTTGCTGATCATCAGCATGGATTGCTGATCATCAGCATGGATTCCGTAAGCAGCACAGCACGACAACAGCGCTACACGCCATCTCCACATACATATATTTGTCAGGGACTCAACCAGAGAGCGCCGTGTGATAGAACAGTGATGGTGGTGCTTGACCTATCAAAAGCCTTTGATACAGTCAGGCACTCCATGCTGTTTGAGGACATTGAGCAGACAATCCTCCGGCCAAGCTTGAAACCGTAGAGTGAAACAGGAACTGTGGAACTGTTAAACCTTTAGCTCTCCTGTATTCCGCCCCCTCCAGACGGCATCGAGATCGTAACGTATGCGGATGATTGCACGATCCTGGCGTCAGGTACCTTCCCTTATGATATCTGTGAGAGACTGAACTCTTATTAAACCGATCTTACCACCTTTTTCCACTCGAGGAATATGCAGATTTCCGCCAGCAAATCTACAGCCACTCTGTTCACCACATGGACAGCGCAGTTCGGAAGAGAATTGAATGTCGTGGTCGACGGTAGCAGAATTCCGACTGCAAACTGCCCCAAAATTTTAGGGGTCACATTCGACACTACTTTCAAGTCGTGCGCGTACGCCACAGCTATCTGCGACAAAGTTAAAAGTAGGAACAAGGTCCTCAAGTCCCTAACCGGCAGCACTTGGGGTGCAGGTAAAGAAAGCTTGCTGACCACATATAACGCGATAGATAGGTCGGTCTGTGGTAAACTATGCGGCGCCAGTTTGGTCCCCGGGATTATGTGATACGAACTGGAAAAAGATTCGAACCTGTCAAAATGCCGCCCTGAGAACAGCAACAGGGTGCCTCCTCAAGTCTTCAGTGGACCATCTACATGAGGAGGCAAAGATTCTTCCAGTAAAGCAACACAATGAGATGCTTTCGTTGCAGTACTTCCTTGGGTGTTACCGTGAGAGTCATCCCAATAACCATCTGCTGGCTAGGCCCGACACATTCAGGCATATCAGGAAGGATATTCGTGCTCTAAGGAGGTCCAACAATATAGGAGAGAACCCATAGATCAACAGGCATATCAAGCATGTTTAAATAGTATTCACACGGATGCAGTTGCTAAGGTCATAAGCAAATATAGTGTGAATAAAGTCCTCGGAGTACATCCCCCATCTATAGCAGCTGAGGAGCGTCAGCTGCCACGACAAACCAGAGTAGTTTTGGCTTAACTTTGCAGTCGCCTAAATTCTTATTGGGCGAAAATCGACCGCGCCGTGCAAGATATCTGCCCTGTATGCAGCATGGGCCCGCACCACACAAAACACCTTTTCAACTGCTCCGTCAAACCTACTCATCTAACTCCAGTGGATCTGTGGTTTACATCCCATCGAAGCAGCCACTTTCCTGGAACTGGAGATAGACCCAGAGCCAGACTGAACAGAAGAACAAACATACAAACATAATGACAAATACTGTTACAACAACGAACCGAGTGACACTGTTTCCCATATCGCCATCCCTATTGCCACCAAAACAAACATTCATTCTCCTACTAAAGTGTTTCTTTCCCTCACTCAACGTGCAGTGCAGTTCAGTTCGTTTCATTCTTTTTTCTTTTATAGGTTCCCCTTTTGTTTGAAAAGAAACAAATCAAAGAAATAACAGAAAATCCCTCCATTTCATTCATGGTAATGCAAAATAACAACAACACCTTACCAGTGAGTGGAAATGAAACACCAAATACACTGAAAACAACAAAAATGTTGAGCAGGTCCCTCTATTTGATATTTTTGATTAGGCGCCCAGTTTCAGAAAGCAAGCAGATCCACAACCCAAACACTTTTACTTCTCTACTTGGGGTTTGTCTTATTTTCTATACAGTCGTCGTCGGTTGGTTGTATTGGAGAACAAGAGTTCCGAGTTCCCTACAAAATGACAAGAGAAACAACAACAACCAGAAACATTTTGGGTTCACGTATTCATCCCCACATACACTTCCAATATCCACATTGGGAGCTGTGCTGTTGTACCAACAGATACCGATGACATTGTGCCAAGCAGCACGGCACTCATTGTTTACAAAAAGAAAAAAAAATACTGCTCCAAACAGTCTCCAGTCCCAGCAGCAATGGCACATGTATGACGATTCCACTCTCTTTTTTTGTTTTGAGGGGGAAGAGCTCCCCATTGGGGTTTATTGTTATTCTCTCAGACAAGTGTTAAGTCATGTGCTCTTTTGTTTGTTTTTTTCTCCGTTTTGTTTTTTCTATATATTTTTGTTTTGAATAGACGACCATGCACATGCATTACAGAGATTGTGAAGGGGAATAGGGGAAAATGCATTTTCCATATGTAAACAAATAAAAGCGAAATATATCATATAAGGGAATAATAACTTCACATTATAAATGTGGATAAATACGATGATGGTGTTAAAAATCTATACAAAACCAGTAAGGAAAGGATCAAAGTCGGGCGGGGCCGACTATATGATACCCTACACCACTGTGAATATGTAAAATATAAATCGGAGCTATATCCAGATCTAAACCGATTTTGATATAATTTGGCACATTTATTTCCAGACCGAATTCAGTCACACATTCCAAATATCATTGAAATCCGACTTATATAGCGTGTTTGGAGCAGCAAATACGCGAAATCGGCCGAAAATATATATGGGTGCTATATCCAAATCTGAACCGATTTCGATATAATTTGGCACATTTATTTCTAGACTGAATTCAGTCACACATTCCAAATTTCATCGAAATCGGAAATATATAGCGTGTTTGGTACAGAAAATACGTGAAATCGTCCGAAAATATATATGGGAGCTATATCCAAATCTGAACCGATTTCTATATAATTTGGCACACTTATTTCTATACCAAATTCAGTCAAACATTCCAAATTTCATTAAAATCGGACGTATATAGCGTGATTGGTACATCGCATACGTGAAATCGGGCGAACATATATATGGGAGCTATATCCAAATCTGAACCGATTTCGATATAATTTGGCACATTTATTTCTAGACTGAATTCAGTCACACATTCCAAATTTCATCGAAATCGGAAATATATAGCGTGTTTGGAGCAGCAAATACGCGAAATCGGCCGAAAATATATATGGGTGCTATATCCAAATCTGAACCGATTTCGATATAATTTGGCACATTTATTTTTAGACCACATTCAGTCACACATTCCAAATTTCATCGAAATCGGACATATATAGCGTGTGTGTTACAGAAAATACGTGAAATCGGCCGAAAATATATATGGGGGCTATACCAAAACTTGGACCGATATAACCCATCTTCGAACTTGATCTTCCGACGGCTAAAAAAATGGTATTCCCCAATTTTCAGCGAAATCGGTCAACAAATGCGACCTGTATGTTGCGAACGGACGGACGGACGGACGGACGGACATGCATAAATCGACTCAGAAAGTGATTCTATGTATATCCCTAGAAGGAACTATGGGTCTATCTCGCTTCCTTTTGTATGTTACATACAAATGCACTAACACATAATACCCCTTACCACATAGTGGTGTAGGGTATAAAAATGTCACTAAAATGTTAGGACGAAATCACTTGAATGGTGCAACCAATTTGGTCCAAACTATGGATCTCCTAATATTTTGTCAAAATTTAGTTTAACTTCTAAAATGGCCCATATCGGTCCTCCCTAAGGGTACCCCCCCACAAAAGTTAATTCCTAATCCACATTTTTGTCGTAGATGAAAGTTTCAATTCACATTGGCTGAGGGTATACCTCTGTCGGCAAAGCCGACTGACAATCTTTTACTTGTTTTGTGAATTTCAGCTTGAAGGACCGTTCCTAGAATCTTTTTGAAATCTTAAATCTTAGGTACAATTTTGTAGTTGACTGTATTCTTAAATATTGGACGGTTTTGTATCTATGAACCAGAATCGGAGAAAAAGTATAAAAATCGAATATTTTCTAAAGTGTTTTGCTATTTTGACCTTTAAGAACCTTTCACTGACAGTACGTATGTTCCAGAAAGTTGTTTACTAATATCTTTGCAACATGATTGTAGTAGAATGTTTTCTTGAATATTGAACGGTTTAGTATCTATGGAGCAGGAACCGAGAAAAGAGGATAAAAATCGCATTAGATATCTGTTGACTAAAATCCGAGAAAAAATTAAAAGGGAAATTTGACCTTGAAGGTGAGGTTGAATGTATTTTATGTGTTCACAATTATTATTCTTTATGACGAGAGCTACAACTTTTCTTCTACCAGTAAACACGAATTCTTAGCTGTTTAGAAGATATGTGCCTGACAAAATGATCCCGTTTTGACATTAAGGCCTCAGGTCTTTGGGGCCCATAACCGCGAAAGTTGAAGTGATAGGGAAAAACGCCAGGACACGTGTCTTCTTATTTTTGGTCTTCTATCCCGCTAGAGTATCAGAATATGATTAATAATTTTCGTGTCGCACAGTGTAAGTAATTACAAATGAATATAGAAACATGAAATCGAAAACTGCACCATCGAATACTAAAATTATTTAATCCACCTGTGCTTATAACTTTTGTTTGTATATTTATACCCTCAGCATTTATGCTAACGAGGGTATAAATTAAACAAGTAGGCAAAGGCTATAGTCGGACGGGCCGACCATGTGATACCCTACACCACAACCTGTCGGAATTAGCTATGTGCAACCGCCTTACACGCTGAATGTCCGGGTTCGATTCCCATCAAATTGTCAATGGTGGCAAAATACCCCTTAGTAATGTTGGCGATATTTGCTGAGTATTTCAGCCATGAAAAACGTCTCTACAAGTGGCAACTTAGGACACTATCAATAACTTAATATGAATCCATTGATATAAGAAAAGCCTCCCTTGTCTTTACTGGGATGTTTGTGGAAAAATATATAAATTATACATTTCTAAATAATATTCGAAAATTGGAAAATTCACATTGATTCACATTGAGTATAAGGTTCCTCTTTGGAATACACCTAAAATAAATACATATATACCACGCAATTTGGTATATTTGATTATTGGGAAAAATGGGAGTTTATTGAAGATCTATCGTCCAAAATTGTGCACTTGTATTTCACACATGCTTCGAAAATAGTTCATTGTGGCATATATTATGATATCTAAAATATATTTTATACTGGTAGAAATAACTAATAATGAATAGAAATTCAAAAATTTTGCAGGCAAACAAATTTATAAATCCCAAAATTATTCATATTCAATTAAACAGCAACAGCAGGGAGTATAAGTCAGCGGCGCTAACGGTGATATACCTTTAGCCTCTAAAACTATATTTATTTTGTAACACGAGTTTGCTTCAAAATACGTGGAATCTGTAGGTATCGTAATATGGGGATATACCAAATCAATTTTAGTAAGCTAAATTCTAAGTTTTGGAAATATTTGAGAATTATTTTTTCAGATTTGTAATTTTAGTTGGAGCCGACAGGGATTTTTGGAACTTCTGAACTATTATCAGGAAGTATGACTTACCCCGGGAAAGGGACCAGAATATTGAACGTAAAAAGAGCCTTCTTCAAAAAGAAAATAATAATCAAATAGATCCGATACGGGTCTTCAAACTGCACTTTTTCCAAATTTTGTGTGGGAGCTACTCGAAGGACGGACAGATATAGTCCATATTCCGACCTGACACATGACTAGATGAAATAATACGATGTGTAAAGTTTCGACCAATCAGAAAATCCCCTTGAGAGTTAACTTGCGGATTTGCGGCGCAAGTACAATCTGCTGAAGAAATTCATAACGATTCAAAGGGACTCTTAAATTTCCCTTTTCCGAATGTTGTGTAGGAGGTACCCTAAGGACCGATATAGTCTTATCCGATCTATATCTGGAAGGAATAATAATATATGGAAAGATTGCTCACTTCGCGAGTTATCGTTCACACAAATTTTCGAAAAAAATTTTGAACTTTTTTGGGGGAGGTGTGGACTAACATAGCCTATATTCGAACTTAAACAAAGCTTGGGCAAAATATTACGAAATATAAAATTTGGTTCTAATCGGTAGATCCGTTCGAGAGTTATCGTGCGCACCAGCCAGCTAGACATTAAGAGAGACAGATGAACGGACAGGGCTAAATAAACTCTTAATTGTCTGAAACGAATTTCGTCCAAATATACTTGGGGTCTAAAACCTATATTTCGATGATAGAGACAATTTTAGCATGGGAGGAAATTGTGGTTCTCTACACAAAACACATTATATATCAGGCAGAAGGTGAGTTATCTAGCAGACACATTATTGTAATTTGCTACAGGGGGAAGATCAGTAGTTATTTTTCCATATGTAGGCTCCTTTGTCGGTATATGCCCTCCAGGAATGAAAATATGTACCAAAAATAAAATTTGTATATTTTTCATACAAAAGTAATGGTCTATGTCAACCCTTAAATAATATCAGATAATCGTGCAAAATTATAGGCATTTTCTTCAACCTAAACTCTTACCTCGTGCAAAATTTCGTGACTATTGAGCTATAATTGCGACCTCTAGCCGGTTTATGATTACACTACAAACAAAAAACTGGATATATTAGGCTGTAACTCTGTTATCTGATCACGTACATCAACATAATTGACATCAATTAAAAGGTCAAGAGATCGTCTTCCAAATATAACTCACGAGGGGGGAAGGTGTCTTTCAGGAACAAAGATATAAGCTGTTTATTAAAAATTTTCACAATTTTCACACAAAAGTTGTGGTCCATTTAACCCTCTAAATATTATCTGATCGCCATCTCAAATTGCAAGCTTCTTCTTTGTCATAAACTCTTACCTTATTTAAAATTTCGAGGCGATCTGACTATTACTGCGACCTACAGAGCAGTTACAAAATCTGATAAAAATTATGTTTTTGGTCCATTTCACCCGCTAAATATTTCACGATCATCACCAATCAAAATAGCGATCTATTCTGATGTGAAACCGACCTCCATACCAAATTTCGTTACGATCGGTCCATAATTGCGGCCTGGAGTTTGATTACAATTTATAATGGACAGACGGACACACGGACGGACGGACGGACACACATCTCAAAATCGCTTTATCTCGCCGAGATATGAAGATTGGTATACCATATTGGGGGTCTCCGACGAATATTTCGCGGTGTTACATGAATTTTTCCCAAAACAAACTTATAATACCCTTTTCACATAGTGGTGTAGGGTATAAAAAAATGTGCCTTGTCGAAATAATAGTTTTAGACCCCAAGTATGTTTCGACGAAATCCGTTTCAGACAAGTTGGAGTCGATTGATTTAGCTATGTCCGTCCGTCTGCCTGGTTGGAGAGCATGATGATAAAGTTTTTTGTGAAGAACTTTCGCGACCAATGAAAACCTGAAATGTCAAGTTGCTGCTATTTCGTTAAAAATTTTAGTTAAAATCCTCAAAATGCCGAAAATCGGGATGTGCCGTTATATGGGAGCTATACCTCACAATTGACCTATGTTGACGATTTTTGATGGGGAACTTTCGTGACCACTGAGAACCGCAATTCTTAAGTTGCGGTTAGTTCGGTTAAAAATGGTAACTAGAATCATCAATATATCGAAAATCGGGTGGAACCGTTATATGGTAATATACCAAAACATGGACCTATCATGACTATTTTTGGTGGGAAATTTCGTGAGTACTGAGAACCTCAAATGCCAATTTATATCCAGTTCGGTTAAAAATTGTATCTAAAATCCTCAAAATACCGAAAATCGGGAGGTACCGTTGTATGGGGCTATATCAAAACAGGGACCTATGTTTACGTTTTTTGGTGGAGACATTTCGTGACCATTGAGAACCTCAAATGTCAAGTTACAGCTTGTTCGTTCAAAGATTGTAGTTAAAATCCTGAAAATATCGAAAATACGGAGGTAATGTTATATGGGGGCTATAACAAACCATGGACCTATGTCCAATGAGAATCTCAAATGGTTTAAAATTGTAGCTAGAATCCTCAAAATACCGAAAATCGGGTTGTACCGTTATATGGGGACTATATCTCACAGCAGGGACCTATCTTGACAATTTTTGGTGGAGAAGTTTCGTGACCATTAAGAACCTCAAATGTGAATTTACAGCTTGTTAGGTTAAAAATGGTAGCTAGAATCCTCAAAATATCCAAAATCGGGAGGTACCGTTATATGGAGGCTAAACCAACCCATGGACCTATGTCGACGACTGTTTGTGGAGAACTTTCGCGACCACTGAGAACCTCAAATGTTAAGTTACATGTACTTCGGTTAAACAATTGTAGCTAAAATCATCAAAATATAGAAAATCGGTAGGTTCCGTTATATGGAGGCTGTATCAAAACATGAACCTATAACCATAATTTTTATACCCTACACCACTATGTGGGGAGGGTATTATAAGTTGGTTTTGGCCAAAAAGTTTGTAACGCATCGAAATAATGGTCGTAGACCCATACTTATATATATCAAAATGAATGTCTCGACGAGCTGAGTCGATCTGGCTATGTGTGTCCGTCCGTCAGTCCGTCCGTCCGTCCGTCTGTCCGTCTGTCCATCTAAACCTTGTAATCACGCTACAGGCCGCAATTTTGATCGGATCGTCACGAAATTTCGGATGTTGATGGGGGTCCCCGAGGGGAAGAAGCCTATTGATTTTGGTGATGGTCGGGTAATATTTAGGGGTCGGAAAGGGCAAAAAACATAGGTGGATAAAAAGACAACGTTTATTTCCAAAGCCAATATCTCAGCTTCTATATGGGATATACCAAAAGCAAAACCTGACAATGAAAGCAGAAAATATCACCTTTCTAATGATGTAAAGCAGGTGCTCGCAGGTGATCAAACAATGAAGATATCGCAATAGTAGCAAATAAAACCCCAATTTTCATTTTTGCGATTTTCATTATATTGACAAATATCACAGCTTTGGTTGAAAATTTTCCAAAAGCAAAGCCTGACTATGAAAGTAGAAGATCCCGTCATTACAACGATGCAAACTAGGTCGGCGTAGGTAACCAAATAACGGAGATATCGCAATAGTCGGTAATACATCCCATTTTTCTATTTTTTTGGAAATCACGCTACAGGTAGCAATACTGATCGGATCGTCACAAAAATTTCAGGGTTAATGGGGTTCTCATAGATGAAGAAGCATATTGATTTTGATGATGGTCGGATAATATTTATGAGTCGGAATGGGCAAACACTTATTTGGAGAAAAGTCAACATTTTATTTCAAACCAATATCTCTGTTTCTTTAAGAGGTATATCAAAAGCAAAACCTGGAAAGGAAAGTAGAAAATATCACCTTTACAACGGTGTAAAGCAGGTTGTCGTAGGTCGTCAAATAGCAAAGATATGGCAATAGCTGATAATGCATCCCATTTTCCGATTTTTTGTAATCACGCTACAAGTCGCAATTTTGATCGGATCGTCACGAAAGTTTAGGGGTTAATGGGGGTCCCACAGAGGAAGAAGCCTACTGATTTTAATGATGGTCGGATAATATTCAAGGGTCGGAATGGGCTAAAACTTATTTGGAGAAAAGGTCTACGTTTTATTTCAAAGCCAATATCTCTGTTTCTTTAAGAGGTATATCAAAAGCAAAACCTGGCGAGGAGAGTAGAAAATATCACCTTTACAACGATGTAAAGTAGGTTGTCGTAATTGCTCAAACAACAGAGATATCGCAATAGTCGGTAATGCATCCCATTTTCCGATTTGTTTGTAATCACGCTACAGGTCGCAATTTTAATCGGATCGTCACGAATTTTTTGGGAGTTGATGCGGGTCCCACCTAGGAAGAAGCCTATTGATTTTGGTGATAGCCGGATAATATTTAGGGGTCGGAATGGGGAAAAACTCATTTGGAGACAAATTCAAAGTTTTATTCTTTGTGAATATATTGGCTTCTAGTAGGGGTATTCCAACGACAAAGCCTGTCAATGGAAGAAGAAAATATTACCTTTACATTGGTGCAAAGCAGGTTGGCGAAGGTGGTCAAACAAGGGAGATACCACAATAGTCGGTAATGCATCCAATTCTTCCATTTTTTTGCAATCAAGCTACAGGTCGTAATTTTGATCGGATGGTCACGAAATTTTGGGTGCTTATGGGGGTCCCAGAGACAAAGAGGCATATTATTTTTAGTGGTAGTCGGTTTATATTCCCTAAAAGCAATGTTTACCAGTGAAAAGCTTATGCACAGGAGTAGTGGTGTAGGGTATCACATGGTCGGCCCCGTCCCGACTATAGCCTTTGCTCACTTGTTTTAAATATAAGTTTTTTGGTGGCCAAGAATCCTAAATAACAAATGATAGCTAATTCGATCTGAAAATGTGACTAAAAACTTCAAATTACTTGAACATGTACGGTACCGTTATATGGGGACTATACCGAAACGCATTTGAAAGAAGATAAAGTTCGATGACAAAGAAGTCACTACACAGCCGATATGTCTGATGAGCTGCCTACTAACAGCGAAACTAGTCACATAAATTGGTGGTTGTGTGGGTTAGAATCGTCGGCTTTCCTTTTTCACTTCCAAAAATCATAGGCCATTAAGCTCGACTATAACGAGAAATTAATTAAAATTAATATTAAGCAGTAAGGAAAGGACCAAAGTCGGGCGAGACCGACTATATGATACCTTACACCACTTTAAATATGTAAAATAAAGGGTGTTTTTTTAAGCTAGATAGAACTTTAAATTGTAAAAAGTAACACAAAAAATTAAATTTTGATGAAACTTTTTTTATTTGTTTCAGTATACTCTGACAAATCATCATGAATAGACTCACGCTTGAACAACGCTACGAAATTATCCAAATTTACTTTGAAAATCAGTTGGCAAATGACCCGTTGTTTTATCGCAAAATTGTGTTCAGCGATGAGGCGCATTTTTGGCTTAACGGGAGCTTGCGTTACGGTCAATGGAGATCGTTACTGCACCATGATCAATGATTTTTTGTTTGAAAATATGGATGACATTGATCCGGAGGAGATGTGGTTTCAACAGGATGGCGATACGTGCCATACGGCGAACGCAACCATCGACTTATTGAAATCAAAATTTGGCGATAAGTTGATTTCGAGAAGTGGACCTGTCAATTGGCCTCCAAGGTCGTGCGATTTGACACCTCTCGATTATTTCCTGTGGGGCCACGTGAAGTCACTGGTTTATGCTGATAAACCAGCAACAATTGATGCCTTGGAGGCCAGCATTGTTCGTGTTATTCGTGACATACGGCCAGCTGTGCTCGAAAAAGTGGCCAAAAATTGGACGTCCAGAATGCACTTCGTCAAGAACAGCCGCGGTGCCCATATGCCCGAAATCATTTTCAAATGTTAATGTCACGTATTGATCTTTCGAATAAAAAATTTTTTTTTTTTTGATTACAATTTAATTTTTTGTGTTATTTTTTACAATTTCAAGTTCTATCGGGCTTAAAAAAACACCCTTTATATATGTGAGATAATATAAATCTGAACTGATTTCGATATAATATGGTATACTTTTTCCTAGACCAAATTCCGTCACACATTCCAAATTTCATTAAACTTGGACAAATATAGGGTGTTTGGTGCTGCAAATTCGAGAAATCGGGCGAAAATATATATGGAAGCTATAACCAAATCTAAACCGAATTTGGCACATTAATTTCTAAACTGAATTCAGTTACATATTCCAAATTTCACTGAAATCGTATATATATGTATAGCGTATTTGGTGCAGCAAACACGTGAAATCGGCCGAAAATATACCTATATTCAAGTCCGATTTCGATAACATTTTGCACATTTATTTCTAGACAGAATTGAGTCACACATTCCAAATTTCATCGAAATCATATATATATATATATATATAGCTTGTTTGGTGCAACAAACACGTGAAATCGGCCGAAAATATATGTGGGAGCAATATCCAAATCTGAACCGATTTCGATATAATTTAGCACATTTATTTTTAGACCGAATTCTGTCACACCTTCCATATTTCATCGAAATCAAACACATAGCGTGTTTGGTACAGCAAATAAATGAAATCGACCGAAAATATATATGGGAGCTATATCCAAATCTGAACCGATTTGGATATATTTTGGCGCATTTATTTGCAGACCAACGTTCATCACACATTCTAAATTTCAAAGTAATCGGTCATATACATATATCGTGTGTGGTACATAAAATACATGAAATCGGCCGTAAATATGTATGCGAGCTATATTAAAATCTGAACCGATTTCAATATAATTTGGCAAATTTATTTCTAGACCAAATTCATTCACACATCCAAAATTTGGAGACTTTATCTTTTACCATACCATATTTGCATAAAAGATCTAAATTTTTTGGAGGCACCTCCGATTCTGATGCTATATCTCCGGATCAGCGCGGAATTTCGAAACTATTTTATAGCCTATGTAACTTTTAGGCCATGTAGTGATATACTCTGAATATTTCAGGAAGATCGGTTCAGCAGTTTTTGAGTCCATAAACTTCAAACAAAACAAACGTACAAACACTTTTCTACTTTATACAAAAAACTGCACAGTGGGCTTGGATCCAATTTTCGCGATTTAATATTTAAAATCAATTGTTATCAATGTTGTGCTCTTCGATTTTCTTGAATTTTTTTTGTATTTAACTACGATTAATGACAAAAATTTTAAGTCCTATTTGTTAGTGGGATTCGAATAATTACTATTGTTTCTATTTTTTTAATTGGTCAATAATGTTTTGCTTATATACCAATGTGCAAAATTTGTTATTTTACAAAAAAATAAAAATAAATAAATAAAAGGAATTCATCTTAAACATCTTAACAATTTTGAAAATGAATTACCAATTATTTTCCCAGCCGGACAAAAGTAAACATATTTAGGTTAGTTTTAGGTTTTCGCGATTTTGCTTGAAAACTGCAAGTTATATCGAAATTGGGCTAATGCAAATGTTGTTGCTGTGAAAAATGTCTAGAGGATTGCCTTTTTCACATTCTCCTAGGTTGTACCATTTTTTAAGTTAAAATTGGGAAATTGCAGTCATGACATTGTTTTATAGGGAGGCGATACAGTCAGTGCATTGTCCCAATTTGAACTTCTATATCTCAAAAATGGTAAAACCTACGAAAATATCATAATGGTCAATCATGTAGAGAATTTAAGAAAAATCGCGAAAACCTAAAAAACTCAAAAAATGTGAACAATAAAATGTTGACTGCGAGAAATTTTTAAAACCGCTGCACAGTGTGCGAAATTTAAATCTAGCGGGGAAAACTTAATAACTCCTAAACTAATTGAGGCTATAATTTGACACAGATGTTACTTATATGTATATGTATGATTGCACTGAGTATGGCGAATATAGCTCACCGTTAAAGCATATCGTCCTCGTAACGGTACCTCCGCATATAAGGTATTTTGTGCATGTGAACCACATTTCACTGCTAATTTTGCTGTATTTTGGTATTTAGGGTGTTCCGGGGGTACATTTCGTTTTGGTCTAGCCCCGAGATTTTAGTTATTTTGAAGGCATTCTTCACATTTTCCAACCAAATTGGCTGTACTTTCGTATTTCGGGTTCTAAGTACACACAAAACCTCCGTACTAAAAATGTTCGATGTAGATATACCTACGTTTTGATATAGTGGGAAAGAGGACGGAAAAAAAGAAGACATGTGTATCGGCGTTTTGAAAGTTTACGTCGGGAAGTAACCTAAATAGGCGTGACAAATTCCGCCCATTTCTACAGGTTTTGAAATATTCGACATCAGATTCCTTGGAATCCTTGCATTTTAGGTATAAAGTGTCTTTAACAATAATACTGACAACAATGCGGGGTATCTTTTTATGACAAAAATTAACCCTCATGCGAGTCATCAAAGGGGTCTTTTTGGCCCCTTTTTTCAGAAACGTTTAAAAATTGATGTTACTTTCAAGAATCAACTCGAAAAAAGAACAAAACTAATTTATTCAAAAAATATTTGGGTGTTTTGTTGGCAAACTTGATGTATATATTTTCTTGATATATATTGCAAATACATATTTCATTTATTCGGCGACTTATATTGACATTTGATGGAGATTATTTTTGTCTTTGACGTCTTCTATCTAGAATGAAGTTTTGTGGGACAAAACGCAATAAACTCAGATAAAGTACAACATTAACCCTACAACGTTATTTTACTTTTGGCAGATTCCTGGCGTTTAGGTACAATTTAGAGTTTTAGTGTATTCGGGTACCTATAGTAGAATTTTATGACAAATAATTTTGTGGAATATTTTGATCTGATACGATCACATTTTAAAGGAGTTTTTAAACTTTCTGAATACCCCTTTGATGACTCGAACGAGGGTTAATTTTTTATTAACAGGTAACAGGCATTGTTGTCAGTAATATTTTCAAAGACACTTTATACCTAAAATGCAAGGATTCTAAGGAATCTGATGGCGAGTATTTCAAAACCTGTAGAAATGGGCGGAACTTGCCACGCCTATTTAGGTTACTTCCCGACGTAAACTTTCAAAACGCCGATACACGTGTCTTCTTTTTTTCGGTCCTCTTTCATAATCTAGCCGTATTATCTTGTAATTATTTTTTGTGTTGTACAGTGTTACCATTCAAATTTTTTCTTAGAAGAAACATTCATTTTTATACCCTACACCACTATGTGGTAAGGGGTATCATGTGTTAGTGCATTTGTATGTAACATACAAAAGGAAGCGAGATAGACCCATAGTTCCTTCTAGGGATATACATAGAATCACTTTCTGAGTCGATTTATGCATGTCCGTCCGTCCGTCCGTCCGTCCGTTCGCAACATACAGGTCGCATTTGTTGACCGATTTCGCTGAAAATTGGGGAATACCATTTTTTTAGCCGTCGGAAGATCAAGTTCGAAGATGGGCTATATCGGTCCAAGTTTTGGTATAGCCCCCATATATATTTTCGGCCGATTTCACGTATTTTCTGTAACACACACGCTATATATGTCCGATTTCGATGAAATTTGGAATGTGTGACTGAATTTGGTCTAAAAATAAATGTGCCAAATTATATCGAAATCGGTTCAGATTTGGATATAGCACCCATATATATTTTCGGCCGATTTCGCGTATTTGCTGCTCCAAACACGCTATATATTTCCGATTTCGATGAAATTTGGAATGTGTGACTGAATTCAGTCTAGAAATAAATGTGCCAAATTATATCGAAATCGGTTCAGATTTGGATATAGCTCCCATATATATGTTCGCCCGATTTCACGTATGCGATGTACCAATCACGCTATATACGTCCGATTTTAATGAAATTTGGAATGTTTGACTGAATTTGGTATAGAAATAAGTGTGCCAAATTATATAGAAATCGGTTCAGATTTGGATATAGCTCCCATATATATTTTCGGACGATTTCACGTATTTTCTGTACCAAACACGCTATATATTTCCGATTTCGATGAAATTTGGAATGTGTGACTGAATTCAGTCTAGAAATAAGTGTGCCAAATTATATAGAAATCGGTTCAGATTTGGATATAGCTCCCATATATATTTTCGGACGATTTCACGTATTTTCTGTACCAAACACGCTATATATTTCCGATTTCGATGAAATTTGGAATGTGTGACTGAATTCGGTCTGGAAATAAATGTGCCAAATTATATCAAAATCGGTTTAGATCTGGATATAGCTCCGATTTATATTTTACATATTCACAGTGGTGTAGGGTATCATATAGTCGGCCCCGCCCGACTTTGATCCTTTCCTTACTGGTTTAAATATTGGGGAGAAGTACCGGAAGTTGGGGACCGGTATTGCCCCATGAAACTAAGTTTGGATAAAATATGACGAAGACTAAATGTTGCACCAAATCGGTAGAACAGTTCGAGAGCCACCTATGGTCACATAGGGCTTTTTACACCTTTCGGGGTGTTTTCCCAAGAAATATGGATCTGCTCCTGAAAAAACTTTTACCGTCGTATGCAAATCGCTTTAAGAAAAATCAAAGTGATACGAGAGCAGGTCTTAAAGTGAACTTATCCGAAATTTTGTGTGGGAGGTACCCAAAGGAGTGCACAAATATATTCCATATTCGAACCTGATCTATATCTGGTAGATATATTAGGATGTGCATAGTATGGATTACATCAGTAACTCCCTTTAAGGGTTATCGTGCGCATATTTTTTCCGAAGATTTTTGAATTTTTATCTAAAACCATTATTTCGATGAGGCACATTTTGCCCGTATGAAAGTGTATATACCCTCTTTAGCATAAATGCTGAGGGTATAAAAATTAAATTATTTTTAACGTTTCCCCCAGCTCATGTCTGGAAATAACATATTGTTCAAAACTCAAGGAAATTTGAAAGGTTTGTCATTTACGGACCTAACCAGGAAAGAATGATCTCAAATAATCGAATTTTGAGCTTGAAGAACCGTTCCTAGAATCTTAGGTACATTTTTGTAGTTGACTGTAATCTTAATTTTTGGGCGGTTCGGTATCTGTGGACCGGAATCGGAGAAAAAAGTATAAAAATCGAATATTTTCAAACGTTTTTGGCTATTTTCACATTTAAGAACCGGTCATAGACATTTGATTTGATTTCTGAATTTTGAACGGTTTGGTATCTATCGAGCAGGAACGGAGAAAAGAGGATAAAAATCACATTTGATTTGCTATTTTGACCATTAAGAGCCGTTTCCACTGAGTTCGTATATTCTAGAAAGTTGTTTATTAAGATCTAAGGTACAGTTTTCTAGTTGGTTGTATGCTTCAATTTTGATCAGTTTGATATCTGTAGATTAAAATCCGCGAAAAAATTAAAAGCGAAATTTTACTTTAACGATTTTGACCTTCAAGGTGAGGTTGAATGGATTTTATGTGTTCCCAATTATTATTCTTTAAGATGAGAGATACAACTTTTCCTCTACGAGTAAACCCAAATTCTTAGCGGTTTAGAAGATAAGTGCCTGACAAAATGATCCATTTTGCGGTGTCAGAATATGGTTAATAAACCAAGACTCAAAAAATTAGACACTGTGATACTGAAAATCGGAAATTACTGTTGGAAAAGACTTTGTATATTTTTGTCTGAACTTCCCATGCCACCATCGTACTTCCTTATTATTATTATTTTTTGGGACAGTTAAGTAATTTTAATTTTTCCCCTACTGTCCCATTGTTTCGTTCGCCACAAAAAGTGTACGTTTTTTACAATCAAGAGGGAACCGACCAATCGACTGTGAGTTGTCTTCATTTGGGGAAATGCAGCAAAAAAAAGTAAAATTACAAAAACAAATATTGCCTTAATTGGCATTACCGGAAATTGTTATTTAATTTTTTCTTCGTCTTCTTCTTTTTTCTTTTTTAACGTACCACCACAAACTGCAACAATATAAAATCATAATAATTTGTTGTGTGTTCAACAACAAGAAAATTTGTCGTTTTTCTGCATGACCGGTATAAATAAGCACGAGGCACCACCGAGGTATTACTTACATTCTCTTCACGAGTAGATGACGTTTTTTGCGCTGAAACGTAACGTTATTTAACGAAATGGAAAAACATTTTCTTATTAAATAAATTATATGAAAAATGAATCTAAAGTTTTATATGCACGCACATACTTATTGCATGTATGTAAGTGGTAATAAATGATCATATTAAGATAGCCGTTAATTATGTGTCAGCCGATAATTATATGTGTGTGAGAAGAAATGTGTAATTAATTAAAATATTTCGTTTTTAATTTTCATTGCATATACAGCTGTTCAATACACATACCCGAAGGGTGACGGGAGATTTCTCTCATATCAATGAGTGCACCCCGATTCATATTACGTCAATGATATGGGACGTGCTTTTTATCGCTGAGTCCGAACGGCGTGTTTTTGACACCGTAGTTTTACATGGAATACTCAGGAAATGTCGCCTGCATTACGCTGGGGGTATTTTGTCACCGTTGGGAAGTATGATAACGTGCGAAACGCAAACAGTTTCTAAAGGGAGATCCAACTAGAGGTTCCTAACTTTTTTAAAGAAAACAAAAAACCCAGAAAATTCTAATTGAATAGGAAATGTTTGCTATAATTTGAGAGCATATTCTTTGGCATTTGTTTTTGAATTTATGTCTATCAAATGTTGGCCGCGTCTACGTTTTAGACGGTCCGCCCGTAGAGTCCAATTATCTTTCGAACATTTCGACTGGTAATTGACGAATGGCAATGGTGATGTTTTGTCCCCTGAATCGAAGCGGCTTTGTCCGCGTACACTTTAGACTATACATACATATCACCACAGGAAAAAGTCTAACGGTGTGATATCACACGATCTTGGTGGCCAATTGACCGTCCCAAAACCTGAAATTTTCTCCTCATCGAAATGTTCTCTTAATAAATCGATTGAATGATGCCACAAAGGGAAGTAGCGTCGTCTTGTTGAAACCAAAATGTCGCCGATATCACGAGCTTTATTTGCAGGCATCAAATAGTCGGCTATCATGGCCGCCGTTGAAAGTTACGCTCTCACCGACAAAATTTTTGAAGAAATATGGGTTGATGATCGTTCCAGCGGATAAACCACACGAAACCGTTGTTTTTGCAGTGAGCGCAAACAAAGGAAACGATTCCCGATCCCTTCGCACAAAGTCACAAACTTTTAATTTTTTCTGAATCGTTTCGTTCTCAAAACAACAAAAACCACAAACTTTTCAACTGAAGATGAACTACACTGTATGATTTCTGAAATGTACTTCGACTATGCTGTTTCGAATTGTTTCATTCTCGAACGAAACAACATAATTTTTTGGCACAAACGTTTGCTGTGCGAATCATCATAACATCACATACTTGGAATATACTGCCGTGGATGTTTCAATCAACCACCAAACGTTTGCAGTGCGCATTGTATGGTTTCGTTTTTATGAGTTGTTGTGAAGTTGAGAATGTTTCATGTTTATTATTGTTCGTACTCAGGAATGTCAACAAAACGAATTCGGTCTACGTGGGTTATGTTTCGTTTTGTTTTGCTCTTATGGAAAATACGAACCGAAACATTTACGCTGTTTTTGTGGATGAAGTGACACCTCTTAAATCTCTTTAGGTTGCTCTTAACCCAAATGCGGCTGCTTTTCTTGTTTACATACCCATTAAGCCAGAAATGAGCCTCATTACACTTACTTAGCTGGCCCATTACAGAACATTTGTTCCATAGACCGAACTAAGAAAAGATCTCCCATTCTCTCTGTTTAGTGCATCGCTTTCTGGAATACCGCGCCTTGTCATCTCTTCATCCACTCGTTTGCGCCATATATTCTTTGGCCTGCCAATTCTGCGTGCACCGCCAAGCGGTCCGTATTTATACACCTTTTTAGCGGGTTCATCATCGCTCACTATTATGATATAGCCTATCCAACGCAATCGCTGCATCTCGATACGTTTAACAATATTGATGTCGTTGTACAGCAGATACAGCTCGTGGTTTATGCGACGTCGATATTCACCGTCAACGCAGATTGGTCCGTAGATCTTTCGAAGAATTTTTCTCTCAAACAAGCCAAGCACTGCCTTATCTGCTTGCGCAAGTACCCAGGCTTCGGAACCATACATCAGCACGGGTAGTATCAGTGTTTTGTAAAGCGTTATTTTTGTTTGACGAGTTGTGGCTTTGTTTTTGAAGTGCTTACTTAAGCCAAAGTAGCATCTGTTGGCCAATACAATTCTTCTTTTCATTTCACAACTGATGGCGTTTGTTGTGTTTACGGCGGTGCCGATGTATACGAAGTCTTTTACTACCTCAAAATTATAGGAACCAACTTCAACAGTTGGTCCGATCTCAATGGACGCATTGCGCGTCGACACCATCAACTTGGTCGTCCAGCCGTTTACCGCCAGACCCACTTTAGCAGATTCTCCTTCGACCTTCATAAAGGTATCGATTACTTCTTTTACTGATCGTCCCATGATGTCGATATCATCAGCATAAGCAAGTAACTTGTGGCTATTAGTATAGAGTGTGCCACTTCTTTTGACGTTTGCCTCTCATATAACCTTTTCCAGCAGGATGTTGAGGAGATCACAAGAAACGCTGTCTACTTGCCTGAAACCTTTTTTGGTACAAAAGTCTTCGGAGAGGTTCTTTCCTATTTTAACTGAGGATCTCGTGTCAGTTAAAGTCATTTTACAAAGCCGAATGGGTTTTCCGGTGGGATACCAAATTAAGGCATGGTTTGGAATATCTTTGAACCTAGTGGGCTGTCGAAGGCTGCTTTATAATTGACAAAAAGGTGGTAGGTGTCGATCTGCATCTCTTGGTTCTTCTCCAGGATTTGCCGCAAATATATCTGGTCAATGGTGGATTGGTATGGTCCAATTATTTCGTTGACCATGGGCTTTAGTCGTTCGCACAATATCCCTGACACTATCTTGTTGGCGATACGGGGAAGACTTATGCCCCTATAGTTGGAGCACAAAGTCTTATCTCCTTTCTTATGGACGGGACACAGGATGCTCAGGTTCCAATCGTCGGGTACGCGTTCTTCCTGCCAGATGGAGCTAACTAGCTGATGTATACACCTTATCAGCGTGACGCCTCCGGCTTTAGACAGCTCGGCTGGTAAGCCATCAGCTCCTGCTGCCTTATTATTCTTCAGCCGGTTTATTGCTGTCTTTACCTCATCTTCGCCGGGTGGTATACATTCAATACCATCTTCTGGGATTGGATCTGTGGTATCTTCGTCGACTTCGCTACTATTGGATACCAACAGTTTGGAAAAATGTTCTTTCCATATCCTTAGCACACTATCTGTATCAGTTACCAGATTACCTTGCTGGTCTCTACAGGAGGATGTGCCAGTTCCAAAGCCATCTGTTTGATGTTTCACTCTTTGGTAGTATTTTCGGACTTCATTTTGTCTCCTGTACATCTCGATTAGTTCACACTCCCGCTTTTCCATCTATCTCTTTTTCCTGCTCCCGCTTTTCCATCCCTCGTTTTCCCCCGATACCTCTCTCGTACGCTACGCATTGCTACCGATTGTAAAGTAGCTCTATATGCCGCATTTTTCTCTTCGGTAGCAGCACGACACTCCTGGTTATACCATGGAGGTCTCTTGTATCCAAGTACTGATTTTGCGGCTGTTTGCATGGAGTGGGCAATGTTTGCATTGTCCTGATATGTTATCGGAACGAGGAGTGTTTTAATTAAGCAGTTGGGCCAGTTGAGTGGAATATGCTGTGGGCATCTGTTGTGATTGCAGCTTACCGATGTCCAACTTCCGTGTTGTGTCGGTTCGCACTTTGTTTGCTACGTTTAATCTGGTACGTACCTTTGCTGCAACAACGTAGTGCTCTGAGGCTATGTTTGCACCTCGGAACGATCGTACATTACAATGTGATCAAATTGATTTCTTGTTCTTTGGTCTGGCGACATCCAGGTGCCCTTATTAATATCGAGATGCTTAAATCTGGTACTGCTAACTACCAATGTTTCTTGCAGCTGCAAAGTCTATCAGCCTCATACCATTGTCAGATGTTTAACTGTGGAGACTGAATTTCCCGACTGTTGGGCCAAAGATATTCTCCTTTCCAATTTTGGCATTAAAATCAACTAGAATAATTTTAATGTCATGGGCAGGGCAACGTTCATAGGTTTCTTCTAAACGCTCGTTAAATATATCTTTGGTCTGTTCGTCCTTGTCTTTAGTGAACTCAAATAATGCTGCTATTGAAGAATTTTGCTTTTAATCGAATTGCAGCGAGTCTTTCATTCACTGGGGTGAAGCTGGAGACCAGATGTTTTAACCTCCGACCAACTACAAATCCGCAACCAAACTCATGCTTTGTGTCATGACAGCTATAATACAGTGTGTCACCTTTAGGTGTTGTTGTGACGCCTTTGCCAATCCATCATATTTCCTGTATGGCAGTAATGTCGGCCTTGTACTTTTCAAGTACATCTGCCAATGCGTAAACTGCACCTTATCTATAAAGAGTGCGAACATTCCAGGTGCAGATTAGCAGATCATGGTCCTTCAAACGTTTGCGGGGTTCATCAACTTCAGAGGGGTTTGTTTTTCTTTTCTTTAGTTTTTTCATAGTTGGATGTTTTTTCTAGGGGAGGGTTACTAACCAGACGCCCAAACCCAAGTTTACCGTACTTATGGGTGAACGCGCGGCACATGTTAGCTCACTACCTTAATGGGTGTTAAAGGCAGTTCCCCAGGTGACACCACGGGGAAATCAATGTCCACTTGAGATGAAAGAGGAACCAAGACAAATCCTGGGCTTTGCCATGTTAATGCCGGTCACGACCGTTCCTTGGTCTCTTCCACCCCCTACGTCTCATAGCTGAATAAAATTTGGCTTGAAACATTGCAGTATGACACGGCTCACACGTGATCAGTAAAAAAAAACTATGTATTGAAAAAAGTACCTCTAGTTGGATAACCCGTTATATTCTTTAAAAGTGTTGAAAAATTAATTTTACCACCTAATAATGATCATCCATAATAGCATAAATATCTAACAATTTGAATTTCCTCAATGTGTGCATGTTCATTCTATATTCGCTGCATATTTGAAAATGTTTATTAAACTGAACTTTTTTAAGTGCGAAGAATTTATAAAGCCTGTTGATGTCCCTCATTTCCTTTAAAATATTTAATACTTTTCATTTGAGGTTGAGCATACATGTCTCTTTTAATGGCTACTTAAAATCTTAATATGCCATTAAAACTTACATTGTTATTGCTAGTGACCTGAGTTCAAATAGATGGGTGTTGTTGCTGCCTTGGCATCTGGCATATGTAAATGGTGTTGTAATAAATTCTATTCGCTAGCAGCCATAATAATTATATTGCTTAGCTTACTTTTTATGACTTTGGACAAACTGTCCAGTTGTACATACCAATGTGTTGGCTATTATGGTGCCTCACCTCATATCGATTATGCGAATCTAATTGAAAAGTTAGTTATAGCAATGACTTGTAGGTTTTCTTTTTGCAAATGTTGTAATTGTAGATAACGCTATAACCTCTCACCAAATAAAGTTCCAGAAAACTTTGGAAATACATCAAGTAAAAACAAGTGAGCAAAGGCTTCGATTATGTGATGTCTGAGCCTATATGAGTTGAAACTTTCATCTACGGACAGATCGAATGTACATATTTAGGGTCTTTTTAGAATTATGTGACACTTTCTGGAAATTTGAACTTGTCGAAAAAATGTGGATTAGGATTTAAATTTTAAAAGTGTTACGGAGGAGGTATTTAAAGGAATGGACCAACATTGTCCATTATGAAAGTGGATCTTATATTGGGAGTCATATCTTTTCGATAGACTTGTCCACGGAAAACATAATATCTCTGTAAACAGGACCACAACGAACAGCATCGGTATACATTTCCAAAGGCTCTTCGAACACAGGGTCTGTTCTGCACTTGTGGACCGATGTTCTGTAGAGGACCGATATGGACCATTTTGCTCCGTTCAAGAGATATCGATAAATATTGGGGGAAGTACCGGAAGTTGCGGACCGGTATTGCACATCTTCGAACTGAAACTAAGCTTGGAAAAAATATGATGAAGGCCAAATTTTGGACCACATGGGTTGATCAGTTCGAGAAATATCGTGCTCTCCAGCCACTACATATGGTGTCATAGACGTTTTTTACACCTTTCGGGCTGCTTTCTCAAGAAGTATGAATTTGCCCCTGGAAAAACTTTTACCGTCGTAATTGAAGCAGCGAATGCAAGTTGCTTCAACGAAAATCAAAGTGATTCGAGAGCAGGTCTTAAAGTGAACTTATCTGAAAATATGTGTGGGAGGTACCAAACGGAGAGGACATATATAGTCCATATTCGAACCTGATCTATATCAGGAAGATATACTAGGATGGGTAAAGTATGGTCAAACCGGTCACTCCCTTCAAGAGTTTTCGTACGCACAATTTTTCCAAACATTTTTGAACTTTTGTGAGGGAGGTACCTGGAGTTGCGGACCGGTATTGGGTATTGCACATCTTCGAACTGAACCTAGCTTGGACAAAATATGACGAAGGAAAAATTTTGGACCACATCGGTTTATCAGTTCGAGAGATATCGTGCTTTCCATCCACTACATATGGTGCCATAGGCGTCTTTTACACCTTTCGGGCTGTTTTCTCAAGAAGTATGAATTTGCCCCTGGAAAAACTTTTACCGTCGTAATTGAAGCAGCGAATGCAAGTTGCTTCAACGAAAATCAAAGTGATTCGAGAGCAGGTCTTAAAGTGAATTTATCCAGAATTTTGTGTGGAAGGTACCCGAAGAAGTGCACGAATACACTCCATATTCGAACCCGATCTATATCTCGTAGATATATTAGGATGTGTAAAGTATGGACCAAATCGGTCACCCCTTTTAAGATTTATCGTGCGCACAATTTTTCCGAACATTTTTGAACTTTTGTAGGGGAGGTACCTGAAGGACCGATATGGCTTATCTTCGAACTTAAACTAAGTAATACAAGTTGCTAAAATAAAAATCAAAACGATTCGAAAGCAGGTCCTAAACTGAACTTTTCCGAAATTGTGTGTGGGGGGTACCCGACGGAGTGGACCGATTGAGTCCATATTGGAACCTCATCTAAGTCCGGTAGAAATTTCACGATGTGCAAAGGATGGACCAAATCGGTTACTCCCTTCAAGAGTTATCGTGCGCACAAATTTTCCGAACATTTTCGATCTTTTGTGGGGGAGGTAGCGGAAGGAGTGGACCGATATAAACCATCTTCGAACCTAAACTAAGTTTGGAAAAAATATTACGAAAGCCAAATTTTGGACCGAATCGGTAGATCCGTTCGAGGGTTATCGTGCGCTCCAGCCAGACAGACGGACGGATATAATAGTCAGAAAAGGATTTCGTCGAAACATACTTGGGGCCTAAAACCATTATTTCGATAAGGAACAGTTTGCCAGTATGAAAGTGAATATACCCTCGTTAGCATAAACAACCTCAAAATACGTAAAATCGGGAGGTACCGTTATATGAGGGCTACACCAAAACATGGACCTTTGTTCACAATTTTTAGTGCAGACGCTTTGCGATTACTGGGAACCTCAAGCTACACTTCGTTCGATAAAAAATGCAGCTAAAATGCTCAAAATACCCAACATCCGGAGGTACCGTTATATTGGGGCTATACTAAAACATGGACCTATGTTGACAATTTTTGGCGGAGAAGTTTTGTTGCCACTAAGAATCCCAAATGTTTAAATTACAGGTAGTTCCATAAAAAATGTAGCAAAAATCTTAAAAATACGTAAAAGCGGGAGGTACCTTTATATGGGGGCTGCACCAAAACATAGACCTATACTGAAACAATTTTATGGAGAAGTTCTGTGATCACTGGTAACATCAAATGTCCAATTACTGATAGTTCAGTCGATAAATGTAGTAAAAATCCTGAACATACCCAAAATCAGGAGGTACCGTTATATGGTGGCTATACTAAAACATGAACCTATGCTGACAAGTTTTGCTGTAATAGTTTTGTGACCACTGGGAATCTCAAATGCTAATTTACAGGTAGTTGGGTCAAAAAATGCAGATAGAATCCTCTAAATACCGAAAATTGGTAGGTACCGCCGTTATATGGGGGCTATACATAAGCATCGACTTATGCTTATGGACTGAAGTCCATAAGGAATCAGGAGACAGGTGAGTGGGGTTAGCTGGGCAGCTTAGTAAATGCAACGTGTCGTGCGGTCCCAATTCACATGCAGGACATGTTTGTAATTTCGTTTTACTGCTTAGTCTGGCTCTCGGTATAACTCCAGTTCCAGGATTGTGGCTGCTTCGAAAGGTTATAACCACAAAACTACTGGAGATGGTTGAACCTACTCAGTAAGGCACAGCAGTTGCAAAGGTGCAGTGTGTCGCGCAGCCCTATGCCGCACCCTAGGCAGATGATTTGCACGGAGTCATCGATCGTTGCTCTATATGAATTTAGACTACTGCGCCATGTCGAGAGTAGTTGAGTCAAAAATACTCTGTTTTTTTTTTGTTTTTGTACCAACATAGAATCCTAAATAGAAGCATAGCATGCTGGGTTGGCCGCTGGCCGAAACACTATGGTTTCGGGTCAATCCAGTACAAAGAAATCAGCTGCCGTGGGATTGTGGTTTGTCTGACACTCCTCAGCTGCGATAGATGGGTGATATTCTCCAAGGACCGCATTCACATGATAATTGTTTATGGCATATGCGACTGCATCTGTGTGAATGTTATTTAAACCTAATTGATAGGCTTGTTGGCCTCGGTGTTCTCTCTTGTAAGGTTGGACCTCTCTATATATATCAGAGTAAGGCAATGTGACTCACGTGAGCGTAAATTTACTCTCGCTCACCACCAGTTAGAGTCTACACAAGTTGTGAGCGAGAGTGAATTTACGCTCAATAAAGACTCATTGCCTTACTCTAATATAGATCATGAAGATCCCTCCTATATAACCATATGGTTATACGGATGGCTCTCACGGTAACGAGTACTGCAACGAGAGCATGCCATTGTGTTGCTGTACTTGAGAATCTTTGTTTCCTGTTGCAGTTCCCAGGTCGGCATTCTGACAGGTTTGAATATTTTTCCATCGTGTTGCTCTTACAGTCGCCGACCACACCTGCGCCGCATAGACCGCCGTATTGGGTTATATGTCGTCAACGAAATTTATTTCCAAATTCCAATCGCACTGCGGCGGGTTCTTCGTTACCGAATTGAAGTGGAACCACACTACATTCGCTTTCCGACCAGCGGCTGCCACCTCAGTGTACAGATGTTTATATTTTAATTTCAGGTTATGTGTTGGGTATCGTGTCATCAATTCAGGTCCAGTATAAATTTAGGCGGTTGCATCGCCCGATTATTAACTAAGCTAAACTCACTCGTGTTTTGGTAGTTTGTGTTCTTCTGCTCGGATGTGTGGACGAGTTTGAGTTTTATTCAAGTCTGGCTGATAGGCTCTATAGGTCCTCCTTTATAACTTTGGACCCCTCCATGCAGATCATGAAGATCTCTCCTGACGTTACTGGCTGGGGGGAGCCTGTCCACTAAATCATGGCAGACATGCTAACGGCGATAACACCCAAGCAGGTACTGCATTTTCGTGTAAAATATTCGTCTCCTCATGTGGATTTTCCCCTGGTTAATGAGGAGGCGCTCTCTTGCAGTCGTCTAACATTTGCATACCACACTGGCGTCGCATAGCTTTCCGACTTGACTTGGCGTCGCTGCCGGTGACTTAAGAACCTTGTTCCAACTTTTAATCTTGTCGAAATAGTTGTGGCTTGTGCGGACGACTTAGAAGAGCCTCATTTCAGCCGTCCAGGTGGTGAACTGTGTGGCTGTTTTCGTATTCCTCAGATGGAAGTATTGCACTATGTCAGCTATGTAGATATTTAACCTATCACATATGTATATTATCGACGATAGGATCCGACATCAAGATGGTACAATCATCCGCATACATTACGATCTCAATGCCGTCTGGAGGGTGTGGAATTTCAAAAAGGTAGAGGTTAAATAGTTCCAGATATCAGCCTGCCTTGGGGAACCCCACTCTTGGACTTGATATTTCTGAATACTACAAATAACTGTCGTCAACATGTACAGTTGATCACCCAATGTTTCAAACATAGCTGGAGGGAAGTCTTCTCAAAGTCATCGAAATGGTTGGCTTGGTTGACGGTATCTAAGGCATTCGATAGGCAAAGCGCCACCATAACTGTTAGGTCGCTCGGCCTGTTCTAATTCAGTCCTCGACTGCTATGTGTGCACATGGCGTTTAGTGCTGGGCATTTTCAGGAATCCATGAGGATGTTGGGCAACTGAAAAACTTTTTCTCATCATGGAGAGGTGTTGTGCCTCTAGCATCTGGCGACAAGAGGGATATCGGCCTGCGAGATTTGCCTCTGCCTGGCTTCAGTAGTGGCATCACCCTGCCAACTTTCCAAACTTCTGGTACAATATGGGTGGCTAGATTGAAGACACTTGCTAAATACTCAATACCGGGTTTAGCCGGATGCTTATGTATTTTCATTTAGATTCCGTTGGGCCCATTTCGACGCTTCGGTTCACATCTGCAACATTTATAATATTGTTGGGGTACCTTCTCGGTAGGGAGGGCTCTTATACGGCGTAGCACACTTCTCTTTACCACATCATTCTCGGAGTGATCTATAAACTGCCAGTTAAAATAACACACACACCTCTTCTGATCTTGCACTGGTACGACGTTGAAAATAACAGCTGCTGCACTTCTTCCCGAATTCCAGACTGATTTTTTCCGTTGCCCACAATTTTGTTAACCCTGTGCCAATGATGCATTGCTTCATGTGGTCTAGCAATATTTCCGCGTATGTTCGTCTACTAACCTTTTGACTTCAAGTTTAAGTTCCCTAACACCTGGGTCTTCAGGGTTCGTACGACGAAGCTCATCACGATCACTTGCTAATCCCATCAACTCTGCTGAAAAATATGGTCTGACTTCGGGTATTCGAGCTGCAGGTATGTATGGTGCAGCTAGAGCAGTTATGATATTCCGGAAAATTATCTCAACTACCCAAGGATCTGCAGGAATCGTCAGCTCTCTGAAGCGGTGATTAGTACATTCTCTGAACCCTTGCCAACAGTTTTTCCATGGTTCCGTATGGCGCTCAGAGGTTATAAAGTCTGTTAGTCTCTTTACGGAGACGATAAACGGAACATGACCTGAGCTAAGGGAAATATCGGGTTGCCAGGACACATCATTTATTGGACCGGGTGCAACAATGTTGATGTCTGGCTAGCTGTGGCAAACTCTTCTTATCCTCGTAGAAACTTCTTCATTCACCGTGCAAAATGTGTAGCGTTGCACCCCTCTGATCATTTCCTAGGACGGAAGCCAAAGCTCATTTGCATTTGAAGTCCCCTAGTACCAGACGGTTATTGCCCTCCAAAGCAAACTAATGTCAGACATATAACGTAAGGCACAAGCACATTCATCGGCGGTATGTGAACATTAAGCAACTCTATCTCTACCACATTTCCCTACTGCATCCATACGTTTTACGTTTGGGTCACTACAGTTAAGCTCAAGCGAGATGGGTCTGTACTGGAAAGACTTGTATATCAGAAAGACGTGTCCTTCTCCTCCGCTTCTTGTACGATCCTTTCGCAAAACATTGTAACCATCGCAACGATGCAAGCTACACGTGACCGTGAGTTTTGTTCCTGAATTGCGCCGACCATGATGTTTCTCCGACTCATAAAGTCTACGATTTCGCTGATTGAGTCTCCGCACAGTGCAATTGAATTGCAGGAAAGATGCATTTTCGGGGCGCCGAACAACAACATACGGTGTTAGATGTTACCTTTGTTGTTATTGAGGAGTCTGCCTAGTTCTTACTACTATCAGTTAAACGTTTTTAAATTAAACCTAATTGTATTCCTACGAAATCAACGGATCAGCGTTTTACAGAATTTTATTCACAGAGAGTAACGTGTGTGATATTTTTCGTCTACCTGACTACAATATCCCATAACAGTCGGAATGACTGAATGCATATACAAATGCATTAAAAAAGAGACAATGAAAGAGATTGCATTTATCTTGCTGAATTAAGAGCATTCTGCAGACGAAAGGTCATTCATTGAGTGATAAGAAAGACAAAGCATTATTTTCTCACTCTCAAAAAATACTTAGTTTGGGCTATGTTTTCAATGTGATAAGACCACAGGGGATAACAACGAAAGAAAAACATAAATAAAATGTTAATATTTATTTTATTACTCTCAATAGTAATCTTATGGTTTGTCATTAAACGCCACTATACACAATGGCAACGCTTGGGCCTTGCAACCGATGAAAGTGGTGGCATACCCTTTGGTTGTTTATATCGTGTTATGAAAAAGGAACAGCCCTTGGGTTTAGTTTTTTCCAATATTTACAAAAGTTTTAATGAGCGTCTGGTTGGAATTTACATGTTGTTCAAGCCGGCCTTACTGCTAAGAGATGCCCACTTAATACGACAAATTATGACCAGTGATTTTGTCAGCTTCCATGATCGTGGTGTTTATGTTGATGAGAAATATGATCCATTATCTTCGCATCTATTCAATTTGAAGGGTCAAACATGGCGTACATTGAGAGCTAAGCTAACACCTTCCTTTTCGTCGGGTAAACTGAAGGCAATGTTTGAAACTGTCGATGCGGTTGGTGATAAAATGATACAACACCTGTTGCAGAAGAAGAAACTTGAAGACGTTGGTGATGATGGTTGTGTTGTGGATGTTAAGGATTTGGCAACAACGTAAGTTCCACAATAAAAATAAAATACATTGTGGCGGAGTAGTGTTAAATTGTTGGTCTTTTACAGTTACGCCGTTGATATCATTGGTTCCGTAATATTTGGTTTGGACATTGACAGTTTCGCGAATCCCAACAATGATTTCCATTTGATGAGTGATGGACTATTTAAGAATCCCAAATCGAATGTGTTGCAGCAAATACGACATGTTATGAATTTTATATGCCCACCGTAAGTAGTAACTCAAATGTAAAATAATTATTATAACTCTTCTTATTATTGTGATTATAATTATAAATAATAAAAAATAAATAACAACTAATTAATAATAAATAATTATAAATAATAATAAATAATATATAATAAATAACAAATGATAAATAGTAAATAGTAAATAAAAAATAATTAACATTAAATAATACATAATAAATAATGAATAATTAATAAATAATAAGTGAAAAATAATAAATAAAAAATAACAAAAATTAAATAAAAAATAATAAGTTGTAAATATCAAATAATATATACTAAATAATAAATATTAAGTAATAAGAAAAAACTAAAATAATAAATAATAATAGAAGATAAATAATAAATAATAATAATTAATAATTAATAATTAATAATTAATAATTAATAATTAATAATTAATAATTAATAATTAATAATTAATAATTAATAATTAATAATTAATAATTAATAATTAATAATTAATAATTAATAATTAATAATTAATAATTAATAATTAATAATTAATAATTAATAATTAATAATTAATAATTAATAATTAATAATTAATAATTAATAATTAATAATTAATAATTAATAATTAATAATTAATAATTAATAATTAATAATTAATAATTAATAATTAATAATTAATAATTAATAATTAATAATTAATAATTAATAATTAATAATTAATAATTAATAATTAATAATTAATAATTAATAATTAATAATTAATAATTAATAATTAATAATTAATAATTAATAATTAATAATTAATAATTAATAATTAATAATTAATAATTAATAATTAATAATTAATAATTAATAATTAATAATTAATAATTAATAATTAATAATTAATAATTAATAATTAATAATTAATAATTAATAATTAATAATTAATAATTAATAATTAATAATTAATAATTAATAATTAATAATTAATAATTAATAATTAATAATTAATAATTAATAATTAATAATTAATAATTAATAATTAATAATTAATAATTAATAATTAATAATTAATAATTAATAATTAATAATTAATAATTAATAATTAATAATTAATAATTAATAATTAATAATTAATAATTAATAATTAATAATTAATAATTAATAATTAATAATTAATAATTAATAATTAATAATTAATAATTAATAATTAATAATTAATAATTAATAATTAATAATTAATAATTAATAATTAATAATTAATAATTAATAATTAATAATTAATAATTAATAATTAATAATTAATAATTAATAATTAATAATTAATAATTAATAATTAATAATTAATAATTAATAATTAATAATTAATAATTAATAATTAAAAGTAATAATTATTTTTTATTTTTTTTTATTAAAAATATTTTAATAATTATAATATTTATTGGTGCCATTATTTATACCCTATACTTTTGTATAAATGCCCCCATTCATCTCCCTTAGTATAGCCCAACTACTATGCCGTTTGGGGGTTAATGACCCCATTACCTTCAGCATAAGAGATGTTGTGGAAAGAACAATAGAATTTCGTCAGAAAAATGGTGTGGTACGTAAAGATTTACTTCAGCTATTGATCCAATTGAGGAACACCGGAAAAATATCTGATGATAATGATGATTCGCTGTGGCGATCTGAGACCGCAGCTGAAAATTTGAAATCTATTTCGATTGATATGATTTCTGCAAATTTACTTTTATTTTACATTGCTGGTTCGGAGACCACAGCTTCGACCATTGCATTTACCTTATACGAGTTGGCAATGTATCCCGAAATATTGTCCAAAGTTCAGCAAGAGATTGATTGTTGTTTGCAAAAACATAATTTGTATTCAAAGGGCCCTTTGAGCTATGATGTCATCAAGGAGATGAAATATTTGGATTTGTGTGTAATGGGTGAGCACAAGAAAGTTTTCGTTTTGAAACTTTTTTTTGATGTTAATCTCAACTTCTAGAAACTATGCGCAAATATCCTGGCTTACCATTTTTGAATCGTGAATGCACCAACGATTTTCAAATACCTGATATGAATTTCACCATTAAAAAGGGCACCGCAATAATCGTTTCTTTATTTGGCCTCCACAGAGATCCTGAATATTTTCCCAATCCAATGGATTTCAAACCAGAAAGATTTGATCATGACGTTATGGAATATAACCCCATTGCATATATGCCATTTGGAGAGGGTCCCAGGCATTGTATTGGTATGTATGATAAAGTTGTGCAGATCATAGAAATTGAATAAAAATATTTGGTTTTTAGCTCAACGTATGGGTGTTTTAAATGTTAAAGTGGCCTTGGTTAAAATTTTGGCCAATTTCAATGTTCAGCAGTTGCCTCGTAAAGAAGTCGAATTCAGATTTCACACAACCCCAGTCTTGTTGCCAAAAGGTGGTCTGTCCATAACAATAAAGAAGAGATACGCAAATGTTTAATTGAATTGTATTTTTATGTTTGGAAATATTGGTAGCCACATAACATTACACATGCATTATTAGGTAATGACTACTCATTACCCCCTGCATTACTAAAGTTGTAAAACATATTAGCTTGGTCATTAGATCTACATAACCATTCTAACTCATTTGCTCAGAGAGTGTCATAACTCAAAAAAAGTTTTAGCAGCGTTGCACACCATTAAATACACCTTATTTTTTATTGTATCCAAGTTAACTATTTCATCAAAAATTTATAAAATATCTAATAAATTATTCATTATAACCACCAAGTATTACATTGAAATGCGTTACATTGCGTGGTAAAGCTTTCATGCCATAATTTCTTTCTCCCTCTCCCCGCCTCCTTTACAGCTCACATTTCATTAAACACAAAAACAAGTGTGTCCTATTTTTGTTGAGGTTTTATCGTTTATTCGTCCGCCTTTACTTTCAATAGCCGCCTCTATATCTCAAGTGAGATGTTACAACAGGTGTTTACAAATGGCTGGTGGGGTAATTTTAGCAATAAAATTGCAAACTTATAACGTTTTTGGAATTGTATCGCATGGCATCACAGATGTTTGTTTACACCAACGGCACTCGAGTCTAGTCATTTTGTGGTTTTTGTTTAATCCTCAAGTTTGTGACCATATGTCTGACTTTTGCGATCACATAAAAACTTGTACGTATATATGTATGAACGTACGTCTGCCTATACAGACACTTGTAATCGTTTGGTGTTCATTGAATATTCGTTTGATGGAGGTTTTTCTGTTTCTGAGTAAAATCTGTTAGTGATCCACGCCACACTATAATATAGAGAGTGCAATAAGTTCGTAAGTCCATTGGTAACATCATCATGAAGATAAATGAAAAACAAGTTAAAAAGTATCAGTCGGCTTTGCCGACAGAGTTTTACCCTCAGCCTATGTGAATTGAAACTTTTAACTACGGTCAGATCGAATGTATTTAGGACCTTTTCAGAAGTTGGTGGCCCTTTTTGGACATTTGAACTTGTCAGCAAAATTAAATTTTTGGGGTTAAGAACCGGAAGTTTGGTCAAAATATGACGAAGGCTAAATTTTGGACCAAATCGGTTGATCAGTTCGAGAGAAGCTCACACGCAGAGAACAGATATTGTAGGAGCAATCATATTCTAAGAACAAAATACAGTATTTTAAAAATCTGAAAATGTATATTGTTGCTCCAACCATATATTTTGTGTCAGCAACCATAATGGCACAAAATATATTGTTGAATCAACAATATAACTTTCAGATTTTTAAAATACAGTATTTTGTTCTAAGAATATGATTGCTCTCTTCTCTGCGTGCAAATGTCGATTTTCAGGTAGTTTTGTCAAAAATGTAGCTAAAATCCTTAAAATACAGAAAATCGTGAGATACCGTTATATGGCGCGGATGCTTGAACCAACTTTAAAGGGAATGAGCTCACACCGGGGATGTTTTTGTGGATTCTGAAACTACAATGTTCATAGATGAAAAAATAAAAAAAATCGCCGGAGGGATTTTTAAATAAATCCAGGTCAAATTCGCATTCGGGGTTTTTACCATTTCACGATTTTGCCCTATCATAATGGAACTAAAGAAAATGTTGTAGCACTGAAAATTCCCTACAAGATTTTCCTTTATGACACATTTTTAGATTTTACCATTTTTATACCCTCAGCATTTATGCTAACGAGGGTATATACACTTTCATACGTGCAAAATGTGCCTCATCGAAATAATGGTTTTAGACCCCAAGTATGTTTGGACGAAATTTGTTTCAGACAATTTGGAGTCGATTGAGCTATGTCCGTCCGTCTGTCTGTCTGGCTGGCTGGAGCGCACGATAACTCTCGAACGGATGAACTGATTCGGTTCAAATGTTGGCTTTCGTAATATTTTTCCCAAACATAGTTTAAGTTCGAAGATGGGCTATATCGGTCCACTCCTTCCGGTTCCTCCCCCACAAAAGTTCGGAAATGTTCGGAAAATTTGAGCGCACGATAACTCATGAAGGGAGAAACCGATTTGGTCCATACTTTGCCCATCGTAAAATGTGTACCAGACTTAGATAATGTTTCAATATAGACTCAATCGGCCCTCTCCTTCAGGTACCTCCCACACGAAATTTTGGAAAAGTTCAGTTTAGGGCCATCTCTCGAATCACTCTGTTTTTTGTTTTAGCAACTTGTATTCACTGCCCTCCATACGACGGAAAGTTGCAAAAAACCCCTATGACACCGTTGGAGCGCAAGAAAGCTCTAGAACGGATCTGCCAATTCGGTCCAAAATTTGGCCTTAGTAATATTTTGTTCAAACATTGTTTAAGTTTGAATATAAGCCATATCGGTCCACTCCTTCAGGTACCTCCCCCACAAAAATTCAAAAATGTTAGGAAAATTTGTTCATACGGTAACTCTTTAAGGGAGTGGCCGAATTGGTCCATACTTTACACATTCTAATATATCTACTAGATATAGATCAGGTTCAAATATGGACTATATTTGTCCACTCCATCAAGTACCTCCCACACAAAATTTCGGATAAGTTCACTTTAAGACCTGCTCTCGAATCACTTTGATTTTTGTTGAAGCAACTTGCATTCGCTGCCTCAATTACGATGGTAAAAGTTTTTTTCTGGGGCAAGTCTATACTTCTTGAGCAAACATCCCAAACCCCCTATGGCACCAAATGTAGTGGCTGGAGATCCACTTTCATAATGTTCAATGTAGATCCATTCCTTTTAATATCTCCTCCGCAAAACTTTTGATCTCTAATCCTAATGAACATTTTTGTCGGTTCAAATTCCCAAATTTTTTAAAACCCCTGAATACATACGTTTTTTTGGGAAAAAATTGTTTCAATTTATACAGGCTAAGGGTATATCTCTGTCGGCAAAGCCGACTGATACTTTTTTACTTGTTGAGATACAGAAGTTCAAATTGGGACAATACACTGACTGTATCTCCTCCTTATAAAACAATGTCATGACTGCAATTTCCCAATTCTAACTAATATATCTTAAAAATGGTACAACCTAGAAAAAAAATACAAAAGCCAGAAAAATTTCACAGCTACAAATTTTCTCAAGTCCCATTTCGATAAGATTTGCCGGTTTTAATCAAAATCTTGAAAAAAAAAACAAAAAACCTAAAAATGTGACCTGAACTACTATATCTCAAAAATGGTAAAACCTAGGAAGAAGTAATGAAGGTCAATCCTTTAGAGGATTTCCACAGCCACAACATTTTCTTTGGCCCCATTTCGATAGGGACTTGCGGTATCCAAGCAAAAACGCGAAAACCTAAAAACGAACTAAAATTGTGAATTTGTTATTTCCCCTGGGTCAGACCATTTTTCGATAATCGTCTCCGCAACCAGCCCACCCGACTTCATAACCTCTGACCGTCGTACTTTTCTGATCCATGGAACAACAGATTGACAAGGGTTAAGACAATTTACCAATCATCGCTTCAGAGAGCTGCCTATTCCCTCAGATAGTCGGATAGCTGAGAGAATTTGCTGGGACGTCATCATTGCTATGTCGTACGAACCCTGATCTATGTCGTACGAACCCTGAAGAACCTAGAGTTAGGGAACTTACTCCTGAAGTCAACAGACTAGTAATCGAACATAAGCGGAAAAGTGTATAGGCCACCTGAAACAATGCAACATTGACACATAACTAAAAAATGGTGGGCAACATTTGAATCACTCTCGATCTGGAAAGAAGTATGACGGAACAGTTGTTACTTCGAATGGCGTTATTTTAACCGGAATTTTCTAGACAACACCGTGAGTGATCAGGCGAACATGAGTATGCTCAGCCATATAGGAACCCGCCCAGCTAATGTGGTACCACCACAATTTACGACGAGCGTGCGGCGTCCTCTCAATGGATGACCTCTGGGTTGAGTTTTTATCAAGTGTCCTTAATCTATACTTGGCCAACCACATTGTAGCAGATGCCTGAAAAGTTGGCAGGGCAGTTCCGCTAGTAAAGCCAGGCAAGGATGACTGCAGAAAGGAATCGTACCGGCCGATTCCGACCCAGTTGCCCAACATCAGCATGGATTTTGAAAAATGCACAGCACCAGAACAACATTACACGCCATAACCACACGTATCAGTCGAGGATCGAACCAGAGGAGGCCGTGCGACCGAACAGTTATTATAGCGTTTGACCTATCGATGGCTTTCGGTTCCATCAACCGTGCAAAGCTGCATCATGGTCTGCAGACTTCCTTGCAATCATGTTTGAAACGTTGGATATTAAACTATTTGTGTGGATGCCAGTCGATTGTCGAACTCAGAAATGAGAAGGGGTGTATTATGGTCTGCAGACTTCCCTCCAAGCGTGGATGCCAGACGATTATCGAATTCAAAAATGAGAAGTCCAAGAACTGTAGAGTCAAATAAGGTGTTGTCCAAGGCGGTATGTTATCTATGGACATGTTTAACCTCTACCTTTCTGAAATTCTAAACAAATCAGATCGTAATGTTGGCGGATGATTGTGCGATCTTGGCGTCGGGTCCTATCGTCGATGGCATATGTGATAAATTAAATGTCTACATAGCCGGGTGTCTGATGAAATTCCTTCTGAACATATTGGATGATGGTGTCTGATTCCGATCACAAACTACCCCAATATATTGGGTGTAGTCCGCGCAAGTTACTGCTATTTGCGATAAGGTTCTTAAATCGCTGGTCGGTCGCACTTGGGGTGCCGACAAAGAAACCTTGTTGACCATTTATAAAGCAGTATGCCGGTCTGTGTTAATCTATGCGGCACCAGTGTGGTATGCTACACAATATTTAAATCTGCCAGATTGCCTTCTAAGTACTGTAACACAGTCCCTCCTCATGACACCAGACGAAGATTTTACCCGAACATCAACACAACGAGAAGTTGTCGATACAGTATCTGCTTGACTGTTATCGCCGTGAGCTTTTCTGTCATGATCTAGTGGACAGGCTTCTACCTACCCAGGCACGTCAGGAAGGATCTTCATGATCTAGAGAGAGAGATCCAAAGATATAAACGATGACCTCTATATAAAAGAAGACTTCTATATCAACGAACCAAGCCGACGACATGTTATAAAAAGACCAACGTCCGATAAAGCTTCTCACGACATGGCGAATGGAAGCCGCCATCTAATTAAGTCTTCACCCACAAAGGGTGCTCTTGTGATTGGGCAATTGGGATGCCTCCGTGGTTTCCTCAATCAATCAACATTACGACTTGTTTGCCTCGGGCTGGCAGACGTGACATTCTGTTACCTCAGTAAGTGGGAGTGACATACCACCGAAATGGCTTCCAGGCTAATGTCGTGCCTGTCTTCCGTCCCAATAAAACCTCGTCGTTATTTAATTCGCCTTGCAGGTTCAGTTGAAGTGATCCTGATTAATACTCGACCTGGCTCTGAAAGCAAGTACTCATAAGGTCTTGTGTCAACCCTCGCAAGGACCTCACTGCTCGCGCAGGCACCCTCGGGGTCATTCATAGGGTAACTGCATTACGTGTAAGGATAACGGCTCTTAGTTGGGACCAAACCAAATGATGATAACAACAGAAACCCCCAAAAAAGCAGAAGACGGAGAAAGTGCTTTCAGTGTAAGTTCGAGAACCAAGCGCACACCGGTGAACTCGACAGCAGCAGCGGTGGAAGTAGTCAATGACGACAAAACTCAACAACTCAACTTCGCAACTCCGCGAACTTTTAGCTCTCCAAAGCAGGAATTCATACTCCGAACGAGAGCATCCGATCAATAATGATGAGTGGAAGAGAAGTAAGTTGGAAAGCAGTATGTAAGTACGTTGATACGTTCTCCGAAACAAACAAAAACTGATTTGGATTTGAACCCCTAACGCAAAAATTTAGATTTGAATTGGAATCCCTGACAAAAAATAGCGACGCCTGGATACAGATAACATGTAAAACTGTTGGTGAGAGGCACGATATGAGGGGTCCACATCGAAATAATGCGCAAGCGGTTCCGAGGTAGAGCCAATACCCCGGGGAGGAAGGTGGTGGGTTTTTAGCCGGTATAGACTTAAGTCCGGCATACGACGATTGTGACGACATTGATAAATGAATTTTCCCATCCCTAACAGCAAAAAAATATCAACGAACCTATCAAAATGGCTTGAATAGCATTCAAACTGGTGCCGTTGCGCAGCCGGTGCAAAGAAGAACAACAGCTGCCAGGGTAGAAATGAGTGGTTTTCGTCTAGTTAAGAACGTAAGCCCTGCATGTGGATTGGGACCGCACAACGAGTAGGATTTGTTTAGTTGTCCATCTAACACCACTCACCTGTCTCCTGATTATTTATGGACGCAGCCAGTTCATTTTATTTTACCGTGGTTTGACATATTGTCAAAGTCTATAACAGACCTTCTCTACTGCAGATATTGCTCACCACCTTAAAGTATGGTATATACAATTCGATCTGACCGAGTATACCACCATATTTTTTGTTTATTTGTTTTGATTTTCACATTTACTTGGTGTTTATTACATTTTAATTGTATTATTATTCATTCATTTGTTCATTGTTTGCGAGGTGTTTACGTATTCGATTACGTTGTTGTTGTTATTTTGTAGTATTTAGACATTTTAATTGTGTAATATTACATATTAGACGCTTCGATTTGTTGTTTTTTTTTCTCCAATTTCAATTGAACAAATTTGGTCAGAGAAGAGGAAAAACATGTGTTGGAATCGCCTATTGTGTCGATCATCTCATTATCGTGTAAATGATGTGCGGATGCGATGGCGTGTCCGTGTGGCATATTAATAAAGTGAATGTGTAAATATTTGTTCTTCATGGTGGCCAGCTGTTGGTCAATTAGATGAAATGGTAAAGTGGATTCGAATGCATCCATCTATCGTCGACAAATTGGGTCAGATTGGTTAATGTTGAATTTATTTCCATATAAGGTAAAGTAAACTTATCTCCAAAATAATTTTAAATCTGTGCATTTGTATAAAAATATCTACAATCTGATAATTCTACAAATTGTATATGGGTCATCAGGTGACGTAGGGGATGGAAGATACCAAGGAACGGTCCCGACCGATTTTAACATGACAAAGCCCAGGATTTATCTTGGTCCCTCCTTCATCTCAAGTGGACACTTACCTCCCCGTGGTGTCACCTGGGGAACTGCCGTTAACACCCGTTAAAGGTTGTGAGCTAACATGTGCCGCGCGTTCACCCATAAGAACGTTAAAAACTTGGGTTTGGGCGTCGGGTTAGTAACCCTCCCCTAGAAAAAACAGCCTACTATGAAAAAACGAATGAAAAGAAAAACGAACACCTCTAAAGTTGACGAAACCCGCAAACGTTTTAAGGACTGCGAATCTGCAACTGGAATGTTCGCACTCTTTATAGAGAAGGTGCAGTCTTCGCATTGGCAGACGTAATTGAAAAGTACAAGGCCGATATTACTGCCATACAGGAAGTACGATGGATTGGGAACGGCGTCACAACAACACCTAAATGTGACACACTGTATTATAGCTGCCATGACGTAGTTAGTCGGAGATTAAAACATCTGGTATCCAGCTTCACCCCAGTGAATGAACGACTTACAGCAACTGGAATAAAAGCTAAATTCTTCAACATCAGCTTTATTTACGCTCATGCTCCCACTGAAGAAAAGGACGAACAGACCAAAGATATATTTTACGAGCGCATATAACCGTTGCCCTGCCCATGACATTAAAATTATACTAGGCGATTTTAATGCCAAAATTGGAAAATTGGATCTTTGGCCCAACAGTCGGGAATTTCAGTCACCACAGTGAAACATCTGACAATGGTATGAGGCTGATAGACTTTGCAGCTGCAAAAAACATGGCAGTAAGCAGTACCAGATTTAATCATCTCGATATTCATAAGGGCACCTGGCTGTCTCCAGATCAAAGAACAAGTAATCAAATTGATCACGTTGTGATAGATGGAAGACATTCATCGAGCGTGTTGGATGTACGATCGTTCCGAGGCGCAAACATTGATTCGGACCACTACCTTGTTGCAGCAAAGGTACGTACTCGTCTAAACGTTGCAAATAAAGCACGACCATACACAACGCGGAAGTTGCACATCGATAGGCTGCAAACACAACAGATAGCGACAGCATATTCCACTCAACTACCCCAATTGCTTAATGAGAGCACTCCTTGTCCTGATAACATACCAACACCATGGCAAAATATTGCCCCCTCCATGCAAACAGCAAAATCTATACTTGGATACCAGAGACCTCCACCAAGGAATCCATGGTATGACCAGGAGTGTCGTGCTGCTACCGAAGAGAAAAATGCGGCATATAGAGCTACCTTACAATCAGTAGCAACGCGTAGCGCACGAGAGAGATATCGGGAGAAAAGGAGAGAAGAGAAACGCCTTTGCTGCAAGAAAAAGAGAGAAATGGAAAAGCGGGGGTGTGAAAAAATCGAGATGTACAGGAGCCAGAATGAAGTCCGAAAATTCTACCAAAGAGTGAAACATCAAACAGATGGCTTTGGTACAGTCACATCCTCATATATAGACCAGCAAGGTAATTTGGTAACAGATACAGATAGCGTGCTCAGTATATGGAAGGAACATTTCTCCAATCTGCTGGTATCCAATAGTAGTGAGAACGATTATACCACAGATCCAATCCCAGAAGATGGTATAGAATGTATACCGCCCGTCCAAGATGAGGTAAAAACAGCAATCAACCGGCTGAAGAATAATAAAGCAGCAGGAGCCGATGGCTTACCAGCCGAGCTGTTTAAAACCGGAGGCGTCGCGCTGATAAGGTATATGCATCAGCTAGTTAGCACCATCTGGCAGGAAGAACGCGTACCCGACGATTGGAACCTGAGCATCCTATGCTCCGTCCACAAGAAAGGAGATAAGACTTTATGCTCCTATTGGCCATAAGATAGTGTCAGGGATATTGTGCGAACGACTAAAGCCAATGGTCAACGAAATAATTGGACCATACCAATGTGGCTTTAGACCTGGCAAGTCCACCATTGACCAGATATTTACCCTGCGGCAAATCCTAGAGAAGACCCAAGAGATGCAGATCGACACATATCACTTTTTTGACGATTATAAAGCAGCATTCGACAGTCCCCTCCGATCAAAGGTATTCCATGCAATGTCTGAATTTGGTGTCCCCGCAAAGCTCCTCCGGCTTTGTAAGATGAGTTCAACTGATACTAGGTCCTCAGTTAAAATTGGAAATAACCTCTCCGAACAGTTCAGTACCAAAAGAGGTTTCAGACAAGGAGACAGCCTTTCGTGTGACCTATTCAACATTTTGCTGCAAAAGGGTATACGAGAGCAAATGTCAAAAGAAATGGCACAATTTACACCAATAGCCACATGTTACTTGCTTATGCTGATGACATAGACATCATGGAACGATCAGTAAAGGAAGTAACTGATACCTTTAGGAAGGTCGAAGGAGAATCTGCGAAAGTGGGTCTGGCGGTAAATGGAGAAAAGGCCAAATTGATGGTGTCGACGCGCAAAGCATCCATAGAGCTCGGACCAACTGTGGAAGTTGGTACCTATAATTTTGAGGTAGTTAAAGACTTCGTCTACCTCGGCATTGCCATAAACACAACAAACAACATCAGTTGTGAAATAAGAAGAATTGTATTGGCCAACAGATGCTACTATGGTATAAGGAAGCAATTTAAAAACAATGCCACATCTCTTCAAACAAAAATAACACTATACAAAACGCTGATACTACCCGTGCTAATGTATGGCTCCGAAGCATGGGTACTTGCGCAAGCAGATAAGGTAGCGCTTGGTGTGTTTAAGAGGAAAATTCTTCGAAAGATCTAAGGGCCGATTTGCGTTGACGGTGAATACAATGACATGAATATATTTATAAGTATCGAGATGCAACGATTGCGTTGGCTAGGCCATATCATAAGAATGAGCGATGATGAACCCGTTAAAAGGCGTATGAATACATGCCACATGGCGGTGCACGCAGAATCGGCAGGCCTAAGCTTCGATGGAGTATACAAATGGATGAAGAAATAGAAAGGCGCGGTATTCCAGAAAGCGAAAAACAAAGAATTGCAGATCTTTTCTTAGTTCGGTCTATGGAATAAATGTTCTGTAATGGGCCAGCTAAGTAAGTAAGTATATGGGTCATCATTTCATAACACTGTGCAACATTTTTAAGGTGATCTTGTGCAAACAATTCGAACTGAGGATTTTTTTGAAAGTACAAGCCCAAACAACAATAACCCTAGTTTGGTTTTGTTGTGTCAGATCCAGCTCGGATTTTATAGCCCCATCTAAACATGGTAAAATATTGAGTTTTTAAAGAAATTCGGGGCTATATCTCTGAAACCAATGCGAATCTTCTTCTGACCCCTGAAGCAAATTTGTAAATAAGGACAAGAATAAAATATTTGGAGAAATATTGAACGCGAAAAACTACATTTATTGTCTCAAATTTCAAAACATATGCAAAAATTCCACAATTTTTATACATTTTGCACCGTATCTCCAAAACCGTTAATTTTTCTGAATATTTTCTTTTGGAAAAATATTCCCTGGAATGTAATACACAACTCTTCAGTCATTGGTGTAAAATGCCTCTATGCCGTTGTTTTCAGTACATTTTTCAACGACGGTTTAATAAAAATGTCAATAATGTAGTGAAATCCGAAATGCGAGAATAAACTGTTGGTGTGAACTGTGTTTGAAATACGTGTTGTAAAAGATATGATGCAAAATACCGCTGAAACAACATGAAGTAAGCATTTTAGAGTTTCAGAACGTTCTAAAGAATTGTTGAGAACTTTATTTGGAAAATTTTTGCAAACGGTTACTTGGTTCAACTCCCAATAGTTTAGCCGATACTGACCAGAATTTCAGCAATTATGTAAAATTTTCTATATTTTATAGATTTTGATGCCCTAGATGGAGTTTTTCTTATGTGGTTTTTTCAAAAGATAAGTTCTACTAGTTTAGGGCTACAATATTGCTAAAGACAGCAAGGCCAAATTCCTATTCGTTTCTGAGATCAAATCCTGATAAATGCAAAAAAGTGTAGATTTAGCCCGGTTTAGATGAGGCCATAAAATCCGAACTGGATCTGACAGGAAAAAACCCTGCTAGGGGTTTGTAATCTAAATATGTACTTTCAAAAAATGCATACTAGAAGTTGTTTGCATTTTCAGTGTTGCATAGTGTAATTTGCAAATCGGTGAAATTAAGATCTGGACAATGCACAACGCAGATCATTTCCAAAGTTCCATCCCGCATTGAAATAAAACACATTTCTAATAATTTTTTTCATTATTTTCTTTTTCTTTTGCTACAATAAAACATTTCATTTGTCTTTTTTTTCTTTATTGATTATTGAATTGGAATCATCTTTAGACTAAACTATTTTTTTGTCTGTTTTGTTCTTTATAAACTATGCGAAAATAGAGACAATAACATCTAAATAATTGTGTACGAAACTTATTATACATCAAAAATTGAAAATTACTTTTCTTATTGCAATTTATTTGCTTGTTAATAATTAAAATTATTGTTTTGTTTTTTGTTATTTATAATACTCTACACATTCTGTAATTTTATTAAACACACTAAAACCCAAAGAACAAAAATGTTTATACTAAAGGAAAATGTGCTAAAGATGATAGAAAACGAAATCCAAAAAGGTTTATTATTGTTTTTGTTTTGATTTTTTAACTGTTACTTGACCTAACGATTTTTTTTAAATTTTATTTTTTTTTTCAAGTTTTTATATAGTTTTTTTGTATATATAGATCTGTATATATAGTTAATTATTCATTTTTTTGTTTTAATTTTTTATTGTTGTTTTTTTTTTTAATATATAAACTATATATAATCATTCTTCTTAAATAACTTTGCTCAAATTTTCTTACGTTTTTCTCAATATATATTCATAATTACAAACTTTTTACATCAGGATTAGGAAGGTTTTGGTGTGTTTGTGTGTATTTTGTTTTTTTTTTTTTCTTTAGGGATTAATTTGGAAGTGGTTTATTTTAAAATGATATAAGAAATAAAAATAAAAAATTTTATTAAAAATAATAAAAGCTACTTTTTATCCACAGCTTATTTTAAATCAATCTGAAAACGCCAATTGTGGAGATTTTCACTAAAAAGAAGGGCGGTTGGTTTCTTGCCGTGAGCCTCGAAAATATTTCAATTGTGGAAATATTTTCCTCAAGATTCATCCACCAAGGAATAATGAAATGGAAAAAAAGGAAAGAAAATGCGATGTATTAGAGGTTTGGAGTAAGAACAATAATGGTTCTTTATTGAATTCTTTGAACAGGAACGACCGCTTACCAAGGACAACAGTTCTGGTTGATGCTTAGTTAACAAGTGTTTATTGAAAGTAAGTTGCAAAGGAAAGTTCAGTAAGGAAATTCAAAGAGAGAATGAGAGCATACATGCCACAATTTTGGGCAGAGTTAGGAGATGCCGAATACAAATATTTCGGAACATTGAAAAATGAAAATAGGGTTGCCAGTTGGGGAAATCCGACACAATCAAAACAACAGAATCGCCAGAATTTGAATCATATGATCGAAATTGTCTCCCTTAAAAACAGATGACTCAAATAAATTAAGTGAAGTTCTTTCTAAGCCCAATGATAATCAGGAACGAAACACACGTTACAACTCCCAATTTGTTACTAGTAACTTTTGAAATTTTTTGATGAGCACGAGTTTTGCGAAATAAATCGAAATAAGTTTTTAGGCAGAGAGATTCACAATAGACCGAAGAATATCGGTTGCCGTTGATCCGAATTTTAAATGCCACAGTTGAATTTTCAATTTCGATATCGGATTTCAAATGTTCACTTAATCTGATCCATTTTCCAGACAAAGTACACGACCATTCATGCCATTAAGATCTGTTTTGAGCTCGCACATTTTATATTTATCGATATCAGTTAAATTTCAATTCTCATTAGCCATTTAAAATTTATCGAGGATCGGCATTACCATGAAGGTGAATTAGGCATTCGAGGAGTTTTTGCAAACCTTCCACGTAAGCCTTAAAAAACATTTCTATCCCATTTAGGAGTTCTGAGGTCAGTAATGCTGTGACCTTAAGTTTCAGTTCTATAACTAATGCCTGATTTAGACTATGCACTAATCCTCCACTGGATTTAATAAATCCAGTACAAATTTTGATAATGACAGTCAGCTGATTTTTGTTTATGCATACATTAGGGCGACCAAAAAACATTTTTATACCCTCCACCATACACCTTTTTCAGATGTAAATCAAAACATTCCAGTTATAATTCGTAACATTTTAATTGTAATGCGATTATTCTATTTGTAATTCGAAACAATTTTATTGTTATTTGATAATTCCATTTGCAATTCGAATTTTTGCAGTTGTAATTCAAATTATTCCATTTTAAATTCGAATTATTCTATTCGTAATTCGATTTATTTTATTTGTAATTCGTATTATTCTATATGTAATTCGATTTATTTTATTTGAAGTTCGAATTATTCTATTTGTAATTCGAATTATTCCATTTGTAATTCGAGTTATTCCATTTGAAATTCGAAACAACAGTTATTTCATTTGAAATTCGTATTATTCCATTTGTAATTCGAGTTATTCAATTTGAAATTCGAAACAAAAAATTTCGAATTACAAATTAAATGCTTCGAATTACAAATAGAATAATTCGAATTACAAATGAAATAATTCGAATTACAAATTAAATAATTCGAATTACAAATGGAATAATTCGATTTTCAAATAAAATAATTCGAATGAGAATTGAAATGCAAAAAAACTAAAAACAAAACCAAACACAATAATTATGTCGTATATGCCGCTAGAACAACCAACTGAAAAAAGAATCTAAACGATGCGAGGGGAGCTCTTAAACTTCACTTTTTTCGTAGCCCATATTCCAACCCGATACATGACTGGATGAAATAATATGATGTGCAAAGACTGCATCAATCAGAAACTCCCAGCGAGAATTATATGCGGATTTGTCATTTTGGGTGGTGCCGTCAGGGTTTCTTGGAACATTTTGCCCAATATCTCAGGATGTATGGACTTGCGCAAGAAAAAAATTGTACCGTCATAAAGGCAGCCGCATGGACAACCTGCTGAAAAAATGTCAAGACGATCCGAGAGGAGCTCTTAAACTTCACTTTTTTCGAATTTTCTGTGGGAGGTACCCTAAGGTACCTGATACATGACTGGATGAAATAATATGATGTGCAAAGCCTTCATCAATCAGAAACTCCCTGCAAGAATTATATTGCGGATTTGCCATTTTGGTTGGTGCCGTTAGGTTTTCTGGGACCATATTGCCCAATATCTCAGGAAGTATGGACTTGCACAAGTAAAAAATTTTACCGTCATAAAGGGAGCCGCATGGACAACCTGCTGAAAAAATGTCAGTACGATCCGAGAGGAGCTCTTAAACTTCACTTTATCCGAATTTTCTGTGGGAGGTACCCTAAGGTACCTGATACATGACTGGATGAAATAATATGATGTGCGATGTCTGCATCAATCAGAAACTCCCTGCAAGAATTATATTGTGGATTTGCCATTTTGAGTGGTGCCTTCAGGAAGTGTGGACTTGCGCAAGAAAAGAATTGTATCGTCGTAAAGGGAGCCGCATTGACAACCTGCTGAAAAAAATGTCAAGACGATCCGAGAGGCGCTCTTATACTTCACTTTATCCGAATTTTGTGTGGGAGGTACCCGAAGGAGTGGACCGATATAGTCCATATTCCAACCTGATACATGACTGTATGAAATAAAATGATGTGCAAAGTCTGCACCAATCAAAAACTCCCTGCGAGAATTATTTTGCGGCTTTGCCATTTTGGGTGATGCCGTCAGGGTTTCTTGGAACATTTTGCCCAATATCTCAGGAAGTATGGACTGCTGAACAAAATTTCAAGACGATCCAAGAGGAGCTCTTAAACTTCACTTTATCCGAATTTTGTGTGGGAGGTACCCGAAGAAATGAACCAATATAGTCCATATTGGAACTCAATCTATATTTGGAAGGAATAATACGATGTGTAAAGTTTGGACCAAATCGATTGCTCCCTTCGAGAGTTATCGTTCAAAATCCGTTATTTCGATGAGGCACATTTTTGGCCGTATCAAAGTGTATATACCCTTTTAGCCTAAAGGCTGAGGGTGTAAAAAGGTGTAGTATGTATGTAGTGGTCACGAAACTTCTTCACTAAAAATTGTCAACATAGGTCCATGTTTTGGTATAGCTCCCATATAACGGTACCTCCCGATTTTCGGTATTATGAGAAATTTAACTACAATTTTTAACCAGAGTAGCTGTAATTTACATTTGACGTTCACGAAATGTCTTCACAAAATATCGGCAACATAGGTCCATGTTTTGATATAGCTCGCATATAACGGTACCCCCGATTTTCGGTATTTTGAGGATTTTAACTATAATTTTTAACCTAACTTGATGTAATTTGACAATTGAGGTTCTTAGGGTCACGAAACTTCTTCTCTAAAAATTGTCAACATAGGTCCATGTTTTGGTATAGCTCCCATATAACGGCACATCTCGATTTTCGGTATTTTGAGGATTTTAACTAAAATTTTTAACCGAAGTTGCTGTAATTTGACATTTGGGGTTCTTAGGGTCACGAATCTTCTTCGTTAAAAATCGTCAACATAGGTCCATGTTTAGGTATAGCTCCTATATAACGGTACCTTCCGATTTTCAGTATTTCGAGGATTTTAACTACAATTTTTAACCGAACTAGCTGCAATTTGACATTTGAGGTTCTCAGTAGCCACGAAATTTCTCCACAAAAATCAAACTAGCTGTAATTTGACATTTGAAGTTTTCAGTGGTCACGAAACTTCTTCAATAAAAATCGTCAATATAGGTCCATGTTTTGGTATAGCTTCCATATAACGGTACCTCCTGATTTTCGATATTTTGAGGGTCTACATTGTTGGACGGAACTGCCCGTAAAATTTGACTTTTGAGGTTCCCTTTTCCACCAAAAATTGTATAGATAGGTCGAGACTTTGATATAACCCCGTGGGTGGTACCTTGCACCTGGCTGAACATATTTTTTGATTCGATAAGATAATTTAGGCATTTGGGGCATCCGTAGTCCCACGGTAGCGGGTTCTTTCGTACCGGTTTGACCCGGAACCACAAAACATCAACGTTCCGGCCAGCGACTGCCACCTCAGTGTACATAGGTCTCAACCAGAGACCGCCGTGTGATAGAACAGTGAAGGTGGCGCTTGACTTATCAAAAGCTTTTGATACAGTCAGGCACTCCACACTGTTTGAGGACATTGAGCAGACAACCCTCCGGCCAAGCTTGAAACGTTAGATAATCAATTATATGTGTGGACGCCAGTCGTACGTGGAATTCAGGAACAAGAAGTCCAAACCCCGTAGAGTGATACAGGGAGTTCCCCAAGATGGGGTGATATCGACGGAACTGTTTAACCTCTACCTCTCCTGTATTCCGCCCCCCTCCAGACGGCATCGAGATCGTAACGTATGCGGATTGCACGATCCTGGCGTCAGGTACCTTCCCTGATGACATCTGTGAGAGACTGAACACCTATTTAACAGATCTTACCACCTTTTTCCACTCCAGGAATATGCAGATTTCCACCACAAACCTACAGCCGCTCTGTTCACCACATCGACAGCGCAGTTTGGACGAGAGTTGAATGTCATGGTCGACGGTAGCAGAATTCCGACCACAAACTGCCCCAAAATTTTAGTCATGCGCACACGCCACAGCTATCAGCGACAAACATAAAAGCAGGAACAAAGTCATCAAGTCCCTAGCCGGCAGCACTTGGGGTGCAGATAAAGAAACCTTGTTGACCACATATAACACGATAGGTCGGTCTGTTGTAAGCTATGCGGCTCCAGTTTGGTCCCCGCGATTATGGCATACGAATTGGAAAAAGATTCAAACCTGTCAGAATGCCGCCCTTAGAACAGCAACAGGGTGCCTCCTGAAGTCTTCAGTGGACCATCTACATGAGGAGGCAAAGATTCTTCCAGTAAAGCAACATAATGAGATGCTTTCGTTGCAGTACTTGCTTGGGTATTACCGTGAGAGCCATCCCAATCACCATCTGCTGGCTAGGCCCTACACATTTAGGCATATCAGGAAGGATATTTATGCTCTAGAGTGGGAGGTCCAACAATATAGGAGAGAACCCCTAGATCAACAGGCATATAAAGCAGGTTTAAGTAGTATTCACACGGATGCAGTTGCTAAGGCCATAAGCAAATATAGTGTGAATAAAGTTCTCGGAGTACATACCCCATCTATCGCAGCTGAGGAGCGTCAGCTGCCACGACAAACCAGAGTAGTTTTGGCTCAACTACGCTTAGGATATTGCAGTCGCCTAAATTCTTATTGGGCCCAGTATGCGGCAAGGGCCCGCACGACACAAAGCACCTTTTTTACTGCCCCGCCAAACCTACTCATCTAACTCCAGTGGATCTGTGGCTACATCCCATCGAAGCAACCATTTTCCTGGAACTGGAATAGGACCCAGAGCCAGATTGAACAGAAGAACGAACATACAAACATAATAATAAACACTGTTACAACAACAACAAAAATTGTTTCAACTAAAATTGTGAAAGGAAACAAATTATTCAATTTTAATTAAAAGTATTTTATGGTGGAGGGTATATAAAAATTCGGTCAGGTCGAACTTAACGACGTTTTACCCGTTAGATATTTATTAAGAGAATAGAAATTATTGGCTTAATTTTAAATATTGGAGTTTGATGGGTTTCGAGAGTCGAGGTTAGTTGCTTTCAAACCGTAATTTCTTGAAATCGCCTTTTCAATTTTTGTCGCTGGTTGGGACTACAGGGCATTGGTATACTAAGTTTTGGACTTAAAAAATTGTGACGCCGGAAGTCGGACCTCGTTTCCGGCTCACAATCTGATATATATATAATTGTATGTAAAGGATAACTACCTATAAGTGAATTATACTTTATTTTGAATTCAACAAATACTTTGCGTTTTATGTTGCCAGGGTAAGGTTCTCGGTGTCGTCGATTGAATTCCAAAACAACTTACAGTTGTACTAGCAGCGACACCAAGATTAACACCAATAGCCTCAACAGCTGAATAGGCGTCAACAAAAACCCGCATGCTTATATCCATAGGCATTGATGTAAACAAGCAACAACTGGAGTGCGCCGGCTCATGGGTACGTCGGACTTGAAAAACAAGTAGCAACAACTCGTGTGCTTTGACTTGGGTACGCCGGACTTGTAAACAAGTCGGACTCGTAAACAAGTCGAACTTGTAAACAAGAAGCAACAACTAGCGTGCTTCGACTACTGGGTACGTCGGACCTGAAAAACAAGTAGCAACAACTCGTTTGCTTTGACTTTGGGTACGCCAGACTCGTAAACAAGTTCGACTTGTAAACAAGAAGGACTTGTAAACAAGTAACAACAACTCGCGTGCTTTGACTTTGGGTACGCCGGACTCGTAAACAAGTTGGACTTGTAAACAAGTAACAACAACTTGTGTGCTTTGATTTTGGATTTGTAAACAGGTCGGACTTGTAAACAAGAAACAACAACTTATATGGTAGGCTCCAGGACGTTATGTTACAACTGGCGTCTGGTTGCCGTATAAAAGGGGTGGCGAACTTACAGGAGGGATTAGTCAGGGTGCAACCGTGCGAACCTGTAGCAACGAGGATCCAGAGAAAATCCAGGTGAGTAGAGTGGAAAGTGAATTGTGCGGACTTAGTGTGAACGGCGTAGAAGGCGAGTTTCCGTAAGCCGCCTCCTGAGGACCTCCCGAGCACTGGTGAGTTTTCATAAGCCACCATCACAAGAAAAACCGAAGCCCCAAACCAAGACAAAAGAAGACGAGTTTCCGTAAGCCGCCTTCTGAGGACCTCCCGAGCACTGATGAGTTTTCTTAAACTACCATCACAAGAAAAACCGGAGCCCCAAAACCACGACAAAGGAGGCGAGTTTTCCCTAAGCCACTTCTCTAGTACAGCCCGAGAACCGGTGAGTTGTGAGTAGCCACCGTCACAAGGAAACCCAGTGTACCCCAGTACAAGACGACGGAGGTGAGTTTCCCACGTCACCCCCATCTATGAGTACATACTCGACTGTGAACGTGAGTTCAGAACCCCCGACGGAGCCCAGCTATTTGAGGACTAAGTGTAGATCGTATAATAAATTCCAATAAACCTGGTTAATCTACCCCTACAACCCTAACTCTCTTTATTCCTGTCAGTGAAAAAATAAATTTCTGTGACGAATTCTGGCCACCGTGAGCTAACCTCAGCCAACAGAGCCGGAGGTGTCGTTACAAAATGTTAAAAATTTTTGTATTCAAAATAAACTTAAAATATTGGTAAGGGGCATATAAAAACGCTTTTATTTTATAACGGAAAAATATTGTTTTGGAAAACAAGATTTTTTTTTTTAAATTAGCGTCCAAAATTGCATAATCCAATACTGTGGTCAATAAATAAATAAAAAAATTATAAATCGCAATCAATTTCAATTTAATATTGGTTTTTATTGATTATTTCTTTCTTCTTTTTACAAAATACAACTTAAAAAGAAAAAAATGATAATACATAAAAAATAATAAAGCATATTTATCCACATTTTTCTATTTTGTAAAATAAAGTGTTTTGTTGTTGAATCAGTAAGTCAAAGAAAAAAACAGAACAAATTGGGAGATAGTAATTCGTTGATTGACATTTAAAAAAGACGCAAAAAAATAATACTTAAAACTAAATCTTTATTTTTCATAAAGGACTTAAACACATGGAAAATTATAATAACTGACATAGAATATTTTGGAAATAAGACAAAAACAAAGCGAATGTTAAATAATGGAATAAACGAAAAATGGAATAAAGATTGGAATTTGAAAGAAAAATCTATATAGACATCAAATAAGGAGGAATAGGATTTGGTTTATTAAGACTTATAGCCCTGTTTCACTAAGACGATTCGAACGCTTAATTCGTTCAAACTACTACCAAACTTCTGTTTATTTTATTTATTTATTATTTATTATATAATTGCTTTATTTTCAATCAAACAAATATTTCCTACAACAGCAGGAGTTTGTTAGTACTTCGAACGAATTTGAATTCAACTCGTCTTATAAAAACAGGCCATTAGACCACTTGTCCTTCAACTTTTCATTTCTAAAGACTTATATTCAGAAATATTTCTACAGATGGCCTTTTTAAAGACCTTCACAGTGGTTTAAGGCTTAAACAACCAATTTATATATGGGTCCATCAATTAATTGGGAGGTCGGTTTATAATATATTTTATATGCATTTATATATAAATCTATATAGTATTTAAATTTGACAAAGAACAATTTTTATTATAATAATAAAGATGAAGAAAAATCAGGTTTTTATCTTTGCTGTGGGAAAATTTTCATTATTGTTTTTTTATATAGGCTAACATTATACATTTCGTTAATATTTGTTTTTCATTTTTTTTTTAATATAAATCTAAACTAGAATTAAATAATAATAATTAATAATTATATTTATTTTGTTTAATTATTTCTTTCATTGTTTCCTGCAAACAAAGTAAAGGGGGAATTACAAAAGAAATGCATGGTTTTTCATGTGGAAGAAATTTTTTAATACAAGAAGACAGAAATTAACACTCAACTCGAGAAAATTGTAATTAAACTAAACTTTTTTTTGTAAAAAAACATAAATTGTACACATTTGTTGTTATTACATTTATAAACTAAGATAATCCCCTATATCTTCTAATTAATACATTTTAAATTAAATATTTCTTCTTGGAATTAATATGCAAAGACCTTTTAAATGGCCTTTTTGTTCAGTTAATTTTAGGTTTGCTTTCAAAAAAATCATTGTTTCAAATTTCATTTAATAAAAAATAATTTTCGAGAAGTCCTTCCATTTTTTTCTTTAGTGTTACTTTTCTTTTAGGTATGGGTGTTTTTTCTTTTTCTATATATAGGTGTGTGTTTGTTTGTGTGTGTGTGTAATTTTATCTTAAAAACAATTTCTTTTTTTATTTCAATTCAGTCCTTTGCCCCGCTCGCAGTTTTGCTCTCGCATTTAAATATTCCGGATTGACGTACTGTTTATCGTCATCGTTATTTTCCTGGTTTTGAAGGCGGGCTTGTGCATGCTTTTGAGCTCGTTCCATTATCACACGATTGAGTTCACTTTTAAGGCCGTAGGTGGGTGAGGGAGGCTGCTGTTCCATATTATGCTGTTGCCGTTTTTCATAGGCACGTTGCAGCTCTGTTTTTTGATTTAGAACACTGATGCCCCTGTGAAAAACAAAGGAAGAGGAAATAGGAAATCAATTAACAATGTTATGAAAAATTACAACATTTAAAACAACAGAAAAATATGCTTCCAAAAATCTAGTCCTATTATGCCTTAGAAAAATATTCTCAAAAAATCCACGACTAGAAAAATATTCTTCTATAATCCTCAAAAATCTTCTTTAAAAAATCCGAAAAAATATTCTTTTAAGAATCCTTGCATAGAAAAATATTCTTAAAAAATCCATTAAAATATTAGAAACATGTTCTTTAAAAAATGGACGCATAGAAAAATATTCTTCAGAAAATGCAGAAAAATATTAGAAAATTAGAAAAAATATTCGTCAAAAAACCAAAAAAATATTAGAAAAATATTCTTTCAAAAATCCAGCAAAATATTCTTTAAAACTCCGGAGAAAAATTCATTAAAAATCGACGCCTTAAAAATATTGTTCAAAAAATCCAGAAAAATTTTCTTCATAAAATCCGGAAAAATATTCTACGAAAATACCTAGATCTTCTTCAAAACTCCAGAAAAGTATTCTACGAAAATACCTAGATCTTCTTCAAAAATCCGGAAAAATATTCTACGAAAATACCTAGATCTTTTTCAAAAATCCGGAAAAATATTCTACAAAAAATCCACGCCTAGATCTTCTTCAAAATATCCAAAAAATATTATAAACATATTTTTCAAAAAATGCTGCAAAATATTCTTTAAAGAATCCACGCCTAGAAAAATATTATTCAAATAATCCAGAAAAATATTATAAAAAGATTCTTCCGAAAATCCGGAAAAATATGCTTTAATAAATCCACGCCTAGAAAAATATTTGAAAAGTATGCTTAAAAAATCCGAAAAAATATTCTTTAAAGAATCCCGGCACAGAAATATAATTTTTCAAAAAATGCAGAAAAATATTAGAAAAACGTTCTTCAAAAAATCCAAAAAATGTTATAAAAATATTCTTTAAAAAATCCGGAAAATATTATTTAAAGAATCCCTGCATAGACAAATATTCTTCAAAAATTCCACAAAAAATATATTCTTTAAAGAATCTTTTCATAGAAAAATATACTTGAAAAACCAATAACAATAACTTAAAAAGAATCCCTGCATAGAAAAATATGCTTCAAAAATCAAGAAAAATATTATAAAAATATTTTTTAAAAAATACACACATAGAAAAATATTATTCAAAAAATCCGGAAAAATATATTCTTTAAAGAATCCCTGCATAGAAAAATATTCTTCAAAAATCCAGAAAAATATTATAAAAATATTCTTTAAAAAATCCACGCATACAAAAATATTCTTCAAAAATTCCAGAAAAATATTAGAAAAATATCCTTCAAAAAACTGGACATTTTTCGTTAAAGAATCCCTGCATAGAAAAATATTCTTCAAAAAATCCAGAAAAATACGTTCTTCAAAAAATCAAAAAAATCTTATAAAAATATTCTTTAAAAAATCCGGAAAATATTATTTAAAGAATCCCTGCATAGAAAAATTTTCTTCAAAAAATCCACAAAAAATATATTCTTTAAAGAATCTTTGCATAGAAAAATATTCTTCAAAAATAATTTAAAAATATTCTTTTAAAAATCCAGAAAAATATATTCTTTAAAGAATCCCTGCATAGTAAAATATTCTTCAAAAATTCCAGAAAAATATCCTTCAAAAAATCCGAAAATATATTCATTAATGAATCCCTGCATAGAAAAATATTCTTCAAAAAATCCAGAAAAATATTAGAAAAACAAACTTCAAAAAATCCAGAAAAATCTTATAAAAATTTTCTTTAAAAACATCACGCCTAGAAAATCATTCTTCAAAACCTTCAGAAAAATAATACAAAAATATTATTAAAAAAAAAAAAAAATACGGAAAATAATCTTTAAAGAATCCCGGCATAGAAAAATTTTTTTCAAAAAATCCAGAAAAATATTATAAAAATATTATTTAAACAAGTAAAAAAGTATCAGTCGGCTTTGCCGACAGAGATATACCCTCAGCCTGTGACAAATGTTGATTAGGATTAAAGTTCAAAATTTTTGCGGAAAATGTACTTAAAGGAATGGACCGACATAGACCATGGGGGTGCCATAGGGGGTTTTTACACCCTTCGGGCTGTTTTCTCAAGAAGTGTGGACTTGCCCCTGAAACAACTTTTACCATCGTAATTGAGGCAGCGAATGTAAGTTGCTTCAACAAAAATCAAAGTGATTCAATAGCAGGTCTTAAACTGAACTTATCTAAAATTTTGTGTGGGAGTGGGTACGGGGTGGAGAGGACAAATATAGTCCATATTCGAACCTGATCTATATCTGGTAGATATTATGAGAATGTGCAAAGTATGGACCAAATCGGTCACTCCCATCAAGAGTTATCGTGCGCACAATTTTTCCGAATATTTTTGAACTTTTGTGGGGTAGGTACCTGAAGGAGTGGATCGATATGGCTTATCTACAAACTTAAACTAAGTTTGTAAACACTATTACGAAGGTTAAATTTTGGCCGGAATCGGCATTTCCGTTCGAGAATTATATTGCGCTTCCACCCATAAACATGGTGTCATAGGGTTTGTTTTTCAACTTTCAGGCTATTTTTTCAGGAAGTATGGACTTGCCCCTGAGGAAACTTGTTACAACAAAAACCAAGGCGATTCGAGAGCAGGTCCTAAACTGAACTTTTCCAAAATTTGGTGTGGGAGGTACTCGAAGGAGTTTACCGATTGAGTCCATATTGGAACCTCATCTAAGTTTGGTAGAAATTTCATAATGTGCAAAGTATGGACCAAATCGGTTACTCCCTTCAAGAGTTATCGTGCGCACAAGTTTTGCGACAATTTTTGAACATTTGTGGGGGAGGTACCTGAAGGAGTGGACCGATATAATCCATCTTTGAACTTGAACTAAGTTTGGCAAAATATTACGAAAGCCAAATTTTGGACCGAATCCGCCGATCCGTTCGAGAGTTATCTTGCGCTCCAACCACTACACACGGTGTCATAGGGTTTTTTGTAACTTTCAGGCTATTTTCTCCGGGAGTATGGACTTGCCCCTAATGAAACTTACAGCGTCGTATAGAGGACAACGAATACAACTTGCGTAAACAAAAATCAAAGCGATTCGAGACCAGGTCCTAAACTGAACTTTTCCGAAATTTTGTGTGGGAGGTACCCGAAGGAGTGGACCGATTGAGTCCATATTGGAACCTCATCTAAGTTTGGTAGAAAGTACACGATGTGCAAAGTATGGACCAAATCGGTTATTCCCTACAAGAGTTATCGTGCGCACAAGTTTTGCGACAATTTTTGAACATTTGTGGGGGAGGTACCTGAAGGAGTGGACCTATATGGCCCATCTTCGAACTTAAATCGAATCTGGACAAAATATTTCGATACCCAAAATTTGAACCGAATCGATTGATCCGTTCGAGAGTTATCGTGCGCACCAGCCAGCCAGACAGACGGACAGACAGACAGACAGACGGACGGACATTGCTAGATCTACTCAAAATTGTCTGAAACGGATATCGTACAAGCATACTTGGGGTCTAAAACCATTATTTCGATGAGGCACATTTTTGGTCGTATCAAAGTGTAAATACCCTCTTTAGCCTAAAGGCTGAGGGTATAAAAATCCGGAAAATAATCTTTAAAGAATCCCTGCACGAATTCCTACTTAGAAAAATATGCTTCAAAAACCAAGACAAATATTATAAAAATATTCTTTAAAAAAACCACGCATAGAAAAATATTCTTCAAAAAATCCGGAAAAATATATTCCTTAAAGAATCCCTGCATAGCAAAATATTCTTCAAAAATCCAGAAAAATATAAAAATATTCTTTAAAAAAACCACGCATAGAAAAATATTCTTCAAAAAATCCGGAAAAATATATTCCTTAAAGAATCCCTGCATAGAAAAATATTCTTCAAAAATCCAGAAAAATATAAAAATATTCTTTAAAAAATCCACGCATAGAAAAATGATTTTCAAAAATCCAGAAATATATTATAAATATATTCTTTAAAAAATCCGGAAAATATTCATTAAAGAAACCCAGCATAGAAAAATATTCTTCAAAAAAATGCAGAAAAATATTATAAAAATATTATTTCAAAAATCCGGAAAAATATATTCTTTAAAGAATAAGAAAAATATTCTTCAAAAATCAAGAAAAATATTATAAAAATAGAAAAAAATCCAGAAAAATATTATAAAAATATTCTTCAAAAAATCCTGAAAAATATTCTACCAAAAATCCTTGCCTAGATGAAATTCTTCCAAAAATCCAGAAAAAAATATAAAAATATTCTTTAAAAAATTCATTTTTTTCTTTTAAAAAAAAAATATTCTTTAAAAAATCCACGCCAAGAAAAAATTCAGAAAAAAATATAAAAATATTCTTTAAACAATCCATGCCTAAAAAAACCAGAAAAAAATATAAAAATATTCGTTAAAAAATCCACGGCTAGAAAAAAAAAAATCCAGAGAAAATATAAAAATATTCTTTAAAAAATCCACGGCTAGAAAAAAAATCCAGAAAAAATATAAAAATATTCTTTAAAAAATCCATCCAGAAAAATATTATAAAAATATTCTTTAAAAAATACACTCATAAAACTATTCTTCAAAAAACCCAGAAAAATATTCTTTAACAAATCCGGAAAAATATTCTTTAAAGAATCCCTGCATAGAAAAATATTCTTCAAAAATCCAGAAAAATATTTTTCAAAAATTTTTAAAAAATCGGGAAAATATTCTTTAAAGAATCCCTGCATAAAAAAATATTCTTCAAAAATCCGGAAAAATATTATAAAAATATTTTTTAAAAAATCCACGCATAGGGAAATATTCTTTAAAAAATCTGGAAAAATGTATTCTTTAAAGAGTAAGAAAAATATTCTTCAAAAATCAAGAAAAATATAAAAATATTCTTCAAAAATTCCAAAAAATATTAGAAAAATGTCCTTCAATAAATCCGGAAAAATATTCTTTAAAGAATCCCTGCATAGAAAAATATTCTTCAAAAATTCCAGAAAAATATTAGAAAAACATTCTTCAACAAATCCAGAAAAAATCTTATAAAAATATTCTTTAAAAAATTCACGCCTAGAAAATCATTCTTCAAAACATCCAGAAAAATATTATTTAAAAAATACGGAAAATAATCTTTAAAGAATCCCTGAATAGAAAAAATCCAGAAAAATATTAGAAAAACATTCTTCAAAAAATACGGAAAATATTCTTTAAAAAAATCTACGCATAGAAAAATATTTTTCAAAAAATTCAGAAAAATATTCTTAAAAAAATCCGGAAAAATATTTATTTAAAAGCGACGCCGTAAAAATATTGTTCAAAAAATGTTTTTCATAAAATCCGGGATAATATCCTACAAGAATCCACGCCTAGATTAAATTCTTCAAAAAATCCAGAAAAATGTTATAAACATATTTTTCAAAAAATCCGGAGAAATATTATTTAAAAAATTCACGCCTTTAAAAATATTCTTCAAAAAATCCAGAAAAATATCCTTCAAAAATCCAAGCCCATAGAAATATTCTTCAAAAAATTCAGAAAAATATCCTTCAAAAATCCACGCCCATAGAAATATTCTTCAAAAAATCTATTAAAATATTAGAAAAAAATCCTTCACTATTGGTCTGTTATAGTTTTTCGTCAAAATATGCAGAAAAATATCCTTCTAAAATCCACGCCCACAGAAATATTCTTCAAAAAATCCAGAAAAATATCCTTCAAAATCCACGCCCATAGAAATATTCTTCAAAAAATCCAGAAAAATATCCTTCAAAAATCCACGCCCATAGAAATATTCTTCAAAAAATCCATTAAAATATTAGAAAAAATATCCTTCACTATTGGTCTGTTATTATTCTTCAAAAAAAAAATAATTTTAAAAAATTAAGTTTCAGTGTTTTATTTAGAAATTCACTTAAAACTAAAAAATAATTTGTCGCTTAGCCTCAATAAATATATTATTTCTCATGATGGAATCTCTCAAATAAAACGCTTGCATTTAAATTATGAATGGTGGCAAAATTAAGCGGCAAGCGTTTTATTTGAGAGATTTCATCATGAGAAAGAATATATTTATTGAGGCTAAGCGACAAATTATTTTTTAGTTTTAAGTGAATTTCTAAATAAAACACTGAAACTTAATTTTTTAAAATTATTTTTTATTTTTAACTTTTTAGTAAATATTTTTTTTTGAGCACTGAGAACTGCAAATGCCAAATTACAGTCCATTTGAGCAGAAAATGTAGATTAAAATGCTTGAAATTGGGTGGTACCGTTATATGGAGGCTATATTAAACCTTGACCTACGTCTACAATTTTTAGTAGGGAAGTTCCTGTACCATTGAGAACTCCAAATGCAAAGTTACAGCAAATTCGGGCTAAAAATTAAGACAAAATCGTCAAAATACCAGAAATCGGGTGGTACCGTTATATGGGGGCTATAGGAAAAAATGGACTCATATTGGTTCATGTATTGTCATCTAAATCTGAAAAATGTGCAAAGTTTTAGTTCGATTGGTCAACTGCAACTGTGTTAAAACACCAGACACCCTAAAAACACTGTAAGAATGGACCAATATTAGTTTTGATTTCATATTCATGTATTGTCATCCAAATCTAAAAAGTGTGCAAATTTTAAGTTCGATTGGTCAACTGCAACTGCGTGAAAAATTAGTTACCAGATTTGAAAAGCAAATTAGATAAAACACTGTAAAACAGTGTAAAAATGGACCAATATTGGTTTTGATTTCACACTCATGTATTGTCATCCAAATCTGAAAAGTGTGCAAACTAAGTACGATTGGTCAACTGCAACTGTGGGAAAAATGAGTTACCACATTTGAAAAGCAAAATACGGGAAATCGGGTGGTACCGTTATATGGGGGCTATAGGAAACAATGGACCCATATTGGTTTTGGTTTCATATTCATGTATTGTCATCTAAATCTGAAAAGTGTGCAAAGTTTTAATTCGATTGGTCAACTGCAACCATGTTAAAAATCAGTTACCAGATTTGAAAAGGAGGTCAAGTTAGACACCGTAAAAACATGTAAGAATGGCCCGATATTAGTTTTGATTTCATATTCATGTATTGTCATCCAAATCTAAAAAGTGTGCAAATTTTAAGTTCGATTGGTCAACTGCAACTGCGTGAAAAATTAGTCACCAGATTTGAAAAAGCAAATTAGATAAAACACTGTTAAACAGTGTAAAAATGGACCAATATTGGTTTTGATTTCACACTCATGTATTGTCATCCAAATCTGAAAAGTGTGCAAAGTTTTAGTACGATTGGTAAACTGCAACTGTGTTAAAAATGAGTTACCAGATTTGAACTAAACACACACCAAAGCAAGTTAAATAAAACACTGTAAAAATACACGCATATTGCTTGTTAGGCCTTGAAGAGATATTCCTAAGGGATCCACGCCTATTGTTTGATAGGCCTTGAACAAATATATTGGTCTGTCTGTTAGGCCTTATAAAAATATTCCTAAAAAATCCACGCCTATTGGTCTGTCCGTTAGGCCTTATAAATGTATTCTTGAAAAAGTCCACTCCGATTGCTCTGTTAAGCCTTAGAAAAATATTCTAAAAAATCCACGCCGATTGGCCTGTTATGCCTTAGAAAAATATTCTTGAAAAAATCCACGCCTATTGCTCTGTTAGGCCTTATAAAAATATTCCTAAAAAATCCATGCCTATTGGTCTGTACGAGTAAGGCCTTATAAAAATATTCCTAACAAATCCACGCCTATTGGCCTGTCTGTTAGGCCTTATAAAAATATTCCTAAAAATCCACGCCTATTGGTCTGTCCGTTAGGCCTTATAAATATATTCTTGAAAAAGTCCACTCCGATTGCTCTGTTAAGCCTTAGAAAAATATTCTAAAAAATCCACGCCGATTGGCCTGTTATGCCTTAGAAAAATATTCTTTAAAAAATCCACGTCGATTGGACTGTTACGCTTTTGGGAATAAATTCTTGAAAAAATCAATGCCTATTGGCCTGTTGTCCCTTTTGGAAAAATTCACACCTATTTTTCTGTTATGCTTTTGGGCAAATATTGTTAAAAAATCCACGTCGATTGGACTGTTACGCTTTTGGGAATAAATTCTTGAAAAAATCAACGCCTAATGGTTTATTAGACCTTAGAAAAATATTCTTAAAAAATGTAGGCTTAAAATTTCTTTAAAAACTTTACGCCTTTTGAACAGCTTATCTTTCAAATAGTGTTCCTATAGAATTTCACCAGTCATTGAAAATAATTTATTCTAAAATTTTTCTACTCACATTTTTGTATTGAATTTTAATTCTCGATGCAGTTGTTTACGATCCGTTGATGTTAGACAGGGATTTATGATTTTCTTTGGTAATATCAGGCCATTGGCATCTGTTTGTACTCCCGGTGGTGGAGGTGGTGGTGGCGTTGGCATCATCATTGTTGCTAATTTCTCTTTAATATCACAACCGTTTCCAAGCTCGTCAACTTTGATTCTGCTATAATTCTTAAAATCTCCGCTTGCTAAACCGACGTCGACAATATCTATTGCCGCCGAAGATGATGTTGATGCCGATGATGATGCTGATGTCTGCTGTTCACAATCTGCAAAAAAAGAACAGACCGACAAAAAATGATCAGTAAAAATGCCCGCCACAACAATAGATTCTTAACAGTCAGTCAGACACAAAAGGGGAATATTATCAGAATTGAAAATATATTTACAAAACAAATTTAACGATAAATGAATTTAAAAAAAGAAAACAAAACTAAAACTAAAACATATAAATCATATAATTATAACAAAAAACGGGGATAGCCCGGGTAATTTATGGCAAATGTTATGTGTTGTTGTATTCCCCCCAAAAGACAAAACTGTAAAAAAAGTCGTCTTTAAAAGAAGTATAGATCTCTGGCTGTTGATCTGCCTTCATTGGCTAAAATTAGTTAAGATGAATGTTTTCAATGCCAATGATGACAGATGTTGTTGCTTTCATTTCTATTCAATAACGGAAAATTTTAAAAAGAATTTCAAAACAAGTATGTGAAATCATTTATTATAACCATAATGACATTTACTAAAGTATCAACATTTGTTGCGTAAATGAATGGTTCAATGATTTATGCACTTGTCTTCCATTGTGAATGCTATTAAATAATACGTTGAAACCCTCATCATTAATTGAATTGAAAATATTGACAATAGCAGTAAATATAAATGATTTAGTAAAGGTAATCTGACTCTATAAATAAATTAAACTTGGGGATTGCACGTGAGCAAAATTCTTTGGAATGTACGGCTCACAAACAGAACACAAAATAAAGTAATGCAAAAGAGGCAAATAGGATGTTGAACCTTGGTTTCCATAAGCATCAATCTGAGTATCTTAATTGTGTTCAAGGATGGGTCAAGATAAATCGGCTGAAGAACAATAAGGCAGCAGGACCTGACGGGTTGCCTGCCGAATTGTTCAAGAAGTGTGGCGAGATACTGATAAGAAGTATGCATCAGTTGATTTGCAACATTTCGCCGGACGAATACGTACCCAACGATTAAAACCTTAGTCTGATATGTCCCGTGCACAAGAAAGGAGAGAACGGTTTGTGCTAACTACAGATGTCTATGTCTCCTGTCCATCGCATATAAAGTGTTGTGGGGTGTATTATGTGAACCTACGGTCAATGGAGAATAATTGGGTCAAGCCAATGCTTGGAAAATCTACAGTAGATCCTGAGAAACAGATCGACACATAGCACATATTCGTCGACTATAAAGCCGCCTTCTACAGCCCAATGAGTTCAAAGGTGTTCTAAACAAATCTAAGCTTTGACAAAATATTACAATGACGAAATTTTGAACCGAATCGGTTGATCCTTTCGAAAGTTATCCTGCGCTCCAGACATACGGACGTATATTGCTAAATAGGCTCCAAATTGTCTCTAACGGATTTTGTTCAAAGATAATTGGGGTTTAAAACCATTATTTCGATGAGGTACACTTTGGTAATATGACCAGCCTGAAGGCTCGTGTTATAAAAATCTGCTTTGTGGTAATTTTTGCTATTTTAATGCCTAGTTTGATTGGACTAAAATAAAAAGAACATTGATAGATGTTCAGCTCACCGATTTTTACTTTTTCTCTCAAGTTTTGATACCTTTGGTCTCGTAGTCTTAGCCTACCTGCACTGATAATCGATACGTTTAACTTTGCTTGGTACAGCTCATAAGTATTCATGGTTCAGGTAGTGTCGGTGTTTTGAAGTGTATCAAGTGTTTCGAAGACCGATTTATGTCTCCTGTGGAAAATAGAATCGACCGATTTACCGGTCTCGCAACAGCAAAGAAATTTTGATCGGTTTGATATGTGTAGACTAAAATCCGAGAAAAAAATTAAAAGGGGAAATTTGATCTTGACTAGTTTGGCCTTGAAGGAGAGTTTGAGTGGATTTTATGTATTCACAATTATTATTCTTTAAGACGAGAGCTACAACTTTTCCTCTACGAGTAAACCCAAATTCTTAGCGGTTTAGAAGATATGTGCCTTACAAAATGATCCCTTTTGACATCAATGCCTCAGGTCTTTGGGGGCCCATAACCGCGAAAGTTGAAGTGATAGGGAAAAACGCCGGGACACGTATTTTCTTATTTGGTCTTCTATCACGCTGCGGCCTTAGAATAGGTTAATAAACCATGACTCAAAAAATTACACACATGTTACCGACCTATTGCCCTCATCTATGCGAGGTGGAAGCTGTTCGAACGATTAATTTCAAGCCGAAATTATCAAGTATTGGCTCGAACCACATAACACATGGCTTCGACGCGATGTAAAAAAGGTTCTCGAATCAGATTTATCTAAAATCTGCTAGTGACAGATTAAAATCTAGTCTCTCTAGAAACGCCTTAACCAATCCGAGGTAGACGGAAAAGTAAATTTAAAACGGGTAAACAATCATTAAGTTTGACTCCACCATTACATTTTCTGAACCAAAATCAAATAATTCGTTTTCTTTGATGTTCACAATTTCAGGTGGAAATATTTTATGGCCACTTTTACCACAAATGCCTAAATTAGCTTAAAATGTAGCAAAAATCCTCAAAGTACCTAAAATCAGAAGGTACAGTTCTATAGGGGCTGTACCGAAACGTGGGCCGATATTCCATATTCGACCAGCATGTGGAAAAATGCACTGAGAAGCAAAAATATTGTTTTCTACCTCAATTATTGCGGACGCTAGAGACTACTATAGATCGATTCTGAATTTTAACCTGATCAAGAAAATATATATTTTATGGGTATACATTAGGCCGGGGCGATTTGATGAAAATCGAGACTCCCGATTTTGACTTTAAGTTTTTTATCTACGTTTTTTTGACATCTTGGCATATAATAGCCAAACCATTGAGATTTTCGAGCCAACACAAATACAAAAATTGTAGCCAAGTCAGCAATTAAGAACTCTCTAATACATCGCAAAAGCATTGGAACGCTTTTTCAGGCAGTTTTGGTCTTGAAAAGGTGCAAACTTTTCGAAAAATGTAGATAAAAAACTTAAAGTCAAAATCGGGAGGCTCGATTTTCATCGAAGACATATGGTCCAGTAGACTTTTTTGCTCAGTTCAATCCCAGGAATCAGAAACGCGAAGGGCCTATTAAGGTTTTTTCATTCCACACAAATCGCCCCGGCCTAGTATACATACATATGATCATACCATGCTGGAGGTTACAAAGACAATATCAGCCACAACGAGCACGCTCAGAGGACCATAGTGGCTGCGCTATGTTCTCGATAGCCTCACGAATTCCATATTTGAGGTCTTGAATTTACGCTGGGCTTTTGACGTTGACTTCATCTTTCACGTGACCCCAAAGGAAGAAATCGCAAGGGGTTAAATATCAAGATCTCGATGGGAACTTGTGATCATCTATTGGAGAGATAATACGGTCCGGAAACTTTTGCCATCAATCAGCAATGGCTACGGTGCTTGTGTAACGAGTCTTGTTGAAAGTAAAGGTTTTCCAGATCAATACCATTAAACTCCGACAATTAATGAGTTTATTAATCATTCCTCGATAGAGCAACCTATTGACCATAACTGTTGATTTATAGAACGGTACCTTCTGGTTTTCGATAGTATGAAGGTTGTGGCCTTAATATCCCACTCATTGGTGGAGACTTTTTCTATAGAAAAATCCCATCGGTAAAATTTTTTCTACAGAAAAATATCCATGATGAGACTTTTTCTACAGAAACATCTCATTGGTTAGACTTTTTCTATAGAAAAATATCATTGGTGAGACTTTTTCTATAGAAACATGTCATTGGTGAGACTTTTTCTATTGACAAATCTCATTGGTGAAACTTTGTCTATAGAAAAATCTCATTGATGAGACTTTTTCTATAGAAAAATCTTATTGGTGAGACTTCTTCTATAGAAAAATCGCATTGGTGAGACTTTTTCTATAGAAACACTCATTGGTGAGACTTTTTCTATAGAAAAACTCATTGGTGAGACTTTTTCTATAGAAAAACTCATTGGTGAGACTTTTTCTATAGAAAAATCTCATTGGTGAGACTTTTTCTATAGAAAAATCTCATTGGTTAGACTTTTTCTATAGAAAAACTCATTGGTGAGACTTTTTCTATAGAAACACTCATTGGTGAGACTTTTTCTATAGAAAAACTCATTGGTGAGACTTTTTCTATAGAAAAACTCATTGGTGAGACTTTTTCTATAGAAAAATCTCATTGGTGAGACTTTTTCTATAGAAAAATCTCATTGGTGAGACTTTTTCTATAGAAAAATCTCATTGGTGAGACTTTTTCTATAGAAAAATCTCATTGGTGAGACTTTTTCTATAGAAAAATCTCATTGGTGAGAACCTTTCCTATAGAAAAATCTTATTGATGAGACTTTTCTTATTGAAAATGCTCATTGGTGAGACTTTTCTTATTGAAAAATCTCATTGGTGACACTTTTCTATAGAAAAATCTCATTGGTAAGACTTTTTCTATTGAAAAATCTCATTGGTGAGACTTTTTCTATTGAAAAATCTCATTGGTGAGAATTTTTCTATTGAAAAATCTCATTGGTGAGCATTTTTGTATAGAAAAATCTAATTGGCGTGCATTTTTCTACTGAAAAATCTCATTGGTGAGACTTTTTCTATTGAAAAATCTCATTGGTGAGACTTTTTCTATTGAAAAATCTCATTGGCGATCATTTTTCTATAGAAAAATCATATTGGTGAGCATTTTTGTATAGAAAAATCTAATTGGTGAGCATTTTTCTATTGAAAAATATCATTGTTGAGACTTTTTCTATAGAAAAATCTCATTGTTGAGACTTTTCTATAGAATAATCTCATTGGTCAGACTTTTTCTATAGAAAAAGCTCATTGTTGAGACTTTTTCTATAGAAAAATCTCATTGGCGATCATTTTTCTATAGAAAAATCTCATTGGTGAGCATTTTTGTATAGAAAAATATAATTGGTGAGCATTTTTCTATTGAAAAATCTCATTGTTGAGACTTTTTCTATAGAAAAATCTCATTGTTGAGACTTTTCTATAGAATAATCTCATTGGTCAGACTCTTTCTATAGAAAAAGCTCATTGTTGAGACCTTTTCTATAGAAAAATCTCATTGGTGAGACTTTTTCTATAGAAAAAGCTCATTGTTGAGACTTTTTCTATAGAAAAATCTCATTGGCGATCATTTTTCTATAGAAAAATCTCATTGGTGAGCATTTTTGTATAGAAAAATCTAATTGGTGAGCATTTTTCTATTGAAAAATCTCATTGTTGAGACTTTTTCTATAGAAAAATCTCATTGTTGAGACTTTTTCTATAGAAAAATCTCATTGTTGAGACTTCTTCTATAGAAAAATCTCATTGTTGAGACTTTTCTATAGAATAATCTCATTGGTCAGACTCTTTCTATAGAAAAAGCTCATTGTTGAGACCTTTTCTATAGAAAAATCTCATTGATGTGAATTTTTCTACAGAAAAATCTCATTGGCGGGACTTTTTCTATAGAAAAATCTCATTGGCGAGACTTTTTCTATAGAAAAATCTGATTGTTGAAACTTTTTCTATAGAAAAATCTCAATGGTGATACTTTTTATATAGAAAAATCTCATTGGTGAGCCTTTTTTATAGAAAAATCTCATTGGTGAGACTTTTTCTATAGAAAAATCTCATTGGTGAGACTTTTTCTATAGAAAAATCTCATTGGTGAGACTTTTTCTATAGAAAAATCTCATTGGTGAGACTTTTTTTATAGAAAAATCTCATTGGAGTGCATTTTTTGTGAAACATCCTATTGATGTCCATTTTTCTATAGAAAAATCTCATTGGCGAGACTTTTTGTATTTAAAAAATCTCATAGGTTAGACTTTTCTCATTGGTGTGCATTTTTCTATAGAAAAATCTTATTGGTGTGCATTTTTCTATAGAAAAATCTCATTGTGAGACTTTTTCTATAGAAAAGTCTCATTGGTGAACAGTTTTCTATTGCAAAATCTCATTGCTGAGACTTTTTCTATAGAAAAATCTCAATGGTGCGACTTTTTCTATAGAAAAATCTCATTGGTGAGACTTTTTCTATAGATAAATCTCATTGGTGAGACTTTTTCTATAGAAAAATCTCATAGGTGAGATTGTTCTATAGAATAATCTCATTGGCGAGACTTTTTCTATAGAAAAATCTCATTGGTGAGACTTTTTCTATAGAAAAACCTCATTGGTGAGACTTTTTCTATAGAAAAACCTCATTGGTGAGACTTTTTCTATAGAAAAATCTCATTGGTGAGACTTTTTCTACAGGAAAATCTCATTGGTGAGAATTTTTCTATAGAAAAATTTCATTGGTGAGACTTTTTCTATAGAAAAATCTCATTGGTGAGACTTTTTCTATAGAAAAATCTCATTGGTGAGACTTTTTCTATAGAAAAATCTCATTGTTGAGACTTTTTCTATAGAAAAATCTCATTGGTGAGACTTTTTCTATAGAAAAATCTCATTGGTGAGACTTTTTCTATAGAAAAATCTCATTGGTGAGACTTTTTCTATATAAAAATCACATTGGTGAGACTTTTTCTGTAGAAAAATCTCATTAGTGAGATTTTTCCTATAGAAAAGCCTCATTGGTGAGACTTATTCTATAGAAAAATCTCATTGGTAAGACTTTTTCTATTGCAAAATCTCATTGGTGAGACTTTTTCTGTAGAAAAATGTTATTAGTGAGATTTTTCCTATAGAAAAATCTCATTGTTGAGACTTTTTCTATAGAAATATCTCATTGTTGAGACTTTTTCTATAGAAAAATCTCATTGGTGAAACTTTTTCTATAGTTATAGGCTGAGGGTATTTAACTTTCGGCAACGTCGACTGACTCGTTTCAACTTATTTGTATAATTAATGTGCCTAAATTTCTGGAAAACATATTTCAACCAGTAGATTTTCATAAAGCCAATCCATTGTCGATTGAATATTTATTTTCTTTTTGACTTTGGATTTAATTTAACTTGAAGTCATTATTAAAATTAAAAATCAAAAACAAATGAGGTTTTTTTTGTTATTTTTTTTTTTTTTCATTTAATATTTCCATCAGGGATTTACATACAAAATACCCGCATAACAAAAATATTACGTGCCACCCTAATTATATTCCAAAAATCTTCATTTAATTTCATATTGTAACACATTATTATTACAAATTTTCAAAATTACCATAATCACGTGACAAACTCAAGGAAAAAATAATAATCTCTTTTAATAAATGGTATTCAATATAAATTATTGTAAGCGCTTAATCATGATTAAGATTATTGTCGTAATATTACATTGAATGATGCTGTTATTGTTGTAATTGTAATTTGGGTATGATACTGCCATTTCTCGGCATTTTCTTTTGAAAAAAGATTCGTCGTGCAGTTGATTTACGATAATCATCTGGGCTGTTCCCCACTCAGTCTTTTTTTTATTGGCAGGCAGAGTAATGAAACGAAATACCAGCAGCAGTTACAGCATTCAACTGTCAATCATGGATACCATCAGTAAAAGCTTTTAAGAGGAAGGAAGTTATAATTTGTGTTGTTGTTGTTGCTGCAGCAGCATTACTTAATGAAGAAAAATGAAGTGGCAATTGATCGAGAGTTTATACGTCATTGAAATTGTCTATTATTTTTGTAGGATCAATGGGTTACTGTTCATTTTTGGGAAATTATGACAGGGAAAATTGGTGTTTTTAATGTCATTTGTGAGAATTGGTTGGCGTGACTTTTCCTTAAGAAACATTTAATGACAAGACAAGTGTTGAAAATAGCCACAGAGAAACATAACATGGCATTTTATAAAAGTGAAAATGTCACCAAATTAACTTTCACGCTAGGCCGCCACTAAATTTTCCATTTCTTTTATTAGCATGAAAATACAATAGGCCTCCATAAATTATTTTCTTTCATTACAAATGTAAGGGCAAAGATCTACCATAACGTATACATACCAGCATGTCTGGTGACTTTTGACCCCTTCCCAACAAACAAAGTACTCAAAAAACATGTCTCCTTTTTGTAGTCTTTGTAAATTCAATTAAACCAACAAATTAAGGTTAGTTGAAATAATTTACAAAGAAGCTACAGAAAGAAAACTTCTATGGACTTGTAAATAAAGCCAAAGCTATCCGTGCATCCAAACCAACATCCATCAGAGCATTCAAAACAAGACATTAAATTAGTTTACAAGCAAGTGAATTACTTTACGGTGGTGGTTGGTGGTCTCCATCGTCATCATCACCCAAAAGAGACTTGACCACAACAGTCTGAGTGAAGTTGAATAGCTCCCATCAGAAGTTGTCGGCACAAATTGCGAAAGAATAGTTGTTGTACTCCACAACAACATTTTGTCCATTGATCTTTAGATGCCTCTGTCATGTTGTCGTCGTCGTCGCCTTGTTTATTTCTTGTATTTTTTTTAATAACTTGAAGAATGTTTATTGTGTTACAAGAGAGGTTATTATGTCAATTTTTGTATAGTTGGATAGCTAACTGAATGGTTGGCTGGCTGACTGGCTCACTGACCGACCGGTTGCCAGTGTGACTGACCATTTGAATTCGTCGTCTTTTCTGGTTATTTTACGCTTTTTGATGCTGGACTTTTAATGGTCACAAGACGAAGCAAAAAAAAATAGACACAACAACATTTTCACTAAAAACTTGTCAAACTATGACAACAACAAAAAACTAACTAGTCACTTTCATATCTTTTTGGGGTACGTACAACAAAACAGCAACACTTTTTGTTCTTTCACTTCTTCATTGGCTGGATAGCACTTAAAGACTGTTCCAGTTTAAAGTCTCATCATATCCATTTCCATAAAGAAAATGTTCACCAAAGCAATTTTTTTATAGAAAACGTCTCACCAATGAGATTTTTCTATAGAAAAAGTCTCACCAATAAGATTTTTCTATAGAAAAAGTCTTACCAGTGAGATTTTTCTATAGAAAAAGTCTCAACAATGAGATTTTTCTAAAGAAAATGTCTCACCAATGAGATTTTTCTATAGAAAGTCCCACCAATGAGATGTTTCTATAGCAAAAGTCTCACCAATGCGATTTTTCTATAGAAAAAGTCTCACCAATGAGATTTTTCTATACAAAAAGTCTCACCAATGAAATTTTTTCTATAGAAAAAGTCTCACCGATGAAATTTTTCTATAGAAAAAGTCTCACCAATGAGATTTTTCTATAGAAAAAGTCTCACCAATGAGATTTTTCTATAGAAAAAGTCTCACCAATGAGATTTTTCTATAGAAAAAGTCTCACCAATGAGATTTTTCTATAGAAAAAGTCTCACCAATGAGATTTTTCTATAGAAAAAGTCTCACCAATGAGATTTTTCTATAGAAAAAGTCTCACCAATGAGATTTTTCTATAGAAAAAGTCTCACCAATGAGATTTTTCTATAGAAAAAGTCTCACCAATGACATTTTTCTATTGAAAAAGTCTCACCAATGAGATGTTTCTATAGAAAAAGTCTCACCAATGAGATTTTTTTATAGTAAAAGTCTCACCAATGAGATTTTTTATAGAAAAAGTATCACCAATGAGATTTTTCTATAGAAAAAGTCTCGCCAATGAGATTATTCTATACAAAAAGTCTAACCAATGAGATTTTTCTATAGAAAAAGTCTCACCAATGAGATTTTTCTATGGAAAAAAAGTCTCACCAATAAGATTTTTCTATAGCAAAATTTTCACTAATGAAATTTTTCTATAGAAAAATTTTCACTAATGAGATTTTTCTATAGAAAAAGTCTCACCAATGAGATTTTTTTATAGAAAACGTCTCACCAATATATAAAAAAACCTCTGCAATTAGTTTTGTGTATAGAAGAAAAACAGCAGCAATGAGATTTTTCAATAGAAAAAGTCTCACCAATGAGATTTTTCTATAGAAAAAGTCTCACCAATGAAATTTTTCTATAGAAAAAGTCTACCAATGAGATTTTTCTATAGAAATAGACACACCAATGAGATTTTTCTATAGAAAAAGTCTCACCAATGAGATTTTTTTTATAGAAAAAGTCTCACCAATGAGATTTTTCTATTGAAAAAGTCTCACCAATGAGATTTTTCTATAGAAAAAGTCTCACCAATGAGATTTTTCTATAGAAAAAGTCTCACCAATGAGATTTTTCTATAGAAAAAGTCTCACCAATGAGATTTTTCTATTGAAAAAGTCTCACCAATGAGATTTTTCTATTGAAAAAGTCTCACCAATGAGATTTTTCTACAGAAAAAGTCACACCAATGAGATGTTTCTATAGAAAAAGCCTCACCAATGAGATTTTTCTATAGAAAAAGTCTCACCAATGAGATTTTTCTATAGAAAAAGTCTCACCAATGAGATTTTTCTATAGAAAAAGTCTCACCAATGAGATTTTTCCATAGAAAAAGTCTTACTAATGACATTTTTCAATGGAAAATTCTCACCAATGAGATTTTTCTATAGGAAAAGTCTCACTAACGATATTTTTTAATAGAAAAAGTCTCACCAATGAGAATTTTCTATAGAAAAAGTCTCACCAATGAGATTTTTCCATAGAAAAAGTCTTACTAATGAGATTTTTCAATGGAAAATTCTCACCAATAAGATTTTTCTATAGAAAAAGTCTTACCAATGAGATTTTTCTATAGAAAAAGTCTTACCAATGAGATTTTTCTATAGGAAAAGTCTGACCAATGAGATTTTTCAATAACAAAAGTCTCAGCAATGAGATTTTTCTATAGGAAAAGTCTCACCAATGACATTTTTCTATAGAAAAAGTCTCACCAATGAGATTTTTCTGTGGAAAAAGTCTCACCAATGAGATTTTTCTATAGAAAAAGTCTCATCAATGAAATTTTTCTATAGAAAAAGTCTCACCAATGAGATTTTTCTGTAGAAAAAGTCTCACCAATGAGATTTTTCTATAGAAAAAGTCTCACCAATGAGATTTTTCTTTAGAAAAAGTCTCACCAATGAGCTTTTTCTATAGAAAAATCTCACTAATGAGAATTTCTATAGAAAAAATCTTAACAATGAGATTTTTCTATAGAAAAAGTCTCACCAATTAGATTTTTCCATAGAAAAAGTTGAACCAATGAGATTTTGCTATAGAAAAGGTCTCACCAATGACATTTTTCTATAGAAAAAGTCTCACCAATAGATTTTTTATAGAAAAACCTCAGCAATGAGATTTGTGTATAGAAGAAAAACCACAGCAATGAGATTTGTGTATAGAAAAAGTCTCACCAATCAGATTTTTCTATAGAAAAAGTCTCACCAATCAGAGTTTTCTATAGAAAAAGTCTCACCAATCAGATTTTTCTATAGAAAAAGTCTCACCAATCAGATTTTTCTACAGAAAAAGTCTCACCAATCAGATTTTTCTATAGAAAAAGTCTCACCAATCAGATTTTTCTATAGAAAAAGTCACACCAATGACATTTTTCTATAGAAAAAGTCTCACCAATGACATTTTTCTATAGAAAAAGTCTCACCAATGACATTTTTCTATAGAAAAAGTCTCACCAATGACATTTTTCTATAGAAAAAGTCTCACCAATGACATTTTTCTATAGAAAAAGTCTCACCAATGACATTTTTCTATAGAAAAAGTCTCACCAATGACATTTTTCTATAGAAAAAGTCTCACCAATGACATTTTTCTATAGAAAAAGTCTCACCAATGAGACATTTCTATAGAAAAAGTCAATGATATTTTTCTATAGGAAAATTCTCATCAATAAGATTTCAATGAGGTTTCAGGAAAAAGCTTCACCCATGGTAAAAATCTCACCAATGAGATTTTCTGTGGAAAAACTTTTTCCTAATAAGATTTTTCTATAGAAAAATCTGGTGAGACTTTCTGGCCAATGACATTTTCTATACAAAAGTTTTTCTCTTAAACAGTCCTTAACTAGCTGGTGTTGAAATTATTATTTTGGTCATATTTTCGCATTTTGCTTTCGACTTGTTTTTTTGCAACTTCTTGTGCTTTGTTATTTCAAAATATTCTTTTTTTTTGCAAATAAACTTCATATTTAGTTCTTTCCCAGTTTTTTTGTGTTTTTGTTGTTGTAGCTGTTGTGTTGGCTCTAAATTGTCATATTAACCCAAATTCTTATTTCTATTTACGTTGCTTTTGGCTGGCTTACTTTGCTTTACTCTTAAGTTCTTTTTCTACTTTTGCGTTCTCATCTTCTGCCGCTTTGCTACGAGATAATGGTGATGATGATGACGCCGACTATTAACTGTGGTTTATGTCGTTAACTTATGAAAACGATATGACCAAAGCAAAGCGATAATAACAGCAGCAACAACACACTACTACACGCTAATACCAAGCATCATTTAAATGTTGTAGACTTTAAGACGTCCGTCTGTCGTCGTCATTTAAATTAATGCGGATTGTATCCGTTTTTATTTTATTCAATTCTTGGTTTCTTTAATTTATTTACAGCGTGTTTGTTGCCGGTTTTTGTTTTAAAGAGTTTTGTTTTTTTCTCCGAATGACAACGGCAGTTACAAATTCTGATGAACATTGAAGACCATCATCATCATCTGAAGAGCAGCCAAACGAACGGCTCAAGTAAAATGGCTTAAAATCCGCCAAGCATAAAATTAGGTCAGTTTCTACAGTAAGGGACATTATTGGCGGCAAAGGATTTTATTGTCTGATAAGTTGAAGCGGCAGAGACAAAAGCAAAACGTAACAAACATAACAAGTTAATCTTTAATTTACATAATTGGCTTAATTGTGAAATAATTTAAACGAAATAAAAGAAACCTCACACATGCTGCAATTGGAAAAGTATTGATTTTTTTAAATGGGTTGTATACGTAAGCCAACGAAAAAGATGTCGAACAAATTGTGCAGTTTATTTTCATAAACAGGAGTCATAGCCTCACCTATGAGATTTTTCTATAGAAAAAGTCTCACCAATGAGACATTTCTATAGAAAAAGTCTCACCAATGAGATTTTTCTATAGAAAAAGTCTCACCAATGAGATTTTTCTATAGAAAAAGTCTCACCAATGAGATTTTGCTATAGAAGAAGTCTCACCAATGAGATTTTTCTATAGGAAAAAGTCTCACCAATGAGATTTTTCTATAGGAAAAAGTCTCTCCAATGAGATTTTTCTATAGAAAAATTCTCACCAATGAGATTTTTCTATAGAAAAAGTCTCACCCATGAGATTTTTCTATAGAGAAAGTCTCACTGATGAAACTTTTTCTTTAGAAAGTCTCACCATTGAGATTTTTCTATAAAAAAATTTCACCAATGGGATTTTTCTATAGAAAAAGTCTCACCAATGGGATTTTTTTCTATAGAAAAAGTCTCACCAATGAGATTTTTTCTATAGAAAAAGTCTCACCAATGAGATTTTTTCTATAGAAAAAGTCTCACCAATGAGATTTTTTCTATAGAAAAAGTCTCACCAATGAAATTTTTCTATAGAAAAAGTCTCACCAATGAAATTTTTCTATAGAAAAAGTCTCACCAATGAAACTTTTCTATAGAAAATGTTGTGGCAAAAGTACGATCTAACACAGGACGGAAGCTGGATGTCGAGAAGCTGCAAACACAACAGATAGCACAAGCCTATTCCGCTCAACTGACTCACATGCTGGAAGACGCCAATGCTTGTCCCGATAATGTGGAAGCGCAGTGGCAAAGAATAGCCAGCAAAATCTGTGCTTGGGTACCAAACTACCAGCTTAAAGCATATGGTACGATCAGGAGTGTCGAAAGGCTACTGAAGAAAAGAACGCGGCATACAGACCAAGCCTGCATTCAGGAGCAACACGAAGTGCGAAAGAAAAATATCGAAAGAAGAGGAGAAGCGTATTTTCAGAAAAAGGGAGACCAAGAAAAACGTGGGCGCGAGAAACTCGAGAAGGAGTCAGAATGAAGTCCGAAAATTGTACCATAGTGTAAAACACCAGACTGAAGGGTATGGTGCAGGCACATTCTCCTGCAAAGATCATGAAGGGAATCTGGTAACTGATACAGATAGCGTACTGAGCATCTGGAAGGAGCATTTTATGAAGCTCTTAGTATCAAATATGGGTGGCGATGAAGACGATACACCAGAACCAATCGCAAACGACTACGTTGAATGTCTTTCACCTAGCCAAAGCGAGGTCATGACAGCAATTAATCGGTTGAAAAGCAATAAAGCAGCAGGAGCTGATGAGCTGCCCACCGAACTGTTGAAGACCGATGGCGAAGTGCTGATAAGGAGTATGCTTCAGTTAATTACCGAAATTTGGCAGGAAGAAAGCATACCCAACGACTGGAACCTCAGCCTCCTATGTCCCGTACACAATAAAGGAGACAAGACGGTGTGTACAAACTACTACAGAGGCATAAGTCTGTTCCCAATCGCATACAAAGTGCTGTCGAGTGTACTGTGTGAACCTTTAAAACCCATGGTCAATAACATAAACACTGCGCCAAATACTGGCGAAGACCCACGAAAGACAGATCGACACATACCACCTCTTCGTAGACTATAAAGCCACCTTCGACAGCCCAATTCGACCAAAGGTGTTCCAAGCCATGTTTGAGTTTGGTATCCCTGCGAAACTTATACGATTGATTATGCAGGATGACATTGTCTAATACAAGATCAGCTGTTGAAGTAGGAAAGAACATCTCGGAAATAAAACGAGGTTTCAGACAAGTTGACAGTCTATCGTGTGACTTATTTAACATTCTATTGGAAAAGGTCATACGAGAAGCGAATGTATATACCGATAGAGATAAAAATAGCACTCTGTACAATAAGGATATAATGTTACTGGCCTACGCAGACGATATTGATATAATAGGTCGATGGAAAAAGAGTCTACCAAAGTGGATCTAGCAATAAACGGTGATGAGACCAAATTTATGATATCAGCACGCTAGGTGTCCAGTAGACTCGGGCCAATTGTTGATGTTCAGAATTACAATTTTGAGATAGTAAATGACTTTATCTACCTCGGCACAGCCATAAATAAAGCTAACAACATCAGCTATGAAATAAAGAGAAGAATAATATTGGCCAACGGATGCTATTTTGGGTTAAGTAAACAGTTCAAAAGCAAAACCACCCCTCGTCAGACCACACTTACACTCTACGAGACGTTGGTACTACCCGTACTTATGTATGGATCTGAAGCATGGGTACTCTCGAAAACAGATGAGGCAGAACTTGGCGTGTTTTTGAGAGAAAAATTCTTTAAAAGATTTATGGACCAATATGCGTTGGCAGGGAAAACCGGCTTCGTATGAACCACGAGCTGTATCGAACTACAACGATTGCGTTGGCTGGACCACGTCAGCAGGATGGATAGTGATGCCCCGCCAGAAAGGCATTTGAATACGAGGTATAAGCCTCAAGGGAAGCCCAAAACTCCGATGGAAAGACCAAGTTGAAGAAGATATCACAAAATTGGAGAAGTAAAGCAAAAGATCGGTGCGTTTGGAAATCTATTTTTAGTTCGGCTTATAGAACAAGACGTTCTGTTTAGTATAAAAGCCATCAAAGTAAGTAAGTAATATTTTATATTTTATCTCAAACCCTTTTTAATTATTCCTCAACAACCTTTTTCTTTATATTGTTATTCGCCACTTTTTTCTAGGCAATCTCTCCCCTTAAATAACAAATTGTCCCTCTGATTTAGAATTAATTGTATTAAAATACCATGAGGAATAATTTCGTTACCCTAATATCATGCTTCACAATTTCAGTCTTCCTAAATAATATATCTTACGCCATTTGTTTTAATTTCTCTGTTTATTTTCCCCTGAAATATTGATTTATTTCAAATCGATTTTTCTCTTTATTGTCCTTCAAATGTAAAAGAAAATACCCTTGGAAAAATGCAGATGACATTTGACCTTTACATCCATCAGCATCTGCATGTGGCAAGGTCGGCTTTACAAAGTTGGCACATGTTCCGAAATGAGCCATTATTCTTCTACCATGAGTGATGAATGATTGAACAATTTCACAATAGAACACAACAAACATTCAATCAACACTACGAGGTATGGCATTTAAATACAACTCACTTTCAAACATTTTGATGCGACTCCGTATATCCGTTGAAATGGCTGGACGATTCGTCATAATTCTTTTGTATTTGCAAATGAACTTTAAAACAACACAAATTTAATTGGCAAGAAGCGAAAGCGATTTATTGTTTAAAAGTTTCAAAATCATAAAACCAAAATCAAATGATGCAGAAGAGCACACGCTGTTAACACGTCCGATCAATTACCGACACTAAATTAGATTGCAGCGTTTTCCACTTGTTTTTAATTGAATTTGAAAATGGCTGAGGCTCGATAGAATAGATTTTTCGAAAAAGCGATTTTTTTGTTTTGTTTTTTCTTTTTATGACGAAAAATAAAATCAATTGCAACAATAACACAAACAATTGACCAGCCGGACGCGTGAACAAAACAAAAACAACAAGCCGAACAAAAATGGTCAATAACAAGCAAAACACAAACAACACTAATATGAACAACAATCAGCTGTGTTGCAATTGTTGTGGGTCGTTGGTTTTAGTTTTTGTTGTTGTTTCCACAATTTTGGAAAAACTGGTGTTTTCCGTTTGTTAGATTTTGTTTTTCTTGGCCTTATAAAGATTTGTAATTTTTTCAATTTTCCATTTGTTAAAATAAAAAAATAAAAACCAAAAACACTTAGGCCAGCTCTTAACACAGATTTCAAATTTGTTTGTTTGTTTGAAATTCTAACGTCGTTTATTCACTTTTTTGTAGCTGTAGCTTTGTAAGGGCGATTTTTGCAAAACTATTTTGAAATTTGCCCCCAAAGAAACTCAAGAGCTGTTATTGTTGTCCGGATGCAACAACAACGCCAACAACAACATCACCATAAAAATTCTTATTTTACACGAATAACTGTGAGCCTCCGTGTGGCCAAAATTCCAAGTTACAAATTTTGCACACATCTGCGTATCCGTGTCGTTTCGATTTTTTTTTCTACTCTGAGCCGTATGGAAATACTAACAGCCAGCCTGCCAGCCACTCACTCGACATGACTGTTTGTTCTACTAAGGAATGTCGAAAGTGCAACCAAATAACCAAAAATGTGAATGTGGAAGAATTCAAAAGCTGCCAGAGCGACAACAATACACAACAGCAGCAACACAAAAAGCTGCAGCAATAAACACCACTGCCACCAGCACCAACAACAGCAACACCAACCACCTCATCGGTAAAGTCACGTCCAAATATGTGCATGCCAAGTGGCATGCGCCAGGTATAAAGACAGTGGCTTGCATCTTGGAAAAGTGTGTGGGATGACATCCATCAGAGAAGAGCTTTATCAGATCTTCTGAATACATATAGCAAATCTCTAGGATTTCAACTACCTGTCCCCAATCTATAGAAGACCCTTTGAAGGTAGACATTTAATGTAGGAAGGTGACATTTAGGAGGTCTTCTATAGATAAAATACCTCTGTAAGTCTTTCTATAGGCAGAATATCAGTTAAGACCACAAAAGGTCTTCCTAATACATAATACCTAATGCAGATCTTCTATAGACCTACCCCACAGATTTTAAAAGATATTTAAAAAATCCACTATTCTAAAATCCACTAAAAATATTAAACAAATCACGATCAATAAAAAACGTTAAAAACACGATTATTAAAAAAATATTTAAATTAAATAGTATTAAAAAGTAGTTAAAAGACACGAATGAATATATTTTTTAAAAAATCTATGATTAATATTTTCTTAAAATTCACAATATTACACACTTAATAATATTCCTTTAAAAATATCCACGATATTATGCAATTAATAATATTCCTTAAAAAATCCCCGATATTATACAATTAATATTATTTTTCGTCACACAATTAATAATCCACAATATTTTTTTAAAAAATTCACAATTAATGAGAACAGATTTTTTTTAAATTTTTTTTTTATAAAATTCTTCGATTATTGCAAAAATATTTTTAAAAATTCACGATTATTAAAAAAATATTTTTTTAAATCCACGAGTAATGACAAAAAAAATTCTTAAAATCCACGATTATTGAATTTTTTACATTTTTTTAAACACCCCCGATTATTAAAAAAATATTTTTTATTTATTATTAAAAAAATATTTTTTTAAAAATCAACTATTTAAAAAAAAATATTTTTTAAAAAAATCCACGATTACTGAAAAAAATATTTTTTAAAAAATCCACGATTATTGAAAAAAAAATTGTTAAAAAATTAACGATTATTGAAAAAATATTTTTTAAAAAATTAACGATTATTGAAAAAACTATTTTTGTTCCAAAACTCTAGTAACTTAGTAATAAAAACTCTACGATTTTTTTAAAATTTTTTTCCAGAGGTAGTTATTTTTGCGCTGATCACGGGAATATAACATTTTCTTGGGGGACGGACCCGGTTACCCGGTTATTTGACCCGAAAGTCCGGGTACCCGGTACCCGCTAGGCTCGGTTCTACTGAACCGATTTTTACAAAATGGGTATCGGCTTATGAAAATACCTGTCCAACAAGTGGTGACATGACTGGGTTATTTTTATCGGTTCAGAAGTTATAGCAAAAATATCGATTTTTGGTCCCAGGTTTTTCCATAAAACCCTCAAAAAGTCGAAAAGAGGTCCATTATGGGTGCTCAACTAATTCATACCATGTTATAGCTCATGGTTCACGGTTCAGTAGAACCGGGTCTAGCGGGTACCGGGTACCCGGACTTTCGGGTCAAATAGCCGGGTAACCGGGTCCGTCCGCCAAGAAAATGTTATATTCCCGTGATCAGCGCAACAATATCTACCACTGCAAAACATGTCAAGAAAATCGGAGAGTTTTTACTAAACTAGAGTTAATTAAGCCTTATTTTTTTAAAAATCCACGATTATTGAAAAACATTTTTGAAAATCTTCAATTAATAAAAAATATTTGTTAAAAAATCCACGATTATTGAAAAACATTTTTTAAATCTTCAATTAATAAAAAATAAGTTTAAAAATATCCACGATATAATATTTTTTAAATACACGATTAAAAAAAATTTTTTAAAATCCGCAATTAATAAATAACATTTTAAAAAAATCCTCGATTTAAAATTTTTAAAATTTAATTTTTTTTAAAAAATCCACGATGTAAAATTTTTAAAATTTAATTTTTTTTTAAAAAAATCCACGATTTAAAATTTAAATTTTTTTAAAAAAATCCACGATTTAAAATTTTTAAAATTTAATTGTTTTTTTTAAAAAACATCCACGATTTAAAATTTTTAAAATTAAATTCTTTTTTTTAAATCCACGATTTAATAAAAAATATTTTTTAAAAATCCACGATTAATAAAATATTTTTTTTAAATATCCACGATTTAATAAAAAATATTTTTTAAATATCCACGATTTAATAAAAAATATTTTTTAAAAATCCACGATTTAATAAAAAATATTTTTTAAAAAATCCACCATTTAATAAACAACATTTTTTAAAAAATCCATGATTTAATAAACAATATTTTTTAAAAAATCCACGATTTAATAGCAAATATTTTTTTAAAAATCCACGATTTAATAAAAAATATTTTTTAAAAAATCCACCATTTAATAAACAATATTTTTTAAAAAATCCATGATTTAATAAACAATATTTTTTAAAAAATCCACGATTTAATAGCAAATATTTTTTTAAAAATCCACGATTTAATAACAAATATTTTCTAAAAATCCACGATTTAATAAAAAAATTTATTTAAAAAAGTCCACGATTTAATACAAAATATTTTAAAAAATCCACGTTTTAGCAAAAACATATTTAATAAAAAATATTTTCTCCAAAACTCCACGAATTAATATTTTTTTTTAAATCCACGATTTAGCAAAAAAACATTTTTTAAAAAATCCACTACTAAATAAAAAAATATTTTTAAAACATTCATGATTTTTTAAAAAATATTTCTTACAAAATCCACGATTTAATAAAACATAAGTTTTAAAAAATCTACGATTTAACAAAAAAGACTTTTTAAAAAATCCACAATTCAATAAAAATATTTTTTAAAAAATCCACGATTTAATAAAAAATAATTTTTAAAAAATCCACGATTTAATAAAAAATAATTTTTAAAAAATCCACGATTTAATAAAAAATAATTTTTAAAAAATCCACGATTTAATAAAAAATAATTTTTAAAAAATCCACGATTTAATAAAAAATAATTTTTAAAAAATCCACGATTTAATAAAAAATAATTTTTAAAAAATCCACGATTTAATAAAAAATAATTTTTAAAAAATCCACGATTTAATAAAAAATAATTTTTAAAAAATCCACGATTTAATAAAAAATAATTTTTAAAAAATCCACGATTTAATAAAAAATAATTTTTAAAAAATCCACGATTTAATAAAAAATAATTTTTAAAAAATCCACGATTTAATAAAAAATAATTTTTAAAAAATCCACGATTTAATAAAAAATAATTTTTAAAAAATCCACGATTTAATAAAAAATAATTTTTAAAAAATCCACGATTTAATAAAATAAAATTTTTAAAAAATCCACGATTTAATAAAAAATAATTTTTAAAAAATCCACGATTAAAAAAAAAATAATTTTTAACAAATCCACGATTTAATACAAAATAATTTTTACGTAAAATCACGTAAAAAAGATTACGTAAAAAAGATTTTTAAAAATCCACGATTTAATAAAAAATTATTTTAAAAAATCCACTATTTAATATTTTTTTTTAAATCCACGATTTAATAAAATAGATTAATAATTAATATTTTTTTTTAAATCCACGAATTAATATTTTTTTTTTAATCCACTATTTAATATTTTTTTTTTTAATTCCACGATTTGATAAAAAATTATTTTTAACAATCCTTTATTTAATATTTTTCTTTTAACTCCACGATTTGATAAAAAATTATTTTTAAAAATCCACTATTTAATATTTTTTGTTTAAATCCACGATTTAATATTTTTTTTTAAATCCACGATTTAATATTTTTTTTTTTTAATTCCACGATTTGTTAAAAATTATTTTTAGAAATCCACTATTTAATATTTTTTTTTTAAATCCACGATTTAATAATTTTTTTTTAATCCACGATTTAATAAAAAATTATTTTTAAAAATCCACGATTTAATAAAAATTATTTTTAAAAATCCACGATTTAATAAAAATTATTTTTAAAAATCCACGATTTAATAATTTTTTTTTATATCCACGATTTAATAAAAATTATTTTTAAAAATCCACGATTTAATAACAAATTATTTTTAAAAATCCACAATTTAATAAAAAAATATTTTCTCCGGGAATTAATAAAGAATAATTTTTGTTAAAAAAAATCTACGATTTAATAAAAACTAATTTTTAAAAATCCACGATTTAATAAAAAAAATATTTTCTCCATGAATTAATGGAAAATATTTTTTTAATAATCCACGATTGAATAAAAAATATTTTTAGAAAATCCTCGATTTAATAAAAATAATTTTTAAAAAATCCTCGATTTAATAAAAATATTTTTTTAAAACCCAGTGATATTGAAAACATATGTTTTAAAAATACAAAAACTAAGCGTAGAAATTACGGGCATTAATTTTATTAAAAAAGTAAATTTTAAAAAATGAAGTTTTAATAAAAAGTTTTTTTTTAAAAAAATCCACGATTTAACAAAAACATTTTTTAAAAAAAAATTCACGATTTAACAAAAAATATTTTTTAAAAAAATCCACGGTTTAATAAAAACATTTTTTAAAAAAATCTATGATTTAACAAAAAACATTTTTTAAAAAAATCCACGATATAAAAAAATATTTTTTTAAATTCATGATTTAATAAAAAATATTTTTTTCTGTTCTTCTCAATTTAATAAAAATATTTTTTTAAATCCTCGATTTAATACATTTTTTTTTAATCCTCGATGTAATAAAAAAGTTTTTAAAAAATCCACGATTTAATAAAAAATAATTTTTAAAAAATCCACGATTTAATAAAAAATAATTTTTAAAAAATCCACGATTTAATAAAAAATAATTTTTAAAAAATCCACGATTTAATAAAAAATAATTTTTAAAAAATCCACGATTTAATAAAAAATAATTTTTAAAAAATCCACGATTTAATAAAAAATAATTTTTAAAAAATCCACGATTTAATAAAAAATAATTTTTAAAAAATCCACGATTTAATAAAAAATAATTTTTAAAAAATCCACGATTTAATAAAATAAAATTTTTAAAAAATCCACGATTTAATAAAAAATAATTTTTAAAAAATCCACGATTTAAAAAAAAATAATTTTTAACAAATCCACGATTTAATACAAAATAATTTTTACGTAAAATCACGTAAAAAAGATTACGTAAAAAAGATTTTTAAAAATCCACGATTTAATAAAAAATTATTTTAAAAAATCCACTATTTAATATTTTTTTTTAAATCCACGATTTAATAAAATAGATTAATAATTAATATTTTTTTTTAAATCCACGAATTAATATTTTTTTTTTAAATCCACTATTTAATATTTTTTTTTTTTAATTCCACGATTTGATAAAAAATTATTTTTAACAATCCTTTATTTAATATTTTTCTTTTAACTCCACGATTTGATAAAAAATTATTTTTAAAAATCCACTATTTAATATTTTTTGTTTAAATCCACGATTTAATATTTTTTTTTAAATCCACGATTTAATATTTTTTTTTTTAATTCCACGATTTGTTAAAAATTATTTTTAGAAATCCACTATTTAATATTTTTTTTTTAAATCCACGATTTAATAATTTTTTTTTAATCCACGATTTAATAAAAAATTATTTTTAAAAATCCACGATTTAATAAAAATTATTTTTAAAAATCCACGATTTAATAAAAATTATTTTTAAAAATCCACGATTTAATAATTTTTTTTTATATCCACGATTTAATAAAAATTATTTTTAAAAATCCACGATTTAATAACAAATTATTTTTAAAAATCCACGATTTAAAAACAAATTATTTTTAAAAATCCACAATTTAATAAAAAAATATTTTCTCCGGGAATTAATAAAGAATAATTTTTGTTAAAAAAAATCTACGATTTAATAAAAACTAATTTTTAAAAATCCACGATTTAATAAAAAAAATATTTTCTCCATGAATTAATGGAAAATATTTTTTTAATAATCCACGATTGAATAAAAAATATTTTTAGAAAATCCTCGATTTAATAAAAATAATTTTTAAAAAATCCTCGATTTAATAAAAATATTTTTTTAAAACCCAGTGATATTGAAAACATATGTTTTAAAAATACAAAAACTAAGCGTAGAAATTACGGGCATTAATTTTATTAAAAAAGTAAATTTTAAAAAATGAAGTTTTAATAAAAAGTTTTTTTTTAAAAAAATCCACGATTTAACAAAAACATTTTTTAAAAAAAAATTCACGATTTAACAAAAAATATTTTTTAAAAAAATCCACGGTTTAATAAAAACATTTTTTAAAAAAATCTATGATTTAACAAAAAACATTTTTTAAAAAAATCCACGATATAAAAAAATATTTTTTTAAATTCATGATTTAATAAAAAATATTTTTTTCTGTTCTTCTCAATTTAATAAAAATATTTTTTTAAATCCTCGATTTAATACATTTTTTTTTAATCCTCGATGTAATAAAAAAGTTTTTAAAAAATCCACGATTTAATAAAAAACAATTTTTAAAAATTCACGATTTAATAAATAATAATTTTTAAAAAATCCACGATTTAATAAAAATTAATTTTTAGAAGTCCAAGATTTAATAAAAAATAATTCCACAATTTAATAAAAAATAATTCCACAATTTAATAAAAAATAATTTTTTAAAAAATCCACGATTTTATAAAAAATATTTTTTTAAAAAATCCACGATTTAATAAAAAATAATTTTTTAAAAAATCCACGATTTTATAAAAAATAATTTTTTAAAAAATCCACGATTTAATAAAAAATAATTTTTTAAAAAAACCACGATTTAATAAAAAATAATTTTTTTAAAAAATCCACGATTTAATAAAAAATAATTTTTTAAAAAATCCACGATTTAATAAAAAATAATTTTTTAAAAAATCCACGATTTAATAAAAAATAATTTTTTAAAAAATCCACGATTCAAAAAAAAATAATTTTTTTAAAAAATCCACGATTTAATAAAAAATAATTTTTTAAAAAATCCACGATTTAATAAAAAATAATTTTTTAAGAAATCCACGATTTAATAAAAAATAATTTTTAAAAAAATCCACGATTTAATAAAAAAATATTTTTTTAAAAAAATCCGCGATTTAATAAAAAAGGAATTTTAAAAAAAATCACGATTTAATAAAACAGGTTTTTTTCTAAAAATCATGATTTAATAAAAGACGAATTTTTAAAAAATCACGATTCAATAAAAAAAGGAATTTTTAAAAAAATCACGATTTAATAAAAATTATTTTTTAAAAATCCACAATTTAACAAAAAATATTTTTTCTCCTCAATTTAATAAAAATATTTTTTAAATCCTCGATTTAATAAAAATATTTTTTTAAAATTCTTTTTAAACTCGCTGATATTGAATAAAAATATTTTAAAACCCACTGATATTGAATAAATATATTTTAAAACCCACTGATATTGAAAAAATATTTTTAAATTTACGATTATAGAAAACATATTTTTTTAAATTTACGATTATTAAATTTATGATTATTGAAAAAACATTATTTTAAAAATCCACTATTATTGAAAAAAAAAATATTATTTTAAAAATCCACGATTATTGAAAAAAAATATTATTTTAAAAATCCACGATTATTGAAAAAAAATATTATTTTAAAAATCCACGATTATTGAAAAAAAAAATATTATTTTAAAAATCCACGATTATTGAAAAAAATATTATTTTAAAAATCCACTATTATTGAAAAAAAATATTATTTTAAAAATCCACGATTATTGAAAAAAAATATTATTTAAAAAATCCACGATTATTGAAAAAAATTAAAAATTCACGATTATTAAAAAATATTATTTTAAAAATTCACGGTTATTAAAAAAGTATTATTTAAAAATCCACGTTTATTGAAAAATATTTTAAAAATTTACGATTATTGAAAAAGTATTATTTTAAGAATCCAAGATATTGAAAAAAAATATTATTTTAAAAATCCAGGATTATTGATAATGAATATATATTTTAAAAATTCACGGTTATTGAAAAATATTTTATTTAATAGAAGTCAGAGGCTTCTCGTCCCAGAATTTTGTGGTTCTTTTTTCTGTAATAATTTTTTGTATAGGGATTTCTGGACTAAGGTATTTATAGCGATTCTTATATAGATCCATTACTTTACCTGTTTTCCTATGAAATTATGATTTTGAAAGATTACCTAAAAAGAGAAGAAAAAATAAAATTTAATTCACAATTCTTTTAAAACCACTGTAGATTTCGTGTAAAATAAAATAACAATAACAAACAACCTTGTCAATGTTTCGTCGGTTAGTCGGTAGGTCGTTTTATACCACCAGCAACAACAAACAGCCTCCATTGAATTGCGGTGGCAATAGAAGGCTGCTGCTGATGTTGCTGGTTGCTGGCTGCAACTTTTGTGGGCTATGGCAACCAACTAAGTGAGAAATCAATAAATGTTGGTTGGTTGGCCGATAGCAAAAAGGAGGAAGAATACAAGACAATCAAGTGTACATTTCATTGCACATATACAGCAACAACAAAAACGACAACTCATCACAAAAAAAAACAAAAGCCCTACAAGGTAAAACTGTTAGCCAACACAACATCTATCCATCCCATACCAACAACTCAATCAAGGGGCCAAAACAATGTTGCATTTCGTAAAAAAAAACATGGACACCGGCCACTGAAATATGTTCCTTTCCTTCCCTCTCGTCATGTTTTATCTCCAAGTAGTTTAGTGTTTTCCTTTCAATTTAACATCGAATGGGAAAAAAGTTTTCTTCCACACTCTGTGTAGTTTTGTAACATTACCTTGTTTGGTCCTTCAGCATACCTCCTCGCCCCACCACCATACTTACTTATCTTTGGTGCTGAAGCACACACACGTGTTTTGTAATATTCAAAACTATGTAGGCTGAATATTTGGGTGGTATTATGGAAAACTAGGCAGGCGGGAGATGCCAGATTTATTTGGGCCATGGGCAAAAGAGTAACACAAACTTTAGGAATCAACTTTTAGAGATAACCATATATTTTTGGGAAATTGATACATCCGCCACGATTATTTTAGAACCTTTAAATTTCTTAAATCTGGCATCACTTCAGGCGCCCATTGTTAAAAGTAGGCAACGAGGAGGAAGAGGATGAAAGAGAGTGTACAAGACAAAACACAGAAATGTTACACGACCAAGCTTTTTAAATATTCGTTGATGACCTACATTTCCCCTGATGCACTCGGTATTTTTCATGAAGAGGGAGGAGGGCGCCTGCTTGGGTCGTATGTACGATTATTCTCATGAGTGATTGTTTGGGTATATCTCTCTATGTATGTGTTGTTGTGTCTAACTGACGTTATAATCGGTTAATCTGTTTCCCATAGTTTGCACTATTTACCGACTTACTCACTCACTTACTCGTTCGCTTGCTTTTTCACCAAGTTCGTCACTTAGTGAGTCAGTCACTTGTGTATCGATAATACCCATCGCTGATGCATGTAAGCTTTTGCAGACCAGAAAAGGGTTAACTTTGCTGCAGCAGCAACAGTAGTTGTTGTTACTGTCACGCTTATGATAACTTTGTTTTCTTCATGAATGAACGAGTGAGCGAGCGAGCAAACGAGTGAGAATGCATTTTCACTTTCGTTACAGGTCGTTGCATAATACACGCACACTCACACTAATCAATCCTTTACACACTTTTCCTTTCAGGCCCAGCGAACATTGTGGGTGGTGGAGCCGGCTACCACACCTTCACACGCTTATTTGAAGGACATCTATTTTTTGCCACAGCACAACAACGATGCCACCATGTCAACTATGATAAACAACATGACAAATCTCATAAACATCCGGCAAGGATACACAGGGGCAACATAGTGCTGTATCTATTATTGAACTGGGTGCTCCATATATTTAGCGGTTCTTGAGTGAGGCTTTCTAGAGAATAAAGACCTAGATTTCATAGAACCACTTTAATAGAATAATTTGTATTTATAGAGAAGATGGGACTTTGAAGAAGCATAGCAAAGCATTCAAGCAAATAACAAAATGGGCAAATAGGAAAATATGTCAATTTATGAGATTAGTTGTTGTTTTTGTCTTTATTATTTTTTATGTCAATAACAATATTGGCTTATTTTCAATTTAAAACCAAATAGGTATTTTTAAAAAGAAGAACGTAGATGGACTTGTGGACAATAAGAGAGAACTTTTAAGGAAAATTCCTCAGAGTTAGAAAAGTCACAAAAGTATTTTTTAACAATATTTTAAAAGGAATCTTGGATGTTTTAAAACCAGTTTTTTATAATATCATGGATTTTATATTAAATATTTCTTTATAATATCGTGGATTTTGCAATAAGTATTATTGATTTAAATCGTCGATTTTTTAAAAGCTATTTTCTATAAAATCTTGGATTTTTTAAAAAGATTTTTTATAAAATAGTGGATTTTTAAAAACCAAAATCCCGGACTTTTTAAAAAATTAAGTCGTGCTTTTTTAAAAACTAAAATCGTGGACTTTTTAAAAACTTAAATCGTGGACTTATTAAAGACTAAATTCGCGGACTTTTAAAAAATTAAATCCGTGGACTTTTAAAAACTAATATCGTGGACTTTTTAAAAACTAAAATCGTGGACTTTTTTAAAACTAAAGCGTAGACTTTTTATAAACTAAAATCGTGGATTTTTAAAAAGTTAATTTTTTCATTTTATTTCTATAATCACCTATTTTTTAAAAACATATTTTCAAATAATCGTGTAATTTTTAAGGCTACGCTAAGCGTTTATCATGAAAGCCATACAAAGATTTGAACAAAAAATTCAACTTTGTAAAAAACAAATTGCATTTGAAAGAGGAAAAAAATTTGATGATAGCGAAGCCGCCCCTCAATCGATGTGTCTGAGGAGCCTTCCTAAACCAAAGGCGAAACATGTCATGTCACACAATGGTGGTTGTGTGGGTTCGTATCGTCGGCTTTCCTTTTTCAAAAAGCATCTTGGTCAGTAAGCTCGTCTCTAACGAGAAATTAATAAAAAAATGACCTTCGCCTAACAGGCAACATTTTCAAATGAAAATATTTTCAATTTTTAATAAAAAATATATTTTTAAAAATCGTGGATTTAAAAAATTGTAATACTGCATTTTTTTTACTTTTCAATTAAAAAAAAAATATTTTTTTAAAATTCCTTGATTTTTTTAAAAATATTTTTCAACAGTCGTGGAATTTTGAAAAAATATTTTTTTTTATAATCATGCATTTTTTAAAAATATTTTCAATAATCGTCGATTTAAAAAAAATATTTTTTTCAGTAATCGGAGATCGTTTAAAAAATATTTTTTCAATAATCATAGTTTTTTTACAAAATATATTATATAATTTTAAAATATTTTTGTAATAATCGTGGATTTAAAAAAAAAATATTTTTTCAATAATCAAGGGTTTTTTTGAAAAATATTTTTTCAACACTGGTGGAATTTTTAAAAAATATTTTTTTCAATAATCGTGAATTTTTTAAGAAAAATATTTTTTCAATAATCGTGAAGTATTGAAGAAAAAGTATTTTTTATTAAATTGTGAATTTTTTAAAAATATTTTTTATTAAATCGTGAACTATTGAAGAAAAAAAAAATTTTATTAAATCATGAATTTTTGAAGAAAAAATATTTTTTATTAGAATCGTGCAATATTGAAGAAAAATTATTTGTTTATTAAATCGTGAATTTTTTAATAAAAAAGTATTTTTTTATAAAAATCTTGGATATTTTTAAAAATATTTTTATTACATATTATTTACATTTTTTTTATTAAATCTGGATTTTTTAAAAATATTTTTTTACAAATTCGTGGATTTTTTAAAAATATTTTTTATTAAATGGTGGATTATTTAAAAATTTTTTCTTAAATCTTGGCTTTCTAAAAAATATGTTTTTTTTTCAATAATCGTGGATTTTTAAAAGAAACGTTTTCATTAATCGCGGATTTAAAAAAAATATTTGTTCAATAATCGCGGATTTAAAAAAATATTTGTTCAATAATCGCGGATTTAAAAAAATATTTGTTCAATAATCGCGGATTTTAAACAAGAATATGATTTCAATAGTTTTTAAACACATTTTTTCAATAATCATTGATTTTTTTAAAGATATTTGTTATTAAATCTTGGATTTTGTATAAAAATATTTTTTTAATTAAATCGTGAATTTTTTAAAAAATATTTTTTCAATAATCGTGGATTTTTTAAAAAATATTTTTTTCAATAATCGTGGATTTTTTAAAAAAATATTTTTTTCAATAATCGTGGATTTTTTAAAAAATATTTTTTTCAATAATCGTGGATTTTTTAAAAAATATTTTTTTCAATAATCGTGGATTTTTTAAAAAATATTGTTTTCAATAATCGTGGATTTTTTAAAAAATATTTTTTCAATAATCGTGGATTTTTTAAAAAATATTTTTTTCAATAATTGTGGATTTTTTTAAAAATATTTTTTTTAATAATCGTGGAATTTTTTAAAAATATTTTTTTCAATAATCGTGGATTTTTTAAAAAAATATTTTTTATTAAATCGTGGATTTTTTAAAAATATTTTTTATTAAATCGTGGATTTTTTAAAAATATTTTTTATTAAATCGTGGATTTTTTAAAAATATTTTTTATTAAATCGTAGATTTTTTAAAAATATTTTTTATTAAACCGTGGATTTTTTAAAAATACTTTTTATTAAATCTTCTTCTTTATTTGCCTATTCGATTTTCGAATGTTGGCGACCAAAATGCAAATATAATAATATTATTACAATAGTTTTATATTATCATACTTAAATTATTAAATATTGTTTATAATATCGGCAAAAGTCTCTCTGTTTCTGGCTTCACTTAGCAGATTTATGACATCACGTATGCCGGTCCATTCTTGGATGTTGTTGATCCATATTAGTTGTTTCCTCCCTCTAGTAGGCCTTCCTTCAATGTTTACACGGATAATACTTTGCAGCAGTTTGTATTTCGGATTTCTCATAATGTGGCCCAAGTATGCCGTTTTCCGTCTCTTTATGTTGTTCAGCAGTTCTTTTTCTTTATTAAATCTTCTTAGAACCTCATTATTTGATATGAATTGTGTCCATGATATCTTTAAGATGCGACGATATGTCCACATCTCAAATGCTTCCAGTTTTTTCATATCTACCGATTTTAAGGTCCATGTTTCCATGCCATACAATAGGACAGACCATACATATGTTTTCATATATCTTATTTTGGTTTTTAAGTTTACATTATGGCTTGTAAAAACTTTTTTATATTTAAAGAATGTGTCTCTGGCCATTTCAATCCTGCAGGCTATTTCTTTAGAAATGTCCCATTCGTCGTTGATTATCGATCCAAGATATTTAAAGCTTTGGACTCTTTCCACATTTATTTCATTAATTTTTAATGGGGCCGCATTAGCATATGTGTTATGTTTACTGATGACCATGTATTTCGTTTTTTTGATGTTAATTTTAAGACCGTATTTTTCGCTGCAAGTGGTCAATCTGTCAACCAGTTCTTGAAGTGCTGTCATATTATCGGCTATGAGAGTGGTGTCATCGGCATACCTTATTAAATCGTGGATTTTTTAAAAATATTTTTTATTAAATCGTGGATTTTTTTAAAAATATTTTTTATTAAATCGTGGATTTTTTTAAAAATATTTTTTATTAAATCGTGGATTTTTTTAAAAATATTTTTATTAAATCTTGAATTTCTTAAAAAAATTCTAAATGGGGTTTTTAAAAATATTTTTTTTATAAATTTTTGAAGAAAAGGTATTTTTTATTAAATTTTTGCAAAATATTTTTATTAAATCGTGGATTTTTTAAAAATAGATTTTATTACGTCGTGCATTTTTAAAAATATTTTTTTTTAGATAGTGGATTTTTCAAAAATGGTTTTTATTAGATCGTGGAATTTTTAAAAATATTTCTTTATTAAATCATGAATTTGTAAGAAAAAAAAATATTTTTATTAAATTTTTGAAAAAAAAAAATATTTTTTGTGAATTTTTTTATTAAATTTTCGTTATATAGTTTTTATTAAATCTTGAAAGCTTTTATTAAGTCTTGGACTTTTTAAAAATATTTCTTATTAAACCGCGGATTTTTAAAGATTTTTTTATTAAACAGTGGATTTTTAAAATTTAATTAAATAGTAGATTTTTAAAGAAAAGTATTTTTAAAAAAATCGTAGTCTTTTTTATTAAACCCTGGATTTTTAAAGAAAACAATTTTTTTATTTAACAGTGTATTTTTTAAGAAAACAATTTTTTTTATTTAACCTTTGATTAAAAAAAAATATTTTTTATTAAACCAAGTTTTTTTAAGAAAAAAATTTAATTTGTGGTTTTTTTTAAGTATACCATTTTGTTATAAAATCGTGGATTTTTTAAAGAATAATATTTTCCATTTAACAGGGAATCTTTTAAAAATATTTTTGATTAAATTTTGATTTTTTAAAAAATATTTTTTATTAAATCGTGATTATTTGAAAAATACTTTTTATTCAATCGTTATTTTGTTAAAAAATATTAATATTTTAAAAATATTTTTTTTTAAGTCTTGGATTTTTTTTATTTTTTTTTTTCAAAATGTTTGATATAAAAAACAATAATCGTGGTTTTTTCAAAAAATATTGTTTCATTAATCGTTTCTGTTAAAAGGCAAATCTGATTACTTTTTTTTCATTAGTGCGTAAAACATGGAAGACGCAATACCAATATTTGTTTATCAATTACAACGCCTACTACTATCTACCTTGCAGGTCACTTTGCATTTTCCATTCTTCTTTAACATTTCCACTATATATGTACATATGTATGTGTGCCACCAAGAAAATATATATGTTTACTTAACAAACAAACCAAGAAGCCAGCTTAATGAATGACGCACAAATCTATTTTTGTAGAACGTCATCTATTTATTCATCGCAATAGGCTCCTACCATGTGGTGTTATTTCTAGGTTTCTTGTTTACTTTCAACAAATAGTTGACGGAATGAGGAGTCATAATATTGGCAATAATTTTGCAAGAAATCCAATTTTTTCTAGTAACAAATGACGGGTTGGTACCGTTATTATTGTTTGGCGACATGTAAGTGTCATTCATTGCTTGTTACAATAGTAATTTGTTGGTTTCTTTGTTTTCGTTTTGTTCTAGATGTGTGCCATCGTTCCCATCCTCTAAATAGTTCATTTCCATATTTGCTTCTCAAAGCTTTGTTTTTGGTATCTCCTTTGCCACATAATTTTTAGGTTATTCGACGGTAGATGATTAGTGGCAAACATGTCACCGACAACAACGACAACGCAAGACGTTTACCTACAACAAGGTGTAATTGTGACAGCCTGTTGTCTGGCCCAAAAACCAAAAATTCATATGTAAAGGTGGAAAAGTTGCACAGTGATTAACACAACATGAACAACAATTCTCATGGGGAAAATGTTCCCTGAAATAAATATGTAAAGAATTGTTGGCGCCAAAGACTTGAGTATTTCAATAAGGGACTGTACACGCAGAGAAAAAAAATATGATTGATCCAACAATATTCGAAGAGCAAAATATGTATTGTAAAGGTATTGTTAGATTTCGCATGTAGTATTGTGAGTCCAACAATCGTTTTTGTTAATTACAACAATAGTTTTTGTCATATCTAACAATAGTTGTTGTCATATCCAGCCGACAAGGATAATATTATTCTCTTTTCTTCGACAATTTTATTCTCTTCACTCGGTGTTCAATGCCATGGTGAAAAAAAAAACCGAAACCTACCAACAGGTCCGGTGGGGTTCAACTATGCTTTCGCGAAGGGCGGTATTCACCTTTTAAAAGTCATAGCCGTCAGTGAAGCCGCCTGTCTGGTTTTTGGTCTTGAATATAGATTATTGTACATAAAATAAAACAATTTGTTACACAGTGTTAGCATGAAACAATTTGCGGTATGTTGCCTGACATGTTGTTAACCGCCTGTCATCTATTTTTGTTATGTTAGATTGTTTGTTGCCTTTGTGGTATAGAATTAGAATTGTAAGAATACATTTACATAAAAAACTTGATGCATATTTACCGACAACTAAGTCTGTGGTGTTGTTGTTGTGACTGTTGTGTTATTTTGGTGCGTAGAGTTTTGTTGTGGCATATTATATGGCATAATTATTCGCCACTAAATATATTTAGTTGTATTAAACCGACACGACGATGACAAGTACGCGAATATTATGCCATAAATTTTCAAATAACTAAATTTAGTGGCGGCTTTCATTATGGTATGGATTTGGATGCTTGTTTTCGAGTGACAGTTAATTGACAAAATGGTTGTGGTTTTGTTTTGGTGTTTGACATGTTGTTGTTGTAGATAGATGATCGGTGATGCGTGTGCTATATTTTCCAAACATGGTATCAATTATCAAAGAGGAAATTATTGCTGGTAATGGCGGCGGTATATAATAACTAGTTTAATGAGAACGTTTACAGGGTTAATGAAACATTTAATTAAAAAAAAGGAAATTGATTTTGTGAATGCAGTTATGATAATTTAGGCATTATTTAATAGACAAAGGCAAGAAAACTCCCACAAAAAATGCTCCACATATATAAATACACAGAGGAAAAAACGGTCTCTCTAACATATTTTGCAGCAAACATATATATGTTTTAACATAAAAATATATGTTATAACATAAAATATGTTTGGATCCAAACATATGTTATGTTAGGGACTGTTGCAAACATATAATATGTTTGGATCCAAACATATTTTATGTTTGCATCCAAACGTAATATATGTTTGCTGAATTTTTTTTCTGCGTGTATATTTTTTCTAATAATCCTCTATTTTTTATGGATGTTTTTTTATAAAATCGTGGAATTTTAAAGCACTTTTTTTAAAAATGAGGAATTTTTAGGAATTTTTTAATAATCGTGGTTGTTTTAGGAATTTTTATACGCTCAGCCTTTAGGCTAGAAGGGTATATACACTTTGATACGAAAAATGTCTGCACGCAGAGAAAAAAAATATGATTGATCCAACAATATTCGAAGAGCAAATTATGTATTGTAAAGATATTGTTAAATTCCAAATGTAGTATTGTGATTCCAACAATTGGGTTTTGTTAAATCCAAAAATAGTTTTTGTCAACTGGACAATAGTTCTCTCTTTTCTTCGACAATTTTTTCTCTTCTCTCGCTATTCAATGCCGTATTGAAAAAAAAAAACAATTATGGTGAGTTTTGTTTGTATGACATGATGCCTTTATCTTTGTTTTTGTGTGTATGTATACCAACAATGAGACCCTTGTTTTTATTTGTTTCTGTTTTGTTTCATTCTTCTATCTTCATTGTGCTTTGAGGTTTGGTGTTATACCGGAATTTGTTATGGTGTCTAATTATTTCTTATGTTGTGGTGGGTGCTTGTGGCTTTTTGTTTGTCTTTGTTGTCAGCCAATGCAGCAAACCATGTATTGTGGTCATCAATGATTGCAATATTATACGCTACATTTATATCCAAGTTATGTGAAAAGTGTATATGAGAAGTATATACACTCAAATCAAAAATTTCTGGGCTGGTTTTCTGGGTTGACAATACTTTTTGTAAACAAAATTAGATTATGATAGTTCCTACAATCGGTATTGTTAACGATTTTTACAATATTGCGGAAATTCGAAAGTTGTTTTTGTTTTCTATGTTTGGAACAAAAGATGGTATTTTTGGATTTGGATTACAATGTTTGAACAAAACAAATACATTTTTGGAACCAAAACAGATATTTTTGTTCCAACAAAAGCAAAAAATACTTTTTCTCTGCGTGTGTCTGGCTTGTGCGCACGATAACACTCGAACAGTTCAACCGATTCGAACCAAATTTTGGGTATCGTAATATTTTGTCCAAACATAGTTTAGGTTCGAAGATGGGCCATATCTGGTACCTCCCCCACAAAAGTTCAAAATTTTTCTGTAAATGGTCTGAACGATAACTATCGAAGGGAGCAATCGATTTGGTCAAACCTTTGCACATATTATTTCTTCCAGATATAGATCTGGTTCAAATATGAACTATATCTGTTCACTCCTTCGGGTACCTCCCACATAAAATTCTGAAAAAGAAAGTTTAAAGGCTCCTCTCGGATGGTTTTGCAATTTTTTTCAGTAAGTTTTCCTAGCGGCTCCCTTTATGACGGTACAATTTTTTTCTTGCGGAAGTCCATACTTCCAGAGATATTGGCCTAAAAGCTCCAAGAAACCCTGACGGCACCAACCAAAATGGAAAATCCACAAGATAATCCTCGCAGGGAATTTTTGATTGGTGCAGGCTTTATACATCGTATTATTTCATCCAGTCATGTATCAGGTTGGAATATGGATTGTATCGGTCCACTCCTTCGAGTACCCCCCACACAAAATTCGGATAAAGTGAAGTGTAAGAGCTCCTCACGGATCGTTTTGAAATTTTTTTTCAGTAAGTTTTTTGTGGCTCGCTTTACGACGGTACAATTTTTTGCCGGTGTAAGTCAATAATTCCTGAGATATTGGCCTAAAAGCTCCAAGAAACCCTGACGGCACCAACCAAAATGGCAAATCCGCAAGATAATCCTCGCAGGGAGTTTTTGATTGATGCAGGTTTTGCACATCGTATTATTTCACCCAGTCCAGTATGGGATTGGAATATAGACTATATCGGTCCACTCCTTCAGGAACCTCCCACACAAAATTCGGATAAAGTGAAGTTTAGTAGCTCCTCTCGAATCGTTTTGACTCTTTTTCAGTATATTGTTGGAGCGGCCTCATTTACAATGGTACATTTTGTTCCGGAGTAAGTCAATACTTCCTAAGATAATGGCCCAAAAGCTTCAAAACCCTGTCGGATAGTGTGCAATTTACTCTAAAACTTTTTCAAAAAATTCTTTCAAACATATTTTAACATAATTTAATATTTTGAGTCCTTTATGAGGAAGTTTGGTTGCCAAAAATTTTTGGTATATGTCAATGATTTGGTATAAGCCCACGTCACGGTACCTACAGATTTTAAAGCAAACTCGTGATATAAAATCAATATATTTTATATTCGGCAAATTTATTATGTTTGGTTTGGTTTTGTTGTTTTTTCTTGGTCAGTGGCTGAGGGTATGTCTCCGTCAGCACAGCTGACTGCATCGTACTTACTTGTTTAATAATCGTATATTTTTAAATAGTGTATTTTTTAAGAGTTTTTAATAATCGTGAATTTTTTAATAATCATGTATTTCTAAAGTTTTTTTATAATAGTGTATTTTTTTAAGAATTTTTTCAAAACAGTGGATTTTTTAAGATTTATTTATACAATCGAGTATTTTTTAAAAATTTTTAATAATTGTGAATTTTTTAAGAAATTTCTTATAATTGGGGATTTCTTTTAAGTTTAACTTTTTTGTAATAATATTTATTTTTCAGAAAATTCTTATAATTGTGGATTTTTTAAGTTTCGTTTTTTTTTTTATTTTTTTAATAATCGTTATTTTTTTAAGAAATCTCTTAAAATCGTGGATTTTTTTAAGTTTAAATATTTTAGTTCTTTTAATAATCGTGGATTTTTAAGTATTTTTTAAAAAACGTATATTTTTAAGCAATTTTTATAATAATGTGTTTCTAAATAATCGTGGATTTTAAAAGAATTTTTTAATAATCGTGGATTTTTTAAGTTTAACTTACTAATTTTTTAAATCGTGAATTCTTAAGATTTTTAAATTTTTTTTATCACTGATTTTTAAAAAAAATATTTTGTACTAAATCATGGATTTTTATGTTATGTTGTATTAAATCGTAAATTTTTAAAAAAATATTTTTCAATAGTCGTTTTAGTAATATATATTTTTCAATAATCGCTTAAAAAATCTGTTTTTAATAATCGTGGATTTTTTAAGAACAATATATCCAATAACCGAGAATTCAAAAAACAATTGTTCAATAACTGTGGATTAAAAAAAATTTGTTTTCAATAACAGTGGATTACAAAAGAAAAGAAATCTTTCAAAATATTTTTTAAGAATTTTTTCATAATTGTGGATTTTAAAGAATTTTTCATAATTGTGGATTTTTTTAAATTCTTTTTTTTTTAATTTTTTTATAATCATGTATTTTTTAATTTTAATTTTTTTTTTTTGTAATAATCATGGATTATTTTTGTTTTTTAATAAACGAGGAGTTTTAAGTTTTTTTAGGATTTGTTAGATTTTTTTAATAATCGTGGATTTTTTAAGATTTTATAAATAATAATTGTTCCACAAACATCCCAGAAGGGACAAGGGAGACTTCTCTCTTATCAATGAGTGCACCCCGATTCATATTAGCTCAATGATTTTATAAATAATCGTGCAGTTTTTGCCATTTTTAGGATTTTTTTAATTGTCGTGGATTTTTTTCTAAATATTTAAATATTTTTTTAAAATCGTGGAGTTTTTTTAATATTTTTTATAATCTTAGATTTTGTTTGTTTTGTTTTAGTTGAAGATTCAATCATATGATTGCTTAAGTCTGGAGTATTTTGCCATTGGCTTAACTTCATCATTACCTTTGAGAGTAATGTTGTTTTTTCAAAATTGTCTGGGTTAATCCCATTGTTGTTGTTTTATTATTTTAAAACAACTAATTTATTAGTGGAAAAAGGTTGGCATTGTTCGCCAAGGAGTAAGGCAGGGAAGACTAGGTTCGATCCACACCACTGGATCTCATTAGTTCGAAAACACTTTCATCGGAGTTGTGTTAGGTTGCCAAAGAAAAAACTTCTCATTGGAGTTTTTTCTTTGTTCACCTTTATACTTCGAGCTGACGATTGATGTTTGGGTATAAAAAGTTTCTTGTTGAAGAATTTATTGAAAAATAACTTCGGTGGAGAATATCCACAAACAAGAAACAAGGGAACTGATGAGATCCAGTAGCGTGGATCGAAACTAGACTTCCCTGCCTTACCCCTTGGCGAACAATGCCAACCTTTTTCCACTAATAAATTAGTTGTTTTAAAATAATAAAACAACAACAATGGGATTAAGCCAGACTATTAAAAAAAAAAAAACAAAATTGTATTAGCTATCCCAATAAAAAAACGACGCCACCAATGTTCGATTTGAGAGTAATGTTATCAATTGGCTTTTCAGTTTTTGAAATGATGATTTTTCTAGTGATTTGGATTTTTTAAAATATTTTAATACTTTTTTATAATCGTGGATTTTTTAAAAATATTTAAATATTTTTTTTATAATCGTGCATCTTTTTTAAGATATATTAATATTTTTTATAAATAAAAAAAAATAAATAAAAAATATTTTAATGTTTTTTTAAATCGTGGATTTTTTAATATTTAAAATTTTTTTTATAATTGTGGATTTTTTTTTTTAAATTATTAAATATTTTTTAAAATCATGGATTTGTTTAAATTAATAAATATTTTTTAAAATCGTGGATGTTTTTAAATATTTCAATATTTGTTATAATTGTGGATTTTTTAAAATATTTTAATATTTTTTTATAATCGTGGATTTTTTTAAACATTTTAATATTTTTTTATAATCGTGGATTTTTTTTAAATATTTTAATATTTTTTTGTAATCGTGGATTTTTTAAAATATTTTTTTATAATCGTGGATTTTTTAAATATTTTTTTATAATCGTGGATTTTTTTTAAATATTTTTTTATAATCGTGGATTTTTTTAAATATTTTTTTATAATCGTGGATTTTTTTAAATATTTTTTTATAATCGTGGATTTTTTTAAATATTTTTTTATAATCGTTGATTTTTTTAAATATTTTTTTATAATCGTGGATTTTTTTCAATGTTTTTTATAATCGTGGATTTTTTTTAAATATTTTTTATAATCGTGGATTTTTTTAAATATGTTTTTATAATCGTGGATTATTTTAAATATTTTTTTATAATCGTGGATTTATTTTTAATTTTTTTATATAATCGTGGATTTTTTAAATTTTTTTTTTATAATCGTGGATTTTTTTAATATTTTATAATCGTGGATTTTTTTTAAATATTTTAATATTTTTTTTATAATCGTGGATTTTTTTAAATATTTTAATATTTTATAATCGTGGATTTTTTTTAATATTGTTTTATAATCGTAGATTTTTTTAATATTTTTTTTAAAATCGTGGATTGTTTTTTTAAATTATGAAATATTTTTTATAATCGTGGATTTTTTTAAATATTTAAATATTTGTTATAATCGTGGATTTTTTAAATATTTTAATATCTTTTATAATCGTGGATTTTTTGAATATTTTAATTTTTTTATATAACCGTGGATTTTTTTAAATATTTTTTTATAATCGTCGATTTTTTTAAATATTTTAATATTTTTTTTATAATCGTGGATTTTTTTAAATATTTTAATATTTTTTTTATAATCGTGGATTTTTTTAAATATTTTAATATTTTTTTTATAATCGTGGATTTTTTAAAGAAATCTGTTCTAGTTTCAGGTACCAAATTTAAACGAAAATTGTAAGTTTGCATGATTTTAGACAGAAACCTCGGAGAGAGAACTTATGTGTCTGTCGAGACTACATATCCGTATTCGGACCGAAATCTGAAGTCAGTACTTGTAAAATTCAGAAGAAAAGTGTATATTTTGAAAAAACCAAAGCTAAAAATAGAACAAAACGAGCACTGAACTAATATATGTCTTAAGATTATTCTGAAATTGTGCAGATATCTCGGAGCTAAGAATTTTTGTTTGCTGGTACAATACAGCTTATGCGGGAAAAAAGGTTATCATTGTATATGTGTGCCCTAATTTTAATTTTAATTTTTAATTTATTGAGACTAAAGGATAACAATAAGGTGATTTTTTTTTTACATAATAATGAACATGATTAAATGGTGTTTACAACATCAGGCTTATACATAGATTGTCGCTTATATACATAGATAGTGTTTATAAAGGTATATACGCCCTTGCTCCCGGGGCTGATTAAAAGGTTTCTTAATTTTAGGGGTTGTGTACTTAAAACTAAAAAAACAAACAAAAAAAAAAAAACAAAAACAAAAACAGACAAAAGAAGGTAAACATGTAACTACCCTCGGTGGGTTCCGGCAAGGGCCTTTTCGTAAAACCCAGAAATACCATCGTTGTGTTCCAATGAAAGTCCCAAAGGGGATAAATAATAAACATTTGACCAGCTAATGTTTACTTGACTATTCACAACTTCAGACATGTGTTGATTTTCATGAAGTGCCAATCTCTGGTTGAACTTTTCCAACATATCACAGACGTACCTAGAAAGCCGCTTAATCTTACAATTTGTATAAATGTAGTTATTAGAATATCTTTTATTGACGCACTTAAAATTTTTACCGATACAGAGTCTCAAAATTTTCCTCTCTAAGATTTCAAGTTCTTTCATAACCGACGGAGATATATTGAACCAAATAGGAACCCCGTACAAAATAACAGGCCCTAGAAATTGATACCTATAATCTGAGGCACTAAATTAGGTCTTAAAGCTCAACACGAAAGAAAGTTAATTAAATATATCACAAGTAATGAATTATCCTGCCCTAATAAGTCAAACATTAAAAAGCGTAAGGAAGAAATGTCACCTTTCGTTAACCTATCTCTCCACAATTACATGAATCCGGTTATCTATTGAAACATCTCCATTATCATTATCCACGTTTTTTTTAATAAATATATTATCTAATCTATTATCTCTATTCTTATTACTACCACTATTATCTCACATTATTCATCTTTAAAGACCAATAAACAAATTATTACATTGTTTGTCGAAATAACCTTGGAAGTTTCTTTATAAAATACCCACATTCACTCATATATTCAGCCAATCACATCATCATTTTCTGCAACGTCATCTGTTATTGCCAAAGCCCTTGAAAAAGACTTTGAAAATAAAAAACCAGGGGGAGACAAATAATTGCAAATGTGAAGGACATTTGTGGTGTCTATTTCATTCACTTGCTTCCTCAATTTAATTACTCACATTTGCCGCAGGATTGCAACTAGCAATGAAGGTCATTTGTGTTTACTGTTTTGTTTTTGCGTGGTATGGTATTTTTCCTTCTTGTTTTATATTTTGTAATAAAATCATGTCCTTAAACAACTCATCAAGTAATCATTGCTGTAATTAATTTAGCAAAGACATAAAAACATAAAGACTAGACATAATGCATGCAACAAAAAAAGGTTTATGAAATAATTAATAGAAACATTACCCTTAACAGAAACAATGCTAGTAACTTAAAATCGCATTCAAGCAGGAAAATGTAAAATTATATTATCAGAAGCGAAATGTATGAATTCAAGGTCTACTATTAACCTAGAGACGAAGAGGAACAGTATCGAAAGAATTGTGGATAATAAAATTATAGCGTTGTAATGTAACAAATACCACAAAGACTACTAAACACTTCCGCGAGAGAAGTGTATTAAATCCGATATAAACTACCTTCTAACTTGAATGTGCAAATGATAGGCCAATGTCCGTCACTTCTGGTGTAGGTTAAAGTTTTTCGGCCATTATGTCAGAAAGACATTATATTGCTGTAAGAACTACATTCAATGAACATTTCAAAACGATCGTCGAATAGTCCTTAATCTGCACTTAAGCGAAAATTCCAGACTTTTATTAGGGAGGTACCCGAAGGTGTGTCAGATATAGACCTTCATGGAACTTGATGTACGTATGGAAGAAATTTCACGATGTACGAAGTTTCGAATACACAATTTATAACATTTCGTGAACATCAGTCATTTTGGTACCGGATTTTGTCAATTATCTCAGGAAATGTGGACTTGCCCCCGAAAAGAATTGTACCGTCGTAATATGGTCGAAAATGTGTGTGGACCGAGATAGTCAGTATTGCAAACTGACACACATATGTCTGCAAAGTTTAGAAACAAAATGGTTTATTCCCATCTAAAGTTATCGTGCGCAACAGCAAAAAAAATTGAACATTTATGAGTGAAGTGTTACCCGAGGAAGTGGACCGACGATATAGGAATATTGAGGCCACAATCTGCAAAATACCGATAATCTGGAGGTATTGTTCTATGGTGGCTATATGAAGGAGTGGACCTGTACAGACAAATTTCTTATAGAATGTTTTTACTCCCAACGAAGACTACATACCAAATTTTAACCATTTCGGTGGATTATTGTGGCCCAACATTCAAAATTCCGAAAATTGGGAAGTACCGTTCTATGGGGGCTATATGAAGGCATGGGCCTATACAGACAAATTTCATATAGAAAGTTCTATACTCACAACGAAGATTAAATACCAAATTTTAGCCATTTCGGTGGATTATTGTGGGCACAACCTTCAAAATACCGAAAATTGGGAAGTATCGTTCTATGGGAGCTATATAAAGGGGTGCACATATACGGACAAAATTCTGGGGAAACTTTTATACCCGCAACGAAGACTAAGTACCAAATTTCAGTCATTTCGGTGTGATAATTAAGCTAAACCCTTCAAAATACCGAAAATCGGGCGGTACCATTCTCTAGGGGCTATATCAAAACGTGGACCGATGTAGCCCATTTGCAATACCAAACATCCTAGGAGGTATAGAAACTTCCATACCAAATTACAAAGCTCAATCTTGAATTTCAACAGACCGAGGGACGGACAGACGGACATGGTTATATCGACTTAGAATTTCACCCTGATCAAGAATATACATACTTTATAGGGTCTCCGATGAATATTTCGATGAGTTACAAACGGAATGACAAATTTAATTATACCCTCCATATTATGGTGGAGGGTAAAAAATCCACGACCACCAAAATTTTTTTTTTTTATATCGACGAATACCAAAAATATTTTTGTAAAAAATCCACGACTACCAAAAATATTTTTTAAAAAATCGACGAATACAATTTTTTTTAATTCCCGAATTCCAAAAATATTTTTTAAAAAATCCACGACTACGAAAAATATTTTTAAAAAATCTGCGACTACCAAAAATATTTTTTAAAAATCCACGTCTACCAAAAATATTTAAAAAACCCACGACTACCAAAAATATTTTTTAAAAAATCCAAGACTACCAACATTTTTTTTAATCCACGACTACAAAAAATATTTTTAAAAAATCTACGACTACTAAAAATATTTTTTAAAAAGCCACGTCTACCAAACATATTTTAAAAAAACCACGACTACGAAAAATATGTTTTTAAAAAATCCACGACTACCAAAAATATTTTTTAAAAAATTCACGACTACTAAAAATGTTTTTCTAAAATTTTTCTAACTACTAAAAATACTAAAAATATTTTTTAAAAAATCCACGACTACCAAAAATATTTTTTAAAAAATCCAAGACTACCAAAAATATTTTTTAAAAAATCCACGACTACCAAAAATATTTTTTAAAAAATCCACGACTGCCAAAACTATTTTTTAAAAAATCCAAAACTACCAAAAATATTTTTTAAAAAATCCACGACTACTAAAAATATTTTTTAAAAATCCACGAACACTAAAAAAAATTTTTTAAAAAATCCAAGACTACTAAAAATATTTTTTAAAAAATCCACGACTACTAAAATATTTTTTAAAAAATCCACGACTACTAAAAATATTATTTAAAAAATCAACGACTACTAAAATTATTTTTTTAAAAAATCCACGACAACCAAAAATGTTTTTTTAAAAATCCACTACAACCAAAAATATTTTTTAAAACATCCAAGACTACCAAAAATAATTTTTAACAAATCCACGACTACTAAATATGTATATTTTTAAAAAATCCACGACTACTAAAAATATTTTTTAAAAAATCCAAAACTACCAAAAATAATTTTTAAAAAATCCAAGACTACTAAAAATATTTTTTAAAAAATCCACGACTACTAAAATATTTTTTAAAAAATCCACGACTACTAAAATATTTTTTAAAAAATCCACGACTTCTCAAAAATATTTGAGAAGTTCTAAAATCCACGACTAGCAAAATTATTTTTTTAAAAAATCAACGACTACAAAAAATATTTTTTAAAAAAATCACGACTCCTAAAAATGCTCGTTAAAAATTCAAGATTCTTAAAATACGTTTAAAAAAAGAGCATAATTCTTTTAAAAACTAAATGACCCTTAAAAGCAGCTTTTAAAAAAATTACGGCTCCTAATTTTTTTTTTTAAATAACGTCCATGGTCTCTAAAAATATATCTTAAAAAATATTTTTTAAAAAATCCACGAATCCTAAAAAAGGGAAAAGTTAAAAAAGTAAAAAAATAAAAAATTAATCCCAAAAATTATTTTTAAAAATCGAAGATAAAGGGAATTAGTTTTTTTTAAATACACCAGTCCAAAAAAATATAAGTTTTTAAAACAACGACTCCAAAAAAATATTTTTTAAAAATTCACGACTCCAGAAAATATTATTATGTTTTTTTTTTTTTTTTTTGAAATCCAAGGCTCCAAAAAATATTTTTTAGAAATCCACGACACCTACAAATTATTTTTAAATAATCACTACTAAATTTTTTTCATGCAAGACTCTTAAACATAGTTTTAAGAAATTCACGACTCTCAAAAATAAATTATAAAAATCTTGTCTTGGAAATTCTTTTTCTCATCGAAGACTACTAAATTTAATTTGTAAAACTGCATGACTCCAAACAACAATTTTTTTTTAAATATTTTTTAAAAATCCTCGACTCAAAATAAATATTTTTTTAAAATCCAAGACTCCAAAAAATGTTATTTAACAATCCAGTAGGTCTATTCTGTACCTTTATCGATTGAAAAGTCGTTAAAATTTCTTTTGTTTTTGTAACAACTACAAAACAAACAAATGAAATTGTTGTAAAATAAACAATGAGTAAAGTTGTTAAAAATTACTAAATAGGGGGGCAGGACACCTAAAAATGACTCCCCTTATTTTTTTTTTAATTTCAAGGCTCATAAAAATTTTTCATAAAAAATCCATGACTCCTAAAAATGTTTGTTAAAAATCTACAATTCATAAAAATATTTTTTGAAAAAAAGACCACTACAATTATATATATTTTCTAATCCAAGACTGTTAAAAATAGTTTTTTGAAAATTGACGACTCCTAAAAATAATGTTTAAAAAACAAACGACTACCAAAAATGTTTAAAAAAAATCAAGGTTACTAAAAACATTTTTTTAAAAAATCCAAAACTACTAAAAACTTCTTTTAAAAAATCCAAGACTCATACTCTCTAAAAATATATCTTAAAAAATTTTATTAATAAGTTGGGAATTAATTCAAGCTCGAGGTCTGTACTTTTTACGTAATTATTTCTTTATTCTTCGATATTTCGCAATTCAATGAATTGCATCTTCAGGAAGATCTACAATGATATTTTTAAATATATATAAACACCATTAATATCACAGTGGTTTTTGTCAATAAGCAAACTAAAGATAACTTACAAAAATCGCAAAAAACACGTCAAAACAAACTTAATATTTACTTATAAACTAATGTAGCATCACTACCATCGTCATCTGTTGTAAATATTGCACTGTTGTTTCTTCTCATATTGCGTTTTCATAATATTCCTTGTTTTGCTTATTAAACCTCTGTAACTCAGAGCGCTGTTTTCGATGTCTGTTTTGAAGTTCATACGACGTGCTGTTGGTACGTTCAGTATGCAAAGCATTTCCATCGTATATCTTTTGTTGTGATGTGCTTCGTTTTCCAGCACTCTCACTCTCTCAAAGTTTGGATAGTGAGAATTATCCGCACAGTGACTTGCAAGCGCAGTCTTTGGTTTTTCGTAATTCTGCCTCAACTTCAAATCTGATTTATGGCCTGAAATTCTAGTTTTTAGCTTGTTTTTTGTAGTTCCTACATAAACTTGCTGGCACTCTTCGTTTTTATTGCCAGCACAGGGTATTTGGTATATAACGTTATTTTTATCCATTTTGTCTATTTTAGTTTTTATATTAGTGAAAAGTTTTTTTTAAAGTATTATCGCATCTATGAGCTATCGTATATTTGTTCGTGTCAAATATATTTGAGTTTTCAATCCTCTCTGATATGTGAGGGATATATACCATTGATTTATATATTTTCTCCGTCTTGTTTATTGGGCTATCATCAGGTTTCTTTTCATTCAAGTAATTGTTTATTAGTGTGTTAATTAAATTTGGAGGGAAATTGTTATTCTGCAATATATTTATGATTTTTCTCTTATTTTCTTGGTGAAAAACTGCATCACTTATCGACAATATTCTATGAATAAGGTTTTTCGCTGTGTTTATAATAATTCGTTTTGGATGTTTGGAGAAAAAGTTGATTATTCTGCCCGACGCTGAGGGTTTTTGATACCAGTCTATTATTATCTTTCCATTACTCCTTATAACTAATGTGTCCAGGTATGGTAGCCTGTCGTTATCTTCTTCTTCTATTGTAAATTGAATGTTCCTGTTATAACTATTGAGAGTGTTTAAAGTCTGTTGTATTGCACTTTCTTTTATCACAGCAAAGATATCATCAACGTACTTGGTTAAGAAAGCCGGTTTTGTTGTCAAGTTGTTTAAACTGGTATCAAGTAGTTTCTCCATTACAATGTCGGCTACAACAGGAGAAGCCGGTGATCCCATTGGTAGGCCACATTTTTGTTTGTAAAACTTGTTCTCAAATGTAAAATATCTATTTTCTTTAATACAAAAGCTTAGAATTCTCAAAAATAGGCTCTTTGTCATACTCGTGAATTCTTTCAGCTCTTCCCACCTGCTTTCTATTATTTGTATTGCTAGATCAACCGGAATACTTGGAAAAAGTGACACAACGTCAAATGACACTAGTTTTTCGTTATTTTGAATAGTCATATCTTTAAGCTTATTCCTAAATTCCAAAGCGTCCTTAATGTTATATTTTGAATCTTTGGTCAGTTTATTAAGTATGTTGACGATATACTTGCACATCTCGCTGGAAGGTGCATTTACGCATGAGCAAATTGGTCTTAACGGATATCCTTCTTTATGAATTTTGGGTAAACCATAAATTCTTGGAGCTCTTGCAACTTCTGTTTTCAATCTCTTTTTTTCTATTACCGTTATGTGTCCATATTTAAATAATTCTTCTGCTAGTTCATTATTCTTCTTCTGTAGTGATGTTGTGGGATCTTTGTTGATTCGTTGATATGTCATCATATCACCGACAATCTGTAACATTCTATTCCTATATTCTTCCTTGTTCATTGCTACCGTAGCATTTCCCTTATCTGCACTAAGTATATAAATGTCTGTATTATTTCTCAAAAACTTTTGAGTTTGATTCACTGTGCGGATAATAAATGCGTCTCTTCCACTTTTTTTAAGTTTATTTATGTGATTTTCCATTATTGTTGTAAACTTTGTCCTAGCATCTTCTTGATTCTCTCTTTCTTCATTGGTATGTATAATTTCTTCTCCATCGGCTATGTATTTGAAAAGTGGAAATGTCTCTTTCGTAGTTGGCAGTGCAAATTTGGGTCCCAATGAGAGCAACCATTTTATGTCGTCTGGAAAGTTAATATTTGATTTATTCCAGACGACATAAAATGGTTGCTCTCATTGGGACCCAAATTTGCACTGCCAACTACGAAAGAGACATTTCCACTTTTCAAATACATAGCCGATGGAGAAGAAATTATACATACCAATGAAGAAATTATACATATTTGAAAAGTGGAAATGTCTCTTTCGTAGTTGGCAGTGCAAATTTGGGTCCCAATGAGAGCAACCATTTTATGTCGTCTGGAAAGTTAATATTTGATTTATTCCAGACGACATAAAATGGTTGCTCTCATTGGGACCCAAATTTGCACTGCCAACTACGAAAGAGACATTTCCACTTTTCAAATACATAGCCGATGGAGAAGAAATTATACATACCAATGAAGAAAGAGAGAATCAAGAAGATGCTAGGACAAAGTTTACAACAATAATGGAAAATCACATAAATAAACTTAAAAAAAGTGGAAGAGACGCATTTATTATCCGCACAGTGAATCAAACTCAAAAGTTTTTGAGAAATAATACAGACATTTATATACTTAGTGCAGATAAGGGAAATGCTACGGTAGCAATGAACAAGGAAGAATATAGGAATAGAATGTTACAGATTGTCGGTGATATGATGACATATCAACGAATCAACAAAGATCCCACAACATCACTACAGAAGAAGAATAATGAACTAGCAGAAGAATTATTTAAATATGGACACATAACGGTAATAGAAAAAAAGAGATTGAAAACAGAAGTTGCAAGAGCTCCAAGAATTTATGGTTTACCCAAAATTCATAAAGAAGGATATCCGTTAAGACCAATTTGCTCATGCGTAAATGCACCTTCCAGCGAGATGTGCAAGTATATCGTCAACATACTTAATAAACTGACCAAAGATTCAAAATATAACATTAAGGACGCTTTGGAATTTAGGAATAAGCTTAAAGATATGACTATTCAAAATAACGAAAAACTAGTGTCATTTGACGTTGTGTCACTTTTTCCAAGTATTCCGGTTGATCTAGCAATACAAATAATAGAAAGCAGGTGGGAAGAGCTGAAAGAATTCACGAGTATGACAAAGAGCCTATTTTTGAGAATTCTAAGCTTTTGTATTAAAGAAAATAGATATTTTACATTTGAGAACAAGTTTTACAAACAAAAATGTGGCCTACCAATGGGATCACCGGCTTCTCCTGTTGTAGCCGACATTGTAATGGAGAAACTACTTGATACCAGTTTAAACAACTTGACAACAAAACCGGCTTTCTTAACCAAGTACGTTGATGATATCTTTGCTGTGATAAAAGAAAGTGCAATACAACAGACTTTAAACACTCTCAATAGTTATAACAGGAACATTCAATTTACAATAGAAGAAGAAGATAACGACAGGCTACCATACCTGGACACATTAGTTATAAGGAGTAATGGAAAGATAATAATAGACTGGTATCAAAAACCCTCAGCGTCGGGCAGAATAATCAACTTTTTCTCCAAACATCCAAAACGAATTATTATAAACACAGCGAAAAACCTTATTCATAGAATATTGTCGATAAGTGATGCAGTTTTTCACCAAGAAAATAAGAGAAAAATCATAAATATATTGCAGAATAACAATTTCCCTCCAAATTTAATTAACACACTAATAAACAATTACTTGAATGAAAAGAAACCTGATGATAGCCCAATAAACAAGACGGAGAAAATATATAAATCAATGGTATATATCCCTCACATATCAGAGAGGATTGAAAACTCAAATATATTTGACACGAACAAATATACGATAGCTCATAGATGCGATAATACTTTAAAAAAACTTTTCACTAATATAAAAACTAAAATAGACAAAATGGATAAAAATAACGTTATATACCAAATACCCTGTGCTGGCAATAAAAACGAAGAGTGCCAGCAAGTTTATGTAGGAACTACAAAAAACAAGCTAAAAACTAGAATTTCAGGCCATAAATCAGATTTGAAGTTGAGGCAGAATTACGAAAAACCAAAGACTGCGCTTGCAAGTCACTGTGCGGATAATTCTCACTATCCAAACTTTGAGAGAGTGAGAGTGCTGGAAAACGAAGCACATCACAACAAAAGATATACGATGGAAATGCTTTGCATACTGAACGTACCAACAGCACGTCGTATGAACTTCAAAACAGACATCGAAAACAGCGCTCTGAGTTACAGAGGTTTAATAAGCAAAACAAGGAATATTATGAAAACGCAATATGAGAAGAAACAACAGTGCAATATTTACAACAGATGACGATGGTAGTGATGCTACATTAGTTTATAAGTAAATATTAAGTTTGTTTTGACGTGTTTTTTGCGATTTTTGTAAGTTATCTTTAGTTTGCTTATTGACAAAAACCACTGTGATATTAATGGTGTTTATATATATTTAAAAATATCATTGTAGATCTTCCTGAAGATGCAATTCATTGAATTGCGAAATATCGATGTTTGTTGGATTATGGTTTTTATACTTAACCTTTTCCTTTAGCTTAAGTCACAACACAAAGGTTAATTTTTCCAATTTTAATTCTTTGGTTTTATTTTTCTTTTCTTTTCAGTTTTAGGTTAGGTTAGGATTTTAGGTAGACAATTTTTAATTTATTTTAAACTTATTGTAGCATAGAGTAGATTTTTAGTTTCTAGGGTATATTCTATTGTAGTGTAGGTAGCAAATTATTCAATTTAGTTCAATTTTAGGCACCTTTTTATTTATTTAATTTAGCATAGGTTTCTAGGTTTAGGTGTAGGAATTCAGTAGGTTTATTTAGTTTTAGGTTATATACATATGTACAAGACTTAGCACAATTGTTTTAGTTTTAGATAGTTTAACTTTAGGCAAATTCACTTAGCACAATTCTTCACAGGTTTAAGTAGCTCAAATTTTATAGATTTTTCATAGGCAAATTAAGGTAAGTTTTAAGTAGCGTAATTTATACAAATATTCAAATTCACAGCTTCTAGGTTATATGTAGCAGGTAAGTATATAAGGTAAGTGATTTTAGGTTTTAGATAAGTATTTTTAACAATTTAGGTTTTAAGGATTTTACCACTTTAGATTTTAAGTTTTTATAGTGTAGCACATAAGTTTTAGTTTAGTTTTAAGTTTTAATGTGTTCACTTATTTGTTTTCTTTTAACTCTGTGTTTATATGTACAATTGTTTCTATTTGTTTTGTGTTGTTAAATTTTAACTTTGTTCACTGGGGGGAGAAAATGTTCCGGCGATTTACAAGGTAACGTGACGAATGAAATTTTCTTGAAGTTTATTTCAACAGCAAACCTGTTTGCCGGTTTGCTGTTGGAAATATTTACATATTTACTTTGTTTACATGCAAAACCGTTGCAATGTGTGAGTGTGTGGGTGAAAAGAACAAATGGCAAACTTAACACCACACCGCCACCACCCACAATTTCAACGGCGTTCACATGTAACTTCTAAACGCGCATTCACACTAGGGCACTAAACCCTATAAATGTTCACATTGTGTGAACATGTTCTGCCCCCGCAGTGGTTGGTGTTAGTATCTTAATAGGGATCATCTTGCGGGAGATTTCTAATTGGGCCGGACAGCACATACCCCAGCCTGGTCTGGTACCCGTATACATCACCGATGCCAGAAAAAGTCCTGCCCTCCTGGACTATGGCCGAATACGCATCGGCACCCAACTCAACCTCTATGGGAGTGTTACTTCTAGGGTCCACATCAGCCAAGCTCCCACCGCTAAAATCTCGTGTGGGGTCCTCGAGAATCGGGTCACAATAGGGTCTGTACGGCAGCTCATCGGTCACGAGCGCGTGCACCCTTAGCGCCCAGGTCGAGCTCTCATTTCGAGCCTGGATTTTTAGCGTCGTAAAACGCCGACCCAAGAAGAGGAACGAGCGAAGTCCTATACGCTGGAACGATGCGTAGGAGATTTTCGACATCGCCGACCCTTGATGAACTAAAGCCCTTACAGACGCCCACAACCTGGCTTCTTCTCCCATGATCCTTATGGTCGCCGTGGGGATCATCACTAGGTTCCATCGCAGAACTGGGGGCGGTGACGGTGGCTGCAGCGAATTGTCGAGCTGTGGGGCGCCATGGATGAGGGTATGGTGCCTGTGGTCGCAGCGCCGACATGTTGTGAGGGAGGGACAGTCCGGGGCTAGGTGACTGCGCGCCAAGCAGTTCCGGCAGTAGCTTCGGCGCTCCAGAGTCTCATAACGCTGGTAGGGAGACTGATTGAGGAACCTCTGGCAGGAGCTCAACGCATGGTCTTCTTGGCACAACCCACATGCGTATTGCCAATGAGCCGGTCTGTCCCTCCTCTCTTCTCTTCGGCCCTGCCGTTGATTAGATCGGCTGCGGTCGTGCTGTCGTCTAACATTCGGCTCTGCCCTTGGCTGACGGTTAGGGTTGGCGGCGGCGGCCCCACGCTCTGCTCCTTCTTCTAGCCTCCAGTCCTGGTTGGGTAAATAGGCGGCCATATCTGCAAAAAAAGAGATGGGAGTACTACATTCTTTTATTAAGGAAAATAACCCGACTAGTCAGTCGGAAAACAATTTGACAAGTTTTGTAATGGGTCTGCTTATTGAGCCACTGGCCGTCCGAACGTCGACTACTCTAGTGTTTTGGTCGCTACCGGGATAAGTTTTATCAACGCGCCCCATTTTCCATTCATTAGGTGCGAGTCGGTCATCCTTTATAACTACTAAGTCTCCCTCTTTAATGTTCTCCCGAGTATACTTCCATTTCGTTCTTCGATGAAGTTCGTGTAGATATTCTAGTTTCCAACGATTACAAAAGTATTGTGAAATGACCTTGAGTCGTTTCCAACGATTAACAAGACTGATATCAGTGTCAGAAATATCGGGCTCAGCTGGCGTAAGAAGAGCTGTGCCGATTAAAAAATGTCCAGGGGTTAAAGGAGAGAAATCATTTGGGTCGTCGCTTGCAGGACTGAGGGGTCGTGAATTAAGGCAAGCTTCGATTCGAGTTAAAATAGTGGTGAATTCTTCGAAGGTAAAGTTCATTTTTGGAATACTTTTTTTCAAATGGGTCTTGAAAGACTTAACTCCGGCCTCCCACAAGCCGCCCATGTGCGGAGCTCCGGGTGGAATAAACTTCCAGTGGAGATCTTGATAAAAGTTGTTTTGAAGAACACTAGTCTGAAAGTTTTTTACGAAGGCTATTCTATCCCTTTTTAAAAGGTCAACTGCCCCTACAAAGTTTGTACCGTTGTCGGAATAGATACAAGCTGGGCAGCCACGACGACTAACGAACCTCGAAAAGGCGGCCAAAAACGCGTATGTCGACAAGTCGCTTGTCGGCTCCAAGTGTATGGCCTTTGTCGCAAAGCATATAAATACACAAACGTAGCCCTTGGTAAGAAAGCAGGCCCTGCCAGAATAACTTTTAATATTGAAGGGTCCCGCAAAATCAACACCTGTATTTGTAAAGGGTCTTGCGAGGAAAGTTCGCTCGGGCGGCAGAGATGCCATTAATTGATTTTGGGTCTTTTTCTTATGAATGATGCACACTTTGCAGTTTCGTATGGTTTTCTTTATAAGTGACTTAAGGCCAAATATCCAGAATTCGGACCTGAGCACTCTTAACATCAATAAATTACCGCCGTGTAATGTTATTTTATGTGTAAAATCTACCAGTAGCTGACTAAGGGTCGCTCCATGTGGGAGAATTATGGGATGCCGCTCGCCATACGTTAAGGCGGTCGATTGTACCAATCTACCATTGGCTCTCATAATTCCTTTAGGGTCTAAAAATGGATTCAGAGTTAGAAGTGAGCTAGCTGAAGAAATTTTTACCTTTTTCTCCAAGGCTTCATATTCGGCTAAGTAGAAGAATTTTTGCGTCTGTATGATACTGGATCGTTTTCCATCTTGAACCTCGGTGGCAGTCAGATCCAATGTTGAGGCTCTAAGATGTTGTCTATTAATTCCTGTATTTTTCCAGAGTCTTAAGGCATATGCGTATGCCCGATAAACTTTTGCTAACGACGAAAAATTTTTCAATGGGTCTTCTTTTTGCTCGAAAAGCGTTAGGGCTTTGACCGCCTTGGCTTCTAGGTCTGTTTCATTATGAGTTTGATTAGATGGCCACCGGTCTTTTGGCAGTGCGAGCCAATGAGGTCCATTCCACCAGAGTCTATGAGCTTTAAGTTCTGTGGGCGAGCATCCTCGGCTGGCTATATCAGCGGGATTGTTTTCTGAGTCTATATGTCGCCAGTTCTCTTGGCCGACATTTTCAGAGATTTCCGAAATTCGGTTTCCCACAAATGTGCTCCAGTGACAAGGAGGCTTTTTCAACCAGGCTAAGACAATGGTGGAGTCTGTCCAGAATTGGGTCGTATACTTCGATATCTGAAGACTTTTCATTGTGGTTGCTGCCAATTTTGAGAGTAAAACCGCGCCACATAATTCAAGTCGTGGTATTGATAACTTTTTGATTGGTGCTACTCGAGTCTTTGCAGCTAACAGAAAAGTCTGAACATTGTGACCTGGGGTTTCTACTCTAATGTACAACGTAGCCCCGTATGCGCTTTCCGACGCGTCGCAGAATCCATGTATTTCCACAGAACTATTCAATGTAAATGTTATCCATCTAGGAACTTTCAGTAGCTCAATATCCTTGCTATTTCTCACGAAGTTTTTCCAATTTATGAGTGTAAGGGGCTTTAAAGTGTCATCCCAATCGATTTTATCCAACCATATCTGTTGCATTACAAGTTTGGCTACAATTATGATCGGTGCTAGCCATCCGCATGGGTCAAACAGCTTGGCTATAGTAGACAGCACTTCTCGTTTTGTGTAAACATTTCTATTTTCCATCTCTGGGGGCATAAACGAGAAAAAGTCGCCTGATATGTTCCATCTAATTCCCAATGTCTTGGTGGACGCATCTTCAGCGATGTCCAACCAATTAAGCGGTAATAAATTCTCTTCAGGGATATCTTTTATAATGGTATGGTGATTTGAAGCCCACTTCATAAGTTTGAAACCCGCAGAATCTAGGGCTGCTACTAGTTCCTTTCGGGCCTGAATTGTTTCTTCAACCGTATGTCCTCCAGCAAGAACATCATCAACATATAGATTTTGCAAAATAATATTGGCTGCTTTTGGATAGGTATCTTTTACATCCTCTGCCAATTTAATAAGAGTCCTCAAAGCTAGGAACGGCGCACAATTTACTCCAAATGTTACGGTTAACAATTCATAATCCTCAATTGGGTCTTGTGGTGATTTTCTGAAGAGAATTCGTTGAAATTTGGTTTGTCTCGAGTCCAAAAGTATCTGCCTATACATCTTTGTGATGTCAGCATTGAAGGCATACTTAAAAAATCTCCATTTTAAAATTTGTATCACCAAATCCTGTTGTAGAATGGGTCCGGGAAACAATGTGTCATTGAGACTAGTTTTGTTTGAGGATGGGCATGAGGCGTTAAACACAACTCTTAATTTCGTTGTGAGCCTATCAGGTTTAATCACTGCGTGATGTGGTAAATAATAGTTGGGTGTGTCATTAATTTCCTCAGGATTAATCTTTCTCATATGACCAAGCTCCAAATACTCGATAATTGATTTATCATATTCCTCTTTTATTTCGGGTGTTCTCATGAGTTTTTTCTCCATTCGAAAGAATTGGGCTAGGGCAATGTTTCTCGAATTTCCCAACTCCTCGCACTTTTTGAATGGGAGAGTCACAACATATCTTCCTTCCTTGTTACGTACAGTTGTATCAATGTAATTTCTTTCGCAGAATTGGTCTTCTTCTGACCGTAAAACTTTTTTAGGGGTCTCTTCCACCTCCCAAAAACGTGTAAGTATCTTTTCTATCGATGTTGTGTTGAGCAAAGCAATTTGTTTTCGTTGAATTGTATTCCCAGGAATGGGTCCTCCAACAATCCATCCAAATTTAGTTTTTTGGGTTAAAATTGATCCAAATGTTTTCATCGGAGTTCCAAGTGCAAATATCAAGGGTCCTATGTCCATACCTATGAGTAAATCGATAGGCTGACTGATATAAAATTTCGGATCGGCTAATTCCAACGATGTAATATCCTGTAGTTGAGATTTGTCTAAGTTTTGTGGCGGTAAATTCGAAGGTAGGGTCTTTAAAACTGGTGCCCACACATCCAGTTTAAAATCTGGGTCAAATTTGGATCGCATTGTAAATAAACAAGATTTTGTAGATGTCTCCGAGACAAATTGACTTAAGCCAGTGACATGAACCAGGTTGCTTCTTGTTGGTAATTTCAAAAGATTTTTCAGTTTCTCAGAAATGAATGTTGACTGTGATCCAGAATCTATCAGAGCTCTGGCATCATAAATTTGTCCTCTGTTTTCAATTTGTACCATGGCAGTGAACAGTAATGTACCTCCAGATTGTTTCTCATTAATGTGTTTATCTTGGAGGGTCAAAGTTGTAACAGTTTCTGGTACTAAGTTTGTTGTGGACTGTATTTGTTGTGTATGAGTAGCGGCACTGTTTCTAGGTTGTGTCTCCACTCGAGCTAGGTATGTATTTGTTGACTGGGTTTCCGTTCCCTTATGCAACAAGGTGTGGTGTCTCATTGAACAATTTCGACACCCAAAGCGACTTTTACAATCTTTCACTCCATGATTTGATGACAAACAGTTGTAACATAAATGCGAAGTTTTTACTAAGTGAATCCGATCGTTGATATTCTTCTTTAAAAACTCTGAGCAATCTCTGACAAAGTGGTTCGATTTGCATAGTTGACAATTTTGAAGATTTGATGCTTTGTTTTGTTGAGGTTGGTTCGTTTTGGGTCTATCTCCAAATTTATTTGTGGGTTTTGCAACATTTGTTTGAAATGTGTTCAAAAATCTAGGTTTGTTGTATGTGGGCTGTTTCAGCTGAGCAAATTTTGAAGTTGAAGGCTTGATATTTCCCACTGATTCCATGGTTTTGAATTTGTTTGTTAAAAATGTGTTGAATTGTTCCCATGTTGGGAGTAGTTTACAATTGTTGAGTGAGTTCTCGAATTCTTCCAAAAAATTCCTCGGTAACTTTGAAGAGCAAATGTATATTAGAAGAGGGTCCCATCCTTTGACATCGACTTCCAACAATTCCAACGTTTGTATGCAACTATTTACAGTTCTTTGTAACTTCTGTAGTGAATGACTTGAGTCGGCCGAAACTCCTGGCAGATTAAAAAGGGTCTTTATCTCCTCATTTACTTGCATTCTCTTATTTTCGTATCTATCAGTAAGATTTTTCCAGGCTAATTCGAAACCATCATTTGTTAATGGAACGTGGCTGATAATCTCCTTTGCTTCCCCAGTGGTTTTTTGTTTTAAATGGAATAATTTTTCAACATTGCTTAATTTTGATCCTGTGATGTAAATTGCCGTAAATAAGTCTCGAAATGTTGGCCATTCTTGATATCCTCCTTTAAATATATTTGTGTCGCATGGTGGTAATCGTGATACGGAAGTAAATTCCCTTTCCTTTCCTTCTTGGGTCATTGATGACTCTCTTTTAGTTTGTTCCATCATCCTTTTATCTCGAACATTTTGTAATTGTATATTAATGGCACTTAATGCCTTTTTGTACGAGTCCATTGCCTCCATATAGTTCTTCCTTAACTTATTTTTGTCAATATCTTTTCCTCCTTCCTCTGCTTTATGTTCTCTACATTCAACATACGCTCTCTTGACTAAACTCCAATGTGAATCTAACTCCATACGGGTTGTCTCCAAAGTGTCCGCCGTGTCCTCTGGGTTGGTGATTGAAAAAATTGAGATATAATCCAACAGGTCGTTGACGCTGTTCGCGTATCTATCGCATAATGTCTTATCCATCTTCCTTTTGTGCTCTTAACTTTCCCCAAATTTTGTTTATTTTCCAAAATCCGAAAGAAGCCCAACGAGAAGGACTCTTTGTCTAGGAGTTCAACTTTTCTCTTTCTTTTGTTGATCAAAAGTAAGAAAGTGTTTCCTTTTTAATAGCTGACAACGAATAATTGGGTCTAATTTTCCAAAAAAACGAACAAAAGCTTTGAAAATATTAAAATAACTTCGAAAATTTCAACCCTGGTACACCTTTTCACAGGTTTTCGATCCAATACGTGGAGAAAATCTTTAATTTTCGTTAAATGCTTTCTAAAAAACGTATGAGAATGATTTTGGTTGAGCGAAAAGTCAATTGAGAAAATTTATTTTGAAGAAAAAGATGAAAGCATAAATTACGTGAAAAAACTAATGAAGAAAAACAAACAAAACCTCGAAATAATCATCCAACGAGAAGAATCAATGAATTTATCCGAAAAAACGAGTTAAAAAAGTGTATAATAATTTTTCTATCCACCAAACGAGCGTCAAAAAATTGTTTGCTGGGATGTCAAACTTCCAAAGATCGAATATCAACTAGTTTTACAAATGAATAATCCAAAATGTGCATAAAATCTCTTACATATCCTTGGCAAGGAGGATTTTATGGCATTTTAATAAAAAAGCTTCTTAATTTCAAATGAATCTGAATTTCTGAATAAAATGACAACGAAGGAAATCCACAAAAGACAATAAAAAATCTCAGTAGATACAATTTTGGGTCAAATAAATCAGCAATTGTTTCCAAAAAGTTTTTTAAAAAATACTTCAAAAAATTTTAAAATTATTTCAAAAATTTAAAAAATATTGGGTCTAAACAACATAAGTGATCAACAATTTCAAAAAGTTGTATAATTCCCAAAATTATTTCAAATTTAGAAAATATTTATGAAGCAAACGAGCAAAAAATATCACAAAAAAATTTAACCGGAGACGTAATCAAAAATGTGTGCTGGGTTGCACGTATCAAAACGAAGAGAAAATATGTTTTCAACTCCTTTAACCGCCGACAATGTATAAAATCTCTTGGTGTCCTATAGGAGGAGGATTTTTATGATCAATTTTCCTTTTAAATTTGATGTGTGTCAGATATTTATCTAAATCGACAAATATTTAAAAGGAACGCTCAAAATGTGTATATGTAGGGTCGTAATCACATAGGAGAAATTCAATAGGGTCTCCAGAATGATAAAAAGCAATAAGTATTCAAAAATTTGGGTTACCACAAAGTGGTTATTCAAGAAAAATTTTACCAGCAAAATATTTCTGCAATAAATCACAGAAATATTTTGGGTCACAGAATTTTGCTGAAAGTTTATAGAATTTTATGAAATCAATAAACAATATAGTAGGGGTTAGTATTGATTAGTTCAATTCCTTCGTCTGTGCACCAGACGTATGTTGTTTGGCAAAAAAAATATTTTTCGAGAATATCAACGTAATTGTTTGCTGGGTTGTTAAACCGTCTGTCCTTCAGACGCTTATTTTTTGGCTCCAAAATCAATGGGTACAAACCTGTTATGCAAAATGGCTCTTCTTATTTGTGTGTCTGTGCACCAGACTTTTTAAAAATTTTGTCCAAAAGGTTCAAAAAAAATATGTATGGTTTAATAAGATTGTGTTGTTGCTTTGTCTGTCCACCAGACGTGCAATAATTTTTCCAAAAACTTTGATCTAGGTTCAGAGTTCTTTTGTGATTTGTGTGTCTGTCCACAAAACGTAATTTAAAATTGCCAAACAACTTTCTTTTTTCGTTTTCTTAATTTTGTTTTTCAAATTGCGCAATAAAATTTAAATAATTTTAGGTTAGTGATTGTTAGGTTAAATATATGGTGTAAAAATCATGTATATATGTGTTACGAGTTGTATATACGACGCTATTTTCCAAAAAAAAAATGTGCTTTATGTACATTCCATAATTAATATGGCGCTTATGTACGTTGGGTAGCCTAAATTCTCATTAGATTTTCAGTATATTATGTATGATTGTGTATTAGTGGCAAGATGGCGCTTATATATTTGCTTGAACACCACTTTCGGCACTTTCCAATATGTATTTTCCACAGATATATATATTTTTCCAACAAATGTATATACAACCCGTTATGTGTCTGTCCAAAATAGCGGAATAAAACCTGTTTTGTTCGAGTCAGGGTCCACTATTTTTGTTTTCTTAAAAATTTTGAGTCTTGTGGCAATAGGCAGTATACCAAAAGGGGTCAAAATTGTTTTTTCTTCATACGAAGTATATGGGTCAAAGCAAATATGGAGAATTTGCCAGCTCCCGATATGCTCCTTTTGGGTTATAATGAAAAAATCCAACAAGTACTCACTTTGTAGGCTGGGTTTAGTTACGTGTGGGGGTTTTGGGGTCTTCTTCTTCTTGTGTTGTTCCTTGTTGTGATGTTCTGCCTTGTTGTTTTGTAATTTGTGTGGTTTACGCGTACCGAACCGATTTTTTGTTGTATTTGTAAAAATTTAAATGTTCTTTTTGTTCAAAAATTTTGTGTTTTTGTAAAATTGTCTCTTTCTAATGTGTTTTTCAAAACGATCTTGTTTTCACTCACGTTGTCTTTGTATATATTATGTTTTGTTTTTGTGAATATTTGTGTTTTTAAAAACTTTTTTTTTCCACTTTGTATTTTTGTATAGTACCCACTGTGTCTTGTTTGTCACTTTGTATTTTTTGTAATGTTTTGTTCAAAACGATCTTGTCTGCACTCACGTTGTCTTTGTATTTTGAGTAACCTCACTTTTTGTTTGTTTGAATTTGTAAACTTTTTTTGTATTTGTATGTTACCCACTGTTTTGTCCACTTCACTTTGTATTTTCTTAATTTTTTGTTTTTAATTATTTAAAAAACATCACTTTTTGAATCCGGTTCCGGAGGACCAAATGTTTGTTGGATTATGGTTTTTATACTTAACCTTTTCCTTTAGCTTAAGTCACAACACAAAGGTTAATTTTTCCAATTTTAATTCTTTGGTTTTATTTTTCTTTTCTTTTCAGTTTTAGGTTAGGTTAGGATTTTAGGTAGACAATTTTTAATTTATTTTAAACTTATTGTAGCATAGAGTAGATTTTTAGTTTCTAGGGTATATTCTATTGTAGTGTAGGTAGCAAATTATTCAATTTAGTTCAATTTTAGGCACCTTTTTATTTATTTAATTTAGCATAGGTTTCTAGGTTTAGGTGTAGGAATTCAGTAGGTTTATTTAGTTTTAGGTTATATACATATGTACAAGACTTAGCACAATTGTTTTAGTTTTAGATAGTTTAACTTTAGGCAAATTCACTTAGCACAATTCTTCACAGGTTTAAGTAGCTCAAATTTTATAGATTTTTCATAGGCAAATTAAGGTAAGTTTTAAGTAGCGTAATTTATACAAATATTCAAATTCACAGCTTCTAGGTTATATGTAGCAGGTAAGTATATAAGGTAAGTGATTTTAGGTTTTAGATAAGTATTTTTAACAATTTAGGTTTTAAGGATTTTACCACTTTAGATTTTAAGTTTTTATAGTGTAGCACATAAGTTTTAGTTTAGTTTTAAGTTTTAATGTGTTCACTTATTTGTTTTCTTTTAACTCTGTGTTTATATGTACAATTGTTTCTATTTGTTTTGTGTTGTTAAATTTTAACTTTGTTCACTGGGGGGAGAAAATGTTCCGGCGATTTACAAGGTAACGTGACGAATGAAATTTTCTTGAAGTTTATTTCAACAGCAAACCTGTTTGCCGGTTTGCTGTTGGAAATATTTACATATTTACTTTGTTTACATGCAAAACCGTTGCAATGTGTGAGTGTGTGGGTGAAAAGAACAAATGGCAAACTTAACACCACACCGCCACCACCCACAATTTCAACGGCGTTCACATGTAACTTCTAAACGCGCATTCACACTAGGGCACTAAACCCTATAAATGTTCACATTGTGTGAACATCGAAGAATAAAGAAATAATTACGTAAAAAGTACAGACCTCGAGCTTGAATTAATTCCCAACTTATTAATAAACCAAAAAAGGTCGAAGAAAACACAAAATATTTAAAAAATTTTATTTAAAAATCCACAAAAGAAAAAATTTAAAAAATCGTTGACTCCCAAAAATAATTTGTAAAAATCCAAGACACATAAAAATTTATTTCTTTTTCTAAAATGCTCGACTCTAAAAAAATATATATTTTTTTTTTTTTGTTTTAAATCTACGACTCCAAAAAATATTGTTTAAATCAATGACTCCGAAAAAGTATTTTTTAAAAATCCACGGCTCCAAAAAATTTTTTTTTAAAAATTCACGGCTCCAAAAAATTGTTTGTTTTAAAAATTAAATTATTGGTTGTTTTAAATTATTTTTAAAAAATCCACGACCACTAATTTGTTTCATACAAGACTCCTAAACATATTTTTAAAAAAAATCACGACTCCCAAAGATAAATTATAAAAATCTAGTCTTGGAAATTCTTTTAAAAAAAGAATCCATGACTCCCCAGAATAATTATTTAAATTTCATAAAAATATGTCTTTAAAAATCCATGACTCCAAAAATTTTTTGTTAAAAAACCACGACTCCTAAAACTATTTTTTAACAAGTAAGTTAAGACTACAGACGGAACGGGGCCGACCATGTGATACCCTACACCACTACCCCTGTGCATAAGCTTTTCACTGGTAAACAATTCTTTTAGGGAATATAATCCGAGTACCACCAAACATAATATGCCTATTTTTATCTGGGGAACCAAAATTTCGTGACCATCCGATCAAAGTTACGACCTGTAGCGTGATTGCAAAAAATTGAAGAATATTGGCTTTGAAATAAAACGTTGACCTTTTCTCCAAAAAAGTTTTTGCCCATTCCGACCCTTGAATAGTATCCGACCATCATCAAAATCAATAGGCTTATTCCTCTGTGGGACCCCCATTAACCCCCAAAATTTCGTGACGATCCGATCAAAATTGCGACCTGCAGGCAGATCGACTCAGCTCGTCGAAACATTCATTTTGGTATATATAAGTATGGGTCTACGACCATTATTTCGATGCGTTACAAACCAAAACCACATAGTGGTGTAGGGTATACATTTAGAAATCTTCGGATTCTATAAAATATTTTTTTAAACCCATGATTCCTATACCTCAGCATATCAATTCTGTTATTTTGACAGCTTGATTGTGGCACAGAAATTTTTGTTGGAATCCGTTCATCCAGAATGGAAGAAGGGTTCGAAGTCCTAAGAAAGCCAGGAGACGTTACATCGAAGCCAAAATGAGATCTATAGAATTAATCTGGGATCAACTTAGATGCATAGCTCCCAACCGAGTGACACGGAAAACAGTTACTGAAGAAAAAAAGCTCCAGTGGGAGTGGAGGAATAAAATAAAAAAAAAAAATAATAAATATGGAATTATGTGTCTTTTCATTGGCGAACTATCTTAGTGTCATACTTAATCATCAACCATCATTTTTGACACACGAGAACATATAAAATTGACAACAAATAATAGAGCCGCACCTTTAACAAATATCTATCTACAAAGGCAAACCTTAAAGTAACACCTTAGCGGTCAGAGAATAAAGGCGTTTACGAGACAATTTTGTGAATTATTAATAGAAATGTTAGAAGTTTGCAAAACAATCATTAAGCAACCACACAAGTATACTTCTGCACATACATATATGTGTATATATGTTATGCGAGTTATAAATAATAATAATTTCAAACCCAATTTCCCAAAAACTTTGTTAGGGGAACGAACTAACATGCACATAGATATTACATATGATATCCTCTATATCTGATTATCCCCCTGAGAAATTTCACTTGCATGCTCATCACTTCCACTCCAAGTGGGAGCTTTTTAGGGGTTAACACAATAACGAAACATGTTGCTTAATTTTTCTCAACTTTTTTCTGTTGCGGTTTCAACCCCAATTTTGGTATTTAGAAAATAGGATAACAGCAAATGCAAGCAAGTTGTCAAACTTAATTTAAGGTCAAAGGACACCAAGTGCAACAAAGCCAATTCTAAGCAACCCTCGCAAAATATCTGGTACAAAAAATCTCCCACCCCAATGCAAAACAAAAGAAAAAGGAAATTTTCTTTTTGTAAATTTTCATATGAAATTCTTTCTTATTCCTTTTGCAATTACTTCTTATATTTCTTTTATTTTTAAAGACAGCAAATGGAATGTGAGTTGCTTTTGTTCTCCTGGTAAATGAGTAGAAGAAAAATATCAAAGAGTTTAACAAAAAGCAAAGGTCAAGTATGAAGCGTTTAAACTTTGGCTGGACAACAGGACGAAGAAAACCATCAACTTTTCTTCACTCTATACTTCTTACTTATTATCCTTTTTCTTTCCTATCTCAAACTCACGCTCTGTCCACTTGACCTTTTCCTATTAAACGTGGACATAGTGTGTGTCCTTTTTTCTCACATTTGTTTACTGTCAGCCATTTTGCCAATTGGAGCCAATTACAAATAGGCTAACAGAAATGTTTAGCAGATGCATGGCATATAAGCGGAATAGTTGCAGTATCAGTGAAGCTGGGGATGGGGAACAATCATCCATTGTTATTCCTACCCCCCACACACACGAACTGCATATCCACCACAATCCTCGCCACAGCCATCATCGCCAATCATGTGTATGTAGGACAATAGTTTGTTATCTCTCTTCTCCTTAGCATCAGCTCTCTTTCCATAGTTGTCGTTATTTTTAATAGTTTTCAATGATTGCTCTCATTACTGCACAGAAGGACCTACAGCTCATGGAAGAAATTAGGTCAAGGTTTGTTTGCAGCTGTTTGCTCTTGTCTGGTTTGCTGTTTAGCAAAAATATGTCATTGAGTTTTGGTTGGGGGTCTGGTTCTTGGCTGCTAATAAAGGATTTTGCGCACAATTCAGGACAGGAAAAGGGCAAAAACGTTTATTTTGAAAAGTTTGAAGGCCTATAAATCCACGTTTGAAGGCCTTATAGGTGTCCTAAAAAATTATTTGCTAAATCCACGTTTGAAGGCCTTATAGGTGTCCTAAAAAATTATTTGCTAAATCCACGTTTAAAGGCCTTATAGGTGTCCTAAAAAATTATTTGCTAAATCCACGTTTGAAGGCCTTATAGGTGTCCTAAAAAATTATTTGCTAAATCCACGTTTGAAGTCCTTATAGGTGTCCTAAAAAATTATTTGCTAAATCCACGTTTGAAGGCCTTATAGGTGTCCTAAAAAATTATTTGCTAAATCCACGTTTGAAGGCCTTATAGGTGTCCTAAAAAATTATTAGCTAAATCCACGTTTGAAGGACTTATAGGTGTCCTAAAAAATTATTTGCTTAATCCACGTTTGAAGGCCTTATAGGTGTCCTAAAAAATTATTTGCTAAATCCACGTTTGAAGGCCTTATAGGTGTCCTAAAAAATTATTTGCTAAATCCACGTTTGAAGGCCTTATAGGTGTCCTAAAAAATTATTTGCTAAATCCACGTTTGAAGGCCTTATAGGTGTCCTAAAAAATTATTTGCTAAATCCACGTTTGAAGGCCTTAAAGGTGCCCTAAAAAATTATTTAATAAATCCACGTTTGAAGGCCTTAAAGGTGTCCTAAAAAATTATTTAATAAATCCACGTTTGAAGGCCTTAAAGGTGTCCTAAAAAATTATTTAATAAATCCACGTTTGAAGGCCTTAAAGGTGTCCTGAAAAATTATTTAATAAATCCACGTTTGAAGGCCTTATAGTTCTCCTCAAAAATTATTTAATAAATCCACGCTTGAAGGCCTTATAGTTCTCCTCAAAAATTATTTAATAAATCCACGTTTGAAGGCCTTATAGTTCTCCTCAAAAATTATTTAATAAATCCACGTTTAAAGGCCTTGTAATTCTCCTCAAAAATTATTTAATAAATCCACGTTTGAAGGCCTTATAGTTCTCCTCAAAAATTATTTAATAAATCCACGTTTGAAGGCCTTATAGTTCTCCTCAAAAATTATTTATTAAATCCACGTTTGAAGGCCTTGTAATGCTTCTCAAAAATTATGTAATAAATCCACGTTTGAAGGCCTTTTAATTCTCATCAGAAATTATTTAAAAAATCCACGTTTAAAGGCCTTTTAATTCTCCTCAGAAATTATTTAAAAAATCCACGTTTGAAGGCCTTATAGTTCACCTTAAAAATTATTTAATAAATCCACGTTTGAAGGCCTTATAGTTCACCTTAAAAATTATTTAATAAATCCACGTTTGAAGGCCTTATAGTTCTCCTCAAAAATTATTTAATAAATTCACGTTTGAAGGCCTTATAGTTCTCCTCAAAAATTATTTAATAAATCCACGTTTGAAGGCCTTATAGTTCTCCTCAAAAATTATTTAATAAATCCACGTTTGAAGGCCTTATAGTTCTCCTCAAAAATTATTTAATAAATCCACGTTTAAAGGCCTTATAGTTCACCTTAAAAATTATTTAATAAATCCACGTTTGAAGGCCTTATAGTTCTCCTCAAAAATTATTTAATAAATGCACGTTTGAAGGCCTTATAGTTCTCCTCAAAAATTATTTAATAAATCCACATTTGAAGGCCTTAAAGGTGTCCTCAAAAATTATTTAATAAATCCACGTTTGAAGGCCTTAAAGGTGTCCTCCAAAATTATTTAATAAATCCACGTTTGAAGGCCTTAAAGGTGTCCTCCAAAATTATTTAATAAATCCACGTTTGAAGGCCTTAAAGGTGTCCTCCAAAATTATTTAATAAATCCACGTTTGTAGGCCTTAAAGGTGTCCTCAAAAATTATTTAATAAATCCACGTTTGAAGGCCTTAAAGGTGTCCTCAAAAATTATTTAATAAATCCTCGTTTGAAGGCCTTAACCCACTTAGCGCCGAGAATTTTTTTTGCGAGAAAACTTAAAATAGTTTATGACAATTATATTTTTGAGACTTTATAAGCATTTTTTAATAAATAACTTTTTTCTCTAAAACTTATAGTTTTCCTGCAATCAGGACTTCTTTTAAAAGTGCCAAAAACTTTGGAGGGTAATATTGGTGTATCCTTACATGCCAATCCCTTGGTTTTTGATTGAGAAAATACTCTCACTATATTCCTAACAAATCTCTGACTTTATATGATTCTAACATTTATGATTACATTTTTATCGCATATTTAAATTTTTCATCAAAAGTCGAAAATTACAATAAAGTCGATTTTTTTGAACAGCTTGGGTTTTAGGCCAATTGCGTGGAAATGCGTAGGTCAAATGAAGCGTTATAAGCGTGAAATGACAGATAACAGACAATACTATAACAAAATGCAAAAAACCCCACAAAAATATTCGAAAAAGCCAGAGATTTACGTCAATTTTTGCAACCATTTTTCGTGGCGTTTAAACGACCAGTGGCTTTATCTGGGTTAAAGGTATCCTCAAAAATTATTTAATAAATCCACGTTTGAAGGCCTTAAAGGTGTCCTCAAAAATTATTTAATAAATCCACGTTTGAAGGCCTTAAAGGTGTCCTCAAAAATTATTTAATAAATCCACGTTTGAAGGCCTTAAAGGTGTCCTCAAAAATTATTTAATAAAACCACGTTTGAAGGCCTTAAAGGTGTCCTCAAAAATTATTTAATAAATCCACGTTTGAAGGCCTTAAAGGTGTCCTCAAAAATTATTTAATAAATCCACGTTTGAAGGCCTTAAAGGTGTCCTCAAAAATTATTTAATAAATCCACGTTTGAAGGCCTTAAAGGTGTCCTCAAAAATTATTTAATAAATCCACGTTTGAAGGCCTGCCTGACGGTGTCTACCAAAAATCTGCTTTTTATTACCATCAAATTCCTATTGCCAAAATTAGTTTGAATGAGACAAAATGTTTGGTCTTTTATTTCTCATGAATTTCAAAGAAAATATCATTTTCCCCAAAAGGATTATTTGTCATTGTGCAAATATTTGATAATTAATAAGGAAAACTTGTTAGTTATGAAAATGTCTGGTAATAGACAATTTTCAAACAGACTTGTAGAGTTAATAAAAATATGCCGTTATTGTGAAACATTTTCGTGTTACATCGGCCTACTGCATACGTTGTCGACAAAATTATGACTTTAAATGATGGCAAGGTACATTTTCTACTGTTAGGGATGCCGATGAAATGAATGACACTACTAAGCCATACCTTTTTAGGAGTTATAAAATCAGGTTAGTCCCTTTTCAAAAAAAACAAGTAAGAAAAGCGTTAAGTTCGGCCGGGCCGAACTTTTTATACCCTCCACCACAAATTTCAGCCATTTCGGTGGATTAATGTGGCCACAACCTTCAAAATACCGAAATTCGGAAGGTACCGTTCTATGGGGGCTATATGATGGCGTGGACCTATACCTAAAAATTTCTGGGGGAAAGTTTTATACGCCTAAAGAAGACTAAATATCAAATTTCAGCCATCTCGGTGTGATAATGAGGCTAAAACGTTCAAATTATCGAAAATCGGGAGATATTGTATTATGGGGGCTATATCAACACGTGGACCTATATAAATATTTTATGGTAGAAATGTTTCTTAGCCTCTGGAAACACTAAATACAAAGTTTCAACCGATTCTTTGGTCACATGGGTCTAATACATTCAAAATATATTCAAATGACGCGTACTTTATAAAGGGCCTTATGTGGGGGCTATACCAAAACGTGGACCTATATAACCCAACTTTGGAAGGAATGTTTTCTGGCCTCTGAAGACACAAAATACCAAATTACAACCAATTCTGTGGGCAAATGGGTCTAATACATTCAGAATATATAAAAATGACGCGTACTTTATATGGGGCCTTATATGGGGGCTATACCAAAACGTGGACCTATATAACCCAACTTTGGTAGGAATATTTTTTGGCCTCTGGAGACACAAAGTACCAAATTACAACCAATTCGGTGGTAAAATGGGCCAAATATCTTAAAAATTCCTTAAAACGACGACGCGTCACGCGTCATTTTGTATGGGGGCTATACGAAAGCGTGGACCTACATAGCCCGCTTTCAATACCAAAAGTCCTACGTAAATATAACATATTTTCCCAAAATTTCATCAACCTACGTCAATCCGTTCGGACGCTAGAGTGATTTCCACAGACGGACAGACGGACAGACGGACGGACATGGCTATATCGATGTAGAATTGCACGCTGATCAAGAATATATATACTTTGTGGGGTCTACAATGATTATTTCGAGTAGTTACAAACGTAGTGACAAACTTAATATACCCCCATCCTATGGTGGAGGGTATAAAAAAAAAATATATTTTCATATTGTTGATAGCCCGATATGAAATATTATTTTTTCGGAAAAGGGATTAACCGGATATTCTGTTTTTTACCATGTACTTTATGGCGACTAGATCCCACACACATATTCTATAGAATTATTTTGTTCGGAAGTTAATTTTTGAGACTGAAATCATTTTTTCATAGCTCCAATCCAAGTTACTAAAATATAAATCCATCAATCGACACCCCTAATTACTACAGCTGTTTAAAAAGACAGCCACGCGTTAACTGGCCACATACATCTTTCTTAATTGCTACAGAGGAGTAGTTTTTCCTAAACCTCTACGAACATGTATTTCCAATTAAAAAGTCGTCACTCCATCATTGTCTCTAACGACAAGTCAATGTGTCTGGATTGGGTTTTATGTTTTACAGTTTCAATATTTTTTTTTGCTTCCAAAGCACATCAATACATACATATGTTTTTCCACATGTTCGTTACAATATTACGCAATAGATTTTATTTATAAAACCATTGGCGGGAATTAAAAAAAATACTAGCCATATATCTATCCAACCACACATCCAGCAAGTTTAAAAACGAGTTAAGCACCATTTGGGTTATCATCTGTCCTGCTTATTTCATCGGTGCCAACTGTCTAGGAAGCTACAGATATTGCCATCAGGTTTTTCAAGGCGACACGTTTCTTGTGATCAAAGCAAAAAAATCCCATATTCCCCTTAGAGATTGTATAAATGAATAAACAAAAAAATCATTACGCGCCAAATGGGACTTCAAAGAAATAAAATAAATTTATTTTTTCAGCTATGCACAGCAGCAAAACGGGCGATAAGATGCCCACCACAACTGGAAAGCGACATTAATGTTTGTGATACAATTATTTTCAATGGAAGTGCAGCATAGCCATGCACCAAACTTTCTACGAGACAAAAAACTACATGCTACGGAAGGACCCTGACCACAAGTTTATCGCAAAATTAATGGGAATTTCACACAATTGGGTTGGATTACTAGTTATGATAATAAATATTTGCATACATATTAAAATGAAAATTTATATAGAAAATATTTGTTTCCTATATAGATTTTCACGCTGAAAATTCATTAAAAATCCTGGATTGAAAGCCCGGAAAATTCATCCAGGATTTAATATAAAATCCACGCTTAAAAGACTTAAATATGTGCTCGAAAATTCCTTAAAAATCTGAGCTTATAAGCCTTAGATATGCATCCGAAAATTCCTTAAAAATGTACGCTTGAAAGCCTTAGAGATATCCCCGAAAATTTATTACAAAATCCAGTCTTGAAAGCATTAGAGATGTCTCCGAAAATTCATTAAATAAACCAGGCTTGAAAGCCTTATAGATGTCGCCGAAAATTCCTTAAAAAATCTAGGCTTGAATGCATTGCAGAAATCCCCTTAAAAATCTACGTTTGAACGACTTAGAGATCTCCCCGAAAAATACTTAAAAAATCCACGCTTGGAGAAGTCCTCGAAAATTATTTAAAAAATCTACGCTTGAAAGCCTTAGAGATGTCCCCGAAAATTCATTAAAAAATCCACGCTTGAAAGCCTTAGAGATGTCCCCGAAAATTCATTAAAAAATCCACGCTTGAAAGCCTTAGAGATGTCCCCGAAAATTCATTAAAAAATCCACGCTTGAAAGCCTTAGAGATAATAATAATAATAATAATAATTCTTTATTTACAAAATCATGTTTTACAAAAATATGTTTACAAAGAATTCATGGTAATGGTTTTGCAAAAAAGAAGATTGGGTAATAATTGGCAATGGTTTATGATAAAAACGTTTGCCATAATTAGTGAGTATATACTTTAATTGTATTCGTTAATTATGAAAGATCTATAATTTAAACATGTTTTCAAGTATTGTACGAGTAGCTTCCAATTGTTAGCTTCACGGCCATCTAGTATACTTATCATTTCTTCATCTGATAGGGCCGATTTTTGGAATATGCAGGTTCTGAACTCCCTGAAGACTGGACATTCTCCTAAGAAGTGCAGTATTGTCTCTTCCTTATGTAGATTGCACAAAGTACACATTTTCTCATCGTTTTCTCTATTATAAGATGTAGCATTTAAATTTAACAAACCACATCTCGCTCTAAATATCCAGGAAATTTGGTCACTTGTAAAGGTATCAGTAAAGTACATTTCTCCCCTGGTATGATCTAAATGTTTGTATATTCTGGATTGGCTTTGAACTTTTAGTTCTAAGTTTTTATGAAGTATGTGAACTTTTTCACGTTCAATGATAATTGTATTAAATAGTTTCCAATCGTATTCGTTTGCAATGTTCGGCCACTGAACATTCAAAAGGTGAGCTTTGGTTTTAACGTCCGCTACCCAGTATACATCTTCATCCAGTAATATATTTGTTAATTTCTTTGGTAATCGATTTTCGCGAAATTTGTACAAAATTTCATAGATATATTGTAAGTGCAAGTTAAAGGTATATAAATGGCTGTTTTCAGCGGATGCCTCAAGCATTAAGGCATAGTTAGGAGTAAAACTCGGTATTTTCAGAATTTTTTTCAAGAAGTAACGCTGCAGCTTGTCTATTTCATCAAAGTATGAGAAACCCCATGCCTGAGCAGCGTACGTTTGTATAGCTCTGCATACTGCTTGGTATACTTTCCACTTCATTTGAATTTTTATCTCTTTTTTCCCCAGAAAATTTGCCCAAGTAGAATTTATCGCCATTTTGGATTGATTTGTTCTCTCCTCTACATGTCTCGAAAAGGAAAGTTTCGGCGTGAACGTAACACCCAAGTACTTGTATTCGTTGACAATTTTTATAATATCTCCCATGTATGTCCATTTTTCATCTCTGCTTGGTCGACCTCCTTTTCTAAATATTAGTATTTGAGATTTGCTCATGTTAACTTTGAGATTCCATGTGTTGCAGTAGGCTTCTAGATTCGATATCATTGATTGTAATGTGGATATGTCATCTGCCAAGATTACTATATCGTCCGCATATAATAATAATCGAACGTTTATGTTGCGAATATTGATTCCTCCTTGTAGATGATCAAATAGATCATTGATGTACAGCGAGAAGAGAATAGGCGACAGCAAGCAACCTTGTTTAACACCTGAGTTAGTCTCGAAGTAATCTGATAATTCCTCTCCTGTCCAGACCGCATATTCTGTATTATTATATATGTTTTCGATTAACTTAACAAACTTGCTTGATATGCCAATTTGATACAGCTTGTAGATTAAAGATTTTCGGAAGACATTGTCGAATGCCGCCTTAAAATCAACAAAAAAGGCATAAACTTTCTTGTTTTCTTTAAGTTTGAGACTCACGATTGATGCAAGATTATAGATATTATCGGTGGTTGAATAACCCTTTCTGAACCCGGCTTGGTACTCGGTCAAGACTTGGTAGTGTTCTACCCAGCTACACAACCTTTCATTTAAAATACCCATCATTATTTTAGCCATACAATTCATAAATGCTATTCCTCTGTAATTTGACGGGTCAGCTGTGTCTCCTTTTTTGTGAATTGGGAATATAATCGTCTTGAAAAAACAGTTGTCAATTATTCCTGTATTGAGAATGTTATATCTCTTTATTAATGCTTTGTGAAAGTTCTCTGGGGCGTAAACAATATGTTCGTAGGGGATTCGGTCTTCTCCAGGGGCCTTGTTCATCTTCACTTTTTTCAACATATTCTTTAGTTCTTCAAATCTGATGTCATTATCCAGGATAGGATCTGCATACAAATTTGGTGCATAGCTTATTTGAACTTCATTCTGCTGCGGGTTTAATAGCCCTTCAAAATACTCTTTAAAATTGTTTGCTGATATTGCAGAGTTTATTTGGAACTGTTGATTTCTTATTTTCTTCACTGTTTTCCACCACTGCTTTGCGTCGTTAACATTATTAATTTTATCGAGTATAAGTTGGTTGTGGTTCTCTTTGCTTATTGCACAAATACTCTTATATGCCTTGTGGGACTCTAAGTACCTTCGTCTCGATTCTATTGTATTATATAACTTGTGTTTCTTTAACAGAGCATACATCTTTTGTCTCGCGTTATAGCATTTTAAATTATACCATGGCTGCTTCGGCGTAAATAAAGTTCTTCCATTCCGTTCTGTTATTATTGACGATTTCATAATATTTGCAAGATCCTCCAGTGTTGGTTCGTTGATTCTGTTGAGGGAAGTATCTAAGTTTTCTTGGAGCCTTGCACGGTATAGTTCTTTATTGTTACTCTTCCATACTAGTTTTGGCAGCAAGTTGAGGTTCTTATTTGTTGAGTTTTCACATTGAAGTGCAATAATTAGTTTTATTGGCAGATGGTCTGACCATGTTTTATTTTCAACAGAGAATTCAGAAACAAGAGATAAGATTTCCTGCGATACTGCGCATATATCGTTTACTGATTGACCAATTGAATTAATAAAAGTCAGATCACCGTTCAAATCTCCCCGCGTTCGACCATTTAGAATAAGCAAATTATTGTTAGTACATAGTTCTATAAGTTGGTTTCCTTTTCTGTTTACTTGCTTATCCATCGACATACGTGTTTCCAATCCTGCCGTAAATAATTCCCTATAGATTTCATTTATTTCCTGAGTAATTTCTCCGATTCTTGAATTTAGATCCCCAATTAATATTGGATTGGTAATTTCTCTTTCTTCAAATAGTCTACAGATCTTGCTGTAATCTTCCGACCATTGGGCTGGTCTCCAGTATTGATGAATTAGCGTGAATATGTGATTTTTTTGAGAGTAGAATTGGCATAAGAGAATATTTTCATGTCTTATTATTTTATATTTTAGACTCATGCTTGATACGGATTTATGTACTGCGAATATGATGCCCCCAATTGCTCGTCCATGAGTTTGTTGTTTTGTTGCTGGTATGTTGTATAGATCAAAACCTGGGAAATATTTTCTTATATTTTCAAACTTTTTTTCGAGAAGATGGGTTTCAATGAGAACAAATATGTCCTGACTGTTTAAATAATTGAAAAATGATGGATATAACATTTTATTTTCTATACCATTGATATTATTAGATATAATTGACAGATTTCGAGAGTGTACGTTCGGTGTTTTATTTAGTTTTTTGTTAATGCCTCACTAAGAAGATATTCATAGTCAGTATTAATAGGTAAAATGATGTCTCCATATAGCTTTTGAAGTTCTTCCTTGGCATCCTTCTTCCCAGCAATGAGTTTTCTGTCTTTATTCCAGGTAAACCATGTATCTTTTATTTTAAGTTTGTCTTCACGTACGGTGATTCTGTGCTCTTTACTAATTTCCATTATTTTCGATTTAAGGCATAGAGAAACTTTTTTGAGGCGCTGCTTAGATGGAATAAGATCTCGTTCTATGTAAATTTTTGAGCCTGCTAACTTTCCTGTGCTTCGTAACACGTCTTCTGCTTCTTGATTTGATGCCATTTCGACCACAACACTCATTTTTCCATTTCCTCCATACATCTTTCTCACCGATTTTACGGTTGCTTTGCTTTCTAGCTTATGGGCCAACATGTCCTTTACATCCTTGGTTGGTTCTTCAGAGTTGTTTAAACCTCTGATAAAAATTTTGTTGCTGTTGATATATTCCTGCATCCACATCAGATCTCTTTTGTTTTCCTCACACTCCCTTCTAACATTATTTAGTTCCTCTTTTAAATGTTGGTTCTCTGTTCTTAGTTGATTTATTTCTGAACTGATTTCCACTTTAATCTCTTCTATGTCCTTTTTTGTTGACAAACTTTTTAGTTTTTCATCCAGGTTTGAATTTATTGTACTGGTTATTAAGTGGATAAGTTCGATTTGTGACAGCCCAGTTGATGGTGTAGGTAATTCCTCTTCATTTCCTGGCGATATTTCCTTAGAGATGTCCCCGAAAATTCATTAAAAAATCCACGCTTGAAAGCCTTAGAGATGTCCCCGAAAATTCATTAAAAAATCCACGCTTGAAAGCCTTAGAGATGTCCCCGAAAATTCATTTAAAAATCCACGTTTGTGGACCTTTAAGGTGTCCCCAAAAATTATTTAAAAAATCCACGTTTGTGACCCTTTTAGTTGTCCCTCTAAAATTATTTGTGCTGTTAATTAAAAAATCCACGTTTGTGAACCTTTTAGTTGTCCCTCTAAAATTATTTAAAAAATCCACGGTTGTGGGCCTTAAAGGTGTCCCCAAAAATTATTTTATAAAATCTACGTTTGTGGAGCTATGACGTACCTCCAAAAATTATTTAAAAAATATACGTTTGTGGACCTTTAAAATGACAACCAAAAATGATTTAAAAACACAGAGTGTGTGGAGCTTTGAGGTGCCCCCAAAAATGGATTAAAAAATCCACGTTTGTGGACCTTTATGGTGTCCCCAATATTTTTTTTAAATATCTACGTTTGTGGACCCTAGTGTGACCCAGGTGTCCCCAAAAATTATTTTAAAAAATCCAAATTTGTGGACCTTTAAGGTGTCCCCGAAAATTATTTAAAAAATACACGTTTGTGGACTTTTAAGGTGTCCCCGAAAATTATTTAAAAAATCCACGTTTGTGTACCGTTAAGGTGTCCCCGAAAATTATTTAAAAAATACACGTTTGTGGACTTTTAAGGTGTCCCCGAAAATTATTTAAAAAATCCACGTTTGTGTACCGTTAAGGTGTCCCCGAAAATGATTTAAAAAATCCACGTTTGTGGACTTTTAAGGTGCGGCCAAAAATTATTTAAAAAATCCACGTTTGTGGACCTTTAAGGTGTCCCCGAAAATTATTTAAAAAATCCACGTTTGTGTACCTTTAAGGTATTCCCGAAAATTATTTAAAAAAATCCACGTTTGTGAACCTTTAAGGTGTTCCCGAAAATTATTTAAAAAAATCCACGTTTGTGAACCTTTAAGGTGTTCCCGAAAATTATTTAAAAAAATCCACGTTTGTGAACCTTTAAGGTGCTCCCGAAAATTATTTAAAAAATCCACGTTTGTGAACCTTTAAGGTGCTCCCGAAAATTATTTAAAAAATCCACGTTTGTGGAGTTAATTAAAAATCCACGTTTGTGACCCTTTTAGTTGTCCCTCTAAAATTATTTGTGGAGTTAATTAAAAAATCCACGTTTGTGACCCTTTTAGTTGTCCCTCTAAAATTATTTAAAAATCCACGGTTGTCGACCTTAAAGGTGTCCCCAAAAATTATTTTAAAAAATCGACGTTTGTGGAGCTATGAGGTACCTCCAAAAATTATTTAAAAAATCCACGTTTATGGACCTTTAAAATGACAACCAAAAATGATTTAAAAACACAGAGTGTGTGGAGCTTTGAGGTGCCCCCAAAAATGGATTAAAAAATCCACGTTTGTGGACCTTTATGGTGTCCCCAATATTTTTATACCCTCCACCATAGTATGGAGGGTATATTAAGTTTGTTTTTCCGTTTGTAACGCATTGAAATACTCATTTGCGACCCTATAAAGTATATATATTCTTGATCAGGGTAAAATTCTAAGTCGATCTGAGCACGTCCGTCCGTCCGTCCGTCCGTCCGTCCGTCTGTGGTAATCACTCTAGCATCCACAAAAATGGAGATAGGACGCAGAAATTTTGGGAAAATGCGTCTTTTGTTTGCAGGCAGGTCAAGTTCGATGACGGGCTATATCGGTCCACGTTTTGGTATAGCCCCCATATAACGGTACCCCCCGATTTACGGTATTTTGACGTTTTTAGCTACATTTTCAGACCGATTTGGCTATAATTTGACATTTAGGGTTCTTAAGTATCAATAAACTTATATAACAAAAGCTGTGGACATAGGTCCACGTTTTGGTATAGCCCCCATATAACGGTACCCCCCGATATACGGTATTTTGACGTTTTTAGCTACATTTTCAGACCGATTTGGCTATAATTTGACATTTAGGGTTCTTAGGTGTCAGTAAACATATATAACAAAACTTGTGGACATAGGTCCACGTTTTGGTATATCCCCCATATAACGGTACCCCCGATTTGCGGTATTTTGACGTTTTTAGCTACATTTTCAGACCGATGTAGCTATAATTTGACATTTAGGGTTCTTAAATGTCAATAAACTTATATAAAAAAGTTGTCGACATAGGTCCACGTTTTGTTATAGCCCCCATATAACGGTACCCCCGATTTACGGTATTTTGACGGTTTTAGCTACATTTTCAGACCGACTTAGCTATATTTTGACATTTAGGTTTCTTAAGTGTCATTAAACTTATTTAGCAAAACTTGTGGACATAGGTCCACGTTTTGGTATAGCCACCCTATAACGGTACCCCCGATTTGCGGTATTTTGACGTTTGTAGCTACATCTTCAGACCGATTTAGCTATAATTTGACACTTAGGGTTCTTAAGTGTCAATAAACTTATATAACAAAATTTTTGGCTACATTTTCAGACCGATTTAGCTATAATTTGACATTTAGGGTTCTTAGGTATCACTATACTTATATAACAAAAGTTGTGGACATAGGTCCACGTTTTGGTATAGCCCCCATATAACGGTACCCCCGATTTACGGTATTTTGACGTTTTTAGCCACATTTTCAGACCGATGAAGCTATAATTTGACATTTGAAGTTCTTAAATGTCAATAAACTTATGTGACAAAACTTGTGGACATATAACGGTACCCCCGATTTACGGCATAATTTGACATTTAGGGTTCATAAGTGTAACTAAACTTATATAACAAAAGTTGTGGACCTAGGTCCACGTTTTGGTATAGCCCCCATATAACGGTACCCCAGATTTACGGCATTTTGACGTTTTTATCTATATTTTCAGACCGATTTAGCTATCAATTGACATGTAGGGTTCTTAAATGTCAATAAACTTATATAACTAGTGGACATAGCTCCATGTTTTGGAATAGCCCCCATATAACGTTACCGCCCAATTACAGGTATTTTGAGAATTTTACTAACAGGTTTTAACCGAATTATCTGTAATTTGAACATTTCACATTTGAAATTCTTAGTGGTCACCACACCTCTCCACCAAAAATTGTCAAGAAAGCCCCCATATAACGGTACCTCCCAATTTTCAGTAATTTGATGATTTTAGCTACAATATTAAACCGAACTAGCAGTAATTTGACATTTGAAGTTCTTAGTGGTCACAACACCTCTCCATCAAAAATTGTCAACATAGGTCCATGTTCGGATATAGCTCCCATGTAACGGTACCTCCCAATTTTCAGTAATTTGGCAATTTTAGCTACAATTTTTAACAGAACTAACTGTAATTTGACATTTGAAGGTTGTAGTGGTCACCACACATCTGCATCAACAATTCTCAACGTAGCCCCAATATAACGATACTTCCCGATTTTCGGTACTTTGAGGATTTTACTTAAAATGTTTAACCGAACGTACGTCCATGTTTTTGTATAGCCCCAAAACAAACCTCCCGATTTTCCGTACCTTAGCTTTATTTTTTGGACGAACTTTCTGTAATTTGAAATTTAAAAGTCAACAAAATTCTGCAACAAAAATTGTTCATTTAAGTTCATATTTTCGTATAGCCCAGATACCTCCGAAGTAGATGTTAATGAAGTTCCCACGTTATGTACCGATTTTCGATATTTTGAGGTATCTAGCTAAATTTTTTAGCCGAATTAGGAGTTATTTGACATTAAAGGCTCCCTTCAAAAACTGTCAACATAGGCCCATGTTTTATTATAACCCCTATATAACAGTACCTCCCAATTTCTAGCCCACCAAAAATTGTCAACAGTTAGATATAGGCACCAAAGGGCCTCCCGAATGCTTCATTTTATGTACATTATCTGACATTTTAACGTACTCACTTAAAGTTGGGGACAGGAATGAATATTTTATGGTGGAGGGTATGAAAAGTTCGGCCTGGCCGAACTTAATGCTTTTTTACTTGTTTTAAAATATCGACGTTTGTGGACCCTAGTGTGACCCAGGTGTCCCCAAGAATTATTTAAAAAATCCAAATTTGTGGGCCTTAAAGTGACCCAAAAAATTATTGAAAAAAGTCCACGTCTGTAGACCTTTAAGGTGTCCCCAAGAATTATTTAAAAATCCAAATTTGTGGACCTTAAGGTGAATCAAAAAATTATTGAAAACCCCAAGTTTGTGGACCTTAAGGTGACCCCAAAAATTATTTAAAAAATCCACGTCTGTAGACCTATAAGGTGTCCCCAAAAATTATTTAAAAACGCGTTTGTGGACCTTATTGAAAAAAAAAACAAGTTTGTGGACCTTAAAGTGTCCCAAAAATTATTTAAAAAATCCACGTTTATGGATCTTTCAAAAATTATTGATAAAACCAAGTTTGTGGACCTTAAGATAACCCCAAAACATATTTAAAAATCCACGTTTGTGCACCTTAAAGTGTCCCAAAAATTATTTAAAATATCCACGTTTGTGGATCTTTCAAAAATTATTGATAAAACCAAGTTTGTGGACCTTAAGATGACCCCAAAACATATTTAAAATTGTGCACCTTTAAGGTGTCCCCAAAAATTATTTAAAAAATGATTTTGAGGCCTTTAACATGTCGCCGAAAATACCCATATACATATATGTCTGTATCAATGTGTGTTGTAACCCTGCAAAACGATTAGCAGACTTACCAATTGTGAATAAATTATTTTCAAAATATTTGTAATTACCTGCAATGAAGAAACCAAAAAATATTCATTAGAATTTGTTCGCAAAAAAATATGTTGTTTAAAAATTAGAACATTTGCAAATCATGTTAATCTGCAATGAATGACATTAAAGGTCATTTAAGTACATATTACGAAACCGTTAAAAAACTTATTGCAAAATTAACATGAAGTGGTCGTAAAACCCGTTGGTGTGAAAATTGTAATTGCGGTATTAGGTATGACATGTAAATGTTTTTTGTAATATTTCACACTATATTCTCACACAAAGTGCAAAACCGTTGGGTTTCAAGTCAAAATGTCATTACGAATATTGGTCAGACACAGCTGTTGAGTGTGACAAAAAAACCACAATAAATGGCATATTTAAGAGCTTTATAAAAAAACGAAACAAATCTCAAATGATGATTTTAATAGAGTAATTGGGATAATGCAAAATTGACACATGAATAACCTATAAATAAATTAATAATAACTATAAACTTATAGTAGGTTATAACCATAATGTAGCTTATAATAAAGTCTGACCGAATGCCATGTATTTTAGGGAATTACATATTTTTATATCTCAAACTTTTTTCCTCCTTCCAAATTCCATTCCTATAACAACATCACTATTTATGTTCTTTTCATTTAACAAACTTAATTAATTTTTGTTAGGTGTTGGCTTCGTTTGTTAACAACTTCTCTCTATTATTAAATGTTCTTCAATAACACCAACAAAGTAAATAACAAAACACGTTACGATAACACCAACTATTAATATTTGTTTCTTGTTGTTGTTTTTGCTTCAATCACTTCAATGAACTTTCAATTAAATAAAATACACTTCACCTTGACATTTAACAACAACGACGATGACAACAGCAACAACGACTTGTTGATTAGACTTTAAATTCTAGAGATTTTAAAGCGGCATAAAAATGCGTAGTTTCTTTTTTACTTTTTTTTTGTAACAAAAAAAATGCTATAGGCTAAGCGAACGTTTTAGCACAAAGATCGTTAGACAACTAAATAAAAATATGTTTTGGAAATACCAAACATCAAATCCAACAACAAGAAAGAATGTCTGCAAAAATTCTACGCACAATTTTTTTATATTTTTTTTATTTCAATGAAAAGAAGGAATTTATTTAACAACAATCAGCCAGAGGCATGTCAATGTGAAATATGTTGCTACATTGAGAGTGTGTACAACGTGCTCCTCGTGCAGATACAGATTGGTATGGTAGAATACGATAAGCTTAGTGGTAGATAGATATGTGACTGGAATAAGAAACACTAAGATCCCAGAAATTCTTTCCACGCCTGAAAGCCTGAAAGATGTCCCCGAAAACTGTTTAAAAAATCCATACTTGATAGTCTTAAAGATGCCCCCAAAAACTGTTTAAAAATCTACGCTTGATAATCTTAAAGATGTCCACAAAAAACTGTTTAAAAATCCACGCTTAAAAGTCTTAAAGATGTCCCCGAAGACTGTTATAAAAATCCCCGCTTGATAGTCTTAAAGATGTCCCCGAAGACTGTTATAAGAATCCCGGTTGATAGTCTTAAAAATGTCCCCAAAAAACTGTTTAAAAAATCCCCGCTTGATAGTCTTAAAGATGTCCCCGAAAACTGCTTAAAAAATCCACGCTTGATAGTCTTAAAGATGTCTCCGAAATTTCTTTAAAAATTCACGCTTGAAAGTCTGAAAGATGTCTCCGAAAATTATTTGAAAATCCACGCTTGAAAGCCTGAAAGATGTCTCCGATAATTCTTTAAAAATCCACACTTGAAAGCCTGAAAGATGCCTCCGAAAACTTGGATTTTTTAAGAATTTTTGGGGACTATTCAGAGCTCCCAAACGTGGATTTTTTTAAAGAATTTTTGGGGACATATTCAAGGCTTCCAAACGTGGATTTTTTAAAGAATTTTCAGGGACATATTCAAGGCTTCCAAACGTGGATTATTTAAAGAATTTTCAGGGACATATTCAAGGCTTCCAAACGTGGATTATTTAAAGAATTTTCAGGGACATATTCAAGGCTTCCAAACGTGGGTTATTTAAAGAATTTTCAGGGACATATTCAAGGCTTCCAAACGTGGATTTTTTAAAGAATTTTCAGGGACATATTCAAGGCTTCCAAACGTGGATTTTTTAAAGAATTTTCAGGGACATATTCAAGGCTTCCAAACGTGGATTTTTTAAAGAATTTTCAGGGACATATTCAAGGCTTCCAAACGTGGATTTTTTAAAGAATTTTCAGGGACATATTCAAGGCTTCCAAACGTGGATTTTTTAAAGAATTTTCAGGGACATATTCAAGGCTTCCAAACGTGGATTTTTTAAAGAATTTTCAGGGACATATTCAAGGCTTCCAAACGTGGATTTTTTAAAGAATTTTCAGGGACATATTCAAGGCTTCCAAACGTGGATTTTTTAAAGAATTTTCAGGGACATATTCAAGGCTTCCAAACGTGGATTTTTTAAGTAATTTTCAGGGACATATTCAAGGCTTCCAAACGTGGATTTTTTAAAGAATTTTCAGGGACATATTCAAGGCTTCCAAACGTGGATTTTTTAAAGAATTTTCAGGGACATATTCAAGGCTTCCAAACGTGGATTTTTTAAAGAATTTTCAGGGACATATTCAAGGCTTCCAAACGTGGATTTTTTAAAGAATTTTCAGGGACATATTCAAGGCTTCCAAACGTGGATTTTTTAAAGAATTTTCAGGGACATATTCAAGGCTTCCAAACGTGGATTTTTTAAAGAATTTTCAGGGACATATTCAAGGTTTCCAAAAGTGGATTTTTTAAAGAATTTTCAGGGACATATTCAAGGCTTCCAAACGTGGATTTTTTAAAGAATTTTCAGGGACATATTCAAGGCTTCCAAACGTGGATTTTTTAAAGAATTTTCAGGGACATATTCAAGGCTTCCAAACGTGGATTTTTTAAACAATTTTCAGGGACATATTCAAGGCTTCCAAACGTGGATTTTTTAAAGAATTTTCAGGGACATATTCAAGGCTTCCAAACGTGGATTTTTTAAACAATTTTCAGGGACATATTCAAGGCTTCCAAACGTGGATTTTTTAAAGAATTTTCAGGGACATATTCAAGGCTTCCAAACGTGGATTTTTTAAAGAATTTTCAGGGACATATTCAAGGCTTCCAAACGTGGATTTTTTAAAGAATTTTCAGGGACATATTCAAGGCTTCCAAACGTGGATTTTTTAAAGAATTTTCAGGGACATATTCAAGGCTTCCAAACGTGGATTTTTTAAAGAATTTTCAGGGACATATTCAAGGTTTCCAAAAGTGGATTTTTTAAAGAATTTTCAGGGACATATTCAAGGCTTCCAAACGTGGATTTTTTAAAGAATTTTCAGGGACATATTCAAGGCTTCCAAACGTGGATTTTTTAAAGAATTTTCAGGGACATATTCAAGGCTTCCAAACGTGGATTTTTTAAAGAATTTTCAGGGACATATTCAAGGCTTCCAAACGTGGATTTTTTAAAGAATTTTCAGGGACATATTCAAGGCTTCCAAACGTGGATTTTTTAAAGAATTTTCAGGGACATATTCAAGGCTTCCAAACGTGGATTTTTTAAAGAATTTTCAGGGACATATTCAAGGCTTCCAAACGTGGATTTTTTAAAGAATTTTCAGGGACATATTCAAGGCTTCCAAACGTGGATTTTTTAAAGAATTTTCAGGGACATATTCAAGGCTTCCAAACGTGGATTTTTTAAAGAATTTTCAGGGACATATTCAAGGCTTCCAAACGTGGATTTTTTAAAGAATTTTCAGGGACATATTCAAGGCTTCCAAACGTGGATTTTTTAAAGAATTTTCAGGGACATATTCAAGGCTTCCAAACGTGGATTTTTTAAAGAATTTTCAGGGACATATTCAAGGCTTCCAAACGTGGATTTTTTAAAGAATTTTCAGGGACATATTCAAGGCTTCCAAACGTGGATTTTTTAAAGAATTTTCAGGGACATATTCAAGGCTTCCAAACGTGGATTTTTTAAAGAATTTTCAGGGACATATTCAAGGCTTCCAAACGTGGATTTTTTAAAGAATTTTCAGGGACATATTCAAGGTTTCCAAAAGTGGATTTTTTAAAGAATTTTCAGGGACATATTCAAGGCTTCCAAACGTGGATTTTTTAAAGAATTTTCAGGGACATATTCAAGGCTTCCAAACGTGGATTTTTTAAAGAATTTTCAGGGACATATTCAAGGCTTCCAAACGTGGATTTTTTAAAGAATTTTCAGGGACATATTCAAGGCTTCCAAACGTGGATTTTTTAAAGAATTTTCAGGGACATATTCAAGGCTTCCAAACGTGGATTTTTTAAAGAATTTTCAGGGACATATTCAAGGCTTCCAAACGTGGATTTTTTAAAGAATTTTCAGGGACATATTCAAGGCTTCCAAACGTGGATTTTTTAAAGAATTTTCAGGGACATATTCAAGGCTTCCAAACGTAGATTTTTTAAAGAATTTTCAGGGACATATTCAAGGCTTCCAAACGTGGATTTTTTAAAGAATTTTCAGGGACATATTCAAGGCTTCCAAACGTGGATTTTTTAAAGAATTTTCAGGGACATATTCAAGGCTTCCAAACGTGGATTTTTTAAAGAATTTTCAGGGACATATTCAAGGCTTCCAAACGTGGATTTTTTAAAGAATTTTCAGGGACATATTCAAGGCTTCCAAACGTGGATTTTTTAAAGAATTTTCAGGGACATATTCAAGGCTTCCAAACGTGGATTTTTTAAAGAATTTTCAGGGACATATTCAAGGCTTCCAAACGTGGATTTTTTAAAGAATTTTCAGGGACATATTCAAGGCTTCCAAACGTGGATTTTTTAAAGAATTTTTAGGGACATATTCAAGGCTTCCAAACGTGGATTTTTTAAAGAATTTTCAGGGACATATTCAAGGCTTCCAAACGTGGATTTTTTAAAGAATTTTCAGGGACATATTCAAGGCTTCCAAACGTGGATTTTTTAAAGAATTTTCAGGGACATATTCAAGGCTTCCAAACGTGGATTTTTTAAAGAATTTTCAGGGACATATTCAAGGCTTCCAAACGTGGATTTTTTAAAGAATTTTCAGGGACATATTCAAGGCTTCCAAACGTGGATTTTTTAAAGAATTTTTAGGGACATATTCAAGGCTTCCAAACGTGGATTTTTTAAAGAATTTTCAGGGACATATTCAAGGCTTCCAAACGTGGATTTTTTAAAGAATTTTCAGGGACATATTCAAGGCTTCCAAACGTGGATTTTTTAAAGAATTTTCAGGGACATATTCAAGGCTTCCAAACGTGGATTTTTTAAAGAATTTTCAGGGACATATTCAAGGCTTCCAAACGTGGATTTTTTAAAGAATTTTCAGGGACATATTCAAGGCTTCCAAACGTGGATTTTTTAAAGAATTTTCAGGGACATATTCAAGGCTTCCAAACGTGGATTTTTTAAAGAATTTTCAGGGACATATTCAAGGCTTCCAAACGTGGATTTTTTAAAGAATTTTCAGGGACATATTCAAGGTTTCCAAAAGTGGATTTTTTAAAGAATTTTCAGGGACATATTCAAGGCTTCCAAACGTGGATTTTTTAAAGAATTTTCAGGGACATATTCAAGGCTTCCAAACGTGGATTTTTTAAAGAATTTTCAGGGACATATTCAAGGCTTCCAAACGTGGATGTTTTAAAGAATTTTCAGGGACATATTCAAGGCTTCCAAACGTGGATTTTTTAAAGAATTTTCAGGGACATATTCAAGGCTTCCAAACGTGGATTTTTTAAAGAATTTTCAGGGACATATTCAAGGCTTCCAAACGTGGATTTTTTAAAGAATTTTCAGGGACATATTCAAGGCTTCCAAACGTGGATTTTTTAAAGAATTTTCAGGGACATATTCAAGGTTTCCAAAAGTGGATTTTTTAAAGAATTTTCAGGGACATATTCAAGGCTTCCAAACGTGGATTTTTTAAAGAATTTCTGGGAACATATTTAAGGCTTCCAAACGTGGATTTTTTAAAGAATTTCTGGCAACATATTTAAGGCTTTCAAACGTGGATTTTTTAAAGAATTTCTGGGAACATATTTAAGGCTTCCAAGCGTGGATTTTTTAAAGAATTTCTGGGAACATATTTAAGGCTTCCAAACGTGGATTTTTTAAAGAATTTCTGGGAACATATTTAAGGCTTCCAAGCGTGGATTTTTTAAAGAATTTCTGGGAACATATTTAAGGCTTCCAAACGTGGATTTTTTAAAGAATTTCTGGGAACATATTTAAGGCTTCCAAGCGTGGATTTTTTAAAGAATTTCTGGGAACATATTTAAGGCTTCCAAACGTGGATTTTTTAAAGAATTTTTGGGGACATATCGACACCCCCAAATAATAGTATGCTAAGTTTAAAAAGTTAGTTTTGCAGGAGAAGCTCTCAAAGTTTGGAAATTTTTTTGAACATCAATACTATGCTAAGTCAATATTTGTTTATAACTTCTGTTCGGATTGACCGATCATTACCAAAATTAGACTGAGTTTAAGTTAAAGGACGTTCGTCACCCCCAAATAATAGTTTGCTAATTCTGAAAAGCGAGTTTTGCAGGACAAGCTCTAAAAGTTTGGAAATTTCTTTGACCTTCAGTACTATGCTAAGTAAATATTTGTTTATAACATCTGTTCGGATTGTCCGATCATTACCAAAATTTGACAGAATTTAAGTTAAAGGACGTTAAATATAAAAATGTAAAGAACTTGAAAACATGCTAAGTCGACTTAGCATACTATTGTTTGGAGGCGTCGATATTTAAGGCTTCCAAACGTGGATTTTTAAAGAATTTTTGGGGACATATTTAAGGCATCCAAACGTGGATGTTTTTTAACAATTTTTGGGGACATATTTAAGGCTTCCATACGTGGATTTTCAAAGAATTTTCGGGTACATGTTCAAGGTTTCCAAACGTGGATTTTTAAAGACTTTAGTTGCCTTAAAGATTCTTGAAGAAATCCCAACAGTTTATATTTCGGCAATTGTATTTTTTGAGGCTTATCTGTATATTTTTTTTCTCCAGATTTGGTGTGCTTATTTTTTAGATACTTTTTTTTGTTATTGTTGTGTGTGTGTGTGTTTTTGCAGCATATCTAAACCAAAGAACGATATCGCAACAGCATCATCATCAAATGTTTACAAAAGGGGACTGTGGTGTATTTGTTGTATTGTTGTTAATATTTAGCCTTCTGCTATTAAACGATGAAACTGCTGGATACCCTGGCTGATGTTAATGCTCGTGAGGAATATTTTGGCTGATTGTAATAACCCCAACATAAAAGAATAAAAAATTGTTTATATTGAAACATACAACACATGGACCAAAACTATATACAACTAATGGAGAAAGAGATAAAAATAAAACAAATAACCTAATGTTAATGAACCGCACAATAATGTTTTAGAGGAACAAGATTAGAGATTCATTTCAAGGACAGTCAGAGGTGTGTGTGATTGATAATTTTGTTAAGGATTGGCTGTGAAGACTATCGTATATATAATTACAGTGACCAGGGACTGAATTGTGTTTCTATGAAATGTAAAATATGGACTTCGACATGCGGTCCTTGTTGAACAGTGTAGTCTCATATATTTTGCAGCTATATAATTGGTTCGTTCCTATAATTGGTTCGTTTTCATGGTGAACGGCGCATGGCAGAATGGAATGCGATGCAATGACACAATTCATCCGCCCAGTGCCCAATTTAGAGACAATCACAGCTTGGATTTTTAAGATTATTTTTGCTGAGAGACTATTAAAGCCTGAGGCGTGGATTTTTAAGAATATTTTTGCCCAGAGTTTTTCCACAAAAGCTATCACAGCCTGAGTGTTTTCTTAACTATAACAGAGACTATCACAGTCTGAGTCGTTTATTTTTAAGAAAATTTCTGCCCAGAGACTATCACAGCGTGAGTCGTGGATTTTTAAGAATAATTTTGCCCAGAGACTGTCACAGAATGAGCCGTGGATTTTTCTAGAATATTTTTGCCCAGAGATTTTCGTTGATTTTTAACATTATTTTTGGCCAGAGATTTTTGTAGCCTTAGGGGACACATTGACAGCTTTCAATCGTGTATTTTTTTTAAAGAATTTTCAGGGACATATTTAAGGATTCCAAACGTGGATTTTTTAAAGAATTTTTGGGCACATATTTAAGGATTCCAAACGTGGATTTTTTAAAGAATTTTTGGGCACATATTTAAGGATTCCAAACGTGGATTTTTTAACGAATTTTTGGGCACATATTTAAGGATTCCAAACGTGGATTTTTTAAAGAATTTTTGGGCACATATTTAAGAATTTCAAACGTGGATTTTTTAAAGAATTTTTGGGCACATATTTAAGGATTCCAAACGTGGATTTTTTAAAGAATTTTTGGGCACATATTTAAGGATTCCAAACGTGGATTTTTTAAAGAATTTTTGGGCACATATTTAAGGATTCCAAACGTGGATTTTTTAAAGAATTTTTGGGCACATATTTAAGGATTCCAAACGTGGATTTTTTAAAGAATTTTTGGGCACATATTTAAGGATTCCAAACGTGGATTTTTTAAAGAATTTTTGGGCACATATTTAAGGATTCCAAACGAGGATTTTTTAAAGAATTTTTGGGCACATATTTAAGGATTCCAAACGTGGATTTTTTAAAGAATTTTTGGGCACATATTTAAGGATTCCAAACGTGGATTTTTGAAAGAATTTTTGGGCACATATTTAAGGATTCCAAACGTGGATTTTTTAAAGAATTTTTGGGCACATATTTAAGGATTCCAAACGTGGATTTTTTAAAGAATTTTTGGGCACATATTTAAGGATTTCAAACGTGGATTTTTTAAAGAATTTTTGGGCACATATTTAAGGATTTCAAACGTGGATTTTTTAAAGAATTTTTGGGCACATATTTAAGGATTTCAAACGTGGATTTTTTAAAGAATTTTTGGGCACATATTTAAGGATTTCAAACGTGGATTTTTTAAAGAATTTTTGGGCACATATTTAAGAATTTCAAACGTGGATTTTTTAAAGAATTTTTGGGCACATATTTAAGGATTCCAAACGTGGATTTTTTAAAGAATTTTTGGGCACATATTTAAGGATTCCAAACGTGGATTTTTTAAAGAATTTTTGGGCACATATTTAAGGATTTCAAACGTGGATTTTTTAAAGAATTTTTGGGCACATATTTAAGGATTTCAAACGTGGATTTTTTAAAGAATTTTTGGGCACATATTTAAGAATTTCAAACGTGGATTTTTTAAAGAATTTTTGGGCACATATTTAAGGATTTCAAACGTGGATTTTTTAAAGAATTTTTGGGCACATATTTAAGGATTTCAAACGTGGATTTTTTAAAGAATTTTTGGGCACATATTTAAGAATTTCAAACGTGGATTTTTTAAAGAATTTTTGGGCACATATTTAAGGATTCCAAACGTGGATTTTTTAAAGAATTTTTGGGCACATATTTAAGGATTTCAAACGTGGATTTTTTAAAGAATTTTTGGGCACATATTTAAGAATTTCAAACGTGGATTTTTTAAAGAATTTTTGGGCACATATTTAAGAATTTCAAACGTGGATTTTTTAAAGAATTTTTGGGCACATATTTAAGAATTTCAAACGTGGATTTTTTAAAGAATGTTTGGAGACAAATTACGGCTTCCAAGCGTAAATTTTTAAGAATTTTCAGGGACATATTTAACGCTTCCAAACGTGGATTTTTAAAGAATTTTCAGGGACATATTTAACGCTTCCAAACGTGGATTTTTAAAGAAATTTCAGGGACATATTTAACGCTTCGAAACGTGAATTTTCGTTGATTTTTAACAATATTTTTGGCCAGAGATTTTCGTAGCCTTAGGATTATTTTTAATAATATTTTTAATAATATATTTTAACAATATTTTTGGCCAGAGATTTTCGTAGCCTTAGGCGTGGATTTTTTAAAATAATTTGGCCAGAGACTATCACAGCCTGAGACCTGGATTTATTAGAATATTTTTTCCCAGAGATGTTCGTGGCTTTTATAACAATATTTTTGGCCAGAAATTTTCATAGCCTTAGGCTTTTTTAAGAATATTTCTGACCACAGTCTATCATAGCCTGAAGCGTGGATTTTTTAGAATATTTTTGCGCAGAGATTTTCGTGGATTTTTAACAATATTTCTTGGCCAGAGATTTTCACAGTGTTAGACTTTTTTAGGAATATTTTTGCCCAGAGACTTTGTTGGATTTAAAAAAAAAATTGGCCAGAGATTTTCGCTTCCTTAAGCTATTTTAAGAATATTTTTGCCCAGAGGCTATCACCGCCTGAGGCAATCAGATTTTTGGGGATTTGTTACAATATTTTTGGCCAGAGATTTTCACATCCTTAGGTTTTTTTAAGAATATTTTTGCCCAGAGACTATTACAGCCTGAGGCGTGGATTTTTAGAATATTTTTGCACAGAGACGTTGGTGGATTTTTAACAATATTTTTGGACAGATATTTTTTCATCGTTAGGCTTTTTTAAGAATATTTTTGCCCAGAGACTATCACAGCCTGTGGCGTGGATTTTTACAATATTTTTGCCCAGAGATTTTGGTGGATTTTTTACAATATTTTGCTTGGATTTTTTAGAATATTTATGCCAGAGACTTTCGTGGATTTTTATACCCTCAGCATTTATGCTAACGAAATAACGGTTTTAGACCCCAAGTATGTTTGGACGAAATGTGTTTCAGACAATTTGGAGTTGATTTAGCCATGTCCGTCCGTCTGTCTGTCTGTCCGTCTGTCTGACTGGCTGGTGCGCACGATAACTCTCGAATGGATCGACCGATTCGGTCCAAAATTTGGCTTTCGTAATATTTTGCCCAAACTTAGTTTAAGTTCGAAGATGGGCTATATAGGTCCACTCCTTCCGGTACCTCCCCCACAAAAGTTCGAAAAATTTGTGCGCACGATAACTCTTGAAGGAAGTAACTGATTTGATCCATACCTTGCATATCGTGAAATTTCTATCAAACTTAGATGAGGGTCCAATATGGACTCAATCGGTCCACTCCTTCGGGTACCTCCCACAAAAAATTTCGGAAAAGTTCAGATTAGGACCTCCTCTCGAATAGCTTTGATTTTTATTGTAGCAACTTGAATTCACTGCCCCCCATACGACGGTACAAGTTTCATCAGGGGCAAGTCCATACTTCCTGAGAAAATAACCTATGACACCGTTAAAGCAACTTTCATTCGCTGCCTCAATTACGATGGTAAAAGTTTTTTTAGGGGCGAGTCCATACTTCTTGAGCAAACAGCCCAAAGAGTGTAAAAACCCCCTATGGCACCATATGTTGTGGCTGGAGATCCACTTCCATAACGGTCAATGTCGATCCATTCCTTTTAGTATCTCCTCCGCAAAACTTTTGATATTTAATCCTAATCAACATTTTTGTCGGTTCAAACGCCCAAAATTGTTAAAACCCCCTAAATACATACGTATTTTGGGAAAAAATTGTTTCAATATACACAGGCTGAGGGTATATCTCAATCGGCAAAGCCGACTGATACTTTTTTACTTGTTAACAATATTTTTGGCCAGGTATTTTCGCAATCTTAGGCTTTTTTAAGAATATTTTTGGCCAGGTATTTTCGCAGTCTTAGGCTTTTTTAAGAATATTTTTCCTAGAGACTATCACAACCTGATGCGTGGATTTTTTAGAATATTTTTGCCCAGAGACTTTCGTAGATTTTTAACAATATTTTTGACCAGAGATTTTAATAGCCTTAAGATTTTTTAAGAATATTTTTACCCAGAGACTATCACAGCCTAAGGCGTGGATTTTTAAGAATATTTTTGCCCAGAGACTTTGGTGGATTTTTAAGAATATTTTTGCCCAGAGACTTTGGTGGATTTTTAACAAAATTTTTGGCCAGATATTTTTACAGTCTTAGGCTTTTTAAGAATATGTTAGTCCAGAGACTATCACAGCCTGAGGCTTGGATTTTTAGAATATTTTACTCAGACACTCTTGTGGATTTGTTACAATATTTTTGGCCAGAGATTTTCACATCCTTAGGTTTTTTTAAGAATATTTTTGCCCAGAGACTATTACAGCCTGAGGCGTGGATTTTTAGAACATTTTTGCACAGAGACGTTGGTGGATTTTTAACAATATTTTTGAACAGAGATTTTTACATCGTTAGGCTTTTTTTAAGAATATTTTTGCCCAGAGACTATCACAGCCTGTGGCGTGGATTTTTACAATATTTTTGCCCAGAGATTTTGGTGAATTTTTTACAATATTTTTAGCCAGAAATTTTCACAGCCTTAGGTTTTTTTACGAATATATTTGGCCAGAGACTATAACAGCCTGAGGCTTGGATTTTTTAGAATATTTATGCCAGAGACTTTCGTGGATTTTATACCCTCAGCATTTATGCTAACGAAATAATGGTTTTAGACCCTAAGTATGTTTGGACGAAATGTGTTTCAGACAATTTGGAGTTGATTTAGCCATGTCCGTCCGTCTGTCTGTCTGTCCGTCTGACTGGCTGTTGCGCACGATAACTCTCGAACGGATCAACCGATTCGGTCCAAAATTTGGCTTTCGTAATATTTTGTCCAAACTTAGTTTAAGTTCGAAGATGGTTATATCGGTCCACTCCTTCAGGTACCTCCCCCACAAAAGTTCTGAAATGTTTGGAAAAGTTGTGCGCACGATAATTCCTGAAGGAAGTAACCGATTTGGTCCATAATTTGCACATCGTGATATTTCTACCAGACTTAGATAAGGTTCCAAAATGGACTCAATCGGTCCAATCCTTCGGGTACCTCCCACACAAAATTTCGGAAAAGTTCAGTTTAGGGCTATCTCTCGAATCGCTTTGATTTTTGTTTTAGCAACTTGTATTCACTGCTCCCCATACGACGGTACAAGTTTCATTAGGGGCAAGTCCATACTTCCTGAGAAAATAGCATGAAAGTTGCAAAAAATCCCTATGACACCGTGTGAGGTGGTTGGAGCGCAAGATAACTCTAGAACGGATCTGCCGATTCGGTCTAAAATTTGGCCTTAGTAATATTTAGTCCAAACATAGTATAAGTTCGAAGATAAGCCATATCGGTCCACTCCTTCAGGAACCTCCCCCACAAAAGTTCAAAAAAGTTCGGAAAAATTGATCGTACGGTAACTCTTGAAGGGAGTGGCCGAATTGGTCCATACTTTACACATCCTAATATACCTACCCGATATAGATCAGGTTCAAATATGGACAATATTTGTCGACTCCATCCGGTACCTCCAAAACAAAGTTTCGGATAAGTTCACTTTAAGACCTGATATCGAATCACTTTGATTTTTGTTGAAGCAACTGGCATTCGCTTTCTCAATTACAATGTAAAAGTTGTTTTCAGGGGCAAGTCCATACTTCTTGAGCAAACAGCCCGAAGGGTTTAAAAACCCCCTATGGCACCATATGTAGTGGCTGGAGATCCACTTCCATAATGGTCAATGTCGATCCATTCCTTTTAGTATCTCCTCCGCAAAACTTTTGATCTTTAATCCTAATCAGCATTTTTGTCGGTTCAAACGCCCAAGATTTTTAAAACCCCCTAAATACATACGTTTTTTGGGAAAAAATTGTTTCAATATACACAGGCTGAGGGTATAACTCTGTCGGCAAAGCCGACTGATACTTTTTTAGCTTTAGCCATTTTGGTAGGATGGCTGAAATTTGGTACGTAGTCTTCTTTAGGGGTACAAAACTTTCTCCCAGAATTTTGTCTGTGTCGGTCCACACCTTCATATAGCCCCCATAGAACGGTACCTCCAGAAACCGAAATGGCTGAAATTTGATACTTAGTCTACGTTGGTGGTATAAAACTTTCCCCCCATAGAATGGTGCCTCACATTGTTTTACCGAAATTGCTGAAATTTAGTATTAAGTCTTCTTCATACACGAAAGGAAACAAATTATTCCATTTTACTTCAATACAACTTGTGGAGGGTATAACAAGTTCGGCCCGGCCGAACTTAACGCCGTTCTTACTTGTTTAAGAATAGTTTTGTTCTTTCACAGCGCCAGGCATGAATTTCAATTTTTTTTTGCCCATAGACTTTCACAGCCTTCGGTGTGGATTTCAAGATTACCAGATACCACCACATCCTGAGGTCTGGATTTTTATGAATATTTGTGCCTGTGTTGCATTTACACCCACAACACTTATATCTTAAAATTTTTTTCTTTTTTAGGCACTGGACATTTCAGTCCATTAGTTACACATTTATATATGTACATATCTGCATATTTGTATGTAATTCTACAGTTATTAAATAAACATAAACAAATTATCTTTGAAGTGCGCAGCTGATGTTACACCAACCAAACTCATATCTTATACAATTTAAAAGAGCAACGAAACATTTTGTCTGAGAGGGTCGTGGTCGAGGCCCTTGGACATTAGTTGCGTCTTCTGCATATCTAACAGCAACTGCGCGGCATTACATTAACATTTATTCCCTTGTAAAACACCCGATGCCGATTCCCATTTTGTTGCTTTGCTGATAACAATGATGATGATAAGTATGGAGATTATAACTGTCAGAGACTGTCTGTTGGGCTATTTACAAGAGTTTTTTTTATGAAAATAAACAAAAAATTAAAGTAACATGTTCCGCTATTAGTTATTACAAAGTTTAATCTTTAATGCCGAGTTTTTCTGCTTTGGGTATTAAATTATGTTTGGGGAGTGATAAAAAACGAACGAACGACCACACTTTGTTTGACCTTGACTTTTGTTCATGAATTTATTTCATTTGGAAGAAATATGCTTACGCCGTACTTAGTCATTTTATTCAAAAACATTTATCATTGCCTTGTGTGATGTGATGTGTGTTGTTATTGTTGCTTTATAAATTGCTTTCAAAAAATTACATTAGCTTTCCATAAAGCGAACAGAAAAGAAAATAAATAAACAATGAAAAAAGAAAATTGTGCAAAATGTGCCGCCAAAAAATCACATTTTTTTACCATAAAAGGTAAGGTTACGGTTATCTTTTTTTGTTGTTGCGCAGCTACAATTTTTATCATTTAAATTGCCGGGGTACTGCTGCTGCTTCTGATTATTATTGTTGGGTTATGTTTATGGTATTAGGTTTACCTTTAATTTATCTTTTTTATTTTCACTTTTCATATCTCTTTTTGTACGGTGTAGTGCATTTCATATCATTTAGTATTTGATGAGTATAAATGACTGATGAGGGTTGAGTTTCCATTTAAATTTAAAAGATAATTTGATGTTATGCTTAATAATAATAGGAGTGTTTTTTTTTTCGTTTGGAAGGTGGTTCCCAAAGCCAAGCTTATTATGCATTTGTAGAAATATCTAATCGCATTTAAGCATACATGGAATTTTGAAAATCTGACCTTTGATAGTTTAGTTAGTTTCTTAATATGTATGGCAAAATGATCGAAATTAATTATTGCCTTGGTAGACGCTCTATATACCATATAATAAGCAATGATATTAAAATTTTATATGAAACAAAGCAATATGCAAAAACTCTTTCAGAAATAATAACCTCAAAACAGCAAAAAAATTACCACATTATGTGGATGTGCACGCTATCAGCTAAGCAATGATCGTGGGTATAGTCAGAATGCAACACATAATAGTATAATAATGAACTACCAAAGATCTTAATTACGGATGTGCCAGATTTTAGGGATGCTTGCTATCTCGCATCAAAATGATTTTATAATTTATTTCTGGACATACAGAACTTAATATTGACCAGTCAAATTTCAGTTAATGCGGTCGGGAAATATATCAAAGTCGTAAAATACCTTTAATGAAGATGTATTCTTATGTACACGGAGGAAAAAGAGCCTCTCAAACATATGTCGTAAACATAGTTTGCAGCAAACATATATAGTTTTGCAGCAGTCTCTAACATAACATATGTTTGGGTCCTGCAAACAAATATATGTTTGGGTGCAAACAATATTTGTTTGGATTTAATATAAATACAAACTCAAAAGCCACAAAAACAGACACATTCACACACAGTTATAAAATGTGTTAGTTGTTTCTTTTATTGAAATACATAGAAATATCATACACAAAAGCAACAACAGACACATAGGTACATACAAATTCCAAATACAACCAGTAAGGAAAGGATTAAAGTCGAGCGAGGCCGACCTTATGTAAAATATCTATGGGAGCTAAATCTAAATCAGAACCGATTTCGACAGAACTTGGCACACTTATTTCTAGACCAAATTCCGCCACACATTGCATCAAATCCCTCAAATCGGCCGAACATATATATGAAAGCTATATCCAAATCTGAACCGATTTCGATATAATTTGGAACATTTATTTCGTATCGCGCCTTGAAAAAGTCGAATTCTGTAAAAATTATACGCAAAGAAATACTCATAATTAATATTGATTCAATTTAAAAAAATCTTTTTTTGCGTGTTTTGTTGTTTTATCTGCTATTTATTAAACAAGTAAGAACGGCTTTAAGTTCTGCAACAATGTCGCTAACCTTCAAAATGCGGAAATTCGGGAGGTACCGTTCTATGGGGGCTATATCAAAATGTCGATCTATACCGACAAATTTCTGGCGTAAAGTTTTTAGACTCAAAGAAGACTAAATACCAAATTTACGATATTTCAGTAGGATAATGGGGTATATAGGAAGACGTGGACCTATACTGATAATTCTTTTCTGGAACATTTTATAACCCCATGAAAGACTAAATAAAAAATTTCAGTCATTTCGATGGGATACTAACGTCACATCCTTCACAATTATGATAACTGGAAGGTACCGTTCTATGGGGGCTATATCGAAACGTGGACCTATACCGACGAAATTCCGTCGGAAAGAGTTGTACATCCAACGTAGAGTAAATACCAAATATCAGCCATTTCTGTTTGTTGTTGTGGCCACAACCCTCAAAAGAAGGAAAATCGGGAGGTACCGTTCTATGGGGGCTATATGAAGGCGTGGACCCATACCAACAAAATTCAGGCGGGAAATTTTATATTCCCAATGAAGGCTACGTACCAAATTTCAGCCATTTCGGTGTGATAACGAAGCTAAAACCTTCAAAATACCGAAAATCGGGCGGTACCGTTCTATGGGGGCTGTATTTAGGCGTGGGCCTGTACCAACAAATTTCTGTGGGAAAGTTTAATTACCGGAACGAAGACTTAATACCAAATTTCTGCCACATTGGATGAATATTGAGGTCACAACCTTCAAAATACCGAAAATCGGGAGGTACCGTTCTAACGGGGCTATCTGGAGGCGTGGACCTATACCGACAAATTTAGAGTGGAAAGTTGAATACCCCTAACGAAGACTAAATACCAAATTTCAGCCACTTCAATGGATTATTGTGGCCATATCCTTCAAAATACCGAAAATCGGGAGGTACCGTTCTGTGGGGGCTATACGAAGAGGTGGACCTGTACCGACAAATTTCTGGGGGAAAGTTTCGTACCCCCATCGAAAAATAAATACCAAATTTCAGCCATTTCGGAGTAATATTGAGAGCACAAGCTTCAAACTACCGAAAATCGGGAGGTACCGTTCTATGGGGGCTATATGAAAGCGTGGACCATACCAAAAATGGTCATATGGAAAGTTTTATACCCCAAATGAAGACTAAATACCAAATTTCAGCCATTTTGGAGGAATATTGAGGCCACAACCTTCAAAATATCGAAAATCGGGAGGTACCGTTCTAGGGGGCTCTATGAAGGCGTGGACCAGTACCGACACATTTCTGGGGGAAAATTGTATACCATCAACGAAGACTAAATAAAAAATGTCAGCCATTCCGGAGGAATATTGAGCCCACAACCTTCAAAATACCGAAAAGCGGAGGGTCAGTTCTATGGGTGCTATATGAAGGCCTGGACCTATACCGACAAATTTCGTTTGGTGAGTTTTATACCCTAAATGAAGACCAAATACCAAATTTCAAACTTCAAAATACCGCAAATCAGGAGGTGCCGTTCTATGTGGGTTATATGAAGGCGTGGGCATATACCTACAAAATACCAAATACCAAATTTCAGCCATTTCGGTGGAATATTGAGGCCACAAACTTCAAAATACCGCAAATCAGGAGGTGCCGTTCTATGTGGGTTATATGAAGGCGTGGGCATATACCTACAAAATTCGTATTGAAAGTTTTATACCCCAAATCAAGACTAAATACCAAATTTCAGCCATCTCGAAGGAATATTGAGGCCACAACCTTCAAAATACCGGAAATCGGGAGGAACCGTTCTATGGGGGCTATATGAAGGCCCCTTCAAAATCCCGAAAATCGAGAGATACTGTTCTATGTGGGCTATATGAAAGCATGGACCTACACCGACAAATTTCATATGGAAAGTTTTATACCACAAACGAAGATTAAATACCGAATTTCAGTCATTTCGGTGGGAAATTGGGCCGAAACCTTCAAAATACCGAAAATCGAGAGGTACCGTTCTATGGGGCTATATGAAGACGTGGACCTATACCGACAAATTTCCGGTGGAAAGTTCTACACCCCCAACGAAGACTTAATACAAAATTTCAGCCATTTCAGTGGTATATTGAGGCCACAACCTTCAAAATCCCGAAAATCGGGAGATACTGTCCTATGGGGGCTTTATGAAGGCGTAGACCTATACCGACAATTTTTTTTATATGAAGACTAAGACCAAATTTCAGCCATTTCGGTGTAATAATAAGGCTAAAACCTTCAAAATACCGAAAATTGGGTGGTACCGTCTATGCTGGCTATATGAAGGCGGGGACTATACCGTCAAAATTCCGGTGAAAAGTTTTATACTCCAAACGAAGACTAAGTACCAAATTTCAGCAATTTCGGTGCGGTAATGAAGTTAAAACCTTAAAAATACCGAAAATCGGGCGATACAACTCTATGGGGCCTACATCAAAACGTGAACTGATATAGCCCATTTGCAATACCAGACATCTTAAGAGTAATAGAAACTTCTATACCAAATTACAAGGCTCTATCTTAAAAATTGCGAGCTGTATCTTGATTTCAACGGACGGACGGACAGACGAACATGGTTATATCGTCTTAGAATTTTATCCTGATCAAGAATATATATACTTTATAGGGTCTCCGATGAATTACATACGGAATGACAAATGACATTATACCCTCCATATTAAGGTGGAGGGTATAATAAGCAAAAAACATGTTATATTTTTGGAACAGTTAAGTTGGATCTGTTTTCTATTTCAACACACTTCTTCATATATCTATTTTATTTTGCTCACTGCTGGATTTTACCATGCGAACTTCAGATTTGTAGCGGAACACACTACACACTGTGCTACGCCTAAGAACATTAAGACTTGTTTAAACGCTTACATGTGCACCACCAACTGTTTTTTTTATTTTTTTAACAAAAAACTTGCTTGCCAACGGTGAGTCTTGAGCACACAACCCTAGGATTTGTAGTCGGACACACACATTCAGTGCCACCATTACTAAGTAAGTAGTTTTACCTTGCCACTGGGTACATTAATTCATCGATCCAAGTGTACACACTTTCGCCCTTATACGACATACCGTGCGTGGAAGAAACGCTAATGATGTTCCGACTAAAAAATCTTTACATCAAAAGGGAACTTCATATCACTCCATATCACTTTATCGATAGTGATATTGTTATTGCAGTTGTCTTTATTGTTTGTTTTAAACTTTACAAAAAAGATGCAGACTACAGAAGTTCTATTGTTACTCCTATTCGTTTGCTTCTTCTCTATTCACTTGTCATGTTTATGGCAAAAGAATGCAGCTGCCGGAGTCAATAATAAACAAAGGCGTTGTTTGTTTGTTTACAAACAATTCTATGTTTGTTATGAAAATAATGGCGCAAAAAAATGTTTTCATCATGGGACTGTTTTCTGTTGTAAATGGACAACAACACCAACGTTTGTCTTTTCCATATGGGTCTGAAAGAATGAATAAATACGCACATTCCTTATTACAAGAAATAAGTTTTACTTTACAAGGCGAATGTAGACTGAACAATAATAACAATACCAGACCAAATAAAGTTCAAAACGATTTAAAAACAATTATCAGAAATTCTGTAAGGCGTTTTGGAATTAATGTTAGGAATTGTTATGGAAATTGAGGACTAATTGCAATGAGGCATTAGGAATGGAAAATAGGAAAAAGAGGATTTGTATAGGTCCAAAATTAAATGTGGTCAAGAAATTGAAGTTTCAGCTTTCTTTGAATGGGTTTATATAAGAAGAATGAAGGATAGAGTATTGAAAGAAAATAATTAAAAATTCCAGAATTATGTTTCCGAAAAATGATTGAAAATATTTAAAAAAATTGCAAATAAACATATGCAGATCTTACCTCTACTATTTTCATGGAAAGAGTGAATATGATGAGGTGAATAACCTTACCTGAAACATAAAGAGAAATAAGTTAATAAATTAATCAATATCAAACATAAATTTGAATTTAAAAATCTATTTTCAAAACTAAACACTGTGCTGCTTTAAATAAAATTTAAACAAAATGAATTTCATACCCTACATAAAGCGCAAACTCGTAACCACTGAGGGTGAATAAATACTTTTTTGAATCCAACATTCACATGATTCACTTTGCAAAATAAAAGCAGAAGAAGACCCACAATAATCATGCAACAAGTTCCTTTTCCTGAATTGTATACTTATATCCACTATGGAATAGGCTAACAGAAAATCATAGAAAGCGGCTTTCAATACCAGAAAACAGCAACAAAATATATTCTCGTAAATTGATTATAAACAAGTAGAACGAGGTTGAGGGTGGTGGTGGAGACAAAAATCGAATAAATAAAACAGGCGTCTGGCAAAAAAAAAAACCAACAACAATATAATTGAAAGATAAAAAATTGGAGAACTAACTGTTTATGTAGCTTGAAATCAACGGCAACAACGACAACGCAGTTCTATAAAATTGACCACCATGGTTGTTGTTATTGAATAACAACAACAAAATGTTATACTATGAACAGAAACACTATGTGTGGAATATGAAACGCCAATGTCTGTCCTACACCAACAACAAATATCAATATCAACAATTAAAAGGAAGGTTGGAATGAATTGAAATTGAAAGGGGAATGGGATGTGGACTAAACCAAAGAGAAATACTGGAAACGTAGTTGGTACACAAAATATTCCTTAAAAAACCCATGCCTTTTATAGACCCTAAAAAAATATTCCTTAAAAACCCTCGCCTTTAATTGACTTTCAAAAACTATGATTAAAAACACACGCCTTTTCTAGAGCCTCAAAAAATATTCCTTAAAAAACCCACGTCTTTTATAGAGCTTCAAAAAATATTATTAAAAAATCCACACCTTTTATAGAGCTTCAAAAAATATTATTAAAAAATCCACACCTTTTATAGACCCTCAAAAATATTCCTTAAAAAACCCACGCCTTTTATAGACCCTCAAATATATTCCTTAAAAAACCCACGCCTTTTATAGACCCTCAAAAATATTCCTTAAAAAACCCACGCCTTTTATAGACCCTCAAAAATATTCCTTAAAAAACCCACGCCTTTTATAGACCCTCAAAAATATTCCTTAAAAAACCCACGCCTTTTATAGACCCTCAAAAATATTCCTTAAAAAACCCACGCCTTTGATAGAGCCTCAAAAAATATCCATTAAAAACCTCGACATATATAGAGCCTCAAAAAATATTCCTTAAAATACCCACGCCGTTTATAGAAGCTCAAAAAATATTCCTTAAAATACCCACGCCGTTTATAGAAGCTCAAAAAATATTCCTTAAAAAAACACGCATTTTATAGACGCTCAAAAATAGTCCTTAAAAAACCACGCATTTTCTAGATGCTCAAAAAATATTCCTTAAAAACCCACACCTTAATACCATTCACAAATATTCCTTAAAAAACCCACGCCTTTTATAGACCCTCCAAAAATATTCCTTAAAAAACCCACGCCTTTTATAGACCCTCCAAAAATATTCCTTAAAAAACCCACGCCTTTTATAGACCCTCCAAAAATATTCCTTAAAAAACCCACGCCTTTTATAGACCCTCCAAAAATATTCCTTAAAAAACCCACGCCTTTTATAGACCCTCCAAAAATATTCCTTAAAAAACCCACGCCTTTTATAGACCCTCCAAAAATATTCCTTAAAAAACCCACGCCTTTTATAGACCCTCCAAAAATATTCCTTAAAAAACCCACGCCTTTTATAGACCCTCCAAAAATATTCCTTAAAAAACCCACGCCTTTTATAGACCCTCCAAAAATATTCCTTAAAAAACCCACGCCTTTTATAGACCCTCCAAAAATATTCCTTAAAAAACCCACGCCTTTTATAGACCCTCCAAAAATATTCCTTAAAAAACCCACGCCTTTTATAGACCCTCCAAAAATATTCCTTAAAAAACCCACGCCTTTTATAGACCCTCCAAAAATATTCCTTAAAAAACCCACGCCTTTTATAGACCCTCCAAAAATATTCCTTAAAAAACCCACGCCTTTTATAGACCCTCCAAAAATATTCCTTAAAAAACCCACGCCTTTTATAGACCCTCCAAAAATATTCCTTAAAAAACCCACGCCTTTTATAGACCCTCCAAAAATATTCCTTAAAAAACCCACGCCTTTTATAGACCCTCCAAAAATATTCCTTAAAAAACCCACGCCTTTTATAGACCCTCCAAAAATATTCCTTAAAAAACCCACGCCTTTTATAGACCCTCCAAAAATATTCCTTAAAAAACCCACGCCTTTTATAGACCCTCCAAAAATATTCCTTAAAAAACCCACGCCTTTTATAGACCCTCAAAAATATTCCTTAAAAAACCCACGCCTTTTATAGACCCTCCAAAAATATTCCTTAAAAAACCCACGCCTTTTATAGACCCTCCAAAAATATTCCTTAAAAAACCCACGCCTTTTATAGACCCTCCAAAAATATTCCTTAAAAAACCCACGCCTTTTATAGACCCTCCAAAAACCCACGCCTTTTATAGACCCTCCAAAAATATTCCTTAAAAAACCCACGCCTTTTATAGACCCTCCAAAAACCCACGCCTTTTATAGACCCTCCAAAAATATTCCTTAAAAAACCCACGCCTTTTATAGACCCTCCAAAAACCCACGCCTTTTATAGACCCTCCAAAAATATTCCTTAAAAAACCCACGCCTTTTATAGACCCTCCAAAAACCCACGCCTTTTATAGACCCTCCAAAAATATTCCTTAAAAAACCCACGCCTTTTATAGACCCTCCAAAAACCCACGCCTTTTATAGACCCTCCAAAAATATTCCTTAAAAAACCCACGCCTTTTATATACCCTCCAAAAACCCACGCCTTTTATAGACCCTCCAAAAATATTCCTTAAAAAACCCACGCCTTTTATATACCCTACAAAAACCCACGCCTTTTATAGACCCTCCAAAAATATTCCTTAAAAAACCCACGCCTTTTATAGACCCTTCAAAAACCCACGCCTTTTATAGACCCTCCAAAAATATTCCTTAAAAAACCCACGCCTTTTATAGACCCTCCAAAAACCCACGCCTTTTATAGACCCTCCAAAAATATTCCTTAAAAAACCCACGCCTTTTATAGACCCTCCAAAAACCCACGCCTTTTATAGACCCTCCAAAAATATTCCTTAAAAAACCCACGCCTTTTATAGACCCTCCAAAAACCCACGCCTTTTATAGACCCTCCAAAAATATTCCTTAAAAAACCCACGGCTTTTATAGACCCTCAAAAAATATTCCTTAAAAAACCCACGCCTTTTATAGACCCTCCAAAAATATTCCTTAAAAAACCCACGGCTTTTATAGACCCTCAAAAAATATTCCTTAAAAAACCCACGCCTTTTATAGACCCTCCAAAAACCCACGCCTTTTATAGACTCTCAAAAAATATTCCTTAAAAAACCCACGGCTTTTATAGACCCTCAAAAAATATTCCTTAAAAACCCCACGCCTTTTGTAGACCCTCCAAAAATATTCCTTAAAAAACCCACGCCTTTTATAGACCCTCCAAAAATATTCCTTAAAAAACACACGCCTTTTATAGACCCTCCAAAAATATTCCTTAAAAAACCCATGCCTTTTGTAGACCCTCAAAAAATATTCCTTAAAAAACCCATGCCTTTTGTAGACCCTCAAAAAATATTCTTTAAAAAACCCACGGCTTTTATAGAGCCTCAAAAATATTCCTTAAAAAACCCACGCCTTCTATAGATCCTCAAAAAATATTTTTTAAAAAACCCACGGCTTTTATAGAGCCTCAAAAATATTCCTTAAAAAACCCACGACTTGTATAGGCCCTCAAAAATATTCCTTAAAAAACCCACGCCTTTTATAGGCCCTCAAAAATATTCCTTAAAAAACCCACGCCTTTTAAGGCCCTCAAAAATATTCCTTAAAAAACCCACGCCTTTTATAGACCCTCAAAAATATTCCTTAAAAAACGCACGCCTTTTATAGGCCCTCAAAAATATTCCTTAAAAAACCCACGCCTTTTATAGACCCTCAAAAATATTCCTTAAAAAACCTACGCCTTTTATAGACCCTCAAAAATATTCCTTAAAAAACCCACGCCTTTTATAGACCCTCAAAAATATTCCTTAAAAAACCCACGCCTTTTATAGACCCTCAAAAATATTCCTTAAAAACCAACGCCTTTTATAGAGCCTCAAAAATACTCCTCACAAAACCAGCGCCTTTTATAGAACCTCAAAAAACATTCCTTAAAAAACCCAGGCGTTTTATAGAGCCTCAAAAACAATTCCTTAAAAAACCCAGGCCTTTTATAGAGCCTCAGAAAATATTCCTTAAAAAACCACGCCTTCTATATAGACCCTCAAAAAATCCCTAAAAAACAACGCCTTTTATAGGGGTTTTCCGAATATTATTTAAAAAACGACGCCTTTTATTGACCCTCAAAAAATATGCCTTAAAAACCCACGCCTTTTATAGACTCTCACAAAATATTCCTTAAAAAATCCTCGCCTTTTATAAACCCTCAAAAATACTCCTTCAAAAACTCACGCCTTTTATAGACCCTCCAAAAACATTCCTTAAAAAACCCATGCTTTTTAAAAACCCTCAAAAATATTCCTTAAAAAAACAACGACTTTTTATGATCCCTGAAAAAAATCTAAAAATATATTACTTTCCCTACTGTGCAAAAAAAAAAACTTCCGCACACTTTTTTCCTCTGCAAATTCCCACACGAAAATCAGTCCTCATAGACAACTGGCATGTCCGTGTATGTAAATTTATTAGTTATTATTTTCTCGCCTTACCCTCATCATCGTCAGTCATATCAATTGCTATTCAAGGGGCAGTAGAGGCAATATTTAATTTCAAACATTTTTTATTTTCGGAATTGCTTCGACTTTCAAAAAACAACAAACCAAAATCATACATACAAATGTACATCCATCCATCTATTTGGAATTGAAATCAACGTTCACTTTTTTTTCGTTGGTTGCTGTTTCTGAAGAGGGTAATATAATGCTATCTGCGCGTACCTATTTTCCCTATTTTTAGATAGATAAAAATTAAATTATTTCATTCGTTTTCGTTTTCGTTGTTTTATCAAACTTAATCGGATTATGTAAATTTTTTTTGCGTGTGTGATAGTTCTTCCATTGTCCCAAATGTACACATAAGCTGTGTTCCAGAACTAAAAAGTTTTTACAATTTTTACGACTTTTACACATTTTACTCGGAAATGCGTTCCCGTACACAAAAAAGTTGTAAAATGTTCACTTCTCTTTAAACAAAAATGGCGCTGAATGACGCTCTCTTTAAAAACTTTTTACACGACAAATTTGGGCGAGTAAAAAAATTGTAACATGGTTGCCGGCGTCTGATTGGCTGATACGCCGACTTTGACATTTGTTCCAGTTTTTTTGACGTATTTTCCATTTTTCCGTTCCCGAACTATTTCAAAAAACTTGTGTGTGAGAACAAATTTTTTGCAGTTCTCTCTTTTACGAGTTTTACCATCAAAAAGTACGGGAACGAAGCTATAGTGACGACAATCTTCAATTGAATTGATTGAATTTTTTAGTTTAATTTTTATTTCAAATTTGGAATATGGTGGATATATGATTTGAATATGAATTTCTAACACAGTTTTATAAAAAGCAAACGGGGAAGCAACAACAACTTCTTTGATGTTTGGCATGGAATGAGGGTTGAATGAATGTGATTTATAGATGGTACGGCATGGTGGTTTTTGGTATTTACAATTTACAGAATTTAGCAGTGACGTCATTGGGCAATATGTAAACAATTTAGTGAATTCTAGAATTCTAATTTTAAAGAATATTTTTGAAGAAAAAACTTGACGCCTGTTATAGTTCAAGAAAAATATTCTTCAAAAATCCCTCGCCTTTTTTTATCCCCACAAAAAAATTTTAAAATATGCAACCCCTACTAGGTCCCTCCAAATATGTTTTTAAAAAATCCCACGTCCGTTGAAGTCCCTCCAAAAATATTCTTAAAAAATACCACTCCCGTTATAGTCCTTCAAAAAATATTCTTAAAAATCCGAAGCCTGTCACAGTCCCTCCAAAAATATTCTTAAAAATCCCTCGTCTGCTACAGTCCATCCAAAAATATTCTTAAAAATTCCACGTCTGTTACAGTCCCTCCGAAAATATTCTTAAAAAATTCCAGCCCAGTCGTAGTCCCTCCAAAAATATTCTTAAAAAATTCCAAGCCCGTTATAGTCCCTCTAAAAATATTCTTAAAAAAATCCAAGCCCGTTATAGTCCCTCTAAAAATATTCTTAAAAAATTCCACGCCTATAATAGCCCATACAAAAATATTCTCAAAAAAATCCACGCCTGTAATAGTCCATCCAAAAATATTTTAAAAAAAAATTCCACGCCTGTTACGGACCCTCCAAAAATATTCTTAAAAAATCCAATGCTTGTAATAGTCCCTCCAAAAATAATCTTAAAAAATTCCACGCCTGTAATAGTCCATCCAAAAATATTCCTAAAAAATGCCACGCCTGTTATAGACCCTCCAAAAATATTCTTAAAAAATGCCACGACTGATATGGTCCCTCCAAAAATATTCTTAAAAAATTCCACGTCTGTTATAGTCCCTCCAAAAATATTCTTTAAAAATTCCACGCCTGTTATAGACCCTCCAAAAATATTCTTAAAAAATGCCACGACTGATATGGTCCATCCAAAAATATTCTTAAAAAATTCCACGTCTGTTATAGTCCCTCCAAAAATATTCTTTAAAAATTCCACGCATGTTATAGACCTTCCAAAAATATTCTTAAAAAAATCCACGCTTGTTATAGACCCTCCAAAAATATTCTTAAAAATTCCAAAAATATTCTTAAAAAATTCCACGCCTGTTATAGTCCCTCCAACAATATTCCTAAAAAATTTCACGCCTGTTATAGACCCTCCAAAAATATTCTTAAGAAAATCTACGGCTGTTATAGTCACTCCAAAACTATTTTTAAGAAAATCCACGTCTGTTATAGTCCCATCAAAAATATTCTTAAAAAATTCTACGCCTGTTATAGTCCCTCCAAAAATATTCATAAAAAATCCGACGTCTGTTATAGTGCCTCAAAAAATATTCTTAAAAAATTCCACTTCTGTTATAGTCCCACCAAAAATGTCATTAAAAAATTCCACGCCTGTAATAGTACCTCCAAAAATATTCTTAGAAAATCTCACTCTATCTAAAGTCAATCAAAAATATTCTTAAAAAATTCCACGCCTTTTATAATCCCTTCAAAAAATATGTGGCCAATGAAAACTGTGGTTGGTCTAACACTTTTTTATATGTTTCATAATTGGACTGACTAAATTTTCCATACAATACCAAAAATGTTATGTGATGCACACACATATTCGGTTATGAAACACTGTGCTTATTGCAATTTTTATTTTTATCATTATTACTTAACATTTCATGTTCGGAGCTACGGCTATTATTCGTCCAGTTGTTTAGTGTCTTAACATTTCAACAAATGCTGTAATGTCATTAAAGCTCATTGCAAATATTTTTCTCCACATGCTTTGTTCAGCGAATATTTATAGTTATTTTCGCATAGATGATGCTCATGAAGCACAGCGACAGACAGACTACAAGATAGTGGGCACTACTTTTTATAAACAGTTTAAGATGGAATTGTGAGAGTCTTAAGCAAAATATGATTCATACACATTACAATCATCTTCTTCAACTAAAATGTCGTATTTTCAGCCAATTTGTTTTGACATCAAATCAGCTTGAGATTTATAAAAGTTGTTAGATACGTTCATTTCCTGAACGAACTAGTTCAAAAGAAGTAGTCCGGACAGGAAGCTATTGGAACTACAGCCAGATTTTTCGTTTATATAGTTCTTTTTTCATATAACATAATCTTGTTCCTTAAATTTCACACTCACGTCGATCCTTCTCGTTTATTTCTCTTTCACATTGCATCAGGTTCCACATGACTTTATATTTTTAAATGTTCATCCCCTTTGTTTATCAAATGTCGATATTCACATTTTAATAAAACACAGTAACAAAAGATTTGTATCTATAAACAGCGAAGATTTAAACGATGAAAAAAAAAACAAAAAGAACGATGAGAGACAAAGATTTATTGAACTATATCGTCCTCGGAACTATATGAAACGAAGCATCCATATTAATGAACTAGTTACTTTTGAGAAAAGGAACGAGACACATCGATCTGCCCCGTGAACTAGTTTGCCCAAGACAAATATATGTTCTCCCAGCAAACGTTGGAATTGGTGTTGGCTATATTAGATCTTTTGAATAAAGTACATTTGATTATCAATTGTAATATATCTGGAATAGTTCATTATGTCCATTTCAGTGAACCCTTCACTTGAAGTAGTTCTCTCGCCAACCATTTGCTTTAGCCCTGTTCCAGAACCTGCAAGAATCTACAACTTTTTAATAGGATAAAAAAAATTTCTTTTATGATATGGAAGAAAATAGTAAAAATTAATATGAATGTTGTTAAGACCTTAAGATTCGGACTTGAACCTATTTTTATGTTTATCTTTCTATATTTATGTTTATCATATATTTTCTTTTTGATCCATATATACATATAATTGATCTTATAGAGGTTTGCCTGTAATATCATCATCCACTAGTTTGATAACTGGACTACAAAATACAAATTCATAAAACATTTCAATTGAATCGGTACAAAGAAATGAAACCACACAACATGTGAATATGAGGAACGGACAAAATGGACCGCTTGTAGTTTTGCTTAGAAAAATTTCCCATAAAAAATAAATAGGCGAAAAAATGGAAGAAATGAACAACCAGAAATCACAAACAAAACCAAAATAACAAAAATAATGTGCCGAACTCGCTTGGAATTGAGGCAATCATTTGGTATGGCAGGCAGCTTATTTATATTTGGCGAGTACTACTACTCTATCCAGCCAGTATTGTTATGTTCGTATATGGTAATAATTTTTAATATCTACAAATGCGGCGTCAGTAGAAACAAAAAAACAACGCGACGACTTACTATGTATGACGATCAAATTGCTTCAAAAATATGTGTTTGGGTATGCGGACTTTGACTTCAAAGACTGTCGATATCAGCAAAAAAAACAACGAAATCAAAATCAAAAATGCCAAAACATTAAGCAGCAGTAAAATCAGTTGTAGTTAAATTAAAATTCATATTTGTTTTTAGTATTTACTAACCAAAACTATTTCATTTGGTACATTTATTAACGAATAATAATTTATGGATATAGAAGTAGCGGCATACTAGGATTTAAGACGTCATGTGGATGGGGGGTATGAGTATTTTATTCATTATTATTATCAATAAATCAAAAGTAGTTGCGAATAGTCTGCGGGATAGAGGCAAATAGTTTGCTGAAAATTTGAGATTTTTCAACAATATTTTTTGGAGGCACATTTGCCTTTCAACAACATTTTTGAGCGATTGTTTAAAGCTAAACATCATGAATTTTTAATAATATTTTTTAAAAGTTCAACAATAATTTTAGAGAATTAATATTAGTATTATGAAGAATAGTTTGTCGGTCTGTCTGTTTCAAATAAAAGTCGTGGATTTTTCAATAATATTCTTAGACGACAATATGAGCTTAGAAGTAAATTTCAGATGACACCTGTCCATTTTTCAACAATATTTTTAGAGGAATATATGAGCTAAAAGTGTAAAATTTTCAACAATATTTTTGGATGATTATGTGATCTAACAAGAGTGGATATGCGCTTAGCAGTCTATTTCAGCTGACACCTGTCGATTTTTCAAGAGAATTATATGAGCTAAAAATTGTAGATTTGCAACAATATTTTTGGATGATTATGTGTGATTTTCAACACTATTCGGAATAACTATGTCAGCACACAAGAGTGGATTTTCAACAATAATATTAGAGTTCTGTTTTAGCTGACACTTACTTATTTTTAGAGGAATATTTCAGTGGCAAACGTGGATTTTGTCAACAATACGTTTAGAGGAATATATGAGCAAAACAATGTGGATTTTTGTTAGGTATACACGAGGAAAACACAAGAACACTTTTGCACTTTGGTGGTTTATTTACAACTGATAATCATTCTACAATAGGTACAGGTACTTATATGTATACATCTTACAACATATTCAGGTATGTAAATATTTGCATTGGTACACTTCCAATAATTTTTCAACAATATTTTTAGAAGACTTTTTGAGGTATAATTTGTGAATTTTCAACAATATTTTAGCGAACGTTTTCAGCTGACAGCTGTTAATTTTTCAACAATAATTTCAGAAAAGTATCTAGCAAAAAAATTGTGGATTTTTCAAAACTATTTCAGAGGAAATTTCAGGTAATAACTGTGGATTTTTTAGAAATATTTTTTGTGGACCACATGAGCCAAAAAGTGTGAATTTTTCAAAACTATTTTCAGAAGATTACTTCAGCCGGCAACTGAGGATTTTTCAACATCTGTGTATTTTTCAACAGTATTTTCGGAAGGCTGTTTGAGCTAAAAAGTTTATTATTAACACTATTTTTAGGCGACTTTATTAGCTGACAACTGTGGATTTTTCAAAAAAAAAATGTTTAAAGGATTACTTAAGCCACAACACTTTTTTAGAGGACCGTTTATCCTAAAAACTGTGGAATTTTCAAAACTAATTTCAGAGAACTGCTATTTAACACTATTTTTAGAGAGCTATTTCAACGGACAACTTTAGATTTTTCCACAATATTTTAGAGTGATAATTTAGCTGACAACTGTGGACTTTTACAATTGTTTTTTGGATGATTATGTGAGCTTAAAAGAGTGGATTTCAACACTATTTGGAATAACTATGTCAGCGCACAACATTGGATTTTTCTGTTTTAACTGGCACTTACGGATTTTTCAACAATATTTTTAGAGGACTACTCCAGGAGTAAATTTTGTCAACAATATATTTAGATGACAATATGAGCTAAACAATGTGGATTTTTCAACAATATTTTTAGAATACTTTTTGAGGTATAATGTTTGGATTTGCAACAATAATTTAGCTGACGCTTTCAGCTGACAGCTGTTGATTTTGCAACAATAGTTGCCGAGAAGTGGATTTTTCAAAACTATTTTAGAGGACTATTTTAGGTAATAACTGTGAATTTTTTAAAACTATTTTTTGTAAACCTCATTAGTTAAAAATTGTGAATTTTTCGAAACTATTTGCAGAAGATTACTTCAGCTGTCAACTGAGGATTTTTCAACAGCTGTGTATTTTCAACAGTATTTTCAGAGGGCTGTTTGAGCTAAAAAGTTTATTATTATCAACACTATTTTTAAGCAGCTTTATTCGCTGACAACTGTGAATTTTTCAACATTTTTTAAAGGTTTACTTAAACCACAACACACAGAGAACTATTTCAACTGACAACTTTAAATGTTTCCACAATAATTCTAAGTGATCTTTTAGAGGATTTTAGCGGACGTTTTCAGCTGACAGCTGTTGATTTTTCAACAATATTTTCCGAAAAGTATCTAGCAAAAACTTGTGGATTTTTCAAAACTATTTTAGAGGACTATTTTAGGTAATAACTGTGGATTTTTTAAAAACATTTTTTGAGGACCACCAGAGCTATAAAGTGTGGATTTTCAACACTATTTGCAGAAGATTACTTCACTAGTTATCTGAGGATTTTTCAACAGTATTTTAAGAGAACTACTTCAGCCGAAAATGTGGGTTTTCAACAATATTTTTATTTATTTAGAGATATACTGTGGATTATTCAACAATATTTTGGGAGGACTATTTCAGCTGACAGCTTTGGCTTTTTCAACAGTATTTTCAGAGGGATGTTTGAGCTAGAAAGTTTGATGTTTGAAAGTTATTTTTAAGCAACTGTTTTAACTGACAACTGTGGATTTACCAACAATTTTTTAGAGGACTAACAACTGTGGAATTTTCAAAACTTTTTTTTAGAGAACTGCTATTTAACACTATATTTAAGAGCTATTTCAGGGTACAACTGTGGATATTTTTAAAGACGACCATTTCAGCTTACTGGGGATTTTTGAAAATATTTTTCAACAATATTTTTAGAGGACTTGTTGAGTTTTCAACATTTTTGTAGGGGACTACTTCGGGTGACAACTGTGGATTTTTAATCACTATCTTTAGTGGACTCTCTCAGCTCACAACCGTGCATTTTTGACAACATTTTTAATTCAATTTTTAAGAGACTATTTGACTATTTGTTTATCATTTTTAAAGGACTGTATGAGGTAAAAGAGGAATATTTTTATAGAAAACCTCTGTTGCATATAGAAGACCTCAGGAGGTCTTCTGTTGCCTATAGAAGACCTCAGTAGTGCTTTTGATGCCTATAGAAGACCTCAATATGTTTTCCGCTGACAAAAGAATACCTTAAGATCTTTTCTATTGGCCACAAGAGGTCTCATGTTGCTTGTAAAAGTTCTCCAGGGTCTCAAGTAGCATATAGAAGACCTCAAGAGGTCTTTTGTTGCCTATAGAAGACCTCAAAATGTCTTTCGTTGCCTATATAAGAACACAAGATATTTCTGTTGACCACAAGAGGTGTCCTGTTGTCTATAAAAGACTTCAAGAGGTATTTTGGTGTATTTAGAAGACCACAAGAGGTATTCTGTTGTCTATTGTCCATGGAAGAACGCAAGAGGTCTCATGTTGTCCATACAAAGCAACAAGAGGTCTCCTATCAGTGCACAACAGTGGATTTTTAAACAATAATACTAGAGTTCTGCATTAGCTGGCACTTACGGATTTTTCAACAATATTTTTAGAGGACTATTTCAGTGACAAATGTGGATTTTGAAACAATATGTTTTTAGGACTATATGAGCTAAACAATGTGGATTTTTCAACAAAATTTTTCAGCAGCGGACGTTTTCAGCTGAGAGCTGTTGATTTTTCAAAAATACTTTCCAAGCAGTATCTAGAAAAAAAATTGGATTTTTCAAAACTATTTTAGAGGACTATTTCTTCTAATAACTGTGCTAAAATGCTAAAAGTGTGAATTTTTCAACACTATTTTCAGAAGATTACTTTAGCTCTCAACTGAGTATATTTCAACAATATTTTAAGAGGACTATTTCAGACGAAAAATGTGGGGTTTCAACAATATTTTTATTAATTTAGAGATATACTGTGGATTTTTCAACCCTATTTTTAGAGGACTATTTCAGTTGACAGCTGTGGATTTTTCAACAGTATTTTCAGAAGGCTGTTGAGCTAAAAAGTTTGGTGTTTTCAACACTATTTTTAAGCAGCTGTTTTAATTGACAACTGTGGATTTTTCAAAAATTTTTTAGAGGATTACTTGAACCACAAAAATTTTTCTAGAGGACTGTTATGCCTAACAACTGTGGAATTACAAAACTAATTTCAGAGAACTGCTATTTAATAATATTTAACAAGCTATTTCAACTGACAACTGTAGATTTTTCCACATTACTTTTAGAGTACTTTTATAGCTGACAACTGTGCATTTTTCAGCAAGTTTTTAAAGGAGTATTTCAACTGACAACTGTAGATTTTTCAACAATATTGCTAGAGGACTACTTCAGCTAAACAGCGCGGATTTTTTTCACAATTAATTGTAGAGGATTATTTCAGCTCAGGAACAGAGGATTTTTTGTGAATTTTCTAATACTCTTCTTAAAGAACTTTTTCACCGTACAACTGTGTATATGTTTACCAATATTTTTAAAGGACAATTTGAGATAACAAATATATATTTTCAACACTATTTTAGAGGACTATTTCAGCTAACAACTGGGGACTTTTCGAAAATATTATTAGAGGACAATTTTAGCTGACAACTGTGGATTTGTCAACAATATTTTTAGAGAACTATATATGCTAAAAAGTGTAGATTTTCCAACATTGTTTTAGAGGTCTGTATGACGTAAAAAGTGTATATTCTTCAACAATATTTTTAGAGATCTATTTAAATATAAAATGTAGATTTTTAAAACAATTTTTAGAGGACTACACTAATAGTGTAGGAAGTGGATTTTTCAACACTAGTTTTTGAGGCCTGTTTCAGCAGACAACTGCGACAATATTTTAGAGGTTAATTTGAATCAAAAATTGTGGAGTTTCCAACAAAATTTTTAGTGGAATATTTCATCTAATAACTGAGAATTTTTCAACAATATTTTTAGAGGACTTTTTTTAGTTAAAAAGTGTTGATTTTGTAGGGGACTATTTTAGGTGACAACTGTGATTTTTAAACACTATCTTTAGTGGACTCTCTCAGCTGACAACTGTAAATTTTTGACAACCTTTTTAATTCAATTTTTAAGAGACTATTTGACTATTTTTAAAGGAATGTATGAGGTAAAAGAGGAATATTTTTATAGAAAACCTCTGTTGCATATAGAAGACCTCAGGAGGTCTCCTGTTGCCTATAGAAGAGCCCAAGAGGTCTTCTCTTGTCTATAGAAGACCGCAACAGGTCTTTTGATGTCTATAGAAGACCTCAATATGTCTTCAGCTGACTAAAAAATGCCTTAATATCTCTTCTGTTAACCACAAGAGGTATCATGTTGCTTATAAACATTCTCAAGACGTCTTTTGTTGCTTATAGAAGACCTCAATAGGCCACAAGATCTTTCTGTTGACCTCAAGAGGTCTATAGGAGACCTCAAGAGGTCTATAGGAGACCTCAAGAGGTCTATAGGAGACCTCAAGAGGTCTATACAAGACCTCAAGAGCTCTATAGAAGACCTCAAGAGGTCTATAGAAGACCTCAAGAGGTATTTTGCTGTATTTAAAAGACCACAAGAGGTATTCTGTTGTCTATAAAAGAATTTAAGAGGAGAGGTCGTCTATAGCAACCCACAAGAGGACTATTGTCATCTTTAGAAGACATCAGGTGGTATTCTGTTACCTGTAGAAGACCTAAAAAAGTCTTCTGTTGACTATAGAATACCTCAAAGTGTATTTTGTTGTCTGTAGAAGAGCTCAGGGGGTCTTCAGTTGTCTATGGTAGATGTTCTCTGTCATCTGTAAAAGAAGGCTACAAGAAGTCCTCTGTTTTCTACTGAAGACGTCAAAATATCTTCTGATATCTATAGAATGCCACAAGAGTTTTTGTGTCTCATCATTTGGAGTCGATTTAGTCCTGTCGTCCGTCTGTATAGAATGAATCTACCGATTTCGGAGAAAACGTTTTACCTTTTAATAGTTTGTTCGAAGTCAACTCAATACTTCTTAAGCAAAATCAGCTAAAAGTGTGGATTTTCAACATTATTTGTAGAGGACTATTTCAGATCACAACTGTGCGTTTTTCAACAATATTCAAAAGCATTATTTGAGTTAAAAGTGTGGATTTTTCAACAATATTTCAGGAGGATTATTTGAGTCAAAAGTGAGGATTTTCCACCACTGTTTTTTAAGAATATTTTCCGCCGACAATTGTGGATTTTTACCAACGTTTTTAAAAGACTATTAAAGATAAAAAATTTGAATACTATTTTTAAAGCACTATTATGAAGTTTTCTGCAAAATTTTAAGTGGAATATTTCAGTTGATAGCTGAGGATTTTTCAACAATATTTTTAGAGGAATTGTTGAGCTAAAAAGTGTGAAGTTTTCAACATTTTTGTAGCGGACTATTTCGGGTGACAACTGTGGATTTTTAAACACTATCTTTAGAGGAATCTCTCATCTGATAACTGTGGATTTTTGACAAAATTTTTAATTAAATGTTTAAGAGACTATCTGACTATTTTGTTAAAATGCTTAAAGAACTGTATGAGGTAAAAGAGGGATATTTTTATAGTATAGCTGTTGCATACAGAAAACCTCAGAAGGTATTATGTTGCTTATAGAAGACCTCAATAGGTCTTTTGATGTCTATAAAGACCAATATCTTCAGCTGACTAAAGAATAGAGATCTTAACTCTACTGTTGACCACAACAGGGTTCATGTTGCTTCTAGAAGTCATCAAGACGTCTCAAGTGGCCCAAAGAAGACCTCAAGAGGTCTTTTGTTGCCTAAAGATGACCTTAACAGGTCTTTCGTTGTCTATAGAAGACCCTAAGAGGTCATCTATTGTCCATGGAATAACGCAAATGTGTCATTTCGTCTATAGAAAGCCACAAGAGGTCTCTTGTCATATTTAGAAGGCATCAGGAGGTATTCTGTTGCCTGTAGAAACCTCAAAAGGTCTTCTGTTGACTACAGAAGACCTCAAAGGATCTTCTGTTGTCGGTATATGACATCAGGAGGCCTTCAGTTGTCTATGGTAGACCTCAAGATGTTCTCTGTTGTCTGTAGAAGAAGACCTCAAGAAATCCTCTGTTTTTTATAGAAGACCTCAAAGTGGCTTCGGATGCCTATAGAATACCACAAGAGTTTTTTGCACTTTCAAACGATACGACAAAAAAATTAGCCTCATGAAAATAATGCTTCGACCAAATACGTTTCAGACAGTTTGGAGTCTTTATATTGTCCTGTCCATCCGTCTGTATAGAATGGATCTACCTATCTATCTATTTCGTAGAAAACGTTGCGTCTCTTAATAGATTGTTCGAAGTCAAGTCAATACTTCCTAAGCAAAAGCCCAAAAGCAGTTAAAAGTGTGGATTTTCAACATTATTTGTAGAGGACTATTTCAGATCACAACTGTGCGTTTTTCAACAATATTCAAAAGCATTATTTGAGTTAAAAGTGTGGATTTTTCAACAATATTTCAAAAGGATTATTTGAGTTAAAAGTGTGGATTTTTCAACACTCTTTTTAAACAACATTTTCCCGACAACTGTGGATTTTTTACCAACATTTTTAAAAGACTATTTAAGATAAAAATGATGGCGTTTTCTGCAGAAATTTTAGTGTAATATTTAAGCTGATAACTGAGGATTTATTAACAATATTTTTAGAAGAATTGTTGAGCTAAAAAGTGTGGAGTTTTCAACATTTTTGCAGTGGACTATTTCAGGTGAAAACTGTGGATTTTTAAACACTATATTTTAGGGAATCTCTCAAAAGGCATCAAGAAGTCCTCTGTTTTCTATTGAATACCTTAAACTGTCTTCTGATATCTATAGAATGCCACAAGAGTTTTTTACACTTTGATGTAGATCATGTTCAATACTTTCTAAGCAAAAGCCCAAAAGCACAAAAAAGCTGATAACTTGAAGTAAAATTACTGAACTTACGAATTTAGTATCAGATTTTGGAAAAACGTTGCCTACTGTAAAGTTGCTCTTAAAGAATCTGTATCCGACAACACATTGGAGTACCTCCTTCAAACAACCGAGCAATTTTGACTATGTGCTGTTTAAGGGCTGTTCGAGGATAGCTTCGAAGTTTTTACCGAAGCTTCTGTTTTCTAGGATATAACACTGTGTGTAATTTTTGAGTCATCTTTTATTAACCATATTCTGACTCCACTGTGTTATAGGCCTCCAAAGGTTTGAGGCTTTGATGTAAAAGGGTCATTTAGTCAGGACTATATCTTCCAAACCGTTAGGAAATTTGAATTTATATCAGAGGCAAAGTTGCAGCTCTTGTCTTAAAGAACAAAAATTGTGAACACATTTAATCCATCAAACTTCATCTGCAAAGTCAAAATCGCCAGGGTCAAATTTCTTTTAAAAGTTTTTCTCGGGTTTTGGTCTACAGCTGTCAAACCGATCAAATTTGAAGCAAACAACTAATAAATGTACTTCAGATCTCAATAAACATCTTTCTAGAATATACGAACTCTGTATAGACGGTTCTTAAAGGCCTAAAATAGCAAAGCAAATGTGATTTGTATCCTGCTTTCTCTGGTTCTGGTCCACCGTTCAATATTCAAGAAAACTACCAACTACAATAATGTAGCAAAGGGATCAATAAACAACTTTCTGGAACATGCGAAATGTCTATGAAGGGTTCTTAATGGTAAAAATAGCAAAAACCAATCCACATCGTAAAGTTCAAAAAGTTCAATGCAGTGCACTTTAAGGGCTGTTCGAGAATTGTTTTGACATTTTCATCGAAAGTAGTCCTTGTGATCCTATTTACAATACAATACATACATATCCAGCATTAAAGTTTAAGCTGTTTTTGTGGTCTCTGTTACAACTTTATTCTCCATACTTCTTTCGGCAATGAGCCGAATATTTAAACCAATACCGCTTAAGTGCTATTCCTACAATATAAGAAGGTGTATGTTTATTGGTTTTGACGGCGTTGATTGGTTTTGCCAGTGTCAAAGAAATAACCTTACATTTAAAAAGAAATGTGAAAATGGTATTTAAATTACCCATCTGTACTACAATTACTTAAATATTGATTATTCCAATATTATACTTTTGTCCATAGTATAACGGATATCCTTTTTCTGTCCGGTATAACTACAGAACTTTAACTTACAACAATCCTCCAAGTGTCAGATTGCGTCATCTAGTTACATATTTCATCCCTTAGATACGATTTAAATTATAGTCAAAATACAATTTCATTGCAACAAAACCTCAGCAAGTGGTGGTTTTCTTATTGCCTTTTTAGCTCCGAACAATGCCGCCGAATGCACATTACTGGGCGAGCGGCTATTATTTGGAATGTCTTGTTTTTCTGTCTACAGGGTGGCGCGTGAAAAAATGTGCTTAATGGAGTTCCTAGTTTTATGAATATATACCGGAAATTTGTCTACTGGTTTAAGGCGGACAAATGGGGGAAAGGGAAGAAAAAGGGGATAGAAATAAAGGAGTTCCTTGTTGCCATTAAACATTTAAGAATTTAAGGCACTTAGTGAGGTTTAAGAGGGGATTTAGTTTAAGTAATTCAGTTAGTAAGGATATTACTTCATAGAACATCTGTTTAAAATATTGCCTAGAGAGGATAGAGGATGCTGAAGTTTGAATTAAGATGTAACACTAGGAAATCATTCCGACACTAGAGCGATTTTCTTCCAAAGAAAGAATATTGTTTCCAAAGTCTGTCAGAGCTATTACAGAATATTTTCTACGGAATAAACACCTCAGAAACTGCGGTCTTTGGTATTTCCTAAACATTATTTAATAATTTTCCATAGAGAAAACACTTCATTCCATTCTTTTGTTTTCCTTCAATAAAATTGTATCAGCTATGATCCCCGTAAACATTGACTTTACACACCATTACTTCCATTATCATCTCATCAACACCTAACCTAAAACAAACAGTGGAGATTTCACTTCCAAGGTTCATTAAACGAAGGCAATTTACCAACCATTATAATTTGGTGTGTTATGGTTTTTTATCAAACAAAAAATCTCTACAAACAATCCCTTTATGCATGTCGTTGCACTTTCTAAGCTTTAAATCATTTCTTTACAAAGTTTGTCGTCAATCTCATTTTATGCTGGTGCAGCACCACAGTTAGTGGAACTGTAAATGGTCACATCGTATTTTCACTTTGTTTTATTTTTTTTAATTTTTTAAACAAAAAGAGAGAAAGATTTTTTTGTCTGCTTCATTGGAAGAAATGTGTGAACTCATTTAATTGTTTCTTCCCCCACCCAATAATGGCGTTTTTGTTGCATTTCATCAACATTTTTTCTTTGGCCAACTTTAAGACTGCAAGTTACAGTGTGGTTGTTGTATTAGTTGTTTTTTCTGGTATTCGACCTGTATTTCTTTTGTTTTGTTTATAAATGTTTACCTCGTTTCCTTTGAATTTACTTTTTACTACAAGCTTGCCAAGGGAAAACTATATAAAAAACCCCTTCCATCCCCTAAATGGGGGGTTGTTGTCTCCCATGGCTTTTTGGGTGTTACATCCCAGCAAAAAGTTTGCCTCCAAAGAGGCAGTTAAATGATATGTACAAGTGATCTGGATGTGCATCAAATTATGCATTTTCACTCATGATTTTTACAAGAGCGTGACTACTGAAAGAGGCACTCCATTGCACTGCATTTTAACTGACCCTTTGGCATTGCATTTTAACTGACCCTCTGGCACTGCATTTTAACTGACCCTTTGGCATTGCATTTTAACTGACCCTCTGGCACTGCATTTTAACTGACCCTTTGGCACTGCATTTTAACTGACCCTTTGGCATTGCATTTTAACTAACCCTTTGGGGTAGAATAGGAGGCAGTCCAAAGCACATGTTTTGATGCAGGCATTCTGCGGAAATTGTGGAAGCCATTACAAAATATGCCAGAACAAATAAAATGCATTATTTGTGTAAAACAAAAATATTAAGAACTTTATTACATTAACACAAATTATGAAAATTCTCCATTGAATTCAATCGCAAACATGTGTGTTTTCTCCGCTCTCCATTTGTTCCAAGCTGAACAGTTTTTGTTTCATTTGCTAAATGGGTTGTCTTCCCATCACCAGTTAAGATTTCGACATGTACTCCAACAGCACTCCATTCGGAAATTTTCTTCTCTTGAGTTACCGGAAAAATGTTCACAAATTAAATATTATTCAGTTTGTATTAACAAATGTTTGAAAATATTAACACGCTTATCTCTTATTGGAAAATTTATGTCGCTGCCTGTAGAGATGTACAAACTGATTTATGTACATGTAGGGATCTCTAACAACTGCTAATAATATGTAGCGAACGGAGTGCCTTTTTCACGACTCCGTTTGAACTGCATCCGGATGCTGTTAAATTGTGAGGAATTGGAGTGCCTTTTTCACGGCTCCGCTAAACTGCATCCGGATGTTGTTAAAATGTGACAAGTGGATGTGATTCTTTGGATTGCATCCAAATGCAGTTAAAATGTGAGGACTGGAGTGCCTTTTTCACGACTCCGTTTGAACTGCATCAAAACATGCCGTGACAGAACTAGTCCACATTGCACTGCTTCCAATTTATTTTGCTGGGATATTGTGGTAGAGCAGCAGTAGATAATGTGTAAATTATAACAGTGCCAGTTTTGCATGCCATAACGACAATTACTTTGAGCAAGAAAGGGAAGTTTTGGAATAACATGTGCCTTAAAATGGCCTTCTTGTAAGGGTAACTGTTTCAAAGATATCTTAAGAAATATATTTTCAATAATCATGGATTTTTTAAAAAAATATTTTTTCAATAATCGTGATTTTTTTAAATAGTTTTTCAATAATCGTGTTTATTTTTTAAAAAATACTTTTTCAATGATTGTGGATTTTTTAAAAATATTTTTTCAATAATCGTGCATTTTTAAAAAAATATTTTAAAATAATCTGGATTTTTTAAAAAATATTTTTTTCAATAATCGTGGATTTTTTTAAAAACAATTTTTTAAATTATCGTGTATTTTTTAAATACTATTTTTTCACTAATCTTGGATTTTTTTAAATATTTTTTCAATAATCGTAAATTTTTTAGAAATTTTTTTTTTCAAAAATCGTGAATTTTTTTAAAAAATATTATTTCAGTAATCTTGGATTTTTTTTGAATATTTATTTCAATAATCGTGAATTTTTTAAAAAATATTTTTTCAATAGTCGTTGTTTAAAAAAAAATATTTTTTTTTTAAAATTGTGAATTGTTAAAAAATATATTTTTTTAATAATCCTGGATATTACAAAAAAATATTTTTTTAATAATCGTAAATTTTTTAAAAAATATTTTTTCAAAAATCGTGGATTTTTTAAAAAAATATTTTTTTTTCAAAAATCGTGGATTTATTAAAAACTATTTTTTTCAATATTAGTGGATTTTTGAAAAAAACTATTTTTTCAATTATCGTGCAATTTTTAAATACTATTTTTTCACTAATCTTGGATTTTTATTTTTAAATATTTTTTCAATAATCGTAAATTTTTTACATACAATTTTTTTCAAAAACCGTGAATTTTTTAAAAATATTATATCAATAATCTCGGATTTTTTTTTTAATATTTTTTTCAATAATCTTGGATTTTTTTAAATATTTATTTCAATAGTCGTGGATTTTTTAAAAAAATATTTTTTCAATAATCGCGGTTTAAAAAAAAATATTTTTTTTAAATTGTGGATTATTAAAAAATATATTTTTTTCATAAATGGTGGATGTTTTCAAAATATTTTTTTAATAAAATATTTTTTTAATAAAATATTTTTTTAATAGTTTTGGACTTAAAAAAAACATCTTTTTAATAATCTTGGAATTTAAAAAAAAATATATTTTTTTAATAATCCAGGATTTAAAAAAAAATATTTTTTTAATAATCGTGGATTTTTTTAAAAAAATTTTTTCAATAATCGTGGATGTTTTAAAAATACTTTTTCAATAATCATGGATTTTTTTAACAAATATTTTTTCAATCATCGTGGATTAAAAACAAATTTTTAATAATTTTGGATTTAAAAAAATATTATTTCACTAATCTTGGATTAAAAAAATATCAATAATCGAGGATTAAAAAAAAAAACAAATCAATAATAGCGGTTTTTTGAAAATGCGTTTTCAATAATCGTTGGTTTTTTTAAAAAATATTTTTTCAATAATCTTGGATTTTTTAAAAAATATTTTTTCAATAATCGTGGATTTTTTTAAAAATTATTTTTTCAATAATCGTGGATTTTTTAAAAAATATTTTTCAAATAAACGTCCATTTTTTAAAAATAATTTTCAATAATCGTGGATTTTTTAAAAAATATTTTGCAATATTCGTGAATCTTTTAAAAAATATTTTTTCAATAATCCTGGATTTTTTAAAAAAATATTTTTTCAATAACCATGAATTTTTTAAAAATAATCGTGGATTTTTTAAGATATATTTTTTTCATAAATGGTGGATGTTTTCAAAATATTTTTTTAATAAAATATTTATACCCTCAGCCTTTAGGCTAAAGAGGGTATTTACACTTTGATACGACCAAAAATGTGCCTCATCGAAATAATGGTTTTAGACCCCAAGTATGTTTGTACGATATCCGTTTCAGACAATTTTGAGTAGATCTAACAATGTCCGTCCGTCTGTCTGTCTGTCTGTCTGTCTGGCAGGCTGGTGCGCACGATAACTCTCGAACGGATTAATCGATTCGGTTCAAATTTTGGGTATCGAAATATTTTGTCCAGATTCGATTTAAGTTCGAAGATGGGCCATATAGGTCCACTCCTTCAGGTACCTCCCCCACAAAAGTTCGAAAATGTTCGGAAAATTTGTGCGCACGATAACTCTCGAAGGGAATAACCGATTTGGTCCATACTTTGCACATCGTGTAATTTATACCAAACTTAGATGAGGTTCCAATATAGACTCAATCGGTCTACTCATTCGGGTACCTCCCACACAAAATTTCGGAAAAGTTCAGTTTAGGACCTGGTCTCGAATCGCCCTGATTTTTGTTTACGCAAGTTGTGTTCGCTGTCCTCTATACGACGCTGTAAGTTTCATTAGGGGCAAGTCCATACTTCCTGAGAAAATAGCCTGAAAGTCACAAAAACCCTATGACACCGTGTGTAGTGGTTGGAACGCAAGATAACTCTCGAACGGATCTGCCGAGTCGGTCCAAAATTTGGCTTTCGTAATATTTTGTCCAAACTTAGTTCAAATTCAAAGATGGATTATATCGGTCCACTCCTTCCGGTACCTCACCCACAAAAGTTCGAAAATGTTCGGAAAATTTGTGCGTACGATAACTCTTGAAGGGAATAACCGATTTGGTCCATACTTTGCACATTATGAAATTTCTACCAGAATTATATAAGGTTCCAATATGGACTCAATCGGTAAACTCCTTCGAGTACCTCCCACACAAAATTTGGGAAAAGTTCAGTTTAGGACCTGCTCTCGAATCGCCTTGGTTTATGTTGTAACATCTTGTATTCACTGTCCCCTATACGAAGGTACAAGCTTCCTCAGGGGCAAGTCTATACTTCCTGAGAAAATAGCGTGAAAGGTACTAAAAAGCCCTATGACACCGTGTGTAGTGGTTGGAGCGCAAGATAACTCTCGACCGAATCTGCCGATTCAGTCCAAAATGTGACCTTCGTAATATTTTGTGCAAACTTAGTTTAAGTTTGAAAATAAGCCCTACCGGTCCACTCTTTCAGGTACCTCCCCCACAAAAGTTCAAAAATGTTCGGAACATTTTTTCGCACTATAACTCTTGATGGGAGTGACCGATTTGATCCATACTTTACACATTCTCATAATATCTACCAGATATAGATCAGGTTCGAATATGGACTATATTTGTCCAATCCATCCCGTACCTCCCACACAAAATTTTGGATAAGTTCACTTTAAGACCCGCTATTGAATCACTTTGATTTTTGTTGAAGCAACTTACATTCGCTGCCTTAATTGCGATGGAAAAAGTTGTTTCAGGGGCAAGTCCATACTTCTTGAGAAAACAGCCCGAAGGGTGTAAAAATCCCCTATGGCACCCCCATGATCTATGTCGGTCCATTCCTTTAAGTACCTTTTCCGCAAAATTTTTGAACTTTAATCCTAATCAACATTTTTGTCGGTTCATACAACCAAAATTTTGAAACCCCCTAAAAAGTGTTTCAATTTGCACAGGCTGAGGGTATATCTCCGTCGGCAAAGGCAACTGATATTTTTTTACTTGTTTTTTAATAGTCTTGGACTTTAAAAAAACATTTTTTTAATAATCTTGGAATTTAAAAAAAAAAAACAATTTTTAATAATCTTGGAATTTAAAAAATATATTTTTTCAATTATCATGGATTTTTTAAAATTTTTTTTTTCAATAATCGTGGATTTTTTTTAAAAACATTTTTTTAATAATCTTGGAATTTAAAAAATATATATTTTTCAATAATCGTGGATTTTTTGAAAATATGTATTTTTCAATAATCGTGGATTTTTTAAAAAATATGTTTTCAATAATCGTGGATTTTTTAAAAATATATTTATTCAATAATTGTGGATTTTTAAAAAAAATATTTTTTCAATAATCGTAGATTTTTCAAAAAAATATTTTTTCAATAATTGTAGATTTTTCAACAAAAATATTTTTTCAATTATCGTAGATTTTTTAAAAAAAATATTTTTGGCTTATCTTTCCTTTACCGACCCACCTCAGAAAATTATGAAAAAATTACCACAGATAGTGCTTTTTATCCCGATTCCACCCATGTATTGCTTTTGTTGCGGAAATGTATACTTGCCGAGATATAGGCATCCAAAGTTCCACAACGGCCCTAGTCTAAAATGTTAATTTTTTTTCAGTAATCGTGTATTTTTAAAAATATTTTTTTAAATAGTCGTGGATTTTTTTAAAAACTATTTTTTAATAATCTTGGATTTTTTAAAACTATTTTTTCAATAATTTCACTTTTTCAATGATCGTGAATTTTTTAAAAAATATTTTTTCAATAATCGTAGATTTTATACAAAATATTTTTCAATAATCGTGGATTTAAAAAAATTCAAAAAATATTTTTCAATAATATTGAAATAATATTAATTTTCGACATAAAAAGCCGATTAAAAGAAAATTGTCCTCTGAGTCCCAATTAAGGCCCCTTGTGCCACTTGTCTATTTACTGTTCCTGGTCTGGTGGTAGATACCATCTGTGTTTCCCTCCAACTAACTCCTCGCCAATTGCGCCGACCAAAGTAATGTGTTAACATAAGTTCACAGTCTTTTGTCTAGTTCAAATCGAAGTAGAAGAAGAAGAAAATGAAAAATTAACCATGTGCCCGGAGTGCGAATATTACTTCAATGATACCAACCACCACCAGCAGAAAATTATGCTTGCTAAGAAAATAGACGTCAGTTGGTTTTTTTTTGCGTAACTATTTTGTTTTTCTATGACGGCCTTGTGTGGTGGTTACAGTGCAATTTCACAGTGTTTCAATACAGGTGCATACAGGTGTTCTGTCAATATGCTGTAACTTTTGAACGGATAGTGATATTTAAATAAAGTTTCCATTGCTCGAGAGGAAAAGTCCAACTTTTTAAAATTGTTCATTATAACGGAACGGACCTAATAGACTTTACTATGCAAATCCTAGGACTTATCTTAAATTCTCTTGTATCTCAAGTGGACCTACCCGTGTTATCATCTGGCGAATTGCCTTTAACATCCGTGGAGTGAGCAGCAAGCTAAACACGTTAAAAATTTGGGTTGTGCGTTGGATTAGTAAACCACGCTATAAAAACATCCTACTATGAAAAAACACAGAAAAAACAAACCCCTGAATTTTTCCAAAGGTGTCCACCGTTCTCCAGCTGCCAAAATTAGGATGTGTCTACTTTACTTTTAAATGAAAGGTGCTTACACCTGGGAAGTTTATGCGGATTCTGAAACTACAATGTTCATAGATGAGAAAAATCCAAAACCAAGATAAAAGCGCCGGAGGGATTTTCAAATAAATCGCGGTCAAAGTTCACATTTTTAGGGCTTTATTATGTTTTCACGACTTTTTCGGAAACCGCATGCCCTATCGAAATGGGATTAAAGCGAATGTTGTAGCAGTGAAAATTCTCTATAAGATTGACCTTAATGTTATTTTCGTAGGTTTTACCATTTTTGAGATATAGAAGTTCAAATTGGGACAATGCACTGACTATATCGCCCCCTTATAAAACAATGTCATGAAGGGTGCGCCTTAACTAACTTTTAATGAAAACCGCTTACACCTGGGAAGTTTTTGCGGATTCTGAAATGAATGTTCATAGATGAGAGAAAACCAAAAACTAGAAAAAATCACTGCAGGGATTTTGAAATAAATCGCGGTCACAATTCACATTTTTAGGTTTATTGTAGGTTTTCAGGATTTTGCTTGGAAGCGGCAAGTCGTTTCGCAATGGGACTAAAGAAAATGTTGTAGCAGTGAACAGCTTAGGAAGGTCCATCTTTTGTTTGCAGGCAGGTCAAGTTCTATGTTGGGCTATATCGGCCCTCGTTTTGGTATAGCCCCCATATAATGGTACCAATATTAATGGTACCCGATTTGAGGTATTTTTACGTTTTTAGTAACATTTTCAAGCCGGATTAGCTATAATTTGACAGTTAGGGGTCCTAGTAATCAATAAACTTTTATTCCAAAAATAATGGCCATAGGTCCATGTTTTGGTATAGCCGTCGTCATATAACGCTACCACCCGATTTTATGTGTTTTAAGAACTTTAGCTACAATTTTTAATCGAAATAGCTGTAATTTTACATTTAAGGTACTCAGTAGCCACGAAACTTCTTCTCCAAAAATCTTCAATATTGATCTATGTTTTGGTATAGCCCCCATACAACTGTTCCTCCCGATTTTTGGTATTTTGAGGTTTTTGTCCAAAATTTAACCGACCTAGCTGTAATCTGACATATGAAGTTCTCAGTAGCCACCAAAAATCGTTAACATAGATCCATGTTTTGGTATAGCCCCCATAAAACTGTTCCTCCCGATTTTTTGTATTTTGAGGAATTTAGCCAAAATTTTTAACCGAACTAGTTGAAATTTGACATTTAAGGTTCTCAGTGGCCACGAAACTTCTCAACATAGGGCCATGTTTTGGTATAGCTCCCACATAACGGTACTTCCCGATTTTCGGTATTTTTAGAATTCTAGCTAAAATTTTTGACCGAACTAGTTGTAATTTGACATTTGAGGTTCTCAGTAGCCACGAAACTTCTCCACTAAAAATCGTAATTATAGATCCATGTTTTGGTATAGCCCCCATATAACGGTATCTCCCGATTTTCAGTAGTTTGAGAATTTTAGCTAAAAATTTTAACCGAATTAGTTGAAATTTGACATTTGCGGTTCTTAGTGGTCACGAAACTTCACAAAAAATCGTCAATATTGATCTATGCTTTGGTATAGCCCCCATATAACTGTACCTCCCGGTTTTCGGTATTTTATCATTTAAGCTACAATTTTTAACCGAACTATCTGTAATTTAATATTTGAGGTTCTCAGTAGCCACGAAACTTCTCCACCAAAAATCGTCAACTTAGATCCATGTTTTGGTATAGCTCCCAATAATGGTACCTCCGGATTTTCGGTATTTTGAGGGTCTTAGACATATTGTTTGATGGAACTACCCGTAATTTGACTTCTGAGGTTCCCTGCAGTTATAAAATGTTTCCACCAAAAATTGTAAAGATAGGTAGACACTTTGATATAGCCACATAGGTGGTACCTGGCTGAACACATTTTTATACCCTCAGCATTTATGCTAACGAGGGTATATACACTTTCATACGGGAAAAATGTGCCTCACGGAAATAACGGTGTTAGACCCCAAGTATATTTGGACGAAATGTGTTTTAGACAATTTGGAGTTGACTTAGCAATGTCCGTCCGTCTGTCTGGCTGGAGCACACGATAACTCTAAACGGATCAACCGATTCGACTTTCGTAATATTTTATTGAAACTTAGCTTAAGTTCGAAGATGGGTTATATCGGTCCACTCCTTCCGGTACCTCCACCACAAAAGTTCGAAAATGTTCGGAAAATTTGTGCGCACGATAACCGATTTGGTCCATACTTTGCACATCATTAATTTTTTACCAGACTGAAATAAGATTCCAAGATGGACTCGAACGGTCCACTCTATTGGCAAAGTTCAGTTTAGGGCCAGCTTTTGAATAGCTTTGATTTTTGTTGTAACAACTTGTTTTCACTGCCCACCATACGACTGTACAAGTTTCATCAGGGGCAAGTCCATACTTCCTGAGAAAATAGCCTGAAAGTTCCAAAAAACCCCTATGACACCGTGTGTATTGGTTGGAGCGCAAGATAACTATCGAACGGATCTTCCGATTCGGTCCAAAATTTGGTCTTCGTAATATTTTGCGCAAACTTAGTTTAAGTTCGAAGATAAGCTATAGTCAGGTACCTCCCCCATAAAAGTTCAAAAATGTTCGGAAAAATTGTACGACGATAACTTTTGAAGGGACGGACCGATTTGGTCCATACTTTATGCATCATAATATATCTACAAGATATAGATCAGGTTTGAATATGGACTATATTTGTCCATTCCTTCGGGTACCTCCCACACAAAATTTTCACTTTAAGACCTGCTCTTGACTAACTTTGATTTCTGTTGAAGCAACTTGCAATCGCTGTCTCAATTACGACGGTAAAAGTTTTTTTCAGTGGCAAGTCCATACTTCTTGGGATAACAACCCGAAAGTTGTAAAAACCTCTATGGCACCATATGGTCCAAAATTTGGCCTTCGTCATACTTTGTCTGAACTGAGTTTAACTGCTAAAATGGCACCTATCGGTCGTCTTCTTAGGATTTGTGTCCAAGTGCAGTTTAAGGTCTCTTCGGAGATGCTTTGGAAATTTATACCGATGATGTACAGCAATATTATGTTTTCCGTGGGCAAGTCCATCCTTCCTGATATACTGGTCCAACAGGTGTACGATAACCCACTGAAATGACTAGTGGGCGCGATATCTATCGAAAAGATATGACTCTCAAAATAAGGTCCACTTTTGTAATGTACTATGTTCGTCCATTCCCTCCTCCACAAAACTTTTGAACTTTAATCCTAATTCACATTTTTGTCGGCAAGTTCAAATGTTCAAAAAGTGCCACAAAATTCTGAAAAGACCCTAATTACATTCGATCTGTCCGTAGATGAATGTTCCAACTCACATAGGCTGAGGGTATATCTCTGTTGGCAAAGCCATTGGATCCTTTTTTACTTTTTTTTGATTAATTTAGATAATTTAGGCATTTGGGGTATCCATGGTCGAAAAAGGTTTCAACCTAAAACTGTGAAAGGAAAGTAATTATTCCATTTCAATTAAGACTTTGTATAGAGGAGTGTATAAAAAGTTCGTCCCGCACGAGAAGTACAATTTCAATCTGCAGCTTTTAACGTGTTTTTCCCGAAACTAGATTTTTTGAGATGTGACACTTTTTGAGTAATGATGAAATGCCAAATCGTTCATCTTTTGTCCCAATATTTTACGACATTGCTAATGATTTGATAGCTAGTAGAGTTTTTCTGCCAGCAAAACTTTTTACTAAATTATTCCCAAAAATATAACGATTTTTGTGGCACCGGAGCATTGACAACATTGCCTATAACGACTTTCAGTTACTCACAGAAAAGGTTCTCCCCAAATGAGAGGTTGTAATTTGGGGAGAGTCTTTTATGGTATTGTGTTTGTTTACCTCTGAGTTTTTATTGTTTTTTATACAGAGAAAGAGCGACGATGGAGCAGATAATAATACCCCAACAAAATTGAACTCTCCCACATTAGATTCCCCAACAGAGAACAAATACAGTGGTGGTACTTTTGGTGACTGTATTTGGAACTCGGTGAATAGAAGAAGCAATTTTTCAAAACAAACAAAAAACGATTGAGTTCCATATTATAAGAGAAATATGGAATATTGCTGGAAATGCTGAACTCCCAGTAAAATAAGTTTCAAATTTTGACAAATAAAACCGCACAAATCTTTCTTTACGACGACTTCGTTTGGGAGATGGATGGATTGTTTGGGATACACGATGAGGAGGAACATTGTGAGTGAGCCAAAATGAATGGATGATTGAGTGAGTGGAATGGAATGATTGAAATAAAAATGTAGCCAAAATTGTTTTGAATGGTGATGAATGCTGCTGCCAGCGTTGCCAGTATTTTTTAGACTCTTTTCCCCAACTTGTCCAAAACTTTTCCCCAAAATTCCCCAGATTTTATTAAATTTCCTCAAAAAATTCCCCAAAAATTTTTTAACAAATAATTACAAAAAAATCAAAATTAGTTTTATTTTACTATTGAAATGCATATCACTAAACGTGTAAAGTATTCTATATACATACTTTTATATGAATTAAATTAACGATATTGACAACTTCACTTTCAAGTGACTCAGAATCATTAGTCTTATTGGATTTATGTATATAAATTTGTATAATGAAAGAGTTGTAACATTTTTTTAGGTGGTCAAAATTTTTACAACAAATGGAGTTGTTAGAAAATTGATTATTTATTCTAGTAACTCGTACTGCATTTTACTGAATATGGTTCAAAATTGGAGACTCTTTCTACTTAAGAATTACTTTTTGGAGCGGAAAGCACATTTAATACCAGCTCCAATTTACGAATGATAACTTTCTCCATTGCGATTCGTAAACAATCGTGGAGATTTTTGTGTTAAAAACTGGTTCTAAAAAGGTTCGTAAAGAGCTAAAATTGTGTTGACCTAGTGAATTGCTGCAAATATTTGGGCAAAATTGCTTGTATGTTTAAAAATTGCATATTTGTAGGCATCGGTTTCAGCATTTGTATTAACAGCGTTTAAGATATTCGGCACTGGTCTTTTTAACTTTAATAATTGTTTGCTAAATAGAAGTACAAGTCAAAATTAACGCCTAGGTCCATGGCTACTCATGGTACATATGCCGAGTCGTTTTCGATTGATTCCACTATTTTTTCAATATCTTCTTAATTTTTTTATAAATGGTTTCAATATTCGAGTGCACAGGGGAAAATGCATATTAGCATCGGTTTGAAAACTTAGATTAAGGCCCGTTCTTACATCTTTTCTTTAAAATCTCTTTTTGTTATACCTTACTTTAAGAAAAATAAGGAATAAAGTTCGCATTACCAGGGATTTGTTATTACATCTTCCATTCCATTTCTAGCAAAACAGTCCGTATACATCAAATTTACTCAAATCGGATTGGTTGATTTGAATTTGCTCTCAAATTTTTCTTGTTTTTGGGCGCACTTTAAATTTTAAAAGGAACAAAAGTTTCTTTTAATTTATCTGACACTTACAATTAAAGCAAACTTGTAGGAATAAAAAACGGGATTGTATGAACGCACGGCTTCTCTTCTCCCGACCAACTGACAAAAAAATTCAAATTATGAAATAGATTTTGACATTTACATGTCAAAGATGATTAGTTATTATCATCGGCGGTAATGTTATCCCTAAACGGCGGCAACAATGTTATTTCAATTCAACCCACTGTTCTAGTACGCTGTCAGTCGTCGAACCGCATGATAACACTTCAAATCTGTAATAATTTATGACAGCTGCGACCGGTTAGTATACAATGCATGTTATTTGTGCGTGACGCGAGCGTTACTACCCTTCACGTGCTGAAATTAAAAAAGATCAGATAATTTGAAGTAATTAGTCAAAAAAGAAATTCCCCAAAAATCCCCAAATATTTTTCAGATTTCCTCAACATTTTGCCAATTCCCCAAGTCGAAATTTTTTTCCCCATTTCAAATAAAAATTCCCCAATTTGGGGAAAAATCCCCAATACTGACAACGCTGGCTGCTGCTACTAGAAATGGAAAAAGGAGGTATGGAGAAACTTTAAGAGAATAAATAATACCCGTTTCACATGTTCGTTCTTTTGCCAATTTTTGGGCTCTCTGGCCTGCCCTCTAAGCCGTTGAAAGAAATTTTGTGAAGAATTTCTTCTTCCAATTTCAAGATATTTTCTTAGATTATTTGCCATGAAGTAAGGAGGAACAAATAAGTAAAAGAAACAAATGAAAATAAAAACAAAACGAAGAAACAACAGAAAATGAAATTTCATTTCACACACAGCCAGAGCATCTGATGAAACACGAAGCAGCAGCAAGCAAACAAAACCAAAAAGCAGAATATGAATCTGCAGGGATAAGGAATATTATTGTTTGTTGCGTTCCAGCTAAGAAGCTCCTACCAAAGCTTAAGCAGAACACCATTATGGATTTGTTTCCATTTGGCAGGGGATGAAGTGGTAACAGCAGGAGTACCAACAAAATGCAGTCATCTGAGGGAATGCCGTGCAAGGGATTTTGCCTTGTTCTGTGTGTGAAAGGATTTGTCGTCCGTCAGCCATGCCCTGCATGGCATGTTGGTGCGAAAGAACGCATAAAGTCAGCGAAAAAGAAAGGAGAATAATGGTTGATAGAAAAAACACAACTGAACCAGTTTGAAAACAGAGAGTCGTCGATTTGATGATAAATATCAAGGAAACCAGAGGTGGTGTTGGACAAAACGAGCCCCTTCCTTTTCACACACACACAAACAGAAACAACAAGAAAGGTCCTAAAGGTATCCAGAGAGCTGGCATAAAGAAAGGTCTTCTTTATATGACGATGACAAAAATAACAAAAAGCACAGAGAGTTCAGCTGGTTGACAGAAAAGGAACAGAGGCTCCTTTAGGGTTATTAAAACTGGATTTTTCTTTGACTTTTGTTGTGATGATGGTTGTTGTTTTGCGTTATGGATTTTGCTAAGGGTGGTGGTGGCGGTGGTTGTTTGTTTGAATGTTGGACCCAAAGAAAATGAGTAGAGGAATATTTATAACCCTGTCTAGACCATAGCCGACCAAGAAGAGCGAGCGCTTAAATTGTTTATGTGTGGGTAAAATTACACTGACAGAACAGAACAGGGTGATGATTTTCATATTGAGTATGAAATGAAAAACACAGGAAAAAGTTGTCACGGCGTGTTAGCGTTCAGAGCCAAATATAGTGGTGGGTGTGTGGGTTCGAATCGTTGGCTTTCCTTTTTCATTTGCATTATAGATCATAAAAAAGCTCGATTAATAAATTAAAAAAAAAAAATTAATACTAAATATGATCTTCGCCTAAAAAGGCAAAATTTTCAAATAGAAAAGATATATTGTTGGCGCGTTCGCTTTGTATGACTAAAATTAAAAATAATATACAGTGAATCACAGTCAAAAGTATCCACTTCAGTTTCTTTTATTAAAACTGCGATTGCTAAGAGTTGATTAATGATAGCGATTTCGTTCTTTTTATATTTGTACATTAGGGTCTTAACTTAAATATAATAAAATAAAATTAACGAAATTCGGGTAAATTTAGATAAAAAAATAAAAATTGTTTAACAACATCGATTTCTACCTCACAGTGAAAATTATCCACTCATATTATTTTATATTATACATATTATTTTTTTCGCACATTTCCCGTCATTAAATGATATTTTGTATGCGTATTATAATGACGCCTAAGGTAAGATGGATATACATTTTTTATTGTTGCATTGCAGACGAGGCATTCTGCGTCATTAAAAATATTAATACAAAACAAAAAATCATTTTCAAATTCTTCCCTCCACATATTTGCTGTACAACTGCAAAATCTTTTCAGTGTACCTAAAAAAACAAATAAAGCGACATCAACCTGCTTGCATGACATTCAGTACAAAACTGAAGTAAAAAAATCAAAACATTTGCTCTCTTACTTTGCGTTCGGGTCGCGTGTGTGTGATTTGCCGAAAAACTTCGTAACCATATCAATACCAACGAACGGGTTTGGTCTAGACGCAACAAAATTCATTTCAAATGCTTATACGATTCTATAAAGATGTGTTTGTTTGTTTTTTCTATGTGGGGATATGCTTTGGTGATCAAAAAGAAACGAACTGGCTGGTCATACCCTGCCACCACACATACTCTCATATGTACATGGAAATCTTTAAAAAAATTGCCAAAGGTATCCCCAAAAGAAGATGAAAGTCAAAACAAAAAGACGCAATTTCGTTTTTGTTTTGCCAAGCAGCCAAACTGCCTGGCCTACCTTGCCTGGCTGTCCGTATCTAAGACAACAGCAACCACCAACAAAAAAACCAACTTATAACACACAGCGTCTTAGACCTGTAACATCTTGCAAAGCTCCATCCATCCCCGCTCCCCATCTCTCTCATCTCTACAAACTACCATTATTTCGATTTGTTTTGATTCAGGTTTTCTTCGTTTCCTTCCTTGTAGACATTGTATAGACGACCACCTCCTCTTCCACCACTCTTTTATCCTTCTCATCTTCGTCATCATTCAGCTTTCTATTATTTTTCTTCAAATTCTCAGATGCTGATGCTGCTTCTGGCTGTGATACTGATAACAAAACAATAGAAAATTTATTGAGATGTTCAAAAATAACAAAAGCTTCCTCTCACTCTGCACCCCCTCCCAAAACAAAAAAGGAAGTAGGATATTTGAGCGATTAAGAAATTGTATCCGTCACATAAAACTAATACCAAAGGATTTACGTCTTTTCATTGAAAATTTTGTTGCAATTAGGACACGATTTTAATTAAATGGAAATAATAAACAGGCCAAGTGAAAACAGAAAACGTTTTAAAACAAAGCAGGACATTGTGAGAAACTGTGTTGACAAAGGATTTATGTATATTGATAGTTTTAGTTTGGAGAAAAAAGGGAAACATTTTGACACATCAATTGAAAATAAATTAAAAATGCACAATGTGACGTAATTACAGTGTATGCCACGCCAAACCATACGCAGATTCCGTATCTAACCCAAATTCATCAAAATCCCTTGGTCCATATGGTATGGCAATGGTGTGTAGTGATACGTATTATTTAACGATATATGATTCAATGTGAACTACCCTAATACCGATCATCTGTAGTAGATCAGCTGTTAACAGCTGTTTTTTTAAGGATTGTTTTTGCTATGATTAAGAATAGATTAAGGATTAAGTGCCGTTATGTTTAATATATAGGGACGATGATTATGAAAATAAAGTCAGAAGTTATACAGGAGCCTAAATCGGTTTTACACTTCTGACATACAGTGAGTCACAGTCAAAAGTATCCACTTGAGTTTCTTTAAATAAAACTGCGATTGGTAAGAGTTAATGAAAGTGATTTTAAATTTAATAAAATAAAATTAGCATTATTTAGGTTTAAATTACAAGCACAATATTGCAACAATTGTTTTTTACACATTCCGCACAAGTTTGCCAGTTGAGAGATCATTTTTTTAATTAAGAGCACGAGACGCCATACAACGATTGCCGAAAGAAAATTAGTTATTCATCATGCTGAACTGGGAAAATATCAAAGGAAAATAGCAGAAAAACTGAATATTGCACGATCTGCTCTTCAGAAAAAAAACAATATTGAGGCATAGAACCGAGAATATGATCAGCAACAAGTCGAACTTGTATTCCCTCCACCACCAAATGTATTGAAGTAAAAAAAATAAGTAAAAAATTAGTTTGAATTCAATTTTAGACGCAAACTAAATTTAATACCAAATTTCAGCCATTTTGGTGGAAAATTAAAGCCACAATATTAAAAATACCGAAGATCGGGAGGTACCTTTCCATGGGGGCCATATGAAGGCGTTGACCTATAAAGACAAATTTTGAGTATCCCCAACCAAGTTAAATACCAAATTTCAGCCATTTCGGAGGAAAATTGAGGCCACTATCACTATCAAAATACGGAAAAACGGGAGGTATCGTTCTATGGGGATTATATGAAGGCGTGGACCTACACGACAAATTTAAAGAGGAAAGTTGAGAACCCCCGACGATGTCTAAATACCAAATTTCAGCCATTTCGGAGGAAAGTTGAGAACACCAAACTTCAGCCGTTCAAACCGTTCTATGGGGGCTATATGAAGGCATGGACCGATACGGACAAAATTCTAGGGGGAAAGTTGTATACCCCCAACGTAGGCTAAGTACCAAATTTCAGCCATATCGGTGTGATAATGAAGCAAAAACCTTCAAAATACCGAAAATCGGGAGGTACCGTTGTATGGGGGCTATATGAAGGCGTGGACCGATACCGACAAAATTTTGGGAGAAAGTTATATAACCCCAACGAAGCTAAGTACCACATTTCAGCCATATCGTCGTGATAATGAAGCAAAAACCTTAAAAATACCGAAAATCGGGAGGTACCGTTCTATGGGGGCTATATGAAGGCGTGGACCGATACCGCCAAAATTTTGGGAGAAAGTTATATACCCCCAACGAAGCTAAGTACCACATATCAGCCATATCGTCGTGATAATGAAGCTAAAACCTTCAAAATACCGAACATCGGGAGGTACCGTTCTATGGGGGCTATATGAAGGCGTGGACCGATACCGACAAAATTTTGGGAGAAAGTTATATACCCCCAACGAAGACTAAGTACCACATTTCAGCCATATCGGTGTGATAATGAAGCTAAAACCTTCAAACTACTGAACATCGGGAGGTACCGTTCTATGGGGGCTATATGAAGGCGTGGACCGATACCGCCAAAATTCTGGGGGAAAGTTTTGCAGCCTAAAAGAAGACTAAGTGCCAAATTTCAGTCATTTCGGTGAGATAATAAAGCTAATACCTTCAAAATACCGAAAATCGGGTGGTACCGTTCTATGGGGGCTATATCAAAACGTGGACCGGTATAGCCCATTTTCAATACCAACCATCCTGCAAGTAATAACAACTTCTGTACCAAATATTGACTCTCTATCTTTAAAATTGCGAGCTGTATCTTGATTTCAACAGACAGACGGACGGACATGGTTAAATCGACATACATAGAATTTTATGCTGATCAATAATATATATATTTATAGGGTCTCCGACGAATATTTCGATGTGTTACAAACGGAATGACAAATTTAATTATACCCTCCATTAGGTGGAGTGTATAAAAACAGAGAGAAAAAAGAGGCGAAAAGTGGTTGGTTCGACAGGTGGCCGATAACCCGAAGCGTTGATGTACACGCCTGCACGTTGTCGTAACAACAGAGAATAACAAATCCAAATGAGAGCCATGTCAGCCGTTGTTTAACAAAGGGACATTACTCTCCAAACAATTCTCTCTCAGTTTTTTGGACACCAATGACCCGAAGCTTAGTCCATATCTACATCAGTGCCGAACAGCCATTTGTCGCTGGTTACGCAGATTTTCGGCAATTCACACACATTCGATCCGAACGCAAAGAAAGAGCGTGCAAGAGAGAGCAAATGTTTTGAATTGTTTTAGGCAAATTTTCTTGCGGTAATTGTCAGTTTGATAGAGAGAGAGGTGAGGCATATGGTAACCCTTCGCCTCTCAACACACTGTCTCACCGATAAACTGACAATTGCCGCAAGGAAAATTTCCTAATGTAGATATGGGGGCCACCGTGGTGCAATGGTTAGCACGTCCGCCTTGCACTCAGAAGGTCGGCGGTTCGGTTCCCAGGCCAATCAACATCAAATTTTCAACGGTGGCAAAATTCCCTCCTCAGTAATGCTGGCGACATTTCCTGAGTATTTAAGCCATGAAAAACTTCTCTACAAGTGGTGTCGTAAGACACGCCGTTCGGACTCGGCAATAAAAAGTAGGTCCCATATCATAGAGCCAATATGAATCGGCGTGCACTCATTGATATGAGAGAAGTCTCCCTTGTCCCTTCAGGGATGTTGTGGGAACATATATAGATATGGACTTAGTGCGCCTAAACTTGCTAAGACCCGGAGAAATATCTTAACAAAAGGCGTAACCCAGAAACCATTAAGTGAATCTTGCGTAAACATGGTCTTCATGGCAGAGTTACACTGAAAAAAGGGATTTTTCATTTTGGAAGACTGTAATTTTTGTCGATGAAAGTTCGCAACGGAGTTGCGCCTGATCTCATCTACATATGTAGTTATCAAAATTTTGTTTACATGCATGGAATTGTTGATCTCCGCTTCTACATTCCTAAGACCATTGCAGTTTAGTTGCAAGATCTTAACGGAGTGGAGATCATCAAGAACAGGATGTTGATGAGAAATGCTCTGGTGATGTGACAAAACGGTAAGATCATAAAGAAAGGACGGAGTACTTCTATTGCCCGAATTGGTGGAAGAGCTTGGAGCAAATCGGTTCCTCCCTTCATGTGTTATAGTGTGCACAAATTTTCCGAACATTTCAGAACTTTTGTGGGAGAAGTATCGGAAGGAGTGGACCGATATAGACCATCTTCGAACTTAAACTAAGTTTAGACAAAATATTACGAAAGCCAAATTTTGGACCGAATCGCCAGCCAGACAGACGGGCGCACATGGCTAAATCAACTCCAAATTGTCTGCAACAGATTTCGTCCAAACATACTTGGGGTCTAAAACCATTATTTCGATGAGGCAAATGCTGAGGGTATAATTAGTAGGGGTGCTATTCAAGTGAGCGACAGTGTACAAAAATTACCTGTAATGTTTTTAATTTTATCATTTGTTTGTTTCGTATACAATATTGTTTACCTCATCATGTTAAAACAATAATGAGTCAATTAAAAATATGATGTATATTTAAAACTTGACTTAAATAAATTCTTTAATGAGTCAGAGTTTTAAAAAAGTGCTGATTTGTATTGTCTCATGTTTTGATGAATATAAATTCAATCTTGATAAACAAAACAACGATCGCGTTTCAAAAAGAAAGAAAATAAGCTATCAAGACATCATCATTCGATTGAATGACTAAAGGTATAGGCTGCATTTAATACAATTCACAATGTTTATGGTAAAAGCCAATAGTGGGAATTTATTTGATTCTTCTGAATAACATAACTAATAGGGAAATATACAGGGCAATCACGAATTTTGAAATTGGGGAAAGGGAACAAAGTCCGCCAAGAGTTTATAATATAATTGTTTCACAAACATCCCAGATGGGACAAGGGAGAGAATTCTCTCATATCAATGAGTGCACCCCGATTCATATTAGTACCTACTTTTTATTACCGAGTCCGAACGGCGTGTTCTAAGACACCACTTGTAGAGGAGTTTTACATGGCTGAAATATTCACGAAATGTCGCCAACATCACTGAGGGGTATTTTGTCACCGTTGAAAATTTGATGTTGCCTAGCCTGGGAATCGTGCAAGGCGGGTGTACATACCCAGCAAAAAGTTTGCCTCCAAAGAGGCAGTTAAATGATATGTACAAGTGATCTGGAAGTGCATCAAATTATGCATTTTCACTGATGATTTTAACAAGAGCGTGACTACTGAAATATGCACTCCATTGCACTGCATTTTAACTGACCCTCTGGCACTGCATTTTAACTGACCCTTTGGCATAGCATTTTAACTAATCCTTTGGGGGTAGAATAGGATGCAGTCCAAAGCACGTGTTTTGATACATTCTTCGAAATGTGTGCAAGCTATTACAAAATATCCCAGAACAAATAAAATGCATTTATTATTTATGTATGTAAAACAAAAATATTAAGAACTTTATTACATTAACACAAATTATGAAAATTCTCCATTGAATTCAATCGCAACCATGCGTGTTTCCTCCGCTCTCCATTTAATCCAAGCTGAACTGTTCTTGTTTCGTCTGCTAAATGGGTTTGTCTTCCCATCACCAGCTAAGATTTCGACATGTACTCCAACAGCACTCCATTGGCAAATTTTTTACCGAAAAATTTTTCGCAAATTTAATATTTTTTATTAAAAAATTTTTGGAAATGTTAACACGCTTATCTCTTTTTGGAAAATGTATGCCGCTCCTGTAGAGATGTACAATCTGATTTATGTACTTGTAGGTATCTCTAACAACTGCTAATAAAATGTAGGGAACGGAGTGACTTTTTCACGACTCCGTTTGGACTGCATCCGGATGCTGTTAATTTGTGAGGAATTGGAGTGACTTTTTCATGACTCCGTTGAACTGCATCCGGATGTTGTTAAAATGTGACAAGTGGATGTGATTATTTGGATTGCATCCAAATGCAGTTAAAATGTGAGGAATGGAGTGCCTTTTTCACGACTCCGTTTGAACTGCATCTAAACATGCCGTGAAAGAACTAGTCCACATTGCACTACTTCCAATTTATTTTGCTGGGATAATATTTAATTTGTGAACATTTTTCCGGCAACTCACTAGAAGAAAATTTCCGAATGGAGTGCTGTTGGAGTACGTGTCGAAATCTTAACTGATGATGGGAAGACAACCCATTTAGCAAATGAAGCAAAAACAGTTCAGCTTGGAACAAATGCAAGCGGAGGAAACACGCATGTTTGCGATTGAATTCAATGGAGAATTTTCATAATTTGTGTTAATGTAATAAAGTTGTTAATATTTTTGTTTTGCACAAATAATAAATGCATTTTAGTTGTTCTGGCATATTTTGTAATGGCTTGCACAATTTCCGCAGAATGCCTGTACCAAACACGTGCTTTGGGCTGCCTCCTATTCTACCCCAAAGGGTTAGTTAAAATGCAATGCCAAAGGGTCAGTTAAAATGCAGTGCCAGAGGGTCAGTTAAAATGCAGTGCAAAAGGGTTAGTTAAAATGCAATGCCAAAGGGTCAGTTAAAATGCAGTGCCAAAGGGTTAGTTAAAATGCAGTGCTTTGGAGTGCATCTTTCAGTAGTCACGCTCTTGTAAAAATCATCAGTGAAAATGCATAATTTGATGCACATCCAGATCACTTGTACATATCATTTAACTGCATCTTTGGAGGCAAAAATTTTGCTGGGATTTAAATATTAAATATTATTTAGTTTGTATTAACAAATGTTTGGACATGTTAACACGCTTATCTCTTTTTGGAAAATGAAAGCCGCTGCCTGTAGAGATGTACAATTTGATTTATGTACATATAGGGATCTCTAACAACTGCTAATAAAATGTAGCGAACGGAGTGCCTTTTTCACGACTCCGTTTGGACTGCATCCGGATGCTGTTAAATTGTGAGGAATTGGAGTGCCTTTTTCACGACTCCGTTGAACTGCATCCGGATGTTGTTAAAATGTGACAAGAGGATGTGATTCTTTGGATTGCATCCAAATGCGGTTAAAATGTGAGGACTGGAGTGCCTTTTTCACGACTCCAGTTGAACTGCATCAAAACATGCCGTGACAGAACTAGTCCACATTGCACTACTTCCAATTTATTTTGCTGGGTACATATCTACCATATCGACTTTGGAACCACTCCCTTAGGGAATGCTTATTTCCGTATGCACACATATGCATTAATTTCCATCTATAGATTGGTCGGTAGATCTTTCGAAGAATTTTTCTCTCACACCAAGCACTGCCTTATCTGCTTGCGCAAATACCCAAGCTTCGTAATCATACATTAGCACGGTGTATCAGTGTTTTGTAAAGCGTTATTTTTGTGGCTTTGTTTTTAAACTGCTTACTTAAGCCAAAGTTGCATCTGTTAGCCAATACAATTCTTCTTCTTATTTCACAACTTATGTTGTTTGTTGTGTTTATGGTGGTGCCTGGGTAGACGAAGTCTTTTGCTGCCTCAAAATTATAGGAACTAACTTCCACTGTTGGTCGTCCGAGTTCTATGATCGCATTGCGTGACGACACCATCAAATTGGTATTCTCGCCGGACCCACTTTAACAGATTCTCCTTCGCCCTTCTTAAAGGTATCAGTTACTTCTTTTACTGATCGGTCCATGATGTCTATATCATTAGCATTTGCACGTTACATGTCGCTATTGGTGTAAATTGCGCCATTTCTTTTAACATCTGCATCTCGTATAACCTTTTCCAGCAGGATTTTCAACAGATCACACGAAAGGCTGTCTCCTTATCTGAAATCTCTTTTGGTACTGAATTGTTCGGAGAGGTTCTTTCCTATTTGAACTGAGGACATAGTCCCAGCAAAATTTGAAGGAAGGGGTTCCATGCGATGACGTGATTTCATGGCATCTTTTGCAATGGTTCAAACGAAGTCGTGAAAGATCCGATCTTTTCATTAGCATTTGAACCAATGCAAAGGAAGTCGTGAAAGATCCGATCTTTTCATCAGCATTTGAACCCATTCCATCGATCCAATAGAGATGAATTTTGTGTTTTTATTTATACACATTTTTCTAAATATATAAGATTAATTATTTACAATAGGATTGATGTTGTCGGAGACTCAAAATCTCAACCAACGTTGTTAAACTCTCGTCGTAAAGATAATGTAATTGCAAAGATTTGGTGAAAATGACATACCAAAGCATTGGTGAAAATGGCATGTCAATGATCCAAATGACATGCTTTGGATCCAAAAATGAATAGCATCTTTTGGGGTCCACGCTCATAAAAAATTCATCGATGAAGATGCTAAAAAGATGACATGCCAGATCACTTGCACCCATGATTGAATGGCATCTTTGGCATTGAACATTTTGCTGGGTATCAGTTAATGTCATTCTATTAAGGCGAATGAGCTTTGCGGGGACATGGCTTGGAATACCTTTGAGCGTAAGAGGCTGTCGAAGATTGCCTTATAATCGACAAAAAGGTGGTAGGTGTCGATCTGCATCTCTAGGGTCTTCCCCAGGATTTGTCGCAGGGTAAATTTCTGGTCAATGGTGGATTTGCCAGGCCAAAAGCCGCTTTGGTATGGCCCAATTATTTCGTTGACCATAGGCTTTAGTCGTGCCCACAATATCCCTGACACTATCTTGTAGGTAATAGGGATAAGACTTATGCCCCTAAGTAAGTCGGGTACGCTTTTTTTCTTGCCAGATGGTGCTAACTACCTGATGAATACACCTTATCAGCGTGTCGCCTCCGGGTTTCAACAGCTCGGCTGGTAAGCCATCGGTTCCTGCTGCCTTATTATTCTTCAGCTGGTTTAGCGGCAGTCTTTACCACATTTTGGCTGGGCGGTATACATTCAATACCATCTTCTTGGATTGGATCTGTGGCATCATCGTCGTCTTCGCTACTATTGGATACCAACAGTTTGGAAAAATGTTGTTTACATATCTTGAGCACACTATCTGTATCAGTTACCAAATAACCTTGCTGGCCTCTTCAAGAGGATGTGGCTGTACCAAATCCAGCAGTTTGATGTTTCACTCTTTTGTAGAACTTTCGGACTTCATTCTGGCTCCAGTACATCTCGATTTTTTACACTCTCGCTTTTTCCATATCTCTCTTTTTGTTTGCTTAAAAAGCGTTTCTCCTCTCCCTTTTTCTCACGATATCTCTACGCTACGGATTGTAACGTAGCCCTATATGCTGCATTTTTCTCTTCGGTAGCACCACGACACTCCTGGTCATAACATCGATTCCTTGGTGGAGGCCCCAGGTATCCAAGTATGGATTTTGCGGCTGTTTGCATGGAGTGGTCAATACTATACCATTGTGCTGTTATGTTATCGGGACGAGAAGTGCTTTCATTAAGCAATTGGGTCAGTTGAGTGGAATATGCTGTGGCTATCTGTTGTGTTTGCAGCTTACCGATGTCCAACTTCCGTGTTGTGTCTGTTCGTGATTTATTTGCAACGTTTAGACGGGTACGTACATTTGCTGCAACAAGGTAGTGGTTCGAGTCTAAGTTAGCTCCTCGCAACGTTGGATGAAGAACAAGCTCGATGAATGCCTTCCATATATCACAACGTGATCAATTTCATTTCTTATTCTTTGATCTGGAGACCGGCAGGTGCCAGGTCTTCGGTTGGAGCATGAGCACTGATAAAGCTAATGTTGAAGAATTTTGCTTTTATTCGAATTGTAGCAAGTCTTTCATTTACTGCGGTGAAGCGGGAGATCTGATGTTTTAACCGTAGACCAACTACAAATCCGCAACCAAACATGTTTTCCTTTGTTTTTTCATAGTAGGATCCTTTTTTCCTAGGGGAGAGTTATTAACCCAGGGTAAAATTCTAAGTCGATATAACCATGTCCGTCCTTCCGTCTGTTGAAATCAAGATACAGCTCTCAATTTTTATGATAGAGCTTTGTAACTTGGTATAGAAGTTTCCATTACTCCTAGGACATTTGGTATTGCAAATGGGCTATATCGGTCCACGTTTTGATATAGCCCTCCATAGAACGGTACCACCCGATTTAGCTCTAAGTTAGCTCCTCGCAACGTTGGATGAAGAACAAGCTCGATGAATGCCTTCCATATATCACAACGTGATCAATTTCATTTCTTATTCTTTGATCTGGAGACCGGCAGGTGCCAGGTCTTCGGTTGGAGCATGAGCACTGATAAAGCTAATGTTGAAGAATTTTGCTTTTATTCGAATTGTAGCAAGTCTTTCATTTACTGCGGTGAAGCGGGAGATCTGATGTTTTAACCGTAGACCAACTACAAATCCGCAACCAAACATGTTTTCCTTTGTTTTTTCATAGTAGGATCCTTTTTTCCTAGGGGAGAGTTATTAACCCAGGGTAAAATTCTAAGTCCATATAACCATGTCCGTCCTTCCGTCTGTTGAAATCAAGATACAGCTCTCAATTTTTATGATAGAGCTTTGTAACTTGGTATAGAAGTTTCCATTACTCCTAGGACATTTGGTATTGCAAATGGGCTATATCGGTCCACGTTTTGATATAGCCCTCCATAGAACGGTACCACCCGATTTTCGGTATTTTGAAGGTTTTAGCTTCATTATCACACCGAAATGGCTGAAATTTGGTACTTGGTCTTTGTTGGGGAAATAAAACTTTCCCCCACAAATTTTTCAATATAGGTTTACGCCTTCATATAGTCCCCTTAGAACGGTACCTCCGATTTTCGAAATTTTGAAGGTTGTGGCGTCAATATTCCTCCGAAATGGCTTAAATTTGGTAATTAGTCTTAATTCGGAGTGTAAAACTTTCCATATGAAATTCGTCGGTATAGATCCACGTCATCATATAGCCCCCATAGAACGGTAACTCCGATTTATGGTATTTTGAAGGTTGAGACTCAATATTCTATGGAAATGACTGAAATTTGGTACATATTTAGTCTTCATATGGGGTATAAAACTTTCCATGTGAAGTGTGTCAGTAAAGGTCCACGTCTTCATATAGCCCCCATAGAACGGTACCTCCCAATTTTCGGTTTTTTGAAGTTTGTGGCCTCAATATTCTATCGAAATGGCATAAATTTGGTAATTGGTCTTTGTTGGGGAAAACAACTTTCCTCCAGAAATTGATCAGTATAGATTCTCGCCTTCATATAGCCCCCATAGAAGGTTACCTCCCGAATTTCGGTATTTTTTAGATTGTGGGCACAACAATTCACCGAAATGGCAGTAATTTGGTAATTAGTCTTACTTTGGCGTATAAAACTTTCCATATGAAATTCGTCGGTATAGATCCACGTCTTCATATAGCCCTCATAGATTGGTACCTACCGATTTATGGTATATTGAAGGTTGTGGCGTCATTATTCCTCCGAAATGGCTGAAATTTTGTATGTGGTCTTCGTTGGAGGTATAGAGCTTTCCCCTAGAAACTTGTCGGTGCAGGTGCACGCCTTAGTATAGCCCCCATAGAACGGTACCTCCCAATTTCCGGTATTTTGAAGGTTGTGGCCTCAATACTCCACAGAAATGGCAGAGATTTGGAATTTGCTTTTCATTTGGGGTATTAAACGTTCCATATGAAATTTGTCGGTATAAGTCCATACCTTAGTATAGCCCCCATAGAACGATACCTCCGTATTTCCGATATTTTGAAGATTGTGGACTCAATATTCCACCGAAATAGTTGAAATTTGGTATTTGGTCTTAATTTTGGGTATTAAACGTTCCATATGAAATTTGTCGGCTTAGGTTCGCGCCTTCAGATAGCCCCCTTAGAACGGTACCACCCGATTTTCGGTATTTTGATAGTTTACGCCTCATTATCACACTGGGTATCACACCGAAATGGCATGCAATTTGCTACTTAGACTTCGTGGGGCTGATAAAACTTTCTCCCTGAAATTTGTCGGTATAAGTCCACTCCCTCATATAGCGCCCATAGAACGGAACCACCCGATTTTCGGTATTTTGATGGTTGTGGCCACAGCAACCCACCGAAATGACTCAAATTTGTTATTTAGTCTTCCTTGGAGGTATTGAACTTTCCGCCCTAATTTTGTCGGTATACGTCAACGCCTTTATATAGCCCCCATAGCCATATGGCTCACAATTTTAATTATTTTATTGGTATTTAGTCTTCGTTGGTGGTATAAAACTTTCCCTTTCCACGTTTCGATATAGCCTCCATAGAACAATACCTCCGTTTTCCGTATTTCTGAAGGCTGTGACGTCAATATCCCACCGAAAGACTGAAATTTGTTATTTAGTCTTCCATGGCGTTATAAGATATGCCAGAAGAGAATTGTCAGTATGGGTAGACATCTTTCTATATCCTCCATAGAAGCGTATCTCTTGATTATTTGCTATTTTGAGGATTTTAACAAAATTCTTCTTCATAAACTACGTGTTCCATTTTACTATAATACAACTCGTGGTGGAGGGTATAACAAGTTCGGCCCGACCGAATTTAACGCCGTTCTTACTTGTCTTTTTTATTTCGCTCTCTGCAGGATTTGATCACGCGAACTTCTTATTTCTAGCAGAACACACTACACACTCGGCCACGGGTGCGAACATTAAGGGTTGTTTAAACGCTTACATGTGCACCACCATCTGTTCTTTATTTTGTCAACAAAAAGCTCGCGTGCCGTAGTGGCAGTTGAACGCAGAACCCTAGGATTTGTAGTCGGACACACCTGCTCTGTGCCACCGTACCCATACCTTAGTAAGGAGTAATATAAGTAGTTATTTTTGTTTACATCACTTTGTAATGGGTTCCATAAGAACTATCGGATTCGAATTTTTGCTGGGTTCTTGTGGGTGAACGCGTGGCACATGTTAGCTCAATACGTTTAACGGGTGTTAAAGACAGCTCCCGAGGCGACACCACGGAGATGTCAGTGTCCACATGAGATGAAAGAGGGACCAAGATAAGTCCTGGCATTTGCCATGTTAAAGCTGGTCAGGAGCGTTGGTTGGTACACAAGATCCAACTAGGTTTCGATATTCACAACACAAATTTTTATCCAGAATAGAAACAAAAATACCTAGCTTGATTTAATTTTGTACTTAACTCGAAAATTTGTAATATACATTTGGCCCATCATCAAAGCCTTAATAAGTAGTATTTAGCTCCAAAAACAAATTTTAGTTCAGCAAATAATTTAGCAGAATGAACACTCATAATTAATTATCTCAGCATTTAGAGAGTGACAGACTATAAAAATGTTTATTAAAGTGCGTAAAGCTGTCATCGAAATCAATGTTTCAATCTGTTGAAATCTTTTTAGTAAACCTCATGGCCGCTTTTCTTGCAAATTTAATGGAATATTAAACCTCTACATGATGGGCGCTTTATGTCTCCCAAGCTAATGAACACGAGTACATATTTTTGCAAATATTGGCAATTGCCAGAGGTGTTCAATTTCTAAGAAATTTCTCCAATTTGCAAACTAATTAATATGCCATTTTTGTATTTTACAAATGTGATTTTTTTAGCTCTTCTTCTCTGTTGGATAATTTAATTTATACAACGATGATATTTATCTGCAGGTAGAAGAAATCGTGATTTAAAAAAATGCAAAATTGAAAAGAAATAAGCAAATGGTTATATCCAACACTTAAAGTATTTATAATTCCATTAATGCTATCGGCAAACAAAAGCGCGATTAACTACTGCCGCACAGTAATTGGCATCGGTTGTGGAGTGTTTAGATTAAATTGAAATTTTAAAAAGACACCGATGACAACAAAACGAAGTTATTCAAAAGAAATTTCGAAGATGTTAATTTTCGATAACTTGTGTCGTCATTCTGGCATTTCTAAGCAGATAAAACATAATAAAGAAGTCTTTAAAGTGCTACTGACTGGATTCCAGAAAAAGACGTATGGTGTAGTCGGCACCAAGAAAAAGATTTAATTGTAGTATTAATTTTTTTAATAAAAAATCAAGGATATTCACATGTAATTTCCATTCTATCATTTTGTGTAAATTCTTTATAAATCATTTTAACACAGCTAATCTGTAAAACGCAGCTACTGCCTAGATTCCAGAAAAAAATACCTTATTATAGTCTGTACTAAGACGTATTTGTAGTATTTATTGTTCTAAAAAAATACACTGCATTTTATTGTGGTCAAAATGTAGGGAACAATGGAATTTCTAAAATTAACATAACAATAAATTCTGGGTCATTGAAACTTCTCTCTTAATCGCGTTTAATCGGATTTTATTGAAGTGCATAGAAATGCTCACGAATTCAATAAATAAATAATAAATAAAAGTGAGAAAAAAACCTTTCATGAATGTTCAAAAAATCTTATCGCCCAGTAAAAATAACCTCACCTTAAATACTTATCGACCGATGATTGTGTGATGATAAGATTAAGGTCAACAAAATTTCATAATGTACAATATGAACTAATGACCGATAGATCAATGGCCAATTAGGCATTGTGTATTTTTGGACAGTATTTCGAAATTTTTTTTTTCTTCAACTAAAATAATGAAAATTCCTTTAGGATAATTGGTAAACATGAAACAAATAGTTCTAGAGAAATATGCATAATCCGATGATAAAGTTTACGGGTACATTGGTTAGTACACACAGTATGCTATACTGGACCCATCAGCGTACTGTTGGCTTGCATTTCCTGAGAATTTGTCAGTCATGTAAAATTTATCTACAAGTTTTAAGGTCTCCTCCTATATATGTATATATATATGTATATACCTTTGCAAGCTCTTCAGCAGATGCACACATTTTCCAACATCTTGATGATAATATCTTTGGATAAATGCTCCTATGTGCCGTCAAGATTATCGTACTATATACTAACAAGTGCTTCGATCCTCTCCGAATGAAGGTATCCTGATAAAAATAAGGGCGATCCAGAAATTGCAAGCAGGAAACAAGTTACCAGCTGGCAAAAAAATTTCCAATAGTCGCAACTAAATTAGTCCAGTAGTTCGATTTTCTAACTCATTAAAACACAAAATTATAAATGAAAAGTTCAAACAAAATTTGTTTGTGAAACTTTAAGGCTACTTTTTATTGGTCGCTAACCTATCGAATAATACCATTAATTACCGAAATTATAAGAATTTTAATTTTACCGACATTTGTCGGTAACTCAAAAATGAGTAAGCCGTACTAGTGCGAAATCGTCCACCAAGGAATGCGAAGTAAACCAGTTGACACATTTTTACTCTCCAAGTAAACGACGAGGCGACAGTTCCCGCAAGCAATGAAAATTCCATTTGTCGCAATTTAATTAGTGCAGAACTAGTTGTAAGCGGTACTAGTACACTATTGACCCCTAATTAATGCGTAGGGAACCAATTGACAGCTTTTTATACCCTTAGCATTCTAGCCCCCAAATATGGTCACGCCTTAACTAATTTTAAATGGAAGTTGCTTACACCTGGGAAGTTTTTGCAGATTCTGAAACTACAATGTTCATAGATGAGAAATATCAAGAAACAAAAAAAATCGCCGGAGGGATTTTCAAATAAATCGCGATTTAAGTTTATTTTATGGGTTCTTTAGGTTTTCACAATTTTGCTTGGAAACCGCAAGTCCTATGTAAATGGTCCTAAGGAAAATGTTGTAGCTGTGAAAATTCTCCACAAGATCGACATATATGATATTTTCGTAGGTTTTACCGTTTTTGAGATATAGAAGTTCAAATTGAGACAATGCACTGACTGTATGGCCTCCTTATAAAACAATGTCATTACTGCAATTTCCCAAATTAAACTTATATATCTTGAAAATGGTACAACCTAGAAAAAATAAATTATCCAATCTTGTAGAGAATTTTCACAGCTCCAATATTTTCAATAGTCCCATTTTGATATGACTTGCGGTTTCCAAACAAAATCTTGAAGACTTAAGACAAAAACCTAAAAATTTGAACTGAACCTCCATATCTCAAAAATTGTAAAACCAACGAAAAAACCTAAATGTCAATCTTGTAGAGAATTCTCGCAGCTACAACATTTTCTTTAGACTCATTTCGATACGACTTGCGGTTTCCAAGCAAAATCGTGAAAACCTAAAAAACTCTAAAATTATCAATTTGGATCGCGATTTATTTAAAAATCCCTCCGGCGATTTTTTTCTGTTTATTTTATTTTTCTTATCTATGAACATTGCTGTTTCAGAATCCGTGAAATCTTCCCATGAGTAAGCGGTTTTCATCAAAAGTTAGTTAAGGCGCACTGAGCATGATATTGTTTTATAAGGAGGCGATAAAGTCAGTGCATTGTCTCAATTTGAACTTCTATATCTCAAGAACGTTGAAACCTACGAAAATATCATAAAAGCCAATCTTATGGAGAATTTTCACAGCTACAACATTTTCTTTACGCCCATTTACATAGGACTCGCGGTTTCCAAGCAAAATTGTGAAAACCTAAAGAACGTCTAAAAATGTGAACTTAAATCGCGATTTATTTGTAAATCCCTCCGGCGATTTTTTTTTTTGTTTCTTGATATTTCTCATCTATGAACATTGAAGTTTCAGTATCTGCAAAAACTTCCCAAGTCTAAGCACCTTCCATTTAAATTTGGTTAAGGCACACCGTGTGGTTGGACGAAATTCGTTTCAGACAATTTGTAGTTGGTTTAGACAAGCTCAAAATTTTCCGCAAAAATTCGGCGCACGATAACTCTCGAAGTGACTAACCGATTTGGTCCATACTTTGCACATCGTAATATTTCTATCACACATAGATAAAGTTCGAATATGGATTAAATCGGTTCACACCTTTAGGTACCTTCCATACAAAATTCCGGAAAAGTGCAGTTTAGGACCTCCTTTCGAATCCTTTTCATTTTTGTTGTAGCAACTTGTATTCGCTGCCCCCATTACTTCCTGAGAAAATATACTGAAAGCTGTAAAAACTTACTATGGCACCATGTGTTGTACGCGCGGTAACTCTCGAATGGATAAACCGATTTGGTCCATACTATGCACATCGTGATATTTTTACGAGACATAGACCAGGTTATAATATGGACTATATGTGTCAACTCCTCCCACACAACATTTCGGACAAGTGAAGTTAAGGGCCTCCTCTCGGATCGTTTTGATTTTTCTTGCAACAGGTTGCGCTCATGCCACATTTATGATGGTACAGGTTTTTTAGTGGCAAGTCCACACTTCTTGAGAAAATGGCCCGAAAGCTGTAAAAAACTCTACGGCAAGCATATGTAGTGGCTGGTGCGCTGGTGCGAACATTTTTTTAGGTGCGGTTAAGGATCGGTACGAGAATCCTTTGATAATGCTTACCGAAGATACAGCGATATTATGTTTTTCGTAAGCAAGTCCATCCCAGCTAACAATTTTTTCCGAGGGCTCTGATTTAAGATTTTTTCTGAGATTTTCTGAATATTTTTTAGAAATTTGTCTATTTCTCTAATATTTTCTTAGAAATTGTACCGATTTTCTACAAGTTTTTTTTTTAAGAATCTCTGCACATTTACTGAAGATTCTTAAGAATCAGCATTCCGAATTCGTTCCGATTTCTAATCGATTTACTAAGGGATTTTTTGTTCGGTTGTTGTCGAACAAAATGACTGGATATAAAATTCGCATATACAATTTTTAATTTTTTTTAATATAAATGCAACATATAATAATTTCAAGCTAGTGTTGATAGCTTCAACATACTCGTGCACATTGTTCTACTATTAATCACAAAATGATAACAACAGGCAAAATCATTAGAAAGTTTGAAATTAGAATCTTCCATAAATAGTGCATTAAAAAAATTGTCCCTGAATGGCGTTTGTTCTGTACAGCACGAAATACAGCAAATATCAAAGGCGTCAGCGCCCAAGAATTTTTTCCGATTTTTTTTCAGAAATTCTTCGAATTTTTCTAGAATTTATTTCCGAATTCGGACCGATTTTCTTAACAATATCTAAATTTTTCAGAATTTTCTTCCGAATTCGGACAGAATTCTGTCAGAAAATCTGTTTTTTACCTCCGAATTTTTCAAGAACTTCTTCAGAATTCGTCGTGAAACTCTAATATTTTTTTAAGAATTTCGTTAGAAAATTCTTTCCGAATTCGGTGAACACGTCCATACAACTTTCGTACCGAATTCGGCATTAGAATCGGAATTTTTTGACAAGTTTTATTTTTTTTAATATGGCTAATTTTATTTTATTAATTTTAAGTTAAGACACAAATGTAAAAATATAAAAAAGAATAAAATTACTTTCATTAATTAACTCTTAGCAATCGTATTTAAATGAAAGAAACTTATGTGAAGTTTGACTGTGTCATGAGAGACAAATTTGGACAATTTTCTCTTTTATCATATTAACCATTAAAATATGAAGGGACAGAACTATGGTAACACTATTAGTGGGGCTATCATATATCTGATCCTGTTGATATTTATACCTTCAGCTTTAGGCTAAAGAGGGCGTATACACTTTGATACGATCAAAAATGTGTCTCATCGAAATAACGGTGTTAGACCCCAAGTATGTTTGGACATAATTCGTTTCAGGCAATTTTGAGTCGATTTAGCCATGTCCTTCGGTCCGGCTGATGCGCACAATAACTCTCGAACGGATTAAGCGATTCGAAACAAATTTGGAGTATCGTAATATTTTGTGCAAACATAGTTAAAATTCGAAAATGGACTATATAAGTTCAAAAATGTAAAATGGTGTGAACGATAACTCTGGAAGGGTGCAATCGATTTGGATATAGATCGGGTTCGAACTATATGGACTATATCGGACCACTCCTTCGGGTACCTCCCACACAAAATTCGGAAAAAGTGAAGTTTAAGAGCTCCTCTCGGATCGTTTTGATTTTTTTGCAGTAGGTTTTCCTTGCGGGTTCCTTTACGACGGTACAATTTTTTTTCTTTTGCAAGTCCATACTTCCTAAGATATTGGACTCTAAAAGCTCCAAGAAACCCTGAAGGCACCAACCAACATGGAGAATCCGCAAGAAATTTCTCGCAGGGAGTTATTGATTGGTACAGACTTTGCACATCATATTATTACATCCAGTCATGTATCAGGCTTGAATATGGACTACATCGGTCCACTTCTTCGGGTATCTCCACACAAAAATGCGGAAAAAGTGAAGTTTGAGAGCTCCTCTGGGATCGTTTTGAAAAATTTGTCAGTAGGTTGTCCTTGCGGCTTCCTTAACGACGGTAACATTTTTTTCTTGCGCAAATCCCTACTTCCTCAAATATTGGCCTAAAAGCTCCAAGAAACCCTGATGGCACCAACCAAAATGACAAATCTGCAAGATAATTCTCGCAGAGAGCTTCTGATTGGTGCAGACTATCGGTTCACTGCTTCGGGTACCTCCCACACAAAATTCGGAAAATAGTGAGCTTTAAGAGCTCCTCTCGCATCGTTTTGATTCTTTTTTCGGTAGGTTGTTCTAGAGGTCTCATTTACAACGGTACAATTTTTTCCGGAGTAAGTCAATACTTCCTGAGATAATGACCCAAAAGCTCCAAAATCCTGCCGGCTATTGTGCAAGATAACTCTAAAACTTTTTCAAAAACTTCTTCAAAACTTAGTTCAACGTAATGTAATATTTTGAGTCCTTTATAAAGAAGTTTGGTTACTAAAAATGTTTGGTATATGTCAATGATTTGGTATAGCCCACGTTACGGAACATACAGATTTTAAATTTAAAGTAAACTCGTGATACAAAATCATTATGCTTTATATACGGCATAATTGTTGAGTTTGGTTTTGAGTGATACTTTCATACTTGCTATACCCTCCACAATAATGTGGAGGTTATAATTAAATTTTCATTCCGTTTGTAACACATCGAAATACACTGTGCAACACGAAAATTATTAACCATATTCTGACACCGCAGTGTGATAGATTACCAAAAATGAGAAGACACGTGTCTCGCCGTTTTTCCCTATCTCATCAACTTTCGAGGTTATAGGCCTCCAAAAGTTTGAGGCTTTGAAGTAGAAAGGCTCATTTAGTCAGGACTATATCTTCCAAACCGTTAGGAAATTTGAATTTATCTGGAAGGCAAAGTTGTAGCTCTTGTCTTAAAGAACAAAAATTGTGAACACATATAATCCATCAAGCTTCATCTTCAAGGTCAAAATCGCCATGGTCAAATTTCTTTTACCTGAACAGGAAAGAATGATCTAAAATAATTTAATTTTGAACTTGAAGAATCGTTCCTAGAATCTTCATTTGTTCTAGAAACTTGTTTGTTGAAATCTAAGGTACATTTTTGTAGTTGACGGTATCCTTAATTTTTGGGCGGTTGCGTATCTTTGGACCAGAGTCGGAGAAAAAAGTATAAAAATTGGATATTTTCAAAAGATTTTTGATATTTTTACCATTAAGAACCGTTCATAGACATGTCGCATATTCCCGAAAGTTGTTTATTGAAGCCTTTGCTACACTATTGTGGTTGATTATTTTCTTGAGTTTTGAACGGTTTAATATCTATGGAGCAGAAGCCGAGAAAAGAGGATAAAAATCGCAATTGTTTTGCTATTTTGACCATTAAGAACCGTTTCTACAGAGTTCGTATGTTCTAGAAAGTTGTTAACTAAGATCTAAGGTACATTTTTCTAATTGGTTGTTTGCTCCAATTTTGATCGGTTTGAAAGCTGTATAACAAAACTTGAGAAAATTTTTAAAAGAAATTTGACCCTGGCGATTTTGACCTTGCAGATGAAGCTTGACGGATTATATGTGTTCACAATTTTTGTTCTTTAAGACAAGAGCTACAACTTTGCCTCCGAGATAAATTCAAATTTCCTAACGGTTTGGAAGTTATATTCCTGACTAAATGACCCTTTGTACATCAAACCTTTGGAAGCCTATAACCGCAAAAGTTGATGAGATAGGGAAAAACGGCGAGACACGTGTCTTCTCATTTTTGGTGTTCTATCACACTGTGGTGTCATGGTTAATAAAACATGACTCAAAAAATTACACACAGTGATATTAATCGGAGACCCTATAATAATAATAATAATTGTTCCACAAACATCCCGGATGGGACAAGCGAGACTTCTCTCATATCAATGAGTGTACCCCGATTCATATAAGCTCAATGATATGGGACCTACAGTTTATCGCCGAGTCCGAACGGCGTGTCTTAAGACACCACTTGTAGAGAAGATTTATACGACTGAAATACTCAGGAAATGTCGCCAACATTACTGAAAGGTATTTTGCCACCGTTGAAAATTTGATGTTGCTTGGCCGAGAAATCGAACCCACGACCTTCAGCGTGCAAGGCGGTTGTGCATACCATTGCACCACGGAGACCCTATAATGTATATGTATTCTTGATCAGGGTAAAATGCTAAGTCGATATAACAATGTCCGTCTGTTGAAATTAAGAAGCAGCTCACAATTTTTAAGATAGATCTTTGTAATTTTTGGTGTAGAATTTCTATTACTCCTAGGATGTTTGGTATATCGGCTATATCAATATTCCTCAGAAGTGGTTGAAATTTTGTATTTAGCCTTTGCTGGGGGTATAAAACTTTACCCCAGAAACTTGTCGTTACGAGCCCGCGCCTTAGTATAGCCCCCATAGAACGGTACCTCCCGATTTTCGGTATTTTAAAGGTTTTAGCCTCATTATCACACCGAAATGGCTGAAATTTGGTACATAGTCTTCGTGTGGGGTATACAACTTTGTCAGTATAGGTCCACGCCTTCATATAGCCCCCAAAGAAAGGTACCTCCCGATTTTCGGTATTTTGAAGGTTGTGGACACAACAACCCACCGAAATGGTTGAAATGTGGTATTAAGTCTTTGTTGGTGCTAAAAAAAACCTTTCTGACTGAAATTCGTTTGTATAGGTCCACGTTTCGATATAGCCCCCATAGAACGGTACCTCCCGATTTTCGTAATTCTGAAAGATTGAAATTTTTTTATTTAGTCTTCCATGTTGAGGTTATAAAATATTCCAGAAGAGAATTATATATATTATAGAGAATTTTAAAAGCGTACCTGTTGATTTCCGGTATTTTGAAGGTTTTACCGAAATATCGGAAATTTGGTATTTAGTCTTCTTTGAGTATAAAACTGTTCCGCAAGAAATTTGTAGGTATAGATCGACGTTTTGATATAGCCCACATGGAACGGTACCTCTCAACTTTCGGTATTCGGAAGGTTAGCGACATTGTTTTACCGAACTTGTTCCATTTTACTTTAATACAACTCGTGGTGTACCTGGCCGAACTTAATGTCGTTCTTAAGCACTCGACACATAAGAAGCATGGCATTCTTTCTTAAGTCATTTACCAGATATGACTTAAACAAGTATGCCATGCTTCTCATGTGTCGAGGCCCTTACTTCTTGTTGATACACTTTGAAAACATTTGTTTGACACCTTTCATTACATGTAATTACCCAGAAAAAAAATTCTTCCCAAAATTACAGGTTTTGTAAGGTATTTTTGGCAGCCGTAACTACTTACAAATCCCCCTAATAACCCATTATTTTAACAAGGGCATGTCGCACTGAATTACTAGTTATTCTTCCTGGATTTGAAACACGAATATCTGCTTTGTAGCCGAACACACTACATACTAGGATACGCACACGAACAATAAGGGTTGTTTCAATGTTTACATGTGCACCACCAAGTGTTCATTGGTTTTTTTAACGCTGATTTTTAGTCGGACACATTAATTCTGTGACACCGTATTCATAACTTAATAAGGATTAATATAAGTAGTTACTTTTGTTTACATTACGTTGCAATGGGTTACATAAGGACTAGCGGATCTGAATTTTTGCTGGGTGTTAGATTTTTTTAGTTTTGTTGAACTACGTGGGTTAATTTTTTATTTATACATTTAATCTTGCCTTAAACAAGTTGAACAACTAATTTATGCAAAAAACCCTACATTTTATCACAACTATTTCTGTTTTTCACTAATTAACAATTCCTTGACAAACTGTCTATCCACTTTCTGTAAATTAATCATTTCTGAAAATAGTGGACTCTAATTGCGTGTTAAAATCAAGAGATAATTTTGTTCTCACATTCATTACCAATACTTTTTATAAAACCATATAATGAATACCCCTAATATTTCCTCTGCTGATAGATATAAACAATTTTATGCTCTGGAGGATATTTGTTGTTTGTTGCAAATGTTTACAAAGCATAAAACTCGCAAATGACAGATTATCTGACATCTTTGGCATCATGACATAAACATGAGAGGAATTTCTTTCTTTCTTTTTTGCAAACAATTGACAGCTTGAAAGAGCGGGAATGTGTTTGTAAATGGCCCTGAGCAAAGCATAAACGAAAAAAAACAATTTATCATCAAGCATCAAGATGAGGACTTATTTTTTGACCATTCCAAAAATAAGGTATTTTTTTACCAAGAAATTAAAATAAATACCTTTTTTTCTTCAGCAACAACAGCTGATGTGTGTAATATTTTGTTGGGTATTCCTTTATGGGCTGCGCAGAGTTATAATGGATTTGTACCAAGAGCTGGGAGATGATTCCTTATTTTGCAATAATGGTTACGTTTTTTTTGGGGTGTGAGAGAATGCTGCGTGCGTTGCGTTGTTGTTTACAAAACAATGACCCACCACAGCAAACTGCCAGCCAGCCAAACAGCAAAGATGATGACAAAATATTCCTTTGGTAATGACAGTAACTGTCAAATAATCGTCTTCCTGGATGTTAGTTAGGGATTTTTTCTTTATTTCCAGCTTCTTTTCTGATTAGATGTCACCACAAACAAAACAAAAATATGAAACACTTCACTTTTTTCTTCTTCTACTTCTTTTTTTTAAACACACAAATTTATTTAATTTTGAAATATTTTTTATTGGTAACTCCAACTTCAAAACTCTTCACTTTTTTATGCAAATTTCCTTTTTTCTTTCAATTTGGTTTTATTTATTTTCTTTATTTGGGAATGAATTTGACGACAATTATTTTTCTATTCAATAACTTTTTTTTTGTGTACTATGTCGTTAGTTGGGTAGTTAGGCTTGAACGCGATTTCCGCACACTTACAATTTTGTTTGGGTTTATTAGAAAACACAAACAAACAACAAAAAACCTTAACGTTTGAATAAAAACGCCGTGTTGAGTCGTTACAAAACGCCCGATACGTTCACTTGGCTGTCCTCGTATTTACTGAAACTCCAGTTCATATCAAAACAACAAAACATCATCAGCAACAACGACGACGACGACGAGACGACGACACACAGTGACGATACAAAACATTTCACAGTTTCGTTTTCTTTCAAATTTTCAATTCAAAATGTCTTTTTTGTTTTGTTATTGTTGTGGTTGGTGTGTATTTGATTTCTCCATGCGCATTATTTTTGTTTATGGATCTCAAGATTCTCTCTCTTACTCTGATGGATTATTGAATTTTGTCACAATTTAGTGGAGTAAAATGTTGTATACTTTTGCTTCTTCTCCTTTTGGTGATTCCAACTGGCCCGCTCTCACTTTAACTAACCCTCTCCCGTTTGCTTGTCTTGTTTGCCTTTCAATTTGTAATTTATACCACTTGACTTGATAACGGTTGCAACCGTTATACTCGCATTAATTCGGTACGTTGAGCAACACTCTGCATATCAATGCATTGACACGAACGAACTCTCTACTCGCTCTCCCCTAAATATTGCTCACTTGTGTCGGGGTAATTGAAAATTGTGTGCATTTCATTTTACATTTCACTAAGAGCGAGTTACGTGGCACACAGTGGTTTGGCTTCAAAAATTAAAATGGCTATAAGAATTGGGATTTTTAAAGGATTCAAACTTAGATCAAGTTCGAAGATTGATCATATTGGTCCGCTCCTTCGAGCTTTGTCCAAACATTGCATACCGAAAAGTTTCTTCCTGGGGTACATCAGGTTCGAAAATGGACTACATCGGTCCACTTACTTAGCTGGTCCATTACAGAACATTTGTTCCATAGACCGAACTAAGAAAAGATCTCTAATTCTCTCTGTTTTTCGCTTCGCTTTCTGGAATACCGCGCCTTTTCATTTCTTCATCCACTTGTGTGTTCCATCGAAGCTTAGGCCTGCCGATTCTGCGTGCACCGCCATGTGGCATGTATTCATACGCCTTTTTAGCGGGTTCATCATCCCTCATTCTTATGATATGGCCTAGCCAACGCAATCGTTGCATCTCGATACGTTTAACTATATTCATGTCTTTGTATAGCTGATATTGGTCGTGGTTCATACGACGTCGATATTCACCGTAAACGCAAATCGGCCCGTAGATCTTTCGAAGAATTTTCCTCTCAAACACACCAAGCACTGCCTTATCTGCTTGCGCAAGTACCCATGCTTCGGAGCCATACATTAGCACGGGTAGTATCAGCGTTTTGTATAGTGTTATTTTTGTTTGACGAGATGTGGCTTTGTTTTTAAATTGCTTACTTAAACCATAGTAGCATCCATTGGCCAATACAATTCTTCTTATTTCACAAATGATGTTGTTTGTTGTGTTTATGGCAGTGCCGAGGTAGATGAAGTCTTTAACTACCTCAAAATTGTAGGTACCAACTTCCACAGTTGGTCCGAGCTCTATGGACGCTTTGCGCGTCGACACCATCAATTTGGCCTTTTCGCCGTTTACCGCCAGACCCACTTTCGCAGATTCTGCTTCGACCTTCCTAAAGGTATCAGTTACTTCCTTTACTGATCGTCCCATGATGTCTATGTCATCAGCATAAGCAATTAAGATGTGGCTATTGGTGTAGATTGTGCCACTTCTTTTGACATTTGCATCTCGTATTACCTTTTCCAGCAAAATGTTGAATAGGTCACACGAAAGACTGTCCCCTTGTCTGAAACCTCTTTTGGTACCGAACTGTTCGGAGAGGTTCTTTCCACTTTTAACTGAGGACCTAGTATCAGTTAACGTCATCTTACAAAGCCGGATGAGCTTTGCGGGGATACCAAATTCAGACATTGCATGGAATACCTTTGATCGGAGGGGACTTTCGAATGCTGCTTTTCAATCGACAAAAAGGTGATATGTGTCGATCTGCATCTCTTGGGTCTTCTCCAGGATTTGCCGCAGGGTAAATATCTGGCCAATGGTGGACTTGCTAGGTCTAAAGCCACAGTGGTATGCTCCAATTATTTCGTTGACCATTGGCTTTAGTCGTTCGCACAATATCCCTGACACTATCTTATAGGCAATAGGGAGAAAACTTACGCCCCTATAGTTGGAGCATACAGTCTTATCTCCTTTCTTGTGAACGGGACACAGGATGCTCAGGTTCCAATCGTCGGGTACGCGTTCTTCCTGCCAGATGGTGCTAACTAACTGATGCATACACCTTATCAGCGCGCCGGTCTTAAACAGCTCGGCTGGTAAGCCATCGGCTCCTGCTGCCTTATTATTCCTCAGCCGGTTGATTGCTGTTTTTACATTTATCTTTTTTATCTTGGCCGGATGGTATACATTCTATACCATCTTCTGGGATTGGATCTTTGGTATCATCGTCTTCGCTACTATTGGATACCAGCAGATTGGAGAAATGTTGCCATTGTGTTGTTATGTTATCGGGACAAGGAGTGCTTTCATTAAGCAATTAGGCTAGTTGAGTGGAATATGCTATGGCTATCTGTTGTATTTGCAGCCTATCGATGCCCAACTTCCGCGTTGTGTCTGTTCGTGCTTTATTTGCAACGTTTAGACGGGTACGAACCTTTGCTGCAACAAGGTAGTGGTCCGAATCAATGTTTACGCCTCGGAACGATCGTACAACCAACACGCTCGATGAATGTTTTCCATCTATCACAACATGATCAATTTAATTACTTGTTCTTTGATCTGGAGACAGCCAGGTGCCGTTATGAATATCGAGATGATTAAATCTGGTACTGCTAACTACCATGTTTTTTGCAGCTGCAAAGTCTATCAGTCTCATACCATTGTCTGATGTTTCACTGTGGAGACTGAAATTCGAGACTGTTGGGCCAAAGATATTTTCCTTTCCAATTTTGGCATTAAAATCGACTAGAATAATTTTAATGGAAGGGCAACGGTCATATGTTTCTTCTAAGCGCTCGTAAAATATATCTTTGGTCTGTTCGTCCTTTTCTTCAGTGGGAGCATGAGCGCAAATAAAGTTGATGTTGAAGAATTTAGCTTTTATTCGAATTGCAGCAAGTCTTTCATTCACTGGGGTGAAGCTGGATACCAGATGTTTTAGTCTCCGACTAACTACAAATCCGCAACCAAACTCATGCTTTACGTCATGACATCTATAATACAGTGCGCCACCTTTAGGTGTTGTTGTAACGCCTTTCCCAATCCATCGTATTTCCTGTATGGCAGTAATATCGGCCTTGTACTTTTCAAGTACGTCTGGCGTCGAGGCAGCTGACGCTCTTCAGCTGCGATAGATGGTGAATGTTCTCCGAGGGCCACATTCGCACAATAGTTGTTTATGGCATCTGCGACTTCATCAGTGTGAATGATATTCAAAGCAGCTTGCTGATTTAGGGTCTATTTTTTGCAACGTTGGATCTCTGTTTCTAGTTAGGGGGATGGGTCCTATCCACCATATAGGGATTAGGATTTCGCGTTATTATTGTGGTCAACAATGTTTCTTTATTTTTGCCCTTTTACTTTACCCCTCAAATTTTGGGGTAGTTAGCGGTCCGAATTCTGTTGCCATTGAGTATGACATTCAATTCAGTGCACACCTCTGCGACGTATCCAGGGCAGCCCGGTGGCCCTGTCCCTCTTCTTGACCAGAACTACAGGGGAACACCAGAGACTCGACGACGGTTCCACTCCTCCGCTCTCCTCCATTCCACTTATCAACTTCTGGACTTCATCTGTTTTTGCCAGTGGAACACTTCTTGGAGTCTGCTTTATTGGTCTTGCGTCTGCAGTATTTATTTCATGTTTCACCACCGATATTCTTCCTTGATGCCCTTTTGTAGACGCAAAGGTAGAGACATGTTTCCATAAGACCTGTGTTGTCAACTTTTATTTGAACTTTTCATCCATAATTTTGCATTTTAATTTTTACGATTTTTGTCGGTAACTCAAAAAATGAGTTAGAGAATCGCACTACTGTTTGGCCTTGTTCTTCTCGGTAGGTGACAAGTTGTGTGTCTACTCTTTGATGTAACAATGGAGGTGCTTCTTTTCCATGGCTGCAGATTTTTCGATGTTATTTTCCAATTTTATTGCAGCTTCGGCTGAGGTACATTTTCTAACGTCGAAAAATTGGCAAATTTGACAGGTTCAAAACTCGAACTGGAATAAATCCATCCATCACTATTAAGATGTTACTATTTCTGTTTTCTGCTTGTTCCACCACCCACAATTTCCCGGCTCCACAATCTCCATCCATTGGTACCCATATAAAAGTTTCGGCATAAGGAGGTATTATCTCTGAATGTTCCGTAGTCAGACGTCTAAAAGGTGTGTTTTCATCACACGTTCTTTAATATCCAGATTAAGAACAAAAGCAATCATAAAATCTGCGCTTATATTATAACTTCGTCTACGATATCGGCTACTTTGAACTCGTACTTGACCGATTTATTTGCAATAGTTAGCCTCATGGTTATCTTTCCATGTTCTGCCGCGGCTGTTGCTGTGCGCAATCTTACTCCATTTAATGGCGTTATCTTTCATTTGTCAGATCTGATATGATGATGGACTTTGATGCGCCTGTATCCAAAGTCAGAATTCGCTTGTTGCCATTGATGTAACCAGTTGTTTAAGGTTGTGGTTTTTCTACTGTACTAGCGCTATAAAGAGATTGTGGGGCCGTCGTCGATGTGAGGCAGATCATGCCCCGCTGGACGGGCTCGATTTAGCTTAACGGTGACTCATTAGCGGAACGTTGATCCACTCTTTTGATGGAGGTGGTGACAACGACCTTGATCGTTTGCACTTCTCTCACTCCCTCGGTATCCAGTTTGCGGATCTTTTTCGGGTACCTCCCCCACAAAAGTTCAAAACTATTCACTAAAATGGTGCCCACGATAACTCTCGAAGGCAGTAACCGATTTGGTCCATACGTTACACATCGTAAAATTTCAACATGAAGTAGATTATGTTTGAATATGAACTATGTATATACATATGTATGTGAAATGCCACGGATATCTCCCACACAAAATTTCGGAAAAGTGCAGTTTAAGGTCTGCCTCGAATCGTTTTGATTTTTTCAAAAAGTTTATTTTCTTTGCCATTTTCACCGCGGTTCACATTTTTTAGGGGCAACCCCATCCATACTTGAACGATAGCTGTAAAAACTCGCTACGGCCACCATGTGTAGTGGCTGGCGCCCACAACAACATTCGAACACAATACTGCGTTGATAAAAATGTGGATATCGTTATATTGCTGCGAATCTTAGGTAATATTCGAAGATTGTCCTCATAAATAAAAGCTATTGTTTTTCTCCTTTATATTTCTGTGAACTACTTGTGCAAAATGTCAACAAAAGCATAGTCATTTCCGCCATTTTCATTTCCAAATTAATGGTGATGACAAATTAACGATAATATCGATATCAATCGATTTTTTGAAATGAAATATCGAAAATATCTAATGTCGGGAATATCGATAGTTTGCCAGCTCTACGACCATGACATTGAACTCAGTGAACACCTCTAACGTTCATGTGGTGAACATATGTATGTAACGTGATTTTCTCGTCGGCTGAGGTAAGTCCAGTCGCGTCCAGGGTCTCCATAAGGACTGGGAAATAAAATACTAGTTTTATTCCTTCTAGGGGTTCAATCGGATGTTTATTGATCTAAATACTAGTATGCTCTAATTCAACGATATTGATAGGCTTGAGAATGCTTGTATTAATACCGGTGATAAGGGTAACTAGCTGCTAGGGGTGATTGGGAATGACGATGGTGATTGATGTTTCAGTATTGACGATTTTCGTTAATGACGAACTGTGTTGATGATCGTTTTCTACGCTGAACTGGAACGACAAGCCTGAATGACAATCGGGTTCTGTCGAAACTGGTTGGGTTTCGGGTTCTACGATTTAACGATGATCGGGAACGTGTTGATTGCTTATCATTCGATTGACGACGATATGATTGAATTCGGAAACTCAGCCGACGATGGTCGTTGACTCGGCTGATGATAATTGAGAACGGCTGTATGATGGAGTTCGGGAACGACGATGATCGGTGAGAGTTGTCGATGAACGGGAGCGACGAAGCTGCGTCGATTTAGTGATGAACGAGAACGTGTTAATTGATCATTTCGGGAGCTCGGCTGATGGCGATCGAGCACGACGATGTAATAACTAGCTAACGCTACTTAGTTACTGCCACGATCTCGTAGAAACTACTACGTATATCTATGAACAGGGAAACGACGTTCCTGTGAAGGACATACTATCGAAGTATCTGTGTGGGACGGAAAGCCGAAGCTTTCGTGTGGGGCAGGAAACCGAAGTTTCTGTGAAGGACAAAAGACCGAAGTCTCTGAGTGGGATGGAAAACCGAAGGATCCGCGTGGGACAGAAAGCCGACGTTTATGTGCGGGACGGCAAGACGACGCTTCCGTGTGGAACGGAAAATCGAAATATCTGTGTGGGACAGAAAATCGAAGTCTCTGTGTGGAACAGGAAACTGAAGTCTCTGTATCAAAGGGACAGCCACAATGCGTAGTCCCCTCCAAAAATTACCAACACCACCTTGCTGGATAGCAAGCCCCTAGCAGTAGCAAGCTGACTTCAACAATTACAACTGGAATACTAGAGGCTCAACTGGAATGAAGTGAATGCGAATTATTGTGCATTGTTTACAGCAAGCAAATGACTTCAATGGATGACTGGCGTAGATGAAGGTGCTGTTACATATCGATTCATTGCTACTATGATTGTAGAGGAAGACCGTTGGTGTTTTTGGATGTATGTATGTATGTGACACTTGTCACGTTACACAGAGTGTCCGTACATTTAGTGGCGGATATTTGCATATTCTTCGGATGGAAAAAGGTGGTAAGATCAGTCAAAAAGAAGTTCAGCCTTTCACAAGTGACATCAGGGAAGTTTCCTGACGAGAGGATCGTACAATCACGTTAAATACTTAGCGATCACAATGTCGTCTGGACGGGGTGGACTACAGTAGATCTAGAGGTTTAACAGTTCCGCAGACATCCCAATTTTACTCCATGGGTGGCATCTAACGTTTCAAACGTAGTCGGAGGACTGTCCTCTCAATGTCCTCAAATAGTGTGGAGTGCTTGACAGTATCAATGGCTTTTGTCACGTTGAACTCCACCAACACAGTCCTATCACACGGCTGAATAGCAATTTACGACCTCAATAGTCTTGGCTACGGGCGACAGGGGTGAGATTGGTCGGTAAGATTCACCTACTCTCGAAAGTCTCAATGGTTGAATCTGGCTCTTTATTTGGTACTGTTTATATGTACATATGTATGTGGAATAAACAAGCTTTGTATTTGGTATCCTCAGTTTGCTTTTATCTCTGCAGGTAAACGATATGGCATAAATAGATCCACCTTTTTGGTGATTTCAGGAGATATTTTGTTCCATTCATCTATTAAGGCTTCTCAGATTGTAGTGTAACTCAACTATCAAAAAACGTCGAATAATAGGAAAGAAGAAACAAATAAAAACAAGAATCTCATATTGTACATACACAAAAAACAACAAAGATATAATAAAAAAACAAAGATAGAGGAACTCATACAAACAAAACTCACCAAAATTTTATTTTTTTTTCACCACAGTATCGAATACCGAGAGAAGAGAATAAAATTGTCGAAGAAAAGAGAATAATATTGTCCAGCAGACAAAAACTATTGTTGGATATGACAAAAACAATTGTTGTAATTAACAAAAACGGTTGTTGGACTCACAATACTACATGTGGAATCTAACAATATCTTTACAATACATATTTTGCTCTTCGAATATTGTTGATTGTTGATCAATCATATTTTTTCTCTGCGTGATTATAGAGAAGGTAATGCTTTGGATCGCTGCCTTGGAGAAATGTCGTATTTTCTCCAAAACCCAATAAGTCCACACTGGGGAGGTAACGGTGCTTTAAAATATTGATGTAAATATCCATTAATCCCTCTATAAATCTAAGCTTTTCCAACCCATTTGTCGCCATACATCGTGTTTTACTGTGGAATTATTTTTATTCGAAGTGTAGCAATTTTCCAGTTCCGGAATAGAATTCCAGAAATATTCCTTATCAGCCCATACACGCAGAGAAAAAAATATGTTTGATCCAACAATATTCCAAGAGCAAAATATGTATTGTTAACATATTGTTGGATTCCTCATGTAGTATTGTAAATCCAAAAATAGTTTGTGTCAACTGAACAATATTTCTCTCTTTTCTTCGAAAATTTGTTTCTCTTCTCTCGCTATTCGATGCCGTGTTGAAAAAACAATTTTGGTGAGTTGTGGTGTGTTTGTTTGTATGGCATGCTGCCTTTACCTTTGTTTTTGTGTGTATGTACTTGTGAGACTCTTGTGGTTATTTGTTTCTGTTTTGTTTCATTCTTCTTTCCTTTTCATGTTTGTTATGGTGTTTAATTATTCCTTATGTTGTGGTGGGTTCTTGTGGCTTTTTGTTTGTCTTTGTTGTCAGCCAATGCAGCAAACCATGTATTGTGTTCATCAATGATTGCAATATTATACGCGACATTTATATCCAAGTTATGCGAAAAGTGTATATGAGAAGTATATGCACTCAAACCAAAAATTTCTGGGCTGGTTTTCTGTATTGACAATACTTTTTGTAAACAAAATTAGATTATGATAGTTGCTACAATCGGTATTGTTAACGATTTTAACAATATTGCGGAAATTCGAAAGTTGTTTTTGTTTTCTATGTTTGGAACAAAAGATGGTCTTTTTGGATTTGGATTACAATGTTTGAACAAAACAAATACATTTTTGGAACCAAAACATATATTTTTGTTCCAACAAAAGCGAAAAATATTTTTTCTCTGCGTGTACTTAAGAAATTCTTCCTTAACATGCTTTTTTTAACTTCTTAAGGGGTTACATGTCACTTTCAAAAAATATTGGCTTATTCTTGAGTACATGTAGTACAGAGTATGCCGCAAAAATTTCAAGTCGATCGGAGCAAAATTCTTTGAGATATATTAGCGTTGGATGGTAACAATTTATTGTGATTTGTACTTGGATGGACCAAGTAAGGTATAGCCAGGGCAAATACGACCTTAGACCTTAAACACACAATACCAACCGTAAAGCACGAAGGAGGATCTGGATTTATGGAGCATTTTGGAGACAAATATAAGAAGTCTTAGCATCTCAAGTATAGGAACCCTGAAAACTGTCTTTCGTAGGCAGATTTCCACTCTCGAAGGGGACAACTTTCTTCGAATGACTTTACTAAGACCTCCGTTATAATGTTGACATTTCTGTCTATATCTTCCGTGCTTAGGCATTCATAGCTATCGTACCCTAGGCTTTCTTTTATTAGTTTTCCAAATTTTATCCAGTTGGTTTTGGATTTTTTCGGAAACTTTTAGGTTTCGTCGGTGGCCGTGTTAGTTCAAATCTTATATACCGATGATCTGATCTATAAGATTTTCAGAACATATTGTTATATATAATACCTCTTCCCTAACCTTGTTAACAAAGGTGGCTTTATTTCCTATGTTAAGGGTTATTAGGTCGTTAGTATTCAAGAAATCTAAAAGGGCTTGACCCCTTTTGTTAGTATTAGTACTACCCCACGCAATGTGGTGTGAGTTAGCATCGCTTTTGCTTTCCTCAGCAACCGCTGCAGCTCCGACGTAGGTGGTAGTGTCGGCGAGTCGAAAGGTAAATAAGGTATATGGTGTTGCCATTCCCCTGCTTCAGCACAGTTGCGTCCGATGTTGACAACTCCGGAAAGAAAAGAAAACATAAGTTTTTGTGACATATTATACAAGTTCTCGGTCGAGACCCTGTATTTGCATAAAACAGTTGGTAGTTTATATGGTTTAGTCCAGAGACGTTGTTCTGAATAGTCCAAGGTACCTGGATGAAGCCAATATGGATTTTACCTGTATTAATTTGCTCCATCAGGGCCATGGTCTCGTCTTGCTCCTATGGAGGTTTATCTGGATGACCTCAATCATTGGTCCTCCAATAAACGGGCTTCTTGAGAGTCGGTGATTACAGCATCGACTCCCTCTTCATTTTTGCTGGGAGGTAAAACCTCTTTGCTGTTTGGTTTGGCTTCCTCGTTTTCGCCGATTACCGCCTTTCCTGCTTTGAAGCGGACAGCGTTGGAGATGTAGAAAGCCCTACCCTTAATCTTGGTCAGACTGGCCATGGAGAGATGGTCAATTTCGACCACAAGGAGAGTTCCGTCCTCCTGCTCCTCCCGGTGGAGGACCTCCCATGTATTCACGTCCAAGTCATTGTTTTGGCGACCAAAGACTTCGAGCATGCGCTCCGTCTCGAACTTGCTGCTCCAGCCTCTGACGAATACCGAAGTCTTAGTTAGTTGAGGAATTTGGTCTTTCCTCACCAACTTTAGTTTGCCGCTTTCATATGGAGGTTTTATGCTGCTGATAATATCCTTGAGGGCGGCAACGTTTGCATGCTGGGCAAATTGGAACACCATCACGTCCCCTTTGACCACGCTGCTGATATTTTGAATTGGATCACCTCCATTCATTATTTGATCCAATATTTTATTGTTGACCATTTCCTCAATTGCTGGAAGATGGTCTTTTGGTAGCTTTCCGGAACCTCTATTGGCATCGATCACTGCACCGTTTCTTGGCTACCTTGGCGTAAGATGGCGGCTCTCTACCAGTCACCGCAGCCCTCTACTGCCGGGTCCGGGATTTCTTCGCAGAATCCCCAGACACTGCAGTCGATTCTGCGGCTAGGCGCACCCTCTTCACGTTCGATCTGACTTTGTCGCCCTCTGCCAAAGGATTCTTGGAACAGTCTCCTTTGCGTGGTTCTTGACGCGGTGCACTCGAAACGTTTGGAAATATGGAGCTCCTTTTCTCCCTTTGGGAGCATCCTGTGATATAGCCTTTTTGCTTGCCCGTTGCTTCCTGAACTTGCGTCGTTGAGCCCCAGACTGCTGCTTCTTGTGTGTTGTGAGCTTTGCAATGCTGTCGCTCACTTCGTCTAACATCTTGTGGACCTCCTCCTTATCTGGGATTTCCATGACGGTTATGTTATTGTTGCTTTCGCTATCGGATTTGGAGTCTGAGTCGCTACCTGTATTTGAAGGCTGGGTCGAGCATCAACTTCCCCTTAGCTTCTCAGTGTCTTTCTCCCTGTATTTGCCCTTAGGCTGTGTGCTTGTCGCAGTACTTTCGACCACAGGTGCCAAGGCACCCACAACTGTGGGAAAGATTTGCTCACGATCACGACGGCGCGTGATTCGTAGGCAGATCGACATCACCCGCCGATACTGGATTTATTAGATCCTGCACCGTAACATAAATTCCCTGATACAGGTGCTAGTACTAATCCCCTCCGGAACAGGTTAAGTCACAATTGAATTCCCTAGATCTAGAGCGAATTAGTACGATCATCCGCCTCCCCCTATCCGCCGGTGGGGACGCGCCCGTTAGGTGAGCTAACAAACACCCTCGGGGTGACTCACTGTATGTGGCCTAGAAAATTTAAGCGCGTCTTTCTCGAAACGGCATTTTTGAAGTTTGAAGAGCTTATTAAATGCATAAAAAGCTTGTATTTAAGCGAGACAAAAAATTTGTCCGATTTTTTGACAAAAAACGGTCAAAGTCGAAATTTCATTAAAATCGAAATGTTGACTTTAACAGTTCAAAAAATTTTTAAAAATAGATTTTTTAAAATTCTTTTTCGCTTAAAGGCAAGATTATTAGGCTACTAAAACGCTTCGCGGATAACCATTTACCACAAGACTATGCAATATTTTCAACAACAAAAATTCCAAAAGTAGTAGTAAATGGCTTTTTCCAGTCAGTGTGCGTGCTGAAGGACCACCATATTTCCTGATCTAAATTGACGTGCAGGCTGCCTTCATTTTTCAATTTCTAAAAAACTTAAGGTAGAAATCAATGTGCAATGTGACTGCCAATTTTTGTTTTATTTCTCAGCTAAAGTGGAACATTGGTATCTCCAAGAAAACTATAAAGGGGGAGAGAATTAAATGTTAAGAGAAAAAAGAACAGAGGGAATGTTATTCACATTTCGGTAGTTTTATCGAAGAAAATAAACAAAGAATATGTGAGAGAAAGAGAGCTAATGTTGCTCCCCAAAAATGAGGAGAATTCCCCCATAACAAGCATTTTGTATGAGAGACTACAAAATGAAACGCATAGTAAAAGTTTGAAAGAGCGTTGGAGATAGTGAATGAATGAGTGTGAGTGCCATTTACTACTAATGTGAAAAGAAACTCAATCACACACACACTGATAACAAAGAAATATCATTTATTGTGTTGTGTCGCTTTGACATACCTAAATTTACAGAAACGCATGTTACTTTGGTCACCGCGCTATAACATTCTGAGCACCTGGTACAATTCCGGTCTAGATGATGCTCTTCCTGCTCTAGTTTAAGCGTTTCACAATTTGTTAAACGACGACGACAAAGCAACGCCGATGAACGAACGAACGGTACATATTATGGCGTACCGCTTGCTTACTCACTCGCACACACATTGTTACTGGCGGTATGACGGATGGGATGCGACAACTAATACACTGATGATGATCATCATCACACTCCTTCCTTCCTAGTTTGGTTGTCGCCTATTGCATGCACATGCACACGAGATTGCACCACAGGTTGGACTGGATGGAATATAAATAACTAAGCAGATCCAAGACTGGCTGCTGGCGCGAGATTAATGGCGGCAATCTTTGTTTCTAAATGCAATGCATGCAGCGGTAAGCACTTTTTTTAATGAGTAAAGCCACAAATAACCAGAAGAAAGAAGTTTCAGCGGCAAGCGGTTTTGGTAGCTAGTGAATTATGTATGTAAATAGCTAGTGAGTGCTATGACGATTGCAATGGGAAGGAAATACCCAACAATGTAGCTTTCCATTAAAATGCAAGTGGTGGTCGCAACTGAAGGTAATTTTTTTATATACTAACTCATTTCGTTTTCTTTTATAAATCTGAAGTTTGTTGCAACCAAGCGTCTCTGAAAAAAGTGGGTGTGTACAACCACACGCTATCTGCATATTCCGAAACAAGTTCGTCTATTCCGCTAAGCGGTAATCTAATAAATTTGCGGCATCATTACCACCAGTCGAATTTATTACGAGATTTCCCATAATATTTTCTTCTTTGCTTTCTTGGCCAATGCCATAACCCCTGCAGTAACGATGACTGACTGGCTGACTGCAACTTGTAGCTGTCTTTCAATGAAATTCATAAAAAAACCAAAAAAGAAACAAGCTTTAATAAAATCACATAATAAACAAAATTGGTGAACCAGCCAGCTTGACTTCCTCTTTTTTCGTGATGCTGTAACATCTTCAATATTGTTGCTGTTGCTTTTGGTAACATCATTCATCAACCGCCACCTGCCGCCATTGGAGGTACCTGTCTCTCAGCCGGTTTGTTTGCCATGACTTTGTCACCTGCAACATTTTCCTCTTGATCACATCTTTAATCAGGCATTAAAGTGGTTGTCGTTGCTGTTGTATTATTCGTATATATCACGATATCTGTTTAATCGCATGTAAACACCTCTCCATCCCCTTTGCCACTTGCACTTGATGGCGTGTAACTTGAGTTAACCTGTTTCATTTGAATGATTTTTTCTTACAACTCATCGTTGTCACCACCAACGTCGTCATCGTCATGTTGTTGCTGCTTATTTTTTGCGCTAGCCAGTCAAATAAGGGGGCTAATGACCTTTTGGTCTTAAAGTAAACATTCACGATTTGATGATTTTTATTGTTGCATTTTTTCTTGGTTACCTTTTCTGGCGCTTTTTTGAAATTGCCCTATTGTACAGAAAAAGGGTATTAAGATGAAAATGATGGAATTTGTCCAGATATGAAACTGAAATTATGAAAAGTGAGGAATTCAACAATATTTCGAATGAAGTAGGCTTGGGCGGAAAAAAAATATTTTCTTAATATTTTGACATTCCTAACAAAATTTTGTTCGAGTTTACAACTTCAAATATTAGAAATTTTCCGAAAAAATAATAAAGTTTGTATTTAAAATTCGTAACGTTAAGATCCGCAAATCTACAATTTCCTAATTTTTCCTGGGGAAAATAAAATGAGTTTCAAATATTTGTGTGCAATTTGCAAGAGCAATATTGCACAAGGCATTTAAAAAAATATATAATAATTCCATGCGGACATATTTTCCATTCCAACTGCATCCAGCCTTTAACATCTGCTACGTGTCCTCTGTACAGGAAAACAGTAGATAGCTTGAAGGATGTTCAACGCAAAAAGATATTCCACCAACAATTCTTAGGACAGAAAGAGGAAATTTGAATGTAGCAACAAAGGTAATAATTGGCTGGAAGTTACATAGCGTGGGAGTTAAATACACGACTACTGTTTTTTTTTGCAGCCGATCATAAAGAAGATGTACAAAACGGCGGAGGAGTTAGACTAAAAATTATAACGGAGCTGAACTGCAAATAATTTTTCTTCAACCCATATAGAAGGTCGAAATCATAGTGAATTTTCAAAACAAAAACCGATTTATCCGCCATATAGAATATGCTGTCAACCTGCCAAACGTTCTCTGTTAAATCTTGTCATAATGAATAACTCTCAAATCAAATAAATGAGTACATGAGATCTGGAAAGCAATTTATATACATATATTGATAAAACCAACTTCAATTTATTTTGACGTCGTAAAAATGAGTGATTCAAAGTGGTATCCCGAGCAGTGAACACTCTTTCATCTTCAAAAGGCCCAAAATACATTTAATTGGAGCTACAGTATTTCCCGGATATAAGCACTGTGGAAAATGCAAGCAAAGCAGTGCAAATAAGCGGGGGATTCAAATATCGAAATCCCGTTTATAAGCACTATTAGTACTTATATACAAATCCCACTTATAAGCACAATCGGTGCATATATAAAAATCCCCCATATACAAATTCTCATTAAAATGGCAATTTATTCGTTTTTAATCAACCAAAAAAAAACCATTTAATTCATAAGAAAACATCCCACTTCTTTGTTTAGTACTAGGCTCGGATATCAATAGAAGCTTCGTATATTTAAAGAGAGAAGAATCTTAATTATTTTTATTTTTAAACAAGTAAAAAAGCGTTAAGTTCGGCCGGGTCGAACCACTAAATATTCTGAAATAATATAGAATAATTAGTTTTCTTGTTGTTACGAGAGTACAAATATCCACATTTTCAGGCAGAGAAGACTTTTGACTACTGAGAACTCCAAATACCTAATCTTAGCTAATTCGGTCAGCTAAAAGTTTGAAAATGCTTGAAATCGGGTGGTAACGTTATTTGGGGCTATAACAAAACATATGCTTATGTCCACAATTTTGGATAGATAAATTTTTTGACCACTAGGAACCATAAATGCCAAATTAAAGCTAATTCGGTCTGAAAATGAAGGTGAAAGCCTCAAAATACCTGAAATCGGACGGTACCGTTATATGCGGAGGATTGGAAATGCATAGGTCGAATCCGAATTTTACCCTGATAAAGAATATTTATAATGTTGCAAATGATTATTTTTTATTTATTTACTTAACAACCGAACATTAATTCAAAGCCATTGGCCAAAAAAGATGAATTAAATTATAACAATTCATTGTATGTTATCACTACTCAATGATTTATAAACGGAAAAACAAAGTTAATATACCCTTCATACTATGGTGGAGGGTATAAAAAGTACGTTATTTTTGCCTGTACATTGTCCAAAATAGAATTGCTCTATGTTTTCTATTTCATGAAGAAATTTATTGGCAGGAAATTTTGGAAATTTCATTTTCTGCACAATCGTTTTCATATAATTCTTTTTTCTACGACATAACTTCTCTGACTTCCTTGGATCTCCATAACATTGTAGGTTGTTACTGCTCGTCAAAAATCACATTGTATGTAAATACAAAAAACATGCCTTTTTAAATGTCAACAATATTCATTGATTTTCTAAATTAGTCAATAATTTTTAGCCTTTTTGCCACAGCCATAGCCAGCCAGTAGATGGAGTAAATGGCTTATTTATTTTTATTGCAATTAGTTCAGGTTTCTCTAAAAGCATATTGCCTGAAAGACCAGCTTCAAACGAACACATTTCGAAGACTGCGTGCTCATTTTGCAATTTATATTGTGATTTCTTGACTAGTCTTTCTCCACTTAACTGTCTTTATCACGTATGTATATGCTTGCCATATTTAAAGTCGATGAAAAATTTTATTATCATCCAAATGATTTTGAGCCGGTGCATATAAACGATTTTTTAAGGCAAGATGAAAGAATGATGACAAAATGTCAAGTGCTTACAAGAGGGGAATGCATATATCAAAATAATGTCAATGTATTTTAAACAAAAAATAACATTTCACAAATTTCAGTGCTATTAACCGGGGAATGCTTATATCCGGGGTGCATATAAGAGGGAAATGTACTTAGTTTTCAATATAGAGTGAATATGCATCGATATTCAAATACAATCTTTTTGTATTCCCAAGTTTTAAAGGGGGGTTCTATTCAAATGATCTAAATTTTTTACTTCAATTTTTGACTTTATATTGTTTTCCTTGTATAATTCTTATACAAATTGGATTTGAATGCCAATGAATGACCAAGTTTACTCCAAACACATGAAGCAAAATATAATAAAACTTAAAAACTTCATATCTTGTATAATTCGGAAAAAATGGAGTTTGAAAACAATTTTGCAGCGGGGTTCTATTCAAGTGAGTGAGCGGCAGTGTACATAACCTCGTTAGCTAAAAGGTTGAAGGTATAAAAATGCTATGCCAAAACGTGGAGCTATGATCGCAATTTTGAGGGGGCTATTGTCTATAATTTTTGGTGATAAATTTGTTGGCCACCTTGAACTTTGAATTCCAAATTTCAGCCAATTTAGGTCGAAAATTTAGGTAACAACTTCCAAATACCTGAACCCTAAATTCAAAATTAAAGCAAATATAGATGCAGATTAAATCTTGAAAATAACTGAAATCTGGCGGTACTGTTATATGGATGCAATACCTATGTCCATAATTTTTGGTGCAGATTTTATCAACCTAAATGCCAAATAATAGCTAATTCGGTCTTTCCAAAACTTCAGTGTCCCACCTCAATTTTTGTGGATGATCAATTTTACCATAGTATGGAGAGTACAAATTGGTAGACCTTAAACAGATAACCAGAGAAATCACGCATTGTTAGGGAATTCCGATTCAAATCATCTTTCGGATAACTACATTATGTTATAAACTATGTCGTTATATTCGTAAGCGATTTATTGTGCACGTTAAATTAAATATTATTAACATATTCCAATAGTGGAATTCGGTAATTCATTTTTTGAGTTACCGACAAAAATCGTTAACATTAAAACGGAAAATTATGAATGAAAAGGATCAATAAAAGTTGACAGCACTGTTGCTATCGGTGGGATTTAGCAACAGTTTTATTTTAGTTGTTTATTTCACCGAATTCGTTAATTACCGAAATTTCAAGCATTTTAATTTTACCGATATTTGTCGGTAACTCGAAAAATGGGTTACAAAATCTGTTAGGAAATTGCTATGCTCGAACCACAAGAGGATGTACGACCAATATCATTCATTAGCTGTATATTTCGCTTTATCGGAATATATTCTGTAAAATGGAGCAATCGATTTAGTCCAAAATTTGAACATCGTATTATTTCAGAAGGTTGTTTGTTTCACGGTCCCTTTTACAATGGTACAAATTTTTCCGGCTGTAGCCCATACATCTTGAGATAATGGTCCAAAAGCTCCAAAAAACCCTGCAGGGATATACTAAATTAGCTAGTATAAAAGATAGCTCTCAAACCTTTTCAAAAATATACTTAGTTTAACGTAATTTAATATTTCGAGTTCTCTGGAATCAGAACATTGCTTGCTCAAAATTTTTAAACTATATGTCAATGTTTTGGTATAGCCCTATCAATATCAACATATTTGTTTTTGCTTCTTTTGTCAGAGGGTATAGAGGAGATATAGCCTCCGTCAGCACAGCTGACTGACTTTCTTACTTTTTATTTACATTTTCTGCCTGAATTGGGTACAATTTAGCATTAAGAGTCCGTAGTGATCAAAAGACTTCTCCGCCAATAGTTGTGGACATATGTAGGTCCACGTATTGGGTATAGCCCCTAAACAAAGATACCACCCAATTTCAAGTATTGTACAAAATTTTAGCTGACCAGATAAGGTTAGGTGATAAGTAGACATCGGATTTTGCATATTTGCATATTTTTTATTAATAAAGATACGAAAATTCTGATTGGACCAAAATTCGTTTTGAAGAAAACTGAATGCAATGACAGGCTCATATTTTTTATTTTTTTTTGCATATTTTGCATATGCACAAAATATGCAAAAAATATGCAAAATATGCAAGTAATTTTTTTGACAAAAATCATCAAATTTAATTTGGAAAGTCATCAAAAAGTGTTCTAAATTAAGTTTATTGCCGTTAAACGTCGATTTCTTAGCAGATTATCATAATATTAATTATTATTCCGCCACAGCAATAAATCTGGACTAAAAGACTTAGAAAATTTCCTATAACCCAGCCTTCTTATTACAACATAAGTGGCTTTCTAATACAAATTTGTTCAAAAACTCAATCAGAAATGTCAAAATGTATGTATCCAAATATGCTGATAGTTTCTGCTCGGCCAAAATTGTCTGACAGAATAACAAATGAGCTAGAAATTAACCCCCTGTTTTTGTAAAAAAATTTATTCTTCTCACACGAATTGTCAAATTTTGTAGATCGATTTACTCGCCTTAGCGCAAATGTAGAGCGCTGATTTTTAAATGAGAAATTCTTTACTAACTATGGAACGCATCTACAAAAAATTAGGTCATCTGGGGGCAGAGCTATGGATGCCTAAATTATTACGAGAAAAGACGAACGAACAAAATTTTGTTACAAAAACTGGGGGTACGACTAAGAAAATATTGAATATTACATAAAATCTTTCATATTTTATTAACAACATATACAAAATATATACGGTGCCATCATGCACATTTCCCTCTGAATTTTCCACACGGAAAATAATCTTTAAAAGTGAAATTCTTTTAAAATGTTAAAAGTTGAAAACTACTAGATTCGCTTCATTATGGCGTATTCTAGTTGAATCGACAAAAATATTCCCTTCTTGGGCATAAATACGGAAATAAAAAATTGTGAAATTGGGGAAAGGAAACAAATTCTGCACGTAATTTTTATTCATGATTGCACTAATAACTATATTTTAATACCCTAAGGGTATTATGTCTTAGTGAATGAGTTTGCAACATGCAAAATGAAACGAAATAGACCAACAGTTCCTTTTGATGATCTGCATAGATTTGCACTTATCCATCTCGCCATGTCTTTTTGAAAACAAAGCACAGGTCACGCTTATAGACCACTTCGCATAAAAATTGGGGAGTTTTTGGCCCTAGGGCGATTTCTATTTTGGTAAGAATCTATTCAGATTTGGATATTGCTCCCATATATACAGTACATTCGCGATAATCCCTACACCACAGGTTTCGGCGGTGTCCGAATTATCAAATTGTTCGGATTAACGAATTGTAAGGAAAATAAATTATTTTATATGATTAAATCACTCGTGGAAGTTATATAATAATACTTTTTTAAATTGTAATTGCTAATAACGAACACTTAAATGAAAATGGTCTACGCGTAAAAAATAGTTAGATTTTTCTACTCGACAATCCAGAAAAAGAAAAAGAAAGAAAAATTTTGAAAAATTGTGAAAGTTGTGCTAGAAATATGGCGTTTTTAAAGTTTACATCAGGATGTAAGCAAACCTAGAGACAGATGTGGAATTTCATCGTTTTGTAAACTAATATTCCTTAAAATCTTTGCCTTTTAGGTGTATAGTGTATTTGGCAACTTTAATGACAATATTGCGCGAATATTTTTCTTAATATATTTATTTAATTTTTACTAAATGTTGCTGAAACAATTTTTTTACCAACTTCTCCATTAAACAACTGTCAAAATTCGAAGCATTGGTAATAATTAGTACAAATTATCGAGTTTACGGACAGGATAAATTAAACAATTGTGTATACAAAAGGATTATGACTTTCCGACTGTGTTATCAAAATTGTTTTCCTGTAGCAGGAATGAATAAAATATATTTTTTAGCATTCCAAATACTTTTCTAGCAGAAATATGTGAGTGGTTTTGCAATTTTATAGACAATTTCAAGGTTTTTGACTTATTTTACCACTACCACTCTATTGTGTTGTTTTTCTAAGTGATGTCATTTTGCACTAATCATTGGGCGTTCTTCATTTTGCTTATTATTCATCGCGGATGGGTATAACAATAATGCATTACTTTTCACCGATGATTGAACATTTTCCAATTCTGCATTAAGCGGTTGTATGCGTACAATATAGATCGATATTATAAAATTATATATTTTTAGTGCATTAAACTAAAACCATGTCATCAATATTAAAGCGGCAGTTAGAGCATTTTTCCAAAGAAGCTTTTTGACCATAAAGAACAAAAATTGCGAATTTATGTCTATATATATTGAATAAAGGACTAAACGCTATAAAATATATTAAAATCTAATATGTGGATATTCAAAACTTATACTTCTAATTATAGTTATATTCCAGAACCTGGAATCGTAAATGGTACTGTAGTACTTTTTCCCATTTTGCACTAAAAAACGAACCCTTTTTCCAAAAACTAGAAAAAATTGCGCTTTTATCTAAACAAAAATAGCGACGACTACCTCTAGCTCCTTTGTTTTTCTGCTAGACAATTTTGGCCGATTAGAAACTATCACCATATTTGGACACGTTGATTTTGACATTTCTGATTGAGTTTCTGAAATTTTTTCATTATCTATCTACATTTGTATAGGAAGCAAATTATGTTGTAATGCTGGGTTATTTGACCTTGTGAAAACTGATTTAAGTCTTGTTAGTCTAGATTTATTGCTGTGGCGGAATATCTGGAGAGTCTCAATAACATAATAATCTGCAAAAAACTATGTTAAACGTCAAAAAACTTAATTTAGAATGCTTTTTTGATGATTTTCCAAACTTAATTTACGATTTTTGTCAAAAAAAAAACACTTGCATATTTAGCATATTTTTTGCATACTTTGCATATTTTTTGCATATATTTTGCATATATTTTGCATATTTTTTGCATATTTTTGGCATATTTTTGATATGACCCCAAATATCGAAAAATTGACCCTCAAAACGCCTAGATCCAAAATTTGAGTCCAATCGGATAAGAAATAAAAAACATTCTAAAATCCGATGTCTAGTGATAAGTAATTAGTTTATGCACTAGTTAAGAAAATTCACCTAAAATTGTGAGCGATAGTACATTCGTAACGGAAAGAAAACAAATTATTCCATATTAGTTCAGAATATTTCATGGTGGACCTTTTTTACTTGTTTTTCATTAGGTAAGTATCTAAATAAAGGTTTTAAAATTTTGTATGTAAAAACTATACACATCTTTATCTTCTACCACAGGCTACCAGACAATTTTTTGTGGGTAAAAAATGGTAGAACTGATCTTTCGACATTTGTTTTACGATTATTTGGCAATGAAGAAAAAAACTTAACAAAATCAGAAGAAAAAAGCGAACGCTGACAAAACAAAATTAAAAACAGAAGAAAATTAATTGTTATGTTTCCTTTTGACATTGTTACCAGATCTACCATATTTCACTTCCTTTCCTTTTCTGGTAAATCTGGTCATGAGAGAACAATTTTGACAGTTTTCTCTTTTACCACTTTTACCACCACCAGTAGATGATCTTCTAATTATAGAAGTTGTCTGCCGGTCTTGGATCTATAGAAAAACTTTATTTATATTGTTTTTCTAGGCGGACTTCAATCTTTCAGAAACACTTTAAACTAATTTCTCTCTATAATATTTCTATACGTAGTCTTGCAATTACGCATCATTCCAAACAAGCGTCCACACTTCCTTCTAAAACAAAATAGACTTTGTAGAATTTATATTTCAATAAAAAACTACAAAAAGAAACACACACTTTTTATTTACATGGAGCTGAACGAACGAGCGTTGGCGGTAGTTTAGTTGGGAGCTAAATATGGTTCCGTGTCATAATTTGTTTACCATTTCATTTCGAATGGGGTATGGGAACTATGTAAGTCAGCTGTGTATATTGTATGTGGGCAATGTAATGACATGGTTTGCCCCAGGTTAGTAACATTTCTCCTTGTTTCTCCTACTTCATTCACTTCAATAAACTTTTTTCGCTTCTGTAAAAACTCCAACAAACACAGAAAAAAAACTACAATAAGATTCGACATTAGAGCAACAATTCGAGGGCAACAAACAAACACAACTTTGTGAACTTCCTTCCTTCTCCTGAAAATGAAGCTCTACCTAACTAAGTTTGTTAGCGTTCTCCATTTATCTCTTCTCTAAACTTATCCTTATATGGTTATAGGAGATTCCTCCTCTATTCACTGCTGTAAAACTAACTAGCAAATAAAGCCTCCGGCTGCCAGACAGCTATTTATTTGACTTTTTCTTCTTGCTTGCTGCCGACATCATCAGAGGAAGGAAGCAAAAAAAGTAGCTTGGCACGCGCAAGTGCTAAAAACAAATTTGCGCAAAACTCTTGGCACTCTGTTCGACTAGGCGACCATGAATTTCAGCTAGGTCTTCATTGGGAATACCACAAATACTTGGCTGTTCGTGTACTTTATCATCATATTCTTTCCTTTGTATATTTTGTTGTTTTCTTTATCAGCATTGTTGTGCTTTTCCTCTTCGGTCGGACGGTCGAACGCTTGGTTGGATGGATGGATGGTGTTGGGGCCGATAGAGTGGGTTGCGTATACATTTGTGTTTGAGTAATTTTTGAATTTTGATTGGTTGTTGTATGGCTGTTAATTTGATCGCCAGCTTTTTTCGAAGGGGTCGCAAACCAAGTAAGAGATTGTTGCTGTCGTTGGGGCTAAAGAAGGGGAATTTGCCTTTCCCCTCGTTTTGTTTGAATTATTTTCTTATACCTACTCTCGATTTATTTTTGTTGTTGCTGTTATGGTTTAGGTTTAAGTTAAAAACAACAGTGTCTTTTTTATGGGTTGCTTTTTTATTGTTAACCATCTTTCTTCGTCTGGTCTCTCTAATATTTCAATCTTAATTGGTGTTTATTAGATTTGCCACAGGTTTTGCTTCGGTAATTGGATTGTCCACATTTTCAAATTTGAAAGTTTGTTTCCCCCGTTAAATTCTATCAACGAAAAGTTGTTACTAATTAGGTTCAAATTGTTAGCGGATATTTAAAGTGAAATCTGAAATAAATGTGGATTTTTAAAGATTTTTCGTTCGACCAGCTGAGGAAAATAAACGTGGATTTTTTAGGATTTTTATCCAGACACCGAGGACAATAAACGTAGATTTTTTTTTAAATTTTTTAGCCAGACCCACTAAGGACAATAAATCTGGACTTTTTAGAGACTTTTAGTCAAACCCACAGAGAACAATAAACGTGGATTTTTTTAAAGATTTTTAGCCAGACCCACAGAGGGCAATAAACGCGGATTTTTTATATATTTTTAGCCAAACCCTGTGAGGACAATAAACGTGGACTTTTTAAAGATTTTTAGCCAGACCCACTGAGGACAATAAACGTGGATTTTTTAAAGATTTTTAGCCAGACCCACTGAGGACAATAAACCCGGATTTTTAAAGATTTTTAGCCAGACCCACTGAGGACAATAAACGTGGATTTTTTTAAAGATTTTTAGCCAGACCCACTGAAGACAATAAAAGTGGATTTTTAATAATCTTTTGCAAGACCCACTGGGGATAATATACATGGATTTTTTAAAGACCCACGGAGGACAATATACCTGGAATTTTAAAGACCCACAGAGGACAACAAACGTGGATTTTTTTTTTTAAATATCCAGACCCACTGAATACAATAAAAGTGGATTTTTTTTAAAGATTTTTAGCCAGACCCACTGAAGACAATAAAAGTGGATTTTTTAAAAGATTTTTAGCCCCAATCACTGAGGACAATAAACGTGGAGTTTTTAAAGATTTTGAGCCAGACACACTGAGGACAAAAACGTGTATTTTTTAAGATTTTTAGCAAAACCCACTGAGGCAAATAAACGTGGATTTTTTTAAGGTTTTTAGCCGAACCCACTGAGGTCAATAAACGTGGACTTTTTAAAGATTTTTAGCCAGACTCATGAGGACAATAAACGTGGATTTTTTTAAAAGTTTTACTCAGACCCACTGGGGACAATACATGTGGTTTTTTAAGATATTTAGCCTGACCCACTGAGAACAATAAAATTGGATTTTTTAACGATTTTTAGCCAGACCCACTGAGGACAATAGACGTGGATTTTTAATGGTTTTTAGCCAGACCCACTCAGAACAATAAACGTAGATTTTCTAAAGAGTTTTAGCCAGACCCACTGAGGACAATAAACGTGGATTTTTTGAAGATGTTTAGTCAGACCCATTGGGGACAATAAATGTGGATTTTTAAAGATTTTTCGTTCGACCAACTGAGGAAAATAAACGTGGATTTTTTAGGATTTTTATCCAGACACCGAGGACAATAAACGTAGATTTTTTTAAAATTTTTTAGCCAGACCCACTAAGGACAATAAATGTGGACTTTTTAGAGACTTTTAGTCAAACCCACAGAGAACAATAAACGTGGATTTTTTAAAGATTTTTAGCCAGACCCACAGAGGGCAATAAACGCGGATTTTTTATATATTTTTAGCCAAACCCTGTGAGGACAATAAACGTGGACTTTTTAAAGATTTTTAGCCAGACCCACTGAGGACAATAAACGTGGATTTTTTAAAGATTTTTAGCCAAACCCAGTGAGGACAATAAACATGGATTTTTTAAAAAATTTTAGCCAGACCCACTGAGGACAATAAACGTGGATTTTTTTAAAGATTTTTAGCCAAACCCAGTGAGGACAATAAACGTGGATTTTTTAAAGATTTTTTGCCAGACCCACTAAGGGCAATAAACGTGGATTTTTTAAAGATTTTAGCCAGACCCACTGAGGACAATAAACGTGGATTTTTTAAAGATTTTTGGCCAGACCCACTAAGGACAATAAACGTGGATTTTTTTTAAAGATTTTTAGCCAGACCAACTAAGGACAATAAACGTGGAATTTTTTAAAGATTTTTAGCCAGACCCACTAAGGACAATAAACGTGGATGTTTTAAAGATTTTTAGCCAGATCTACTAAGGACAATAAACGTGGATTTTTTAAAGATTTTTAGCTAGACCCACCTAGGACAATAAACGTGTATTTTTTAAAGATTTTTAGCAAGACCCACTGAGGACAATAAACGTGGATTTTTTAAGGATTTTTAGTAAGACCCACTGAGGACAATAAACGTGGATTTTTTAAAGATTTTTAGCAAGACCCACTGAGGACAATAAACGTAGATTTTTTAAAGATTTTTAGCAAGACCCACTGAGGACAATAAACGTGGATTTTTTAAAGATTTTTAGTAAGACCCACTGAGGACAATAAACGTGGATTTTTTAAAGACTTTTAGCAAGACCCACTGAGGACAATAAACGTGGATTTTGTAAAGATTTTTAGCCCCACCCAAAGAGGACAAAAAACGTGGATTTTTTATAGATTTTTAGCCAGACCCACTGAGGACAATAAACGTGGATTTTTTAAAGATTTTTAGCCAGACCCACTGATGACAATAAACGTGGATTTTTTAAAAGATTTTTAGCCAGACCCACTGATGACAGTAAACGTGGATTTTTTAAAGATTTTTTGCCTGACCCAGTGAGGACAATAAACGTGGATTTTTTAAAGATTTTTAGCAAGACCCACTGAGGACAATAAGCGTGGATTTTTTAAAGATTTTTAGCAAGACCCACTGAGGACAATAAACGTGGATTTTTTAAAGATTTTTAGCAAGACCCACTGAGGACAATAAGCGTGGATTTTTTAAAGATTTTTAGCAAGACCCACTGAGGACAATAAACGTGGATTTTTTAAAGATTTTTAGCAAGACCCACTGAGGACAATAAGCGTGGATTTTTTAAAGATTTTTAGCCCGACCCACTGAGGACAATAAACGTGGATTTTTTAAAGACTTTTAGCAAGACCCACTGAGGACAATAAACGTGGATTTTTCAAAGATTTTTAGCAAGACCCACTGAGGACAATAAGCGTGGATTTTTTAAAGATTTTTAGCAAGACCCACTGAGGACAATGAACGTGGATTTTTTAAAGATTTTTAGCAAGACCCACTGAGGACAATAAACGTCGATTTTTTAAAGATTTTTAGCAAGACCCACTGAGGACAATAAACGTGGATTTTTAAAGATTTTTAGCAAGACCCACTGAAGACAATAAACGTGGATTTTTTAAAGATTTTTAGCAAGACCCACTGAGGACAATAAACGTGGATTTTTTAAAGATTTTTAGCAAGACCCACTGAGGACAATAAACGTGGATTTTTTAAGAATTTTTAGCAAGACCCACTGAGGACAATAAACGTGGATTTTTTAAAGATTTTTAGCAAGAACCACTGATGACAATAAACGTGGATTTTTTAAAGATTTTTAGCAAGACCCACTGAGGACAATAAACGTGGATTTTTTAAAAATTTTTAGCAAGACCCACTGAAGACAATAAACGTGGATTTTTTAAGGATTTTTAGCAAGACCCACTGAGGACAATAAACGTGGATTTTTTAAAGATTTTTAGCAAGACCCACTGAGGACAATAAGCGTGGATTTTTTAAAGATTTTTAGCAAGACCCACTGAGGACAATAAACGTGGATTTTTTAAAGATTTTTAGCAAGACCCACTGAGGACAATAAACGTGGATTTTTTAAAGATTTTTAGCAAGACCCACTGAGGACAATAAACGTGGATTTTTTAAAGATTTTTAGCAAGACCCACTGAGGACAATAAACGTGGATTTTTTAAAGATTTTTAGCAAGACCCACTGAAGACAATAAACGTGGATTTTTTAAAGATTTTTAGCAAGACCCACTGAAGACAATAAACGTGGATTTTTTAAAGATTTTTAGCAAGACCCACTGAGGACAATAAACGTGGATTTTTTAAAGATTTTTAGCAAGACCCACTGAGGACAATAAACGTGGATTTTTTAAGAATTTTTAGCAAGACCCACTGAGGACAATAAACGTGGATTTTTTAAAGATTTTTAGCAAGAACCACTGAGGACAATAAACGTGGATTTTTTAAAGATTTTTAGCAAGACATACTGAGGAAAATAAACGTGGATTTTTTAAAGACCCACTGAGGACAATAAACGTGGATTTTTTAAAGACCCACTGAGGACAATAAACGTGGATTTTTTAAAGACCCACTGAGGACAATAAACGTGGATTTTTCAAAGATTTTTAGCAAGACCCACTGAGGACAATAAGCGTGGATTTTTTAAAGATTTTTAGCAAGACCCACTGAGGACAATGAACGTGGATTTTTTAAAGATTTTTAGCAAGACCCACTGAGGACAATAAACGTCGATTTTTTAAAGATTTTTAGCAAGACCCACTGAGGACAATAAACGTGGATTTTTAAAGATTTTTAGCCAGACCCACTGATGACAGTAAACGTGGATTTTTTAAAGATTTTTTACCTGACCCAGTGAGGACAATAAACGTGGATTTTTTAAAGATTTTTAGCAAGACCCACTGAGGACAATAAGCGTGGATTTTTTAAAGATTTTTAGCAAGACCCACTGAGGACAATAAACGTGGATTTTTTAAAGATTTTTAGCAAGACCCACTGAGGACAATAAGCGTGGATTTTTTAAAGATTTTTAGCAAGACCCACTGAGGACAATAAACGTGGATTTTTTAAAGATTTTTAGCAAGACCCACTGAGGACAATAAGCGTGGATTTTTTAAAGATTTTTAGCAAGACCCACTGAGGACAATAAACGTGGATTTTTTAAAGACTTTTAGCAAGACCCACTGAGGACAATAAACGTGGATTTTTCAAAGATTTTTAGCAAGACCCACTGAGGACAATAAACGTGGATTTTTTAAAGATTTTTAGCAAGACCCACTGAGGACAATAAACGTGGATTTTTTAAAGACTTTTAGCAAGACCCACTGAGGACAATAAGCGTGGATTTTTTAAAGATTTTTAGCAAGACCCACTGAGGACAATAAACGTGGATTTTTTAAAGACTTTTAGCAAGACCCACTGAGGACAATAAACGTGGATTTTTTAAAGATTTTTAGCAAGACCCACTGAAGACAATAAACGTGGATTTTTTAAGGATTTTTAGCAAGACCCACTGATGACAATAAACGTGGATTTTTTAAAGATTTTTAGCAAGACCCACTGAGGACAATAAGCGTGGATTTTTTAAAGATTTTTAGCAAGACCCACTGATGACAATAAACGTGGATTTTTTAAAGATTTTTAGCAAGACCCACTGAGGACAATAAGCGTGGATTTTTTAAAGATTTTTAGCAAGACCCACTGAGGACAATAAACGTGGATTTTTTAAAGATTTTTAGCAAGACCCACTGAAGACAATAAACGTGGATTTTTTAAAGATTTTTAGCAAGACCCACTGATGACAATAAACGTGGATTTTTTAAAGATTTTTAGCCCGACCCACTGAGGAAAATAAACGTGGATTTTTTAAAGATTTTTAGCCAGACCCACTGAGGACAATAGGTCTGGATTTTTAAAGATTTCTAGCCAGACCCACTGAGGACAATAAACGTGAATTTTTTAAAGATTTTTATCCAGACTCACAGAGGACATTAACGTGGATTTTTCAAAGATTTTTAGCCAAACCAAGTGAGGACAATAAACGTGGATTTTTTAAAGATTTTTAGCCAGACCCACTGAGGACAATAAACGTGAATTTTTTAAAGATTTTTAGCCAGACCCACTGAGGACAATAAACGTGAATTTTTTAAAGATTTTTAGCCAGACCCACTGAGGACAATAAACTAATTAACGTGGATTTTTAAAGACTTTTAGGAGGACTCAGTGAGAACAATAATCTAGATTTTTTACAGACTTTATAGAGGACTAACTGAGGACTATATTTGGGTCAATAAACGTGGATCTTTTTATAGAGTTTTATGAGATCCCACTGAGAACAATAAACAAGGATATTTTAAAGATTTTTATGAGGACCCTTTGAGATCAGAATTGTTTTTTTTAATTTTAGGACGACCTTCTGACGGCAAATTTGGATTTTTGTTAAGATTTTAGGGAGGATGCCCGGAGAACAAGAATGTGGGGTTTTTAAAAATTGTTATTTGGACCCTCTCAGATAAGGGAACATTTGGTAGAGCCCTTTGAAGGCAATATTCGCGGTTTTTTTAATGTTAAGGATGAACTTCTGAGGACATTATACATGATTGTTTTTTTATTTTTAACGAGGACTCTCTGAGCATAAAAAACTTGGCTTTATAAGGATTTAAGAAGGACCCTTCGAGGACAATAAACGTGAATATTTTAAAGATTTTTAAGAGGACTGTCTGAGCATAATTGCCGTCGATTGTTTAAAGATTTGTAGGTGGAAGCTCTAAGGACGATTAGCGTGGATATTTTTTTAAGATTTTTAAGACTATAAAGTTGTAACTTTTTTTTAAGACTATAAAGTTGTAAATTTTAGAAATTTTTAGGAGGACCCTCTCAGGAAATGTTTTTGGATATTTTTAAGATAGTTAGGAGGACCCTCCAAGGACAGTAAATGCGGATTTTCAAAGAGTATTGGGAGGTCCCTCCCTCTGAGCACAATAAACGTGATTTTTTTTTAATTTTTTGATTTTTTAAATTTTAAGGAGGACCTTCTAGTATTTTTTAATGGTATGCGGATGACGCTCAGAGGGTAGTAAACGTGAATTTATTAAAGGATGTTTTTAAAATTTATCGCCACACCTAACTTCTAATGTCTCCTGTAGCTAAATGACCTCCTAGGTCTCATATAGATAGAAGTCCTTCAAAAGGTCTCCTATAGCTAGAATACGGGAATACGGTCTAAAGGCTTCCTCCTGAAGATCTTGTTAAAAAAATAGAAAGCCTTCACAAATGTTGCCATGAAACCCGCAGAAAAACAGTATGTCGAGCAATGACCTCTTGCAATTACTTTGTCTTTCTACTGACATTTCATTCGCATATTTAACTGTGTCTGTGCAAAATAAAACCTGAACGAAGTCCTCATGAAAGCTACAATGATAATGCCGTATTGATGAATTTGTCTCAAGGTCATTCAATGAACTCTATTAAGGAGTCAATAGACTTGAACTGGTAACGACCCTTCGTTAGCCCCTATTAACAACCTAGGCTAGTAGACCTATCCTTATAAAATGGTTTGGGGGGGGGGGGGGGGGGGGGGGGGGGCGTCCACATCTTCTTCCACAAGATTTTTCATCCTCCATCCCCCCAAAAAAACTGTAACATTTTGGTTCAATGACAAAAAAATTATTCTACTAGACTCCAACCCACCTAAGAAAAAAACAGTTCGTGCCAACAATAGAGAACAGAAAACGAGGTCATTCCAACGAAGAGAGGAAAATAAACAAAAAAGACGTACAAAAGCACCAATACAGCCCAACTTCTATTTCTGATAACTTGGCTAAAATTAAACTATATGCAAAATGGCGTCATCGGAACATAACGGAAAAATTAACGTGCACTCACACATACTTTTCTTGAGGTCTGTCACAATGTGGGTGTAACACATTGAAAGCGTTAGCAAAAAAAACCAACAACAACAAACTTAAGTCCCTTGCAAAATAAATTTACGCCACTGTGTGTGTAAATAGCATCCTTGAAAATATGCGTAAGACACGACCTTTACACAAGCCTGGATATGCTAAAAGTAAGGAGGATGGGAAAGACAATCTGTAATAGAATACTATGACGGTTTTCGTGGGAAGAATTGATATTTTTATATTTGAATGAACGAAAGATGATATGGCACTACTAAAAAATGTTGACAATCTCACGATTACAGTTCTAATTCTTGTTTGACAGTTCTATAGACAGAAGAAATGATTAATGTCTTCTATAGGCGGAAGATCTTCTAAAGGCAGAAGACCTTTTTTGTCATAAGACCTTCCATATGTTTTTTATGTGGTCGTCCCCCTAAAAAATCTATAGAATGTTCACGTCTACCGGTCCTCTTAAAAATATACAAAATCTACGTCTATTATCATTAAAAGTCCACTGGGTCTGGCTAAAAAATCTTTGAAAACCCCTCAGTGGGTCGGTCTAAAAATTGTTAAAAACTCCACGTTTATTGTCCTCAGTGGGTCAGGCTAAAAATCTTTAAAAAAAATCCGCGTTTATTGTCTTCAGTGGGTCTGGCTAAAAATCTTTAAAAAATCCACGTTTATTGTCCTCAGTGGGTCGGGCCAAAAATCTTTAAAAAATCCACGTTTATTGTCCTCAGTGGGTCTGGCTGAAAATCTTTAAAAAATCCACGTTTATTGTCCTCAGCGGGTCTAGCTAAAAATCTTTAAAAATCCATGGTTATTGCCTTCATTGGGTCTGGCTAAAAATCTTTAAAAAATCCACGTTTATTGTCCTCAGTGGGTCTGGATAAAAATCTTAAAAAATCCACCTTAATTGTCCTCATTGGGTGTGGCTAAAAATCTTTAAAAAATCCACGTTTGTTGTTCTCAATGGGCCTGGCTAAAAATCTGTAAACAATTCACGTTTATTGTCCTCAGTGGATCTGGTTAAAAATATTTAAGAAAACCACATTTATTGTCCTTAGTGGGTCTGGCTAAAAATCGTTAAAAAATCCACGTTTATTGTCCTCAGTGGGTTTGGCTAAAAATCTTTTAAAAAATTCACGTTTATTGTTCTCAATGGGTCAGGCTAAAAATCTTTAAAAAATCCACGTTTATTGTCCTCAGAGGGTCTGGCTAAAAATCTTTAAAAAATCCACGTTTATTGTCCTCAGTCGGTCTGGCTAAAAATATATAAAAAATTTACGTTTATTATCCTCAGTGGGTCCGGCAAAAAATCTTTAAAAAATTCACGTTTACTGTCCTCGGTGGGTTTGGCTAAAAATCTCTAAAAAAAAAACACGTTTATTGTCTTCAGTGGGTCTGGCTAAAAATCTCTAAAAAATCTACGTTTATTGTCTTCAGTGGGTCTAGCTAAAAATCTCTAAAAAATCCACGTTTATTGTCTTCAGTGGGTCTAGCTAAAAATCTTTAAAAAATCCACGTTTATTGTCCTCAGTGGGTCTGGCTAAAAATCTTTAAAAAAAAATCCACGTTTATTGTCCTCAGTGGGTCTGGCTAAAAATCTTTAAAAAATCCACGTTTATTGTCCTCAGTGGGTCTGGCTAAAAATCTTTAAAAAAAATCCTCGTTTATTGTCCTCAGTGGGTCTGGCTAAAAATCTTTAAAAAAATCCACGTTTATTGTCTTCAGTGGGTCTGGCTAAAAATCTTTAAAAAAAAATCCACGTTTATTGTCCTCAGTGGGTCTGGCTAAAAATCTTTAAAAAAATCCACGTTTATTGTCCTCAGTGGGTCTGGCTAAAAATCTTTAAAAAATCCACGTTTATTGTCCTCAGTGGGTCTGGCTAAAAATCTTTAAAAAATCCACGTTTATTGTCTTCAGTGGGTCTTGCAAAAAATCTTTAAAAAATCCACGTTTATTGTCCTTAGTGGGTCTGGCTAAAAATCGTTAAAAAATCCACGTTTATTGTCCTCAGTGGGTTTGGCTAAAAATCTTTTAAAAAATTCACGTTTATTGTTCTCAATGGGTCAGGCTAAAAATCTTTAAAAAATCCACGTTTATTGTCCTCAGAGGGTCTGGCTAAAAATCTTTAAAAAATCCACGTTTATTGTCCTCAGTCGGTCTGGCTAAAAATATATAAAAAATTCACGTTTATTGTCCTCAGTGGGTCCGGCAAAAAATCTTTAAAAAATTCACGTTTACTGTCCTCGGTGGGTTTGGCTAAAAATCTCTAAAAAAAACCACGTTTATTGTCTTCAGTGGGTCTGGCTAAAAATCTCTAAAAAATCCACGTTTATTGTCTTCAGTGGGTCTAGCTAAAAATCTTTAAAAAAATCCACTTTTATTGTCCTCAGTGGGTCTGGCTAAAAATCTTTAAAAAATCCACGTTTATTGTCCTCAGTGGGTCTGGCTAAAAATCTTTAAAAATCCACGTTTATTGTCCTCAGTAGGTCTGGCTGAAAATCTTTAAAAAATCCACGTTTATTGTCCTCAGTGGGTCTGGCTAAAAATCTTTAAAAAATCCACGTTTATTGTCCTCAGTGGGTCTGGCTAAAAATCTTTAAAAAATCCACGTTTATTGTCCTCAGTGGGTCTGGCTAAAAATCTTTAAAAAATCCACGTTTATTGTCCTCAGTGGGTCTGGCTAAAAATCTTTAAAAAATCCACGTTTATTGTCCTCAGTGGGTCTGGCTAAAAATCTTTAAAAAATCCACGTTTATTGTCCTCAGTGGGTCTGGCTAAAAATCTTTAAAAAATCCACGTTTATTGTCCTCAGTGGGTCTGGCTAAAAATCTTTAAAAAATCCACGTTTATTGTCCTCTGTGGGTCTGGCTAAAAATCTTTAAAAAATCCACGTTTATTGTCCTCAGTGGGTCTGGCTAAAAATCTTTAAAAAATCCACGTTTATTGTCCTCAGTGGGTCTGGCTAAAAATCTTTAAAAAATCCACGTTTATTGTCCTCAGTGTGTCTGGCTAAAAATGTTTAAAAAATCCACGTTTATTGTCCTCAGTGGGTCTGGCTAAAAATCTTTAAAAAATCCACGTTTATTGTCCTCAGTGGGTCTGGCTAAAAATCTTAAAAAAATCCACGTTTATTGTCCTCAGTGGGTCTGGCTAAAAATCTTCAAAAAAATCCACGTTTCTTGTCCTCAGTGGGTCTGGCTAAAAATCTTTAAAAAATCCACGTTTATTGTCCTCAGTGGGTCTGGCTAAAAATCTTAAAAAAATCCACGTTTATTGTCCTCAGTGGGTCTGGCTAAAAATCTTTAAAAAATCCACGTTTATTGTCCTCAGTGGGTCTGGCTAAAAATCTTTAAAAAATCCACGTTTATTGTCCTCAGTGGGTCTGGCTAAAAATCTTTAAAAAATCCACGTTTATTGTCCTCAGTGGGTCTGGCTAAAAATCTTTAAAAAATCCACGTTTATTGTCCTCAGTGGGTCTGGCTAAAAATCTTTAAAAAATCCACGTTTATTGTCCTCAGTGGGTCTGGCTAAAAATCTTTAAAAAATCCACGTTTATTGTCCTCAGTGGGTCTGGCTAAAAATCTTAAAAAAATCCACGTTTATTGTCCTCAGTGGGTCTGGCTAAAAATCTTCAAAAAAATCCACGTTTATTGTCCTCAGTGGGTCTGGCTAAAAATCTTAAAAAAATTCACGTTTATTGTCCTCAGTGGGTCTGGCTAAAAATCTTTAAAAAATCCACGTTTATTGTCCTCAGTGGGTCTGGCTAAAAATATTTAAAAAATCCACGTTTATTGTCCTCAGTGGGTCTGGCTAAAAATCTTTAAAAAATCCACGTTTATTGTCCTCAGTGGGTCTGGCTAAAAATCTTTAAAAAATCCACGTTTATTGTCCTCAGTGGGTCTGGCTAAAAATCTTCAAAAAAATCCACGTTTATTGTCCTCAGTGGGTCTGGCTAAAAATCTTAAAAAAATCCACGTTTATTGTCCTCAGTGGGTCTGGCTAAAAATCTTTAAAAAATCCACGTTTATTGTCCTCAGTGGGTCTGGCTAAAAATCTTTAAAAAATCCACGTTTATTGTCCTCAGTGGGTCTGGCTAAAAATCTTTAAAAAATCCACGTTTATTGTCCTCAGTGGGTCTGGCTAAAAATCTTTAAAAAATCCACGTTTATTGTCCTCAGTGGGTCTGGCTAAAAATCTTTAAAAAATCCACGTTTATTGTCCTCAGTGGGTCTGGCTAAAAATCTTAAAAAAATCCACGTTTATTGTCCTCAGTGGGTCTGGCTAAAAATCTTCAAAAAAATCCACGTTTATTGTCCTCAGTGGGTCTGGCTAAAAATCTTAAAAAAATCCACGTTTATTGTCCTCAGTGGGTCTGGCTACAAATTTTTAAAAATCCACGTTTATTGTCCTCAGTGGGTCTGGCTAAAAATCTTTAAAAAATCCACCTTTATTGTCCTCCGTGGGTCTAACTAAAAATCTTTAAAAAATCCATGATCATTGTCCTCAGTGGGTCTGGCTAAAAATCTTTAAAAAATCCATGATCATTGTCCTCAGTGGGTCTGGCTAAAAATCGTAAGAAATCCACGTTTATTATCCTCAGTGGGTCTGGCCAAAAATCTTTAAAAATCTACGTTTATTGTCCTCAGTGGGTCTGGCTAAAAATCTTTAAAAAATCCACGTTTATTGTCCTCAGTGGGTCTGCCTAAAAATCTTTAAAAAATTCTCGTTTATTGTCCTTGGGTCTGCCTAAAAATATTGAAAAAATTCACGTTTATTATCCTCAGTGGGCCTGGCTAAAAATCTTTAAAAAATTAACGTTTATTGTCCTCAGTGGGTCTGGCTAAAAATCTTTAAAAAATCCACGTTTACAGTCCTCAGTGAGTCAGGCTAAAAATCTTTAAAAAATCCACATTTGTTTTCCTCAGTGGGTCTTGCTAAAAATCTTTAAAAATCCTCGTTTATTGTCCTAAGTGGGTCAGGCCTAAAATTTTTAAAAAATGCACATTTATTGTCCTCAGTGGGTCTAACTAAAAATCTTTAAAAAATCCATGATCATTGTCCTCAGTGGGTATGGCTAAAAATCTTTAAAAAATCCATGATCATTGTCCTCAGTGGGTCTGGCTAAAAATCGTAAGAAATCCACGTTTATTATCCTCAGTGGGTCTGGCCAAAAATCTTTAAAAATCCAAGTTTAGTGTCCTCAGAGGGTCTGGCTAAAAATCTTTAAAAAATCCACGTTTATTGTCCTCAGTGGGTCTGGCTACAAATTTTTAAAAATCCAAGTTTATTGTCCTCAGTGTGTCTGGCTACAAATCTTTAAAAAATCCACCTTTATTGTCCTCAGTGGGTCTAACTAAAAATCTTTAAAAAATCCATGATCATTGTCCTCAGTGGGTCTGGCTAAAAATCTTTAAAAAATCCATGATCATTGTCCTCAGTGGGTCTAACTAAAAATCTTTAAAAAATCCATGATCATTGTCCTCAGTGGGTCTGGCTAAAAATCTTTAAAAAATCCATGATCATTGTCCTCAGTGGGTCTGGCTAAAAATCGTAAGAAATCCACGTTTATTATCCTCAGTGGGTCTGGCCAAAAATCTTTAAAAATCCAAGTTTAGTGTCCTCAGAGGGTCTGGCTAAAAATCTTTAAAAAATCCACGTTTATTGTCCTCAGTGGGTCTGGCTACAAATTTTTAAAAATCCAAGTTTATTGTCCTCAGTGTGTCTGGCTAAAAATCTTTAAAAAATCCACCTTTATTGTCCTCAGTGGGTCTAACTAAAAATCTTTAAAAAATCCATGATCATTGTCCTCAGTGGGTCTGGCTAAAAATCTTTAAAAAATCCATGATCATTGTCCTCAGTGGGTCTGGCTAAAAATCGTAAGAAATCCACGTTTATTATCCTCAGTGGGTCTGGCCAAAAATCTTTAAAAATCCAAGTTTAGTGTCCTCAGAGGGTCTGGCTAAAAATCTTTAAAAAATCCACCTTTATTGTCCTCAGTGGGTCTAACTAAAAATCTTTAAAAAATCCATGATCATTGTCCTCAGTGGGTCTGGCTAAAAATCTTTAAAAAATCCATGATCATTGTCCTCAGTGGGTCTGGCTAAAAATCGTAAGAAATCCACGTTTATTATCCTCAGTGGGTCTGGCCAAAAATCTTTAAAAATCCAAGTTTAGTGTCCTCAGAGGGTCTGGCTAAAAATCTTTAAAAAATCCACGTTTATTGTCCTCAGTGGGTCTGGCTACAAATTTTTAAAAATCCAAGTTTATTGTCCTCAGTGTGTCTGGCTAAAAATCTTTAAAAAATCCACCTTTATTGTCCTCAGTGGGTCTAACTAAAAATCTTTAAAAAATCCATGATCATTGTCCTCAGTGGGTCTGGCTAAAAATCTTTAAAAAATCCATGATCATTGTCCTCAGTGGGTCTGGCTAAAAATCGTAAGAAATCCACGTTTATTATCCTCAGTGGGTCTGGCCAAAAATCTTTAAAAATCCAAGTTTAGTGTCCTCAGAGGGTCTGGCTAAAAATCTTTAAAAAATCCACCTTTATTGTCCTCAGTGGGTCTAACTAAAAATCTTTAAAAAATCCATGATCATTGTCCTCAGTGGGTCTGGCTAAAAATCTTTAAAAAATCCATGATCATTGTCCTCAGTGGGTCTGGCTAAAAATCGTAAGAAATCCACGTTTATTATCCTCAGTGGGTCTGGCCAAAAATCTTTAAAAATCCAAGTTTAGTGTCCTCAGAGGGTCTGGCTAAAAATCTTTAAAAAATCCACGTTTATTGTCTTCAGTGGGTCTGGCTACAAATTTTTAAAAATCCACGTTTATTGTCCTCAGTGGGTCTGGCTAAAAATCTTTAAAAAATCCACCTTTATTGTCCTCCGTGGGTCTAACTAAAAATCTTTAAAAAATCCATGATCATTGTCCTCAGTGGGTCTGGCTAAAAATCTTTAAAAAATCCATGATCATTGTCCTCAGTGGGTCTGGCTAAAAATCGTAAGAAATCCACGTTTATTATCCTCAGTGGGTCTGGCCAAAAATCTTTAAAAATCCAAGTTTAGTGTCCTCAAAAAAATCCATGATCATTGTCCTCAGTTGGTCTGGCTAAAAATCTTTAAAAAATCCATGATCATTGTCCTCAGTGGGTCTGGCTAAAAATCGTAAGAAATCCACGTTTATTATCCTCAGTGGGTCTGGCCAAAAATCTTTAAAAATCCAAGTTTAGTGTCCTCAGAGGGTCTGGCTAAAAATCTTTAAAAAATCCACGTTTATTGTCCTCAGTGGGTCTGGCTACAAATTTTTAAAAATCCACGTTTATTGTCCTCAGTGGGTCTGGCTAAAAATCTTTAAAAAATCCACCTTTATTGTCCTCCGTGGGTCTAACTAAAAATCTTTAAAAAATCCATGATCATTGTCCTCAGTGGGTCTGGCTAAAAATCTTTAAAAAATCCATGATCATTGTCCTCAGTGGGTCTGGCTAAAAATCGTAAGAAATCCACGTTTATTATCCTCAGTGGGTCTGGCCAAAAATCTTTAAAAATCTACGTTTATTGTCCTCAGTGGGTCTGGCCAAAAATCTTTAAAAATCTACGTTTATTGTCCTCAGTGGGTCTGGCTGAAAATCTTAAGAAAATCCCCGCTTATTGTCCCCTGGCTAAAAATCTTTAAAAAATTCTCGTTTATTGTCCTTGGGTCTGCCTAAAAATATTGAAAAAATTCACGTTTATTATCCTCAGTGGGCCTGGCTAAAAATCTTTAAAAAATTAACGTTTATTGTCCTCAGTGGGTCTGGCTAAAAATCTTTAAAAAATCCACGTTTACAGTCCTCAGTGAGTCAGGCTAAAAATCTTTAAAAAATCCACATTTGTTTTCCTCAGTGGGTCTTGCTAAAAATCTTTAAAAATCCTCGTTTATTGTCCTAAGTGGGTCAGGCCTAAAATTTTTAAAAAATGCACATTTATTGTCCTCAGTGGGTCTGGCTAAAAATCTTTAAAAATTCCACGTTTATTGTCCTCAGTGGGTCAGGCTAAAAATCTTTAAAAAAATCCACGTTTGTTGTCCTCAGTGGGTCTGGCTGAAAATCTTAAGAAAATCCCCGCTTATTGTCCCCTGGCTAAAAATCTTTAAAAAATCCACGTTCATTGTTCTCAGTGGGTTTTGCTGAAATTCATTGAAAAATCCACGTTATTATCTTAAGTAAGTCTTTGGAAAATCACTAAAAACCCACTACTATTCCCCTAATTAGGTTCTCGTTAAAGTTGTTTTAAATAGCTAGAATTATGTTCTCACATTCTTCATGGTTATTGACCTTCTTGCGTCCATTAGAAAAATACTGCGTCATTAGCATAAAACTGCGTCACAGCTAAAAGCTTTGAAACTACGCATAATAAGCGTACAGTCTGGGTTTTGTACATCCTTGTCACAGCATTGAATTCAAATGTAACCTAATTTAAAGTTGCTCTCGACTATAGACCTTCAGCCAGTCAATGGCCTTCAAATTGCTCTTAAATTTGTTCTGCACCCATGTCAATGATTCATCTTTTAACATTGGCTGGGCTCTCTTTTATCTGGGACTCATATGACCTAAAATAACTTCTGCAATATTTGTCTTCAAACAAAAACAACAACAAAATCCCTAGTCAAAGGAATAGCTTTTTTGTATGGAAAACTTATTTTCAACGCATGTCAGTATATCTTCATCCACATAATGCTGATCTCCCATTGTAATGATATTTTCAAGGATGTTTTTATGACCTGTGTTACCAACGAAGCCGCCAAGCATCCAACCATCCACCGACCAGCCATTCAACTTACACATAATAATAGGTCCTATAAAAGCTAAAATTCCATTGACATTGTGCGTAGAGAAGGATTATGCGGAACCTTCTTTTCGAAGCTCGTAAAAGCATTTAACAGGGAAATCGTGCTTTGCTTTGGTACGAGTAGTGGGAGAAAACCCACGACTTTACTTGGAAAACGTGTCTGTTCGTTTAAGATGAGGTGGATGACATTGAAACTCGTTTAAGCTGTGCAAAAGTTCAGGGTCGTTTATTTTTCTCCAGTCGAACATGTCAACGCCCGAATTTTGTTTATACTGTGGCGGAAACATTGCCACCACCACTACCACCCTCAAAATCGAGTTCTTGCAACAACCAGCATGATGGTTTGTGGAAGCGAAGGTAAATGTTCGACGGTATGGAAAGTCCCTTGAAGTTCTGTACATTGAATTTATTGATAAGGCGTCGTTTGGTATGGGGATATCATAGCAAACATTGTGGATAGGAACTAAGAAAAGTAAGACACAATGACAGCAATGTCCGTGTATTTTTAAAGATGTTTAGCAAGATCTACTGAAGACAATAAACTTGGAATTTTTAAAGATTTTTGGCAAGAGCCAATGAGCAAAATAAACGTGGATTTTTTAAAGATTTTTAGGAAGACCCAATGAGCAAAATAAACGTGGATTTATTAAAGATTTTTAGGAAGACCCAATGAGCAAAATAAACGTGGATTTATTAAAGATTTTTAGGAAGACCCAATCAGCAAAATAAACGTGGATTTTTTAAAGATTTTTAGGAAGACCCAATCAGCAAAATAAACGTGGATTTTTTAAAGATTTTTAGGAAGACCCAATGAGCAAAATAAACGTGGATTTTTTAAAGATTTTTAGGAAGACCCAATGAGCAAAATAAACGTGGATTTTTTAAAGATTTTTAGGAAGACCCAATGAGCAAAATAAACGTGGATTTTTTAAAGATTTTTAGCAAAACCCAATGAGCAAAATAAACGTGGATTTTTTAAAGATTTTTAGGAAGACCCAATGAGCAAAATAAACGTGGATTTTTTAAAGATTTTTAGCAAAACCCAATGAGCAAATAAACGTGGATTTTTTAAAGATTTTTAGGAAGACCCAATGAGCAAAATAAACGTGGATTTTTTAAAGATTTTTGGGAAGACCCAATGAGCAAAATAAACGTGGATTTTTTAAAGATTTTTAGGAAGACCCATTGAGCAAAATAAACGTGGATTTTTTAAAGATTTTTAGCAAGACCCAATGAGCAAAATAAACGTGGATTTTTTAAAGATTTTTAGGAAGACCCAATGAGCAAAATAAACGTGGATTTTTTAAAGATTTTTAGGAAGACCCAATGAGCAAAATAAACGTGGATTTTTTAAAGATTTTTAGGAAGACCCAATGAGCAAAATAAACGTGGATTTTTTAAAGATTTTTAGGAAGACCCAATGAGCAAAATAAACGTGGATTTTTTAAAGATTTTTAGGAAGACCCAATGAGCAAAATAAACGTGGATTTTTTAAAGATTTTTAGGAAGACCCAATGAGCAAAATAAACGTGGATTTTTTAAAGATTTTTAGGAAGACCCAATGAGCAAAATAAACGTGGATTTTTTAAAGATTTTTAGGAAGACCCAATGAGCAAAATAAACGTGGATTTTTTAAAGATTTTTAGGAAGACCCAATGAGCAAAATAAACGTGGATTTTTTAAAGATTTTTAGGAAGACCCAGTGAGCAAAATAAACGTGGATTTTTTAAAGATTTTTAGGAAGACCCAGTGAGCAAAATAAACGTGGATTTTTTAAAGATTTTTAGGAAGACCCAATGAGCAAAATAAACGTGGATTTTTTAAAGATTTTTAGGAAGACCCAATGAGCAAAATAAACGTGGATTTTTTAAAGATTTTTAGGAAGACCCAATGAGCAAAATAAACGTGGATTTTTTAAAGATTTTTAGGAAGACCCAATGAGCAAAATAAACGTGGATTTTTTAAAGATTTTTAGGAAGACCCAATGAGCAAAATAAACGTGGATTTTTTAAAGATTTTTAGGAAGACCCAGTGAGCAAAATAAACGTGGATTTTTTAAAGATTTTTAGGAAGACCCAGTGAGCAAAATAAACGTGGATTTTTTAAAGATTTTTAGGAAGACCCAATGAGCAAAATAAACGTGGATTTTTTAAAGATTTTTAGGAAGACCCAATGAGCAAAATAAACGTGGATTTTTTAAAGATTTTTAGGAAGACCCAATGAGCAAAATAAACGTGGATTTTTTAAAGATTTTTAGGAAGACCCAATGAGCAAAATAAACGTGGATTTTTTAAAGATTTTTAGGAAGACCCAATGAGCAAAATAAACGTGGATTTTTTAAAGATTTTTAGGAAGACCCAATGAGCAAAATAAACGTGGATTTTTTAAAGATTTTTAGGAAGACCCAATGAGCAAAATAAACGTGGATTTTTTAAAGATTTTTAGGAAGACCCAATGAGCAAAATAAACGTGGATTTTTTAAAGATTTTTAGGAAGACCCAATGAGCAAAATAAACGTGGATTTTTTAAAGATTTTTAGGAAGACCCAATGAGCAAAATAAACGTGGATTTTTTAAAGATTTTTAGGAAGACCCAATGAGCAAAATAAACGTGGATTTTTTAAAGATTTTTAGGAAGACCCAATGAGCAAAATAAACGTGGATTTTTTAAAGATTTTTAGGAAGACCCAATGAGCAAAATAAACGTGGATTTTTTAAAGATTTTTAGGAAGACCCAATGAGCAAAATAAACGTGGATTTTTTAAAGATTTTTAGGAAGGCCCAATGAGCAAAATAAACGTGGATTTTTTAAAGATTTTTAGGAAGACCCAATGAGCAAAATAAACGTGGATTTTTTAAAGATTTTTAGGAAGACCCAATGAGCAAAATAAACGTGGATTTTTTAAAGATTTTTAGGAAGACCCAATGAGCAAAATAAACGTGGATTTTTTAAAGATTTTTAGGAAGACCCAATGAGCAAAATAAACGTGGATTTTTTAAAGATTTTTAGGAAGACCCAATGAGCAAAATAAACGTGGATTTTTTAAAGATTTTTAGGAAGACCCAATGAGCAAAATAAACGTGGATTTTTTAAAGATTTTTAGGAAGACCCAATGAGCAAAATAAACGTGGATTTTTTAAAGATTTTTAGGAAGGCCCAATGAGCAAAATAAACGTGGATTTTTTAAAGATTTTTAGGAAGACCCAATGAGCAAAATAAACGTGGATTTTTTAAAGATTTTTAGGAAGACCCAATGAGCAAAATAAACGTGGATTTTTTAAAGATTTTTAGGAAGACCCAATGAGCAAAATAGACGTGGATTTTTTAAAGATTTTTAGGAAGACCCAATGAGCAAAATAAACGTGGATTTTTTAAAGATTTTTAGGAAGACCCAATGAGCAAAATAAACGTGGATTTTTTAAAGATTTTTAGGAAGACCCAATGAGCAAAATAAACGTGGATTTTTTAAAGATTTTTAGGAAGACCCAATGAGCAAAATAAACGTGGATTTTTTAAAGATTTTTAGGAAGACCCAATGAGCAAAATAAACGTGGATTTTTTAAAGATTTTTAGGAAGACCCAATGAGCAAAATAGACGTGGATTTTTTAAAGATTTTTAGGAAGACCCAATGAGCCAAATTAACGTGGATTTTTTAAAGATTTTTAGGAAGACCCAATGAGCAAAATATACGTGGATTTTTTAAAGATTTTTAGGAAGACCCAATGAGCAAAATAAACGTAAATTTTTTAAAGATTTTTAGGAAGACCCAATGAGCAAAATAAACGTGGATTTTTTAACGATTTTTGGGGGGACCCACTGAGCAAAATAAACGTGGATTTTTTAACGATTTTTGGGGGGATCCACTGAGCAAAATAAACGTGGATTTTTTAACGATTTTTGGGGAGACCCACTGAGCAAAATAAACGTGAATTTTTTTACGATTTTTGGGGGGACCCACTGAGCAAAATAGTCGTGGATTTTTTAAAGATTTTTAGGAAGATCCAATGAGCAAAATAGTCGTGGATTTTTAAAGATTTTTAGGAAGATCCAATGAACAAAATAAACGTGGATTTTTTAAAGATTTTTTGAAAGATCCAATGGGCAAAATAAACGTGGATTTTTTAAAGATTTTTAGCAAGACCCAATGAGCAAAATTAACGTGCATTTTTTAAAGATTTTTTAGCAAGACCCAATGAGCAAAATAAACGTGGATTTTTTAAAGATTTTTAGCCAGACCCACTGAGGACAATAAACGTGGATTTTTTTAAAAGATTTTTAGCCAGACCCCCGAGGTCAAAAAACGTGGATTTTTTAAAAGATATTAAGCCGAACGCAAGGGGACAATAAACGTGGATTTTTTGAAGATTTTTATCCAGGCACACTGAGGACAATAAACGTGGATTTTTTAAAGATTTTTTGCCTGACCCACTGAGGACAATAAACGTGGATTTTTTAAAGATTTTTTGCCTGACCCACTGAGGACAATAAACGTGGATTTTTTAAAGATTTTTTGCCTGACCCACTGAGGACAATAAACGTGGATTTTTTAAAGATTTTTTGCCTGACCCACTGAGGACAATAAACGTGGATTTTTTAAAGATTTTTGGGGGGACCCACTGAGCAAAATAAACGTGGATTTTTTAAAGATTGGTGGTGGGACCCACTGAGCAAAATAAACGTAGATTTTTTAAAGACTGGTGGGGTCCAACTCAAATAACGCTGAGTACAGTAAACGTATTTTTTAAAGGATTGTTAGCAAGTCCTCTGAGTACAATAACAGTGGATTTTTAAAGATTGTTAGAAGATCCTTCTATGCACTATAACCTTAGATTTTTTAAGATTCTTAGGAGGTCCCTTTGAGTACAATAACAGTGGATTTATTAAGATTTTTAGAAGGTACCTCTGAGTACAAGTTTAGATTTTTTAAAAATTTTTAGGAGGTCCCTCCGAGGATGATAAACGTGAATTTTTTTTTAATTTTTATGAAATGTGTGAAAGTACAATAGACGCGGATTTTTTACAAATTTTTTCATGATTTTATTAGTACCCATTGAAGACATCCAGAAGATTTTTTTTATTAATTAAGCAAATATTTTTTTCTTTTGTTTTGCACCACTTTTGTTGCTGGGTTTCTTTACCTCAACCTTTTTGCCTTGTTCATATACATTTTCCAAGCCAACAACTTTAATATCTACACTTTTTAGATTAGGTATGCTGTGTGTGTTTCTGGCGTTGTCTTCTTCCTCTCAACCTAAATCACTTTAAATTAAATGGATTTCTTGTAAAATTCAATGAGAATGATGATGAGGACTGCTCCCTGGATCTGTTGGTGTTGTATTGTTGTGGAAGGTTGTGGTGCGAAGTACTTACTACCAATCTAGAGCCAACCTTCTTTTTCTACGAATGTCGAAATAACGCTGTAGTCACAACATTCTGTTTGCCTGTTGCTTGAACTTTGAAAAATGTGACAGAAAATGAGGTTAGATGAGAGTGCTTCGTTCTACTTTGAGAACATTCAATTGATGATGTCAATAAATTAGGGCAAGGATGTGCGAAGAAATAAAATTAGAAATTTATTGTGAAAAGAGGGTGATTATAATAATGTATTTAAATGATTTTGAAATTGGAGTGCTTTATAGTCGAAGCAGTAAGGATTTTTGGTTAAAATTGGAATTAACTCTCAAAAATGATTTGGAAGAATTGAGGATAATAAATATGTGTTTAAATTCCAAATCCTCTGCTATATTTAATGTTGGATTACTGTAATATTCAAAATTTTGTTTATTCGAAACGTAATCTATAAACACATTTCACAAGCACATATTCGGGAGTAGGTAGAGAAGTAGCTACGGGATTTCTTTTAAAATAGTACATATTCGTCTTAAATGCTTTATGGTAAAGTTTTTCAATTTCCATATTCCAAGAAAAAGTCATTGACTTGCAAAAGTTTTGTTTTCAAGTTCAGTGCTCTTTCTTCTTCTTCTTTAAGTTTAAATCACATTTTCTACGCAATTAGAAATGTCTTCTAAATCTTCTCTACCATCATTAAAGAAATTATCCAAGTGGCATTGACATTCATCATGTCTCTCTCGCTGATACGCATTTTATGTGAATGCGTATTTTATCTGTTATCAAAAGGAAAAAAACGACGTAGAAAAAGAAAACAAACCCAAGGACGTAAAAACAAGGATTAGTGAAAGGATGGAAAAATGAAAACGTAATAACTTTGTAAGCTATGTAAAACATTATTCTGCGCATAAATTATGCTTGAGGTTTTTTGGGAGGAAGATGCATCTCTTCGTCTTTTAGATTATTGTGTAAAGTGTTTCCGTCTTGGGTGATGTAGGGGAGACAGATACCAAGAAGTTATCCTCATAGAATTTAATATAGCAAAGTTTAGGCCGCACTTTCATTTCAGGTGGACAGTGGTATATCAATCGGGATGGTAACAGAGGGCATTGTTAGCGTTGGCCAAATCCGACAAACCATTATGTCTTAGGCAGGAAGCATTGAAGAAGGAAATTAGTAAAACGAATGGTAAAAACGGATGATTTATTAATACCTCAAACCTCCGGAAATTCACAAAGCTAAAGAAGCAAGGGACCAAAAATCGTACCGGAGGGCATTTACATACTGAAGTAAATAGGAATCAGAATACCATCAGCGAAAGGTAATTTCAGCTGACAAAAAATGAATGAAAATTATGATCGGGAGATAATTCGACCCAAGGGAAATTAAGGGTTGCCAAGTCACGTCATTCGGCAGAAAAGGTGGCATCATTGATATGCCAGCTGAACTATAGCAGTTTCATCTAATCCATGATTCTATTGAATTTACTAAGAAGTACATCGCAGTTAAACTACAGGAATGTCATACAAGGTGCTCTTGAATCAAATTTAAATGGAAGGTGCATACACCTGGGAAGTTTTTGCGGATTCTGAAACTACAATGTTCATAGACGAGAAAAATCAAAAAACAAAAAAAATCGCCGGAGCGCTTTTTAAATAAATCGCGATTCAAGTTGACATTTTTAGGGGTTGTTTAGGTTTTCACGATTTTGCTTAGAAACCGCAAGTCCTATCAAAATTAAACTGAAGATAATGTTGTAGCTATGAAAATTCTCTACAAGATTTGCCATTACGGTATTTTCGTAGGTTTTACCATTTTTGAGATATTGAAGTTCAAATTGGGACAATGCAGTGACTGTATCGCCCCCTTATAAAACAATGTCATGAAGGGTGCGCCTTAACTAACTTTTAATGTAAACCGCTTACACAGGGGAAGTTTTTGTAAATTCCGAAACAGCAAAGTTCATAGATGAGAAAAATCCAAAAACAAGAAAAAATCGCTGTAGGGATTTTTAAATAAATCGCGGTCAAAATTCACATTTTTAGGTGTCTTAGGTTTTCACGATTTTGCTTGGAAACCGCAAGTCCAATCGAAATGGAGCTAAAGAAAATGCTGTAGCTGTGAAAATTCTCTACAGGATTAACGTTTATGATTTGTTCTCAGGATGTACCATTTTTGAGATAAAGGAGCTCAGTTTACATATTTGGATTTTTTGTTAGGGTTTCGCGATTTTGCTTTAATACGGCAAGTCTTATCGGCATGGGACCTGAGAAAATCTTATAGCTGTGAAAATTCTTTACAAGACTGTCATCTTGTAGAGAATTTTGAAAGCTACAACATTTTCTTTATTCCCATTTGGATAGGACTTGCGGTTTGCAAGCAAAATCGCAAAAACCTAAACAACCCCAAGAAATGTCAGGTTGAATCGCGATTTATTTAAAAAGCGCTCCGGCTATTTTTTTGTTTTTTGATTTTTCTCATCTATGAACATTGTAGTTTCAGAATCCGCAAAAAATTCCCAGGTGTAAGCACCTTCCATTTAAATTTGATTCAAGAGCATCGTGCATATTGTTTCTTACTCACTTACATACTTAGCTGGCCCATTACAGAACATTTGTTCCATAGGCCGATCTAAGAAAAGATCTCCAATTCTCTCTGTTTATTGCTTCGCTTTCTGAAATACCGAGCCATTTCATCTTTTCATCCACTTGTTTGCGCCATCTATTCCTTAGCCTGTCAATTCTGCGTGCACCGCCAAGCGGCTCGAATTTATACACCTTTTTAGAGGGTTCATCATCGCTACTTCTTATTATATGGCCTAGCCAACGCAGTCGTGGCATCTCGATACGTTTAACTATATTCATGTCTTTGTATAGCTGATATAGCTCGTGGTTCATACGACGTCGATATTCGCCGTCAACGCAGATTGGTCCGTAGATCTTTCGAAGATTTTTTCTCTCAAACACACCAAGCACTGTTATGTCTGTTTGCGCAAGTACCCAGGATTCGGAACCATACATCAGCACGGGCAGTATTAGTGTTTTGTAAAGCGTTATTTTTTTGACGAGATGTGGCTTTGTTTTTAAACTGCTTACTTATACCAAAGTAGCATCTGTTGGCCAATAAAATTCTTCTTTTTATTTCACAACTGATGTCGGAGGTGCCGAGGTAGACGAAGTCTTTTACTACCTCAAAATTATATGAACCAACTTCCACAGTTGGTCCGAGCTCAATGGACGTATTGCGCATCGACACCATCAACTTGGTCATCTCACCGTTTAACGCCAGACCCACTTTAACAGATTCTTCTTCGACCTTCATAAAGGTATCGGTTACTTTTTTACCGATCGTCCCATGATGTCTATATCATCAGCATAAGCAAGTAACATGTGGCTATTGGTGTAGATTATGCCACTTCTTTTGACGTTTGACTCTCGTATAACCTTTTCCAGCAGGATGTTGAAGAGATCACACGAAAGGCTGTCTCCCTGTCTGAAACCTTTTTTGGTACAAACCTTTTCGGAGAGGTTCTTTCCTATTTTAACTGAACATTTTGTATCAGTTAAAGTCATTTTACAAAACCGAATGAGCTTTGCGGGGATACCAAATTCAGACATGGCTTGGAATACCTTTGAACGTAGCGGGCTGTCGAAGGCTGCTTTATAATCGACAAAAAGGTGGTATGTGTCGATCTGCATCTCTTGGGTCTTCTCCAGGATTTGCCGCAGGGTAAATATCTGGTCAATGGTGGACTTGCCTGGTCTAAAGCCACATTGGTATGATCCAATTATCTCGTTGACCATAGGCTTTAGTCGTTCGCACAATATCCCTGACACGATCTTGTAGGCAATAGGGAGTACACTTATGCCCCTATAGTTAGAGCATACAGTCTTATCTCTTTTCTTGTGTACGGGGCACAGGATACTCAGGTTCCAATCGTCGGGTACTCGTTCTTCCTGCCAGATGGTGCTAACTAGCTGATGAGTACACCTTATCAGCGTGTCGCCTCCGGTTTTGAACAGCTCGGCTGGTAAGCCATCTGCTTCTGCTGCCTCAGTATTCTTCAGCCGATTTATTGCTGTCTATACCTCATCTTGGCTGGGCGGTATACATTCAATACCATGTTGTGGGATTGGGTTTGTGGTATCTTCGTCGCCTTCGCCGCTATTGGATACCAACAGTTTGGAAAAATGTTCTTTCCATATCCTTAGCACACTATCTGTATCAGTTACCAAATTACCTTGCTGGAGGATGTGCCTGTACCAAAGCCATCAGCTTGATGCTTGACTCTTTGGTAGAATTTTCGGATTTTATATTTTGGTTCCTGTACATCTCGATTTTTTTCACACTCCCGCTTTTCCATTTCTCTCTTTTTCCTGCGGAAAAGACGTTTCACCTCTCTCCTTTTCTCCCGATATCTCTCTTGTGCGCTACGCGTTGCTACGAATTGTAAAGTAGCCCTATATGCCGCATTTTTCTCTTCGGTAGCAGCACGACACTCCTGATCATACCATGGATTCCTTGGTGGAGGTCTCTGGTATCTAAGTATGGTTTTGAGGTTGTTTGCATGGAGTGGTCAATACTTTGCCATTGTGCTGATATTTTATCGGGACGAGGAGTGCTTTGATTAAGCAATTGGGCTAGTTGAGTGGAATATGCTGTGGCTATCTGTTGTGATTGTCTAATTTTCTAACTTCCGTGTTGTGGCTGTTCGTACTTTATTCGCTACGTTTAACCGGTAGGTGGCGGTGGTGGTCCGAATCTACGTTTGCTTCTCGGAACGATCGTACATCCCACACGCTTGATGAATGTCTTCCATCTGTCACAACATGATCAATTTGATTTATTGTTCTTTGATCTGGAGGCAGCCAGGTGCCCTTATGAATATCGATATGTTTAATTCTGGTAGTGCGTACTAACATGTTTTTTGTCGCTGCGAAGTCTATCAGCATCATACCATTGTCAGACTTTCACTATGGAGACTGAATTTCCCGACTGTTGGGCCAAAGATATTCTCCTTTGCAAATTTGGCATTTAAATCGCCTAGAATAATTTTAATGTCATGGGCAGGGCAACGGTCATATGTTTCTTCTAAGCGCTCATAAAATATATCTGTGGTCAGTTCGTCCTTGTCTTCTGTGGCAGCATGTGCGCAAATAAAGCTGATGTTGAAGAATTTTACTACTTGTGTCATAAAACCGGCTATCACGGGATTGATCGATGTGTTTAAGTCTGGTATGGCTAACTGTTTTTTGCGTCTTTCCTTTGTTTAGCATATGTGTAGGGGGTAGCGAAGACCTGTCTTTGAGAAGGTCTATCTTTGAGATAAATATAACAATGTGGAATGAGTAGAACAAATCCGATCGAGGCTTACCCCTGATCGAGGTTTAGGCCTGTTTGAGTAACGGACGGACAAACCTAGATGGACTCAAAATTATCTGAAACGAGTTGGGACTTTACATGTGTGGATCTAAAAAAATTATATCAAAATTATATTTATAGTTTCAAAGCGTTTATACCCACCTTAGGCATAATGCTGAGGGCAGAAATAATTAACCAAAATAGAACATTTTGTATTTTTCAAATTATAAAATTGTTCACTCAACCCCATTTCTTTTGTTATCTTTGCCATATTATCCTCTTTAATTCAATGCCCTCAAGGTTCTTAACAATAAATTGTTTTATCTTCGTCTTCTTCTGTGATTTCAATTTCGAAATCTCTTTCAATTGATGTAATTATGTTAAGATTTAATTAAAAGATTACTTATGACGAGAACTTATTTTCATCAATTTCCTGTGCTATGCTGCATGAATAAGGCGTATTATGAGGACGTGTAGCAATACTTTATATTCGAGGATATGATGATTTGTTTGAAGAAAAATTAATTTGGATTGAATTGAAATTTCTTCGTGTAGTTGAAGTAGGAAGGAATGAAGACAACTACAATGAAATCTTATTAGGAAAGCCCAGCCGATGTCTCCGTATATTTATTATAATTTGAATGAATCTTGTTAAGTAGCTGTAATTCATTGTTGTTGTAACAATGTTTATGTCTTTTTCTATGCAACATGCATAAGGAAACGAGATAGACCCATAGTTTATTTTGGGCATATTTGGCACCTACTTAGAATCACTTTCTGAGTCTATTTATGCATGTCCGTCCGTTCGCAACGTACAGGTCGAATTTTTTGTCCGATTCAGCTGAAAATTGGAGAATATCTTTTTTTAGTATTTGCTGCACCAAACACGCTATATATGTCCGATTTTTGATGCACCAAATACCCTATATCTGTCCAATTTTAATAGAATTTGGAAAGTTTGACGGAATTTGGTCTAGAAATAGTGCCAGACTCAAGTGAGATAGGTCTGTATTAAACTGACAGAATAGAAGGCCGCCATAAAAGGCTTCTATAGAATAGAAGGCCGCCATAAAAGGCTTCTATAGAATAGAAGGCCTCCTAGAAGGCCTCCGCAGGAGACTTCTCTAGAGTAGAAGGCCTCCGTAGGAGACTTCTCTAAAGTAGAAGGCCTCCGTAGGAGACTTCTATTGAATATACCCCTCTAAAACCCCTCTAAAGTTGACGAACGCCGCAAACGTTTTAAGGACCATGACCTGCGAATCTTCACCTGGAATGTTCGCACTCTTTATAAAGAAGGTGCAGTCTTCGCATTTGCAGACGTACTTTAAAAGTACAAGGCCGATATTACTGCCATACAGGAAATACGATGGATTGGGAAAGGCGTCACAACAACACCTAAAGGTGATGCACTGTATTATAGCTGCCATGACGTAAAGCATGAGTTTTGGTTGCGGATTCGTAGTTAGTCGGAGGCTAAAACATCTGGTATCAAGCTTCAAACCAGTGAATGAAAGACTTGCTGCAATTCGAATAAAAGCTAAATTCTTCAACATCAGCTTTATGTGCGCTCATGCTCCCACTGAAGAAAAGGACGAACAGACAAAAGACATATTTTACGAGCGCTTAGAAGAAACATATGACCGTTGTCCTGCCCATGACATTAAAATTACTGTAGGCGATTTTAATGCCAAAATTGGAAAGGAGAATATCTTTGGCCCAACAGTCGGGAAATTCAGTCTCCACAGTGAAACATCTGACAATGGTATGAGGCTGATAGACTTTGCAGCTGCAAAAACATGGTAGTTAGCAGTACCAAATTTAATCATCTCGATATTCATAAGGCCACCTGGCTGTTTCCAGATCAAAGAACAATAAATCAAATTGATCATGTTGTGATAGATGGAAGACATTCATCAAGCGTGTTGGATGTAAGATCGTTCCGAGGCGCAAACATTGATTCGGACCACTACCTTGTTGCAGCAAAGGTACGCAAAGGTTAGACATCGGTAAGCTGCAATCACAACAGATAGCCACAGCATATTCCACTCAACTTGCCCAATTGCTTAATCAAAGCACTCCTCATCCCGATAACATATCAGCGCAATGGCAAAGCATTGCCCACTCCATGCAAACAGCAGCAAAATCCATACTTGGATACCAGAGACCTCCACCAAGGAAACCATGGTATGATCAGGAGTGTCGTGCTGCCACCGAAGAGAAAAATGCGGCATATAGGGCTACTCTACAATCAGTAGCAACGCGTAGCGCACGAGAGAGATACAGGGAGAAAAGGAGAGAAGAGAAACGTCTTTTCCGCAGGAAAAAGAGAGAAATGGGAAGACGGGAGTGTGAAAAAATGGAGATGTACAGAAGCCAGAATGAAGTCCGAAAATTCTACCAAAGAGTCAAGCATCAAGCTGATGGCTTTGGTACAGGCACATCCTCCTGTAGAGACCAGCAAGGTAATTTGGTAACTGATACAGATAGTGTACTCAGGTTATGGAAAGAACATTTTTCGAGACTGTTGGTATCCAATAGAAGCGAAGACGACGAAGATACCACAGTCCCAATCCCAGAAGATGATATTGAATGTATACCGCCCAGCCAAGATGAGGAAAAGACAGCAGTAAATCGGCTGAACAATAATAAGGCAGAAGGAGCCGATGGCTTACCAGCCGAGCTGTTCAAAACCGGAGGCGACACGCTGATAAGGTGTACTCATCAGCTAGTTAGCACCATATGGCAAGAAGAACGAGTAACCGACGATTGGAACCTGAGTATCCTGTGCCCCGTCCACAAGAAGGGTGATAAGACTGTGTGATCTAACTATAGGGGCATAAGTCTACTCCCTATTGCCTACAAGATCGTGTCAGGGATATTGTGCGAACGACTAAAGCCTATGGTCAACGAGATAATTGGACCATACCAATGCGGCTTTAGACCTGACAATTCCACCATTGACCAGATATTTACCCTGCGGCAAATCCTGGAGAAGACCCAAGAGATAAAGATCGACACCGACCACCTTTTTGTCGATTATAAAGCAGCCTTCGACAGCCCGCTGCGTTCAAAGGTATTCCAAGCCATTTCTGAATTTGGTATCCCCGCAAAGCTCATCCGGCTTTGTAAAATGACTTTAACTGACACGAGGTCCTCAGTTAAAATAGGAAAGAACCTCTCCAAAGAGTTTGGTACCAAAAGAGGTTTCAGACAAGGAGACAGCCTTTCGTGTGACCTCTTCAACATCCTGCTAGAAAAGGTTATACGAGAGGCAAACGTCAAAAGAAGTGGCACAATCTATACCAATAGTCACATGCTACTTGCTTATGCTGATGATATAGACATCATGGGCCGATCAGTAAAAGAAGTAACTGATACCTTTATGAAGGTCGAAGGAGAATCTGCTAAAGTGGGTCTGGCGGTAAACAGTGAGAAGACCAAGTTGATGGTGTCGACGCGCAATGCGTCCATTGAGCTCAGACCAACTGTGGAAGTTGGTTTCTATAATTTTGAGGTAGTAAGAGACTTCGTCTACCTCGGCACCACCGTAAACACAACAAACGACATCAGTTGTGAAATAATAAGAAGAATTGTATTTGCCAACAGATGCTACATTGGTTTAAGTAAGCAGTTTAAAAACAAAGCCACATCCCGTCAAACAAAAATTACGCTCTACAAAACACTGATACTACCCGTGCTGTTGTATGGTTCCGAAGCCTGGGTACTTGCGCAAGCAGGCATGGCAGTGCTTGGTGTGTTTGAGAGAAAAATTCTTCGAAAGATCTTCGGACCAATCTGCGTTGACGGTGAATATCGACGTCGCATGAACCACGAGCTGTACCTGCTATACAACGACCTCAATATTGTTAAACGTATGGAGATGCAGCGATTGCGTTGGCTAGACCATATCATAGGAATGAGTGATGATGAACCCGCTAAAAAGGCGTATAAATACGGACTTGGCGGTGTACGCAAAATTGGCAGGCCAAGGAATAGATGGCGCAAACAAGTGGATGATGAGATGAAAAGGCGCGTTATTCCAGAGTGCGAAGCAACAAATAGAGAGAAATGGAGATATATTCTTAGTACGGCCTATGGAACAAATGTTCTGTAATGGGCCAGCTAAGTAAGTAAGTACAAACCCTGCAATGCACCCACTCCCGGAATCTATGGCATCTCACCGAAGATTGAGTGTGGTGTATGCGGATGTGACAAACTGTACACATATGTATAAATTTGTCCTGGCTTTTTCTCCTTCCCGGCACGGACCAAAAGAATCCGAAGCAGGCATTCCGGGATATGCTGCTCCCAACGCATAAAAACGATCCAAATACAAGCATGTGTATACTGAGGTGGCAGCAGAATGCCGGAACATGGGTGTTGTTTGGTTCTGGTTCAATCCGGAAGAACCCGCCGCTGTGGAAGTGAGCTGTAATTTGTGCAACTGGCTGATGTAGCCGGAGTTTTTCTACTCAACAAGTCCCCTATAATCCACTGTACGTTCTCCATACGTCACGGGGAGGTGGTCCCCTTGCCCGCAGAAGTAAGAGGAAGTGGAGTTGGGAATGTAAAAAATATTCGAAAAAGAAATATTGGCTGACAAAAAGGGAAGAAGTGGACCGATATAGATGATATTCAAACATAATCTATGACTTGGTCAGCAATTACATAAACTTGCAATCAATAGTCGTCAAACCAATACAACGCATCAATTGACTTTGTCAGTCCATGTTGTGCTGCAGGTCAACATTTGCTCTTATGCTGATTTTGCAAAAAAAAAAATAAATAAATAAACACACAGCCAAAGAAACCTTACATCGTCCCATAATGATAGAAAATGACAGTTTGATAGACACTTCATAGACAGAAAGATATAAAAATGCAAATATGTATGTTCTTCTCCCTTTCATTATTTTTTTTGTACTTTAAAGCTTTGAATGATTTTACCATATCCACAGCTGAAAGTATAAGTGGCATAACCAAGTGTCAAACAGTAAGAAGTGTTTCCAATAGTTCTTGGTGGTTTTCATAGAATTGTCACTTGACATCAGAGTACAACAAAGTTGCAAGATATGACGCTGCCTGAAAGGTAGATGCTAATATACAGAAACATAGGCTAGGTTTGGTTGAAAAGAGGGGCGATATAAGAATCGCCACATGCCGTATGGACATATACTTAAGCCAGGGTAGACCTGTTGTGCGCTCTTATTACGGAAGCCTGAATGAAGATTAAAAAAAAAATCAGTTTAGAAATTCTGGGCCATTGACGTAATCTCTTAAGTTTTTGAACTCGCTTGCCATAATTTGGTTGAGTTCATGTATTGTATTATTTCCCAGAAGGCTGGGCAATGACGAGGTAGTATTCCAACGTTTCGTTGTCCTCTCCGAATTCTCTGCATTCAGTGTTTCCTGCACAACCAATTTTGTGCAGGTGCGCTTGTAGCCCTAGGTGTCCCGTAAGGATGCCTCTCAGTCTACTGATGTCTTTTTTACTCATTAAAAGTAGTTCCTTTGTTTTATCCTCGTCTGGGTTCCCTCATAGGATTTTTGTGTTCTTTCCTTTATCTTCAGTGTTCCAGAGTGATATATGGGCATTGTTTGCCCATGCCTTTAACTCTAGACCCGCCGCTTTTAAAAGCTTAGCATTATCTAGGCTTATCCTAGTTTGCTGCATGGCGTACCTTGTCAATGAGTTAGCTATCTCGTTACCCCTAAGTCCTGCATGTACTGGTACCCATATAATGTTAACCGAACCCTGGTGGGAGTAGTCGTTGATTGACTTTTTACACTACAAGACAGTTTTTGATTTGACCGTCTTGCTTTTTATAGCTTTACTTGCTTCTTTACTGCCCGTTAGGATGTTTACAGTGATTGGCTATTGTTAGTTTTAAACCAATTCAGACACTCGGTAATCGCTTAGATTTCGATGAAGACCCTCGTTTCCTGGTCTTCAATATAGAGACCCAGACCCAAAAACAAATCAAAGCATTGTCTCTTTGTCGTACGCTCTTTCTATGCATTCGGGTCGTATGTGTGTAAATTGCCGAAAAACTTCGGCACCGCTGTGTCAAAGAAGAACACATTTGATCTAAAGGCCGAGAAAAACGTGTCTGTTTTCCACTCATACAAACGACAACATTGCAAATGACAGACAGAGAAACAGACCGACTGACCAAGCATGCCAGAAGCAAACTGTCAAAAAACAATTGAATGGTATGCGCTTGAATGATTGGCATTCGCATGATGGGAGGTTTATTTCGAAAGTTCCTTGCTGGAATTGCAACTAATGTGGTACTAGAGGATATTTACGGAATTTTAAAGACTTTTTAACAGCGCCAACATAATTTTGTTTTCATCTGAAACGTCACACCGGATTTTTTTTTAAATATTGCACAGCGTTCTGATGCCGCCTACAAAACACTGCTTTCACTAAAGCAGTTTGCGGTGCTCATTATAGCTCGAAAACGAATAAGCCGATCAGTATATGTTTTAGTAGGAACACTAAGAACCTAATAATCTTGTCCTTAAGCGAAACGGAATTAAAAATATCAATTTTTAAAAATTGGTGATCTGTCAAAGTCGAAGCTTTCATTTTTAACTAAAACATGTAAGAACAGCATTATGTTCAGCCGGGCCGAATTTTGTATACCCTCCACCACAAACTTTATTGAAGTGAATAACAACAAGCGCTTACTCTTATTGCAGGAGTAGTATATCCCAACTGATAATACTCCCTTCTGAAGAGCTCATATGGGGCATCATCGTAGTTCTTTCCAAAACATGGATCAATATTTACAATATTTCAAAATGAGCTTTTGAACTTCTGGCAACATACGAGGGCGGTTCGGAAACTTCTTAGCCTATCAATGAAAGAGAATGGTTAGTTTTTCAAAAATATTTTCATTTTTCAATACAATCTCCTGAAACTTCAATACACTTAGTCCAACGCTTTTCTAGCAATTCTATCCCTTGATTAAAATAGTTTTCCTCAAGGTCTTCAAAATAGTGGTTTACAACTGTAATTGCATTTTCATTTGAGGTAAAACGCTTGCCAGCAAAGAATTTTTTTAGATTTGGGAACAAGTAAAAGTCACTGTGAGCTAAATCAGAGAGATTAAGGTGGGTGTCAAGCAACTCGTACTTTAATTCGTTGATTTTAGCCATTGTTAAAACACTCTTGTGCGCTGGTGCGTTGTCTTGATGAAAAATTATTTTTTGTGTTGTAAGCCAGGACGTTTTTCTCGAATTTGTACATTTAATTGATCCAAAAGGTTGCAATAGTACTCTGAATTTATTGTTTTACCCTTTTGCAGATAGTCAATCAATAAAACACCTTTGAAGTCCCAAAAAACCGTTGTCATAACCTTACCAGCCGATTGAATTGTTTTTGCCTTGTTTGGGGCACTTCCTCCAGCTTCAGTCCATTGTTTGGATTGTTCTTTTGTCTCTGGAGTATAGTGGTGGATCCATGTCTCATCAACAGTTATGAAACGACGCTTAAAATCCATTTTATTTCGCTTAAAACGATCCAAACAAGCTTGAGAAATGTTCATTCTTAAGCGTTTTTGATCGACTGTTAACAAATGCGGCACCCATCTTGCAGAAAGCTTTTTCATCTGTAGTTCTTCATGCAAAATTAAATGGACTCGATCATTTGAGATGCCCATGATATTAGCAATTTCACGCACTTTTATTCGTCGATCATTTAATACCATATCATGCACTTTGGCTACAATTTCTGTTGTTGTTGCTGTTTTTTGGACGTCCCCTACGTGGTTCATCTTCAATGCTTGTACGACCACGTTTAAATTCAACTACCCAATTTTTTACTGTTGCATATGAAGGAGCACTTTCACCTAACACATTCACCATATCATTATGAATTTCTTGTCCCGATAAACCTTTTTTATGTAAATATTTAATGACAGCACGCATTTCTAATTTTTCCATTGTAAAAAAAATTGCGGATGCGTCTTTTTTGAACACCTGTTTCTATATGAAGGAGTTGCCAGATTGAAACAAAATTTAACATGTGTTCATAACAGAGATGGAAGTTTCCAAAACACTTAACTTTTTCTGTTAACGCCGCGCTTTTTGTGCTAGGCTAAGAAGTTTCCGAACTGCCCTCGTACACTATGAAATTACAAAAATTTCGGTTCAAAAATTTGACAAAAAAAAATCATCGAAATACATAAAATTGGGCAATACCGGCTAGACTTAAACCTTGATATATATGGGAACACAAAAATTCAATTAACGACCATTTAGGTAGAAAAATCTTAAAAAACCTTAAATAGTGGCTACGTCTATATGGGATGTTTATTTACTTACATACTTAGCTAGTCCATTACAGAACATTTGCTCCATAGGCCGAACTAAGAAAAGATCTCCATTGCTCTCTATTTGTTGCTTCCCTATCCGGAATACCGCGCCTTTTCATCTCTTCATCCACTTGTTTGCGCTATCTATTCCTTGGCCTGCCAATTCTGCGTGCACCGCCAAGCGGTCGGTATTTATACGCCTTTTTAGCGGGTTCATCTTCGCACATTCTTATGATATGGCCTATCCAACGCAAACGCTGCATCTCGATACGTTTAACTATATTGATGTCCTTGTATAGCAGATACAGCTCGTGGTTCATGCGACGTCGATATTCACCGTCAACGCAGATTGATCCGTAGATCTTTCGAAGAATTTTTTTCTCAAACAAGGAATGCACTGCTTTATCTGCTTGCGCAAGTACCCATGCTTCGGAACCATTTGAACCGTTTGACGAGTTTTGGCGTTGTTTTTAAACTGCTTTCTTAAACCAAAGTAGCATCTGTTGGCCAATACAATTCTTCTTTTTATTTCACAACTGATGTCGTTTGTTGTGTTTACAGAGGTGCAGAGGTAGACGAAGTCTTTTACTACCTCAAAATTATAGGAACCAACTTCCACAGTTGGTCCGAGCTCAATGGACGCATTGCGCGTCGACACCATTAAATTGGTCTTCTCGCCGTTTACCGCTAGACCCACTTTAGCAGATTCTCATTCGACCTTCATAAAGGTATCGGTTACTGCTTTTACTGATCATCCCATGATGTCTATATCATCAGCATAAGCAAGTAACATGTGGCTATTGGTGTAGATTGTGCCACTTCTTTTAGCGTTTGCCTCTCGTATAACCTTTTCTGGATGTTGAAGAGATCACACGAAAGGCTGTCTCCTTGTCTGAAACCTCTTTTGGTACAAAAATCTTTGGAGAGGTTCTTTCCTATTTTAACTGAGGACCTGATGTCAGTTAAAGTCATTTTACAAAGCCGGATGACCATTGCGGGGATACCAAATTCAGACATGACTTTGAATACCTTTGAACGCAGCGGGCTGTCGAAGGCTGCTTTATAATCGAAAAAATGTGGTAGGTGTAGATCTGATTCTCTTGGGTCTTCTCCACGATTTGCCGCAGGGTAAATATCTGGTCAATGGAGGACTTGCCAAGTCTAAAGCCGCATTGGTATGGTCCAATTATCTCGTTGACCATAGGCTTTAGTCGTTCGCACAATATCCCTGACACGATCTTGTAGGCAATAGGGAGTAGACTTATGCCCCTATAGTTAGAGCATATAGTCTTATCTCCCTTGTTGTGGACTGGGCACAGGATACTCAGGTTCCAATCGTCGGGTACTCGTTCTTCCTGCCAGATGGTGCTAACTAGCTGATGAATACACCTTATCAGCGTATCGCTTCCGGTTTTGAAGAGCTCGGCTGGTAAGCCATCGGCTCCTGCTGCCTTATTATTCTTCAGCCGATTTATTGCTGCCTTTACCTCATCTTGGCGGGGCGGTATACATTCAATACCATCTTCTGGGATTGGGTCTGTGGTATCTTGGTCGTCTTCGCTGCTATTGGATACCAACAGTTTTGAAAAATGTTCTTTCCATATCCTGAGCACACTACCTGTATCAGTTACCAAATTACCTTGCTGGTCTCTACAGGAGAATGTGCCTGTACCAAAGCCATCAGTTTGATGCTTGACTCTTTGGTAGAATTTTCGGGCTTCCTTCTCGTTCCTGTACATCTCGATTTTTTCACACTCCCGCTTTTCCATCTCTCTCTCTTTCCTGCGGAAATGACGTTTCTCCTCTCTCCTTTTCTCCCTGTATCTCTCTCGTGCGGTACGCGTTGCTACGGATTGTAAAGTAGCCCTATATGCCGCATTTTTTCTTCGGTAGCAGCACGACACTCCTGATCATATCATGGATTCCTTGGTGGAGGTCTCTGGTATCCAAGTATGGATTTTGCGGCTGTTTGCATGGAGTGGGCAATACTTTTCCATTGCGCTGATATGTAATCGGGATGTGAAGTGCTTTGATTAAGCAATTGGACTAGTTGAGTGGAATATGCTGTGGCTATCTGTTGTGATTGCAGCTTACCCATGTCTAACTTTCGTGTTGTGTCCGTTCGTACATTGTTTGCTACGTTTAGGGCCTGCTCCCTAATCGCTTTGATTTTTTTTGTACTTGTATTCACTGTCCCCCATACGACGGTACAAGTTTCATCAGGTGCAAGTCAATACTTCCTAAGAAAATAGCCTGAAAGTTGCAAAAAAAAACACTATGACACCGTGTGTAGTGGTTGGAGCGCAAGATAACTCTCGAACGGATCTGCCGATTCGGTCCAAAGTTTGGCCTTCGTAATATTTTTCAAACTTAGTTTAAGTTCGAAGATAATCCATATCGGTCCACTCCTTCAGGTACCTCCTCCACAAAAAATCAAAACTTTTCGGTTAAATGGTGCGCATGGCAACTCTCAAAGGCAGTAACCGATTTTGTCCTTACTATTCATATCGTAATATCTCTACGGGACATAGATCAGGTTCGAATATGGACTATATAGGTTCACACCTTCGCGTAACTCCCACAAAAAATTTGGGAAAAGTGCAGATTAAGGCCTGCTCTTGGATCGTTTTGGTTCTTTTTGTAGCACCGTTTTCAGGGGTAAGTCTATACCTCCTGAAATATGGTCCGAAAGCTGTAAAAAACCCTGTGGCACCAATTCTAGCAGCTGAATCGGTTCAAACAAATCCCTTTGATTTCTGTTGTAGCAAATTGTATTCGCTTCCCCATTACGACGGTAAATGCTTTTTTCGGGGACAAATCCTTACTTCTTGAGATAATGGTCCAAAAACTCCCGGCGGCACCAACTAAACTGGGTAGTAGGTAAGATAACCCTCGAAAGGAGAAACCGATTTTATCCAAACGTTGTATATCGTATTATATAGACGGTAGAATATTGTGAGTTACTTATTTTCTTTAGGTCTGAGGGTATGTATATCTCTGTCGGCCAAGCCGACTGATACTTTTTTACTTGTTTAATCTTTATCAGGTCTTTAGCGTGCCACAAATTCTGAAAAAAAAGTTTAAATGGAACAAATCTAGTTTAGTAAAAACTCTCAGATTTTTTTGAAATTTTTTCCAGAGGTAGGTATTTTTACGCTGATTAGGGGAATATAAAATTTTCTTGGGGGACGGACCCGGTTAAAATGGGTATCGTTGGAAAGCTTATAAAACTACCTATCCAACAAGTGGTCATATGATGGGGTTATCTCCAGGGGTTCAGAAGTTATAACCAAAATACCTCTTTTTGGACCCGGGTTTTTCCATAAAACCCTCAAAAAGTCGAAAAAGGGCCCATTATGGGTGCTCAATTAATTCACGTAATTTTATAGCTCATACTTCAACCTTTCCAAAATGATGCCATTTGTTATAATACCTTCACTGGGTCCAGAGTTTTTCTAAATTCATCACTTTTTTTAAGTAAATTTTTTTCTAAGTAGACGGCCTTCGGCCGGGGATTTAAGACTTTCTCCTATGGACAGGTTCAAATCTAGGGAATGGGAACAACATTTTCTTTTAAATTATAAATTTTCTCTAAGTAGACGGCCTTCGGCCGGGGATTTAAGACTTTCTCCTATGGACAGGTTCAAATCTAGGGAATGGGAACAACATTTTCTTTTAAATTATAAATTTTCTCTAAGTAGCCGGCCTTCGGCCGGGGATTTAAGACTTTCTCCTATGGACAGGTTCAAATCTAGGGAATGGGAACAACATTTTCTTTTAAAGTATACATTTTCTCTAAGTAGACGGCCTTCGGCCGGGGATTTAAGACTTTCTCCTATGGACAGGTTCAAATCTAGGGAATGGGAACAACATTTTCTTCTAAATTTTAAATTTTTCTCTCATTCTAAGGTCAAGGTCTCTGGACCCAGTGAAGGTATTATAACAAATGGCACCATTTTGGAAAGGTTGGAGTATGAGCTATAAAATTGCGTGAATTAATTGAGCACCCATAATGGACTCTTTTTCGACTTTTTGAGGGTTTTATGGAAAAACCCGGGTCCAAAAAGAGGTATTTTGGTTATAACTTCTGAACCCCTGGAGATAACCCCATCATATGACCACTTGTTGGATAGGTATTTTCATAAGCTTTCCAACGAAACCCATTTTGTAAGAATCGGTTCAGTAGAACCGGGTCTATCGGGTACCGGGTACCCGGACTTTCGGGTCGAATAACCGGGTAACCGGGTCCGTCCCCCAAGAGAATGAATTAATTGAGCACCCATAATGGGCCCTTTTTCGACTTTTTGAGGGTTTTATGGAAAAACCCGGGTCCAAAAAGAGGTATTTTGGTTATAACTTCTGAACCCCTGGAGATAACCCCATCATATGACCACTTGTTGGATAGGTAGTTTTATAAGCTTTCCAACGATACCCATTTTGTAAGAATCGGTTCAGAAGAACCGGGTCTATCGGGTACCGGGTACCCGGACTTTCGGGTCGAATAACCGGGTAACCGGGTCCGTCCCCCAAGAAAATTTTACATTCCCGTAATCAGCGTAAAAATATCTACCTATGGAAAAAATTTCGAAAAAATCGGAGAGTTTTTACTAAACTAGATTTAAGCCGTTTAAATAAACAATTAATGAGCGTTACGTTCGCCGGTATTCGATCAGTCCATAGATGAAAGTCTCAATTTCCAGGTGAATGTTTCCATACTCTGATTATAAGTGATTGTTGTACTAGTCTTGCCTTAGTACCGTACATACATGGGACACTTTATAAACTGCGTACATAAACAATCTGCATACTTTGGAAGTTCCATTGACTATAACCACATATGGATTTTTCAATGAATATACATACAAAATGTATCTACATATGCAAGTTTTATGTACGTACGAGTATGCTTGAGGCAGCTAATAGTAAAATTTATTATAATGGCAGAACGATCATAGTTTCTGTAGTGTGCGAAAAATGTGTGTTGTTGTTGTTTTAGTTGTTAAATAAAAGTGAATACAAAACCGGGAATTAAAGCTTCCTCCCTAGTTAGCAGAGCGCATATAACCGACGTTTTGTTTTTCATGTTCCCTTTCATTCGGCAACATTGTTGAGCCAACAATAAACTAGCGAATTGGTGAAGGAATAGAATGTAATAACAGTTTTATTATACGAGGGTGATATACTAAGGAATTGGTGACTTGTGTGGTCATCTACCGTACAATCAATGCTCTTTGCGTCCATCTACTATGCAGTCCATGAATCCTGTGGCCATAAAGTGTGGAGTACATATTTTCAATAGACGGTCAAGATATACAAAAGACCACGTGGAAGATCGTGTTGTGGTAGCCTTCCATCATACGACGTGCGTTCTGGACGTTCGATCATTTGGAGAAACAAACATCGAATCGAATCACTACCTTGATGCAGCTAAGATACGCACCCGACTGAAATTGGCGAATAAAATACGTACCAACACAGAACGACAACTGGACATCGGCTGAGCTGTTTGATAGCTCTACGTTTTGCATGGTCAATGAGGATGCCCCTACCAGAAATAGCGGACTGTGACACAGTTCACCATACATAAACATCGTGTCACCTGGTCTGACAACGTCACCTGTCCATCCGTCGTTTCTCTTGGTTAAGACCATCCGCCCAAATTGTATCCATCAGCAGACATTATCAACGCAACGCAATTCTTGAATATAACTAATCCTTATCCCGATAACATACCAACACAATGGGAAAGGATTGTCCATTCCCGCAAAGAACAGTGCTTTGACACGAAAAAAACATTCTCCAAAAACACATGGTACGATGAAGAGCGTTGTGCTCCTACTAAAAGGGAATAATGCATCACACAAAGCAACCCACGGCAGCGGGTTCTTTCGTATCGGATTGACCCGAAACCATAGTGTTTCGTCCAGAGGCGGCCAAATCAGCATCAAACCTATGTTTCTACCTAGGTTTATATGCTGTTACAACAACAACAAAGCTATCATACAGCAATCTCACGGCGGCGGGTTCTTCCGGAACCACACAATACACGGGTTGCGACCAGCGCCTGTCACCTCAGTGTACAGTATTTGTATCGGTTTTCTTCGTTGGGAGAAGCATATCCCGGAATGCCTGCTTCGAATTCTTTTGGTCCGTGCCGGGATGGAGGTAAACCCTGGACCAATTTATATGTGCACACCAAACTCAAACTTCGGTGGGATGCCATAGATACCGGGAGTGTACTCGTCAATGTGAGGGACTATGTTGCTGCATGCTGCGTGAACACAGCCCCCAGTGAGTCGTCGTTAGAATACGCAACTACCAAGCAAATTGGAAGGTCATAACCCTCTGGGGGCTCTGCTTTAATGCTCATCACAACTGATGAGCCCTCGGCCCTCGGAAACGACCAGAGGGGTATAGTGCTGACTGAGCAGATTGATAGCTGTACGTTTTGCACGGTCAATGAAGACGCCCCCACCAGAATTAACGGAGAGTGTCACAGTTCGCCAGATATAACTATCATGTCTCCTGGTCCGACAAATGACGTCCCCTGGCAACCCGTCGTTTCCCTTGGATCAGGCAGGGTTCTCCCGCTACTAAAGCCAGACAAGGATGCCGGTCTGTACGGTTTCGCTTTGCGAGTTGTCGTCGTTGTCAGAATAAGTGAGTCTTCACAATAGCAGCCGCACCCGCGGCAATTGACACCAGCCGTTATTGTTAAAATCCCTGAAAATGCATCCTTTTACAATTTAATTGCAATGGAGTCGGAGGTAAGATCGAGGAAATAGTGGATTGGACGAGTCAGAGGAATATCAGGGTCGCGGCAGCTTATAGCGTTGTGATGGTTACAGCGTACTGAGGAAGGATCGCACCTGAAGTGGAGGTGAGGAATTAGCCCCCCTATTACAACAGTCTGTTCAATACAGACCTATATCGCTTGAACCTGGCTCTAGTGGCCCGTACATGGAATGTACGGAGGTAGCAGTCAGGTGTGGAACTGAAATAGATTTGCTGAACGTATACATCCCGCCGATAAATAGCTGTATTCCAGGTTATAGGCCAATTATTAACCCGCTATTGGAAGGACCATACAGTTATATATATTCTTTGGGGTATTTTAATGCTCATCATGAGCAGTGGAATTCAGTCCTCGCAAATGACCAAAGGGTATTGTGCTGGCTGAGCTGATTGATAGCTCTACGTTTTGCACGGTCAATGAAGACGCCCCTACAGGATTAGCGGATTGTGGCACTCCAATTCGCCAGACATAACCATCGTGTCACCTGGTCCGACAATTGGCGTCACTTGGCAACCCATCTCCATCAGCAGACCGCCCGATTTCATCACCTCTGAACGCCGCATTTTCATCAGTCATTTGAAAGCTAACTAACCTTTCCAAGCCATCATTACTGCTGCATCCGCTCGACACATACCTGTTGGTTGAATACCAGAAGTGAGACCAAATTTCCCAGCAGAGGCAACGGGATAAGCAAACGAACGTGATGAGCTTCGTCGTGCCAATCACAGTGACCCCAGAGTCTGGGAACTGACACTGGAACTTAACTGTTTGATCGGCGAGCACAAGCGGAACAAGTAGTTAAATCATCTGAAGAGTTGCAACATTTTCAAACCATGGAATGGAGGAAGATAGCACCTCAGTCACGTTGGGCAGCGTTAAGCTGAATGATCCAAAGAGGTGCGCAAGTTATTTCAATTGACAATTTGTCGAGCACCCCGGGAGTAACAAGGCGAAGAACAGAGTACCACGTCGCATTAGATCTCATATTGCCGAGGATGAAACCCCAACAATTTACAATGGATGATGTTGCGAATGAGAGAAGTCTCCCTTGTCCCGTATGGGATGTTGTGGAACAATGTTTTTTGTTTGTTTGTTTTGATGTTGCGAATATGATCAGAAACGTTAAATCATCCGAAGCGTTGGGCCCAACTGGACGTACCGGTGGTCGAGTATCTCGCTAAAGTTCTCAACCTGTTGCTAGCCACCCACATCGTTCTCGAAGGCTGGAAAATGGGCAGGATGGCCCCGCTACTGAAAACAGGCAAGGATGCTAGCAAAGTTTAATCGTACAGATCAATTTCGCTTTTGTCGCCAAAGAACCTTGAAGCTTTATTCCTGCACATCGTCAGAACCAGCTACCCAGTTGCCGATCTTCCGTAAGCAGCACAGCACGACAACAGCGCTGCACGCCACCTCCACACATTTTAGTCGAGGACTCAACCTGAGCAAACCGTGTAGTACAACAGTGATGGTGGTGCTTGACTTATCAAAAGCCATTGATACTGTCAAGCACTCCACGCTGTTTGAGGACATCGGGCAGACAAACCTCCGGCCAAGTTTGAAACGTTGGATAATCAACTATATATGTATGTGTTCGCCAGTCGAACGTGGAATTCAGGAACAAGAAGTCGAAGCCGCGTAGAGTGAAGCTGAGAGTTCCCCAAGGTATGGTGATATCTCTGAAACTTTTTAACCTCTACCTCTCCCGTATCCCGCCCCTCTTGGCGTCAGGTACCTTCCCTATGCGGCGCCAGTATGGTCCGCAAATATAAGTGCAAAGCGATGGAAAAATTTTCAAACGCGTCAGAATGCCGGCAACATGGTGCCTCCTCATGTCTTCATTGGACCATCTACATGAGGAGACAAAGATTTGTCCGGTACAGCAACACAATGGCATGCTTTCGTTGCAGATATTTCTGGAGCTCCAACGTTACAAGAGAGACCCCCTGTATCAACAAGCATATCAAGCAGGTTTAAATAGCATTCAATGACACCATGCCCAGCACGACACACTGCACCATTTCAACTACCCTACCAAACCCATTCAACTAATTTCAGCAGATCTGTGGTTACATCCCATCGAAGCAGCCACATTCCTAGAACTTGAGACAGACCCATATAAGGCAGAATAACGAACTCAACAAACTGTGGGTTTTAAGATGGATAATAACCCTGAGGACAGGAGATGATTTTCATCACTTATTAATCTTCCCCATTCCTCTCAAAACAAATGGAGCCATTCACAAAAAAATGTTTTTTTTCCGGAATTCACCCAAAGAATTTACAAAAAACAACAGCTACAACAACAATACTTGGATTTAGCGACAGCAATCATTACTGGTGACAGAGAAAAACATTCAAAACATCCCATGGTTGTTTAGCTACAAAACATTGTCATTATGCTGGAGCCTAGGACAAGCTATGGCGACGTTTCTGAAAACACAGTAAAACCAACAGGAAAAACATCAAAGACAACAGCAGCAGAGTAGAATGAATCCATGGAAGATGGTCCGGCAAGTTTAGCTGGAAACCTAATTGTTTGACCATTTCTCTTGAAAAGCCCTCTAGCCCTCGAGTTCACACACACACATCTAAGCATAACTTGTTATTGTTGCTTTCCTATGGCTTATTGGACATTCCTGTTGGTGTTGTTGTTGTTGTGTCGGTAGGTTCTTGTTGTTCTTACTTGCCTGTTGCCGTAGAAGTCGTTATTGTCTCCGCCGCTGCTGTTGCTGCCTGGTGTTTTGTTGTTCGTTGGTTGTTGTATTCATGCACACTGTGGGAAAATTTTGGCCGTGGGAATTCTATGTGAAATTTTAACATTTTCTAAGGTGTCCGGGAACAGGCGATCAGAATACAGCAACAAGTCATGAGAACAAATGCAAAAATAACCCTCGTACAATGTTTTTTTTTTTCATTCTCTGCTGCATCAAATAAACATGTCTCACTTCCCCACCTACCGCCGCGCACAGGCCCATTACAGAGTTCAGCCATTGCCACATAGCCACCATGGCCACAAAATAGCATGCAGACACACAGAATACAAGCAAATGGATGGACAGACAGCCAGCCCCAGCCAGACAAACGATAGCGACACTGATACACTCACATTCGGGAACAGACAAATACTCGCCGACATCATCGTCATTGTCGTCGTATTCTGACTATGGTTGTTGGTGGCAACAGCGGTTGCTGATGATTCTCGACAAATATAATTTTCATGTGGCAGGGGCAGGCACATCTTCTCGTCGTCGTCGTCACCATCATCATCGACATTGTCAGCTGCTGTTATTCCAGTAACATCACGAGACTTTGAAGGGTATCTGGTGGCACAACACATATTCAATGGAATAAAATATTTACGGAAGGGATTTGAGGGGGCAATACGCAAAGAGTATGGAATATAATAGCTAAACAAAATGTAAAAACAACAACAACAGCAGCAACGGCAATATCAATGCGACTGATGGTAATCAAGTTGACAAAAGCTCTACACTTTCAGTGGCAGCCAAACGGACTGTGAACGAGTTAGTCCGCCTGCCTGCCAGCCAGCCAGTCACTTGAAACATAACGAAGCAAAAGTTGCGTGTATTTCATTCATTGTTGTCGAGTTGAGTGTTTCAAAATTGTTTGCTGGCCTGTAATTAACCACTGACATTACTCGAGGCACCATCTGTCCTCACAGTTCTCTAAAAAGTGCGTATAAGCTATGGATGATGCTTCTGATGTCCTGTACCTTTTGATGATGTTTTTTGTTTTGTTTTCACTTATTTCTATTTATTTTTTGTCTTTACTGACAGTGGTCAATGAATTATGAAAGCTCAAAACTGAGTTTGTTATACTCTCAGTCTTTATGCTAAAGAGGGTATATAAACTTTAATACGGCCAAAAATGTATCCTAAGTATGTTTGGACGGAATTCGTTTCAGACAAGTGGGAGTCGATTTAGACATGTCCGTCCGTCTGTCTGTCTGGTGCGCACGATAACTCTCGAACGGCTCAACCGATTCGAACCCAATTTTGCAATTCGTAATATTTTGCCCAAACTTAGTTAAAGTTCAAAGATGGGTTCAAAAGTTCTAAATTTTTCTGTAAAATGGTGTGAACCATAACTCTTGGAAGGGAGCAGTCGATTTGGTCCAAACTTTGCACATCTTATTATTTCCTCCAGATATACATAGATCGGGTTCGAATATGAACTATATCGGCCCAATCTTTCGGCTACCTCCTTCGGCTACAAACATTTGAAAAATAGTGAAGTTTAAGAGCTCCTCACGGATCGTTTTAAAATGTTATTCTGCAGGTTGTCTTTGCGGCTCCTTTAACGACGGTACAATTTTTGAAATCTTGAGCTTTGTAATTTCGTAAAGAAGTTTCTATTACTACTAGGATGTTTGGTATTGCAACTGGGCTGTATCGGTCCCCGGTTTGATATAGTCCCCATAGAACGGCACCACCCGATTTTCGATATTTTGAAGTTTTAGCTTCATTATCACACCGAAATGACAGAAATTTGGTACTTAGTCTTCGTTGGGGGTATAAAACGTTTCCCCAGAATTTTATCGGTATAGGTCCAAGCCTTCATATGACCCCCCATAAAACGGTACCAACCGTTTTACGGTATTTTGAAGGTTGTGGTCTCAATATTCCACCGAAATAGGTGACATTTTTTTATTTATATTATATTTGTGGGTATAGGTTCACGCCTTCATATTGCCTCCATAGAAGTGTACCTCGCGATTTTCGGTATTTTGCTGGTTGTAGCTTCAATATTCCACCGAAATAGCTGAAATTTGGTATTTAGTCTTCATCGGGGGTTTTCAACTTTCACCCTCAAATTTGTCTATAAGAACAGTACATCCCAATTTTCGGTATTTTAAAGGTAGTGGCTTAAATATTCCACCAAAATGGCTGCAATTTGATATTTAGTCTTCCCTAGGGTGCAAAACTTTCCACGCCTTCATATAGCGCCCATAGAACGGTACCTCCCGAATTTCGGCATTTTGAAGGTTTAGTTACAATGTGTGTAATTTTTTGAGTCATGTTTTATTAACTATATTCTGAATCCACAGTGTGATAGAATACCAAAAATGAGAAGACACGTGTCTCGCCGTTTTTCTCTATCTCATCAAATTTCGCGGTTATAGGCCTCAAAAGGTTTGAGGCTTTTATGTAAAAAGGGTCATTTAGTCAGGACCATATCTTCCCAACCGTTAGTAAACTTGAATTTTTCTCACAGGCAAAGTTGTAGCTCTTGTCTTAAAGAACAAAAATTGTGAACACATATAACCCATCAAACTTCATCTGCAAGGCCAAAATCGCCATGGTCAAATTTCTTTTAAAATTTTTCTCAAGTTTTGTTATACAGCTATCAAACCGATCAATTTTGAAGCAAACAACTAACTACTTAAATGTACCTCAGATCTCAATAAACATCTTTCTAGAATATACGAACCCTGAAGGAACAGGTCTTAATTTTCAAAATAGCAGAACAATTGCGATTTTTATCCTCTTTTCTCGGCTTCTGTTCCATAGATATTAAACCGTTCAAACTTCAAAAAAACAATCAACAACAATAGTGTAGCAAAGGCTTCAATAAACAACTTTTTGAAATATGCGAAATGTCTATGAACGGTTCTTAATGGTAAAAATAGCAAAAATCTTTTGAAAATATTCAATTATTATACTTTTTTCTCCGACTCTTGTCCAAAGATACGCAACCGCCCAAAAATTAAGGATACAGTCAACTACAAAAATGTACCTTAGATTTCAACAAACAAGTTTTTAGAACAAATGAAGATTCTAGGAACGATTCTTCAAGCTCAAAATTCGATTATTTTAGATCATTCTTTCCTGTTCAGGTCCGTAAATAACAAACCTTTCAAATTTCCTCGAGTTTTTAACAGTTTGTTATTTCCAAACCTGAGCAGGGGGAATGTTAAAAAAATTTAATTGTTCGTGAATTTCCGCCCTAAGAATCATTCCTAGGATCTTCATATGTTCTAGAAAGTTGCTTATTGAGATCTTAGGTACATTTTTGTGGTTGACGGTATCCTTAATTTTTGGGCGGTTGCGTATCTTTGGACCAGAGTCGGAGAAAAAAGTATAACAATTGAATATTTTCAAAAGTTTTTTGCTATTTTTACCATTAAGAACCGTTCATAGACATTTCGCATATTTCAAAAAGTTGTTTATTGAAGCCTTTCCTACACTATTGTTGTTGATTGTTTTCTTGAATTTTGAACGGTTAGATATTAAACCGGTTAGATATTAAATTAATGGAACAGAAGCCGAGAAAAGAGGATAAAAATCTTCAGGGTTCCTTCAGGGTTCGTATATTCTAGAAAGATGTTTATTGAGATCTGAGGTACATTTTCGTAGTTGGTTGTTTGCTTCAAATTTGATCGGTTTGATAGCTGTATAACAAAACTTGAGAAAAATTTTAAAAGAAATTTGACCATGGCGATTTTGACCTTGCAGATGAAGTTTGATGGGTTATATGTGTTCACAATTTTTGTTCTTTAAGACAAGAGCTACAACTTTGCCTCTGAGATAAATTCAAATTTACGGTTTGGAAGATATAGTCCTGACTAAATGACCCTTTTTACATCAAAGCCTCAAACCTTTGTAGGCCTATAACCGCGAAAGTTGATGAGATAGGGAAAAACGGCGAGACACGTGTCTTCTCATTTTTGGTGTTCTATCACACTGCGGTGTCAGAATATGGTTAATAATTTTCGTGTTGCACAGTGTTATACCCTCAGCATTTATGCTAACTAGGGTATATACACTGGCTTTATATTAATGGCTTTAGACCCCAAGTATGTTTGGACGAAATGTGTTTCAGACAATTTGGAGTTGATTTAGCCATGTCCGTCCGTCTGTCTGTCTGTCTGGCTGGAGCACACGATAACTCTCGAACGGATCAACCGATTCGGTCCAAAATTTGGCTTTCGTAATATTTTATCCAAACTTAGTTTAAGTTCGAAGATGGGTTATATCGGTCCACTCCTTCCGGTACCTCCCCCACAAAAGTTCGGAAATGTTCAACAAATTTGTGCGCACGATACCTCTTGAAGGAAATAACCGATTTGGTCCGTACTTTGCACATCGTGAAATTTCTACCAGACTTACATAAGGTTTCAATAAGGACTCAATCGGTCCACTCTTTCGGGTACCTCCCACACAACATTTTGGAAAAGTTCAGTTTAGAACCTGTTCACGAATCGCTTTGATTTTTGTTGTAGCAACTTGTATTCACTGCCCCCCATGTAACGGTATAAGTTTCATCAGGGGCAAGTCCATACTTCCTGACAAAATAGCCCGAAAGTTACAAAAAAGCCCTATGACACCGTGTGTAGAAGTTGGAGCGCGAGATAACTCTCGAACGGATCTGCCGATTCGGTCCAAAATTTGGCTTTCGTAATATTTTGTCCAAACTTAGTTTAAGTTCGAAGATAAGCCATATCGGTCCACTCCTTCAGGTACCTCCCCCACAAAAGCTCAAAAATATTTGGAAAAATTGTGCGCACGATAACTCTTGATGGGAGTGACCGATTTCGTCCATACTTTGCACATCCTAATATATCTACCAGATATATATCAGGTTCGAATATGGACTACCCCTTCGGGTACCTCCCACACAAAATTTTGGATAAATTCACTTTAAGACCTGCTCTTGAATCACTTTGATTTTTGTTGAAGCAACTTGCTTTCGCTGCCTCAATTACGACAGTAAAAGTTTTTTCAGGGGCAATCCATACTTCTTGGGAAAACAGCCCGAAAGTTGTAAAAAAACCCTATGGCATCATATGTAGTGGCTGGATAGCTCGAACCGAATACTGCGTTTGTCCACACTTTGGATATTGTAATATTGCTTCGAATATTAGATGAAATTCGAAGCCGGTGCTTATAGGTCCACTTCTTCCGGTACCTCTCCTACAAAAGTTCGAAGCAACCGATTTGGTCCAAACTTTGGATATATAAATATTGTCGAAACTTATGTTCAAATTTGGTCCCTATCTCTTCAATCCTTGTGGTACCACCCACACAAATGTTCAAAATTTTTGTGTGGTTAAGGTGGATAAGATAGAGATTTGTAATTTGGTAAAGAAGTTTCTATTACTCCTAGGAGGTTTGGTATTGCAACTGGGCTATATCGGTCCCCGGTTTGATATAGTCCCCATAGAACAGTTCCACCCGATTTTCGATATTTTGAAGGTTTTAGCTTCATTATCGCACCCTAATGACCGAAATGTGGTACTTAGTCTTCGTTGGGGGTATACAACTTTCCCTCAGAAATGTGTCGGTACAGGTCCACGCCTTAATATAGCCCCCATAAAACGGTACCTCCCGATTTTTCATATTTGGAGGTTGTGGCCTCAATATTCCTCCAAAATGGCTGAATTTATTCAGTCTTAGTTGGTGGTATAAAACTTTCCCTCAGAAATGTGTCGGTACAGGTCCACGCCTTAATATAGCCCCTATAAAACGGTACCTCCAGATTTTCGGTATTTTGAATGTTTTGACCACAATATTCCTTCAAAATTGATGAAATTTGGTATTTGGTCTTCGTTGGGGGTATTCAACTTTCCACTTTAAATATGTCGGTATAGGTCCACGCCTTCATATAGCCCCCCATAGAACGGTACATCCCAGTTTTCGGTATTTTGAAGATTGTGGCCAATATTCCACCGAAATGGCTGAAATTTGGTATTTGAAACTTGTCGGTGTAGGTCCTCGCTTTGATATAGTGAAAGTTTTAGCTTCATTATTACACCGAAATGGCTGAAATTTGGTACTTTGTCTTTGTTGTGGGTATACAACTTTTCCCAAGAATTTTTTCGTTATAGGCCCACATCCCGATTTTCGGTATTTTGAAGGTTGTGGCCTCAATAATTCACCGAAATAGCTGAAATTTTTTATTTACTCTTCCTTTGGGGTGCAAAAGTTTCCACCTGAAATTTGTAGGTATAGGTTCACGCCTTCATATTGCCCCCCATAGAACGGTACATCCCAGTTTTCGGTATTTTGAAGATTGTGGCCAATATTCCACCGAAATGGCTGAAATTTGGTATTTGAAACTTGTCGGTGTAGGTCCTCGCTTTGATATAGTGAAAGTTTTAGCTTCATTATTACACCGAAATGGCTGAAATTTGGTACTTTGTCTTTGTTGTGGGTATACAACTTTTCCCAAGAATTTTTTCGTTATAGGCCCACATCCCGATTTTCGGTATTTTGAAGGTTGTGGCCTCAATAATTCACCGAAATAGCTGAAATTTTTTATTTACTCTTCCTTTGGGGTGCAAAAGTTTCCACCTGAAATTTGTAGGTATAGGTTCACGCTTTCATATTGCCCCCATAGAAGTGTACCTCCCGATTTTCGGTATTTTGCAGGTTGTGGCTTCAATATTCCACCGAAATGGTTGGCATTTGGTATTTAGTCTTCGTTGGAGGTGCAAAACTTTCTACCTTTGGAGGTATAGGTTTACGACTTCATATTGCTCCCATAGAACTGTAGCTCCTGATTGTCGGTATTTTAAAGGTTGTGGCTTCAATATTCCACCAAAATGGCTGAATTTTGGCATTTAGTCTTCCTTGGGGTGCAAAACTTTTCACGCCTTCATATAGAGCCCATAGAACGGTACCTCCCGAATTTCGGCATTTTGAAAGTTTAATTATTTTGTTTGTTTGTTTTCTGCTCAGAGCCTGAAGACTTATACTTTCTTACTTGTTAATGTTATAGGTTAACTTACCTAGGTTTTAATAGATCTTTAGAAATAACTAAAAGGAATCAATCTGCTTTGCGACAGCTAAGTACCCTCAGCCTCCGCCATTAGCGAATTTACCTTGAAATTAATTTAAAAGCAAAAGTGTTGAACTTTTGCGAATGAGTTACCTCAAGGAATGGGACGACATAGTCCTTGCCGGCGAAAACAATTATAATCAAGACTACAAGCACAACCTTCGCTGAAAATACGAAACAGACCCTTGAACTGGTAGAATATCGGTGGCTAACCGTAAATTGAGGACAATTGGCCAATTAAAATCCTTGTGGGCCCAATGATGTGGATGATTTCGCGTTTCAGTGACAGGGGTGCTCCACAAAATACCGCTTAAAATAACAACATTGCTTCAGGTGGTATAGCCACTTTTCCGCCTTTGCTCGCCTGTTTAATTTAAGAGTAAGTTTCCTAACTCTTGGGTCTTCATGGGTCATATGACGAAGCTCATCACGCTTATTTGCTAGTCCAAAATTTCGGGTATTCGACCGACAGGTATGTGGCGAACGGCTACATCTATGTATGTCAGATAGTCTCTGAAGTAGAGCTGGCAAAAACTCGATTATACTATCGATAGTATCGAATGTTTTAAAAAAATTAATATCGATAGATAGTTTTGTCTATTGATATTATCGGATTAAAAATTCCTAACCTAAGGTCTATTGAAGTGAATAGTAATTATGGGTCTTTTCGGTTTTGTGGATGTGAGAAAATAAGTCCAATGTACAATTTTTTCGGAAAAGTATATTGTACATTTGTGTATTTTTTTTTTAAATAAAAATGAGAACAAAAACACATTTTGGCGCTAGTTAGTTGGTGGAATAAATACTAAAGGATGTCACTATCTCACGGTATAAAACATGACGATATTGTACTATTGTACGCACGGCTTAATTTTTTTTTTTGCAAACTGTCAAACTTTCCAAAAAAAAAAAGTGTCAAATGGCACCTGTCAATACGCAGTTTTCCCTAGGCCAGAAAGTTATCGCCCTCGTATACTCCTCTTTGTCCTGTAACTCTCGGGGTGCTCTATAAACTGCATTGTATATGTTGCATTGTTTCAGGAGGTCTAACCAGTTTCTCCGATTGTGATTTCCTACTAGCCTGTTGACTTCAAGAGTATGTTCCCTATATATTGGGACTTCTAGGTTCGCACGACGAAGTTCATTTGATAATATCGTCGCTTCTGCTGCGGAATTTGATTTAATTTCGGGTGGTGCGGTGGTTGGTAACTTCTCTGAACATTTGCAATCACCTTTCAGGGTTTATGATGTCGGGTGGTCTGTTAATAGAGAAGATGATAGGATGATAATAATACAAATGGCGGGTTGTCAGGTCGAAAAAAAATCTTCGACCTGGTCCCACAATAGTGATATTTGACGAGTTATGACTGTCTACTTTTATCCTGGTGGGAGCACCTTCGTTCGCCGTGGAACATGTGGAACAATCAATTATATCGACCAGAGCATTGAAGTCCCTTAGATCCAAATGGTTATTGAGCGAACTTATGTCAGGCATATAACGCAAGGCACAGGTATTCATCGGAGGGTATGTACACATTATAGAACTCTAACTCGGCAGTACCAAACTATATTATACCCTCATACATTTCGTGTCAATAAAGTCAAGTTCAAGAAGGATAGGTTTGTACTGGGCAGACTGGGTTATACGACCCTTCCGCAAAGCGTAGTATTAATTGAAACGTTGCAAGGTACAGGTGATGCTCACCTATCGCTCTCTAAGAGTACTATGGGTAATTCAAAAGATCCGCTGGCTGACGCATTTACGCATGGAACGGTGCATTATGGTTGTTGCCGTCAAACCAAAAATCATGTAAAACCCTCAACTTCATACTCCAGAGGAGAAAATGGTAAACTCACTCGAAGGCCGGCCACTTAAAAATAATACCTCCCAGCAAACATTTTTGGAAGTTGTGCATGTGGAGTTATGATTTCACTACATCCTTCGATGCAGTCCACACGGAGTTATGAAAATGCACTCCGTTGGATACAATTTATAAGCAGTAGCTTTAGAGATCCCTACAAAAAAAAAAAACAGATGGTTGATCCCTACCCGCCGCTGGCGAAATCATTTTTTCCAAAAATAAAAAAGAGTGTACACACTTTTAAGAATTTATTATAAAAAAAGAAATAAAAACTTAAGTTGTGAACTTTTTGCAGTAACTCGCCAGACGAAAATTTTTAATGGAGTGGAGTTAAAGTCCATGTCGAAAACTGAACTAGTGATCGGAAGGTAACATAAAAAATCTTTAGGATGATGAAGCAAAATCAGATGCGCTTAGATGAAATGGAGAACGGAGGAAGTAAGTTCAAAGTTCTTTGTATTCTTGTTTTACACAAATAATAAATGCATTTTATTTATTCTGGGATATTTCACAATGGCTTGCATTTTTATTGCATCTTTAGACTGATTAAAAATGCAATCCGAAGAATGCCTTTAAATTCAATCCAAAGCACTTCATCAAAAGCCGTGATTTGGTTCGAAAATGGAGTGCATCCTAGCAGAGCGCTCTCTTGGTAAATTCATAAGTGAATTTATAGGAAAAGATGTACTCCAACGACACTTGTACTGCAACTTTTAGTGATTAAACTGCATCTACGGATGCAAACTTTTTGCTGTGTTTTTTTTTTCATACAAGTTAGATGTCTGTTTCACAACGTGCAAGAATCTACACCTTTTTACTAAAATACAAATTTTTCCTTTAGACGATTCTTGAAGATCTGAAAAATACATTAGATTTCATATCTCGTGTTGATCTAAGGATAATATCATTGCAACCAAAAAAAATGTATTGAGCCATATCACATTATTTGCGACAGGTTGAGATGCAAGCACAATTTTTTGGCGATTTGTGACCTCGACACTGGATCCATTTTCGATTATTTGGGGGTTTTATAAAAAAGTTTCCAAAAGCCGACTTTTTGCTATAGGTTGCTAACCGCTGTTAATAACTTTGAATAACCCAATCATGTGATCACTTGTTGGATTGCTATTTTCATACCCATTTTGCTGACATTGGCTTAGAAGAACTGGTTGCAATTTTTACTAAGACTGAGTTGTTTTGAGAGTTCTTGTATGGAGAACACGTATTTTGCACACATTTAAGTGATAAAATGCTGACTATTGGTCTTCTACAGGTAGACGATCATTGATATGTGTTCATCAGAGAAGAAACCAACATTAATGGGTTTTCTCTAGAAACATTAATTAATATACGTCAATATCCCATAACCAGTCCTTTTCCGTATCGATGAAAGTTTACTGCTATGTATTATTTCTAGTCCGTACGACCTTATTACCAACAGACTCCCTCTTCAAAAGGATCACTTTTCCATAACTCGAAAACTCGTCCAACTCGTTACCATAACCAGTTTGTTGTACGAATATTTCATTAAGATGTACATACATACGTGAGTTGTAATGAATCTCACTGCGTTATTGTGATATGTCTTTTCCTGTTTATCACTGAACGGGGTGTTTGCTTACTGCTATGTTGTACCAAACCATGAAATACACTTTCACATCCTTCCACACACTTTATAATATCCTTTCTTTTGTTTACACACGCACATTTTGTATTGTTTTTCGAACATCCTGAAATATTACTCTTCACAGACTGATGAGAATGGTTCGAATGCGATTTTGTCACGCATGTCATTCTTTGTTTAAAGTTGTTAAAAAAGGGATAATTTGCTTTTAATCCTTTACAACTCACTAAAGGATATTGCCACAGTTTTCTGCATTTAAAGAAATTTACGAGCTTGGACAATTTACAACCTCAAAACAATATTCAAAGCAACAGCCCAGTAGCCTTGGTCAATAGCCTTGGTCAAAGTTACTTAGGCGAGTGCTGAACCCAATATTTGTCCCATAAGCCTATACCCTACTACTTTTTGATATTTTTACAACTTTTTCCTTTATAAATCTCTAAAGTTTTTTCATACGATCATAAGTGTTTCCCATCGAAATGACGGTTTAAGACCCCAAGTATGTTTGAACGAAATGCATTTCAGACTATTTGGAATAGATCATCCTGTCCATCCGCATATCTAGCTGGCTAAAGCGTACGATAACACCCAAACGCATCAACCAATTTGGTCCAAACATAATATTTTGTCCAATGTTGTCAAATTCGAAATGTGCCTCGCTTCTGTTACATCATCCACCTCGCAAAATACTGTTTTAGATTAGTCTCGAATGGTTTTGACTTTTTTGCAATAATTTTTTGAAGGGCAAGTCCATACTTCTTAAGATACTGACTATAAACCTCTAATAAAACTCAGCCGGCACCAACTAAAATGCCTGATGAGCACGACAACTTACGAATTGTGTATCCGATTTTGGCTGAAACTTTCCACTTCGTAAATTGTCCCATCTGTGATGTTTGTGGAACAATTATTATTATTATATTATTAATTTTATTCCACACGTACTTCATATTCTAAAAAGTTTTATATCGGGCAACATCTTCGGATAACTCTCTCTCGAAAGTTTCGATGAAGGGCAGTTTAAGGGATGCATGAGAATCGTTTTGAAATTTTTATTGAAGGTATTCCTCGTGGCCCTGTTTACAACGAAAATTGTGACTAACGAAAATGGCTGGTGGGCATGTCAACTATCGCAAGGGGGACTAACCTACATAGGTTAAAATAATCCTTGTAATTTTTTCTCTTGAGCCCAGCTTAAAGCCACTTGTCGAACTGTGTTAAAATTTTTATAGCTGGTAATAACTGTTACCATAACAACAACATTATTCTAGATGAAGTCAACGTTTTGTTATCGCCCCATTTAACGGTACCTTCGAATTTCAGGTATATTGAGGAGAATTCCACATATATATACATAGGGACTAGATAAGTTTCTGGCCTTGGCTATACGTAGACGCCGTTTGACATTTTTGGTGTTGTTTGCAGTGATTTAAAAAAATCGCTATGCAAAAAATGGAATTTACCTGTAAACATTTGCGTCCAATAATTTTTCACAATTCTCGACGTGGATAATAACGGTGAGAGAGCATCGATCAAATTAAATATTTGTATGTCGATAAAGGACCCACCACTATAAAAACTGGTTTAATGAATTCAATCGTGGCCGATACTCGCTAAAAAACGAAGGTCGTGATGGTCGTCCAAAAACGGTCTTTGTGCCAGGAAAGAATTAAGCCGTGCGTTAACGGATAGTGCAAGATCGCCATGTTATATACCATGATATAGAGGCATCCTTGGGCATTTCTTACACCAACTAACACATGATATTGCATGAATACCTGGACGGAAAAATGGTATTTTCTCATTATATCCAGCACAATTTGAAAATTGGTCAAAAAAGTCTCTTCTAGATTGATGCAAAGAAATTGTGAATAAATGCAATCGCGGTGCTTCAAACGACGTTTATAAGTTCGTCACAGTCGAATATGTCGTACTGTTCAATGTGGGTACCTGCCATGCCGCCTACCCCATATTGCTCTTAACACCGGGTAAATAAAATGCGTCTACCAACGCCCCCGCACAAAAAGTAGGGGTACCAATTCGCTCACACATATTTGGATGTGATCGCCTCCTCGGTTAGGAGCGGAGCCTATCCACACTTCTACTTTTTTGGGTCAGGCACCCGGGTGAAGGGCAACTTCACACTCGAGCCGAAGCTCTCCCCGCGATTTGGGACTTAAAAACAGCCACCGCGATGCTCCCAAAAGGGGGCCAACACCAACTGCCAGGCCAGATCCAAGGATCCCGCGGTACCAGAATATAGCCTCCGGCTAGGCTTCGTGGTCAATGACCACTACCAGTTGGACTCCAAACAACTCTTCTGCCCAATAAAAGTGAATTTTTAAAGAATATTTTTTCAAGGACCTTCTGCCAAATAAACGTGGATTTTTAAAAAATATTTTTTAAGGACCTTCTGCCCAACAAACATGGATTTTTAAAGAATATTTTTTCAAGGATCTTCTGCCCAATAAACGTGGATTTTTAAAGAATATTTTTATGTACCAATTAACGTGAATTTTTAAAGAACATTTTTTCAAGTACCAATTGACGTGGATTTTTAAACAATATTTTTTCCAAGTACCTTCTGGCCAATTAAGGTGGATTTATGTACTTTTTTAAAGAAGGACCTTCTGTCCAATAAAAGTGGATTTTAAAGAATATTTTTTCGAGGACCTTCTACTAAATAAACATGGATTTTTAAAGCATATTTGTTCATGGACCTTCTGCCCAATAAACATGGATGTATAAAGAATATTTTTTTAAAGACATTCTGCCCAATAAACGTGATTTTTTAAGAATATTTTTTTAAGGACCTTCTGCTCAATAAATTGGATTTTTTAAGAATATTTTTTCAAGGACATTCAGTCCATTAAAGCGGGGTTTTAAAGAATATTTTCAAGCATTGATGTTTAAAGAATGCACAAAGGGCCCTCAGGGACAGCAGCAACGGACAACACAACACAAACAATAAACGAGGCCACCCTCACAGATGACTGGCACGACATCCACACCAGGACACGACGCCGCACCAACTCCTCCAACTCTCCTCCAACACCAACACACCCAACTGTAGAGATGACTATGAGGAGGAACAACCTCGACTAAGTCTAGTCCTTCTCCTAACAAACTCTTGACGTGCAAAAATAATTAAACAACTAAAGGTCCGACTGTCTCCATGTCCCCTACTGAAATCCCACCCGCCCACAGTGCGAAATTTGGGAAGTTTAGTGGAACTTTAAGGGATTTTCAAAGAAATGAAATTTATTAAACTTTTATTGAATTCGTAAGCTAAGTACTCCACTGCAAATGGTCCATACTCAGTTTGCCGATTTACTCCACGAAACAGCTAAAAAATGCACTTAAAGTTGCACTTTTGTTTAATAATTTTTTTTTGTAAGAAATGTATTTTTGATTCATTAAAAAAATGGAGTGGCGCGGACAAATGGTAAGTCAGTCCGCCATGATTTATTTTTCTTAATATTTTACAAAATAATTATGATATTTTACACTTTAAAAAAATGCAAAAAAACCTTCTTGTTTTCGTGCAATTTTAGTCGGAAAGAAGTGATTTTTGAAGTTTTCAAAATTGTAATTTTTTATTTTCCGTCGTCATTTCAAAAGTGAATTACGTACATTCACGTGTTAAGATATATATAATCTGGAAGATTGGATTCTCCTCTGTTCACAAAGCTATAAAACTGGTGCGGTATCGCGCGGTCTTTGGAGATATTCAAGATTTTCTAAAAAGACTTCTGGAATTTCATTCAGTTGCATTTTCCAAAAGTGGAAGGTAAACGCGACAATGAACGCCATTGTTGACTGTGTTTTGAAGAAATGGACTCACTAATTCTAACAGTGATAATTTCTGTAAAATTAAGAAACCTCTCGCAATTTTTGATAGTTTTGACCTCTAAATGTTGGTGATTTACATATAGTGAAACGTTTTTAGCTGCTGGGGTACAAATACCAAAATAAGTTAAAAATTGTAATGCAGTGCAGACCTGAACTTGATCTGAAAGACATTATTAACAAAATTAATGGTACAGACCTGCTGAATGTACCAATAAACATTATAGATACAAATGAAAACAAAAAAATTTACATTTTACTCCTTAAAAGATGTGTAGGGTTGTGGGGCTTCACCCAGAAGTGGACCTATGTTGACAGCTTTTGTGTGAGGAGGTTTTTTACTCGCTAACATCTTAAAATTTACATTTGCATCAAAACCGGCTGCAATTTTTGTCTTTTACCTTTAAAATACCCAGTATGAGGGAACCCGGCATGTGGGGCTATTCCAAAACGCGAACCTATATTGAAAATATTTTGTACATAAGTTTTCTATCCGCTGAAAACTCAATATACCAATTTGCATCAAAATCGATTGAAAAATGAATGTAAAACGTAAAAACGGCAGCCACCGTTACATGACCGCTACGGGAAACCGCGGGTCTATGTGGCCCAATTTGAGTCCCACACTCTCCACCAATATAAGAAACATTTGTGCAAAATTTTAGGAATCTACACCTTTTCCTTTAAAAGTTATTAGTAAAGTTCCGTTAAAGTGTTCATATTTCGCACTGTGCCGCCCCTACATTCGTGATACCCATATTGACTAAATCTCTAATGTCATCATAGTACCTGTATTCCGACAGTATTTGCCGCTAATCCTCAGAACTGTCCCGAACAGGCCTCTTGCATCCAAAAATGCATTTAGAGATCCATGTCCCTTCAGTAAGAATCCCAGACTCATGCTAAAGCCATGGTCTTGGCGGTCCACTACGAACGTATCGTCACGAATAAATTCGTACGTCACCCTCCATTTGTCGCTGGAAGGATTGCACTGCGCCGCCTAACATCCCCGTCAACCAAATCAGAAGGCCAATCATCCTCAGACAACTGCAAGCCACGTTTCAACTTATACAGAACAGTCCTCCATCTCGCTTCCAGATCAAAGGGCAGGGCGCCCAGTAGCACCTGCATTGCGCCCGTGAACACAGTGCGACACACTGACAGACATGCTAACATGACCACACGTTGACACGACAAGAGCTTTCTTCTGCGGCACACCATACAGGTACACCATAAGTTGCACAGGCAACTTCCTCTCGGCCATAGTTATACTCAGGCACTTGACTTGCCTGACGTACCGTATGCCGTCGTCACCAAATCGAACATCTTCTCCCTAGACACCTCAACTCCCCCTCGGTCACTCCAGGCCCCCACGATGCCCATGGCCTCCTCAGCTCGACGGTCCAGTTCGGCACGAGGTGATCAGCATAGACACAGATCTTGAAAGTGGTCGCAAACTCCCGCAGCAGAGAATCCATCATGAGGTTCCAAATAAATGGACCACAGATAGACCCCTGAGGGCAGCCTCGCTCCACAAGTGTCCAGACTGTGTCATTGGCTCCCACGACACAAGCCCTTCCTTCACTAAAATGACTCAACCAGAGAACAAACTCCCGACACCTAATCTCAGACAGCTTAGCGAGCACGCTATCCCACGAAAGGAAGTCAAATGCGCCCTTATAGTCCACAAATATGCCTAAGACATACTTGGCATTTGACCCGCTCAGACTGCTCTGCACATGCATCCACGCGTCCACTGTACCTCTCCCCTCGACAAAGCCGAACTGTTGCGGTGAAGAACCCACGCGGCACTCCCTAAGCCTTGCCACCATAATCCTCTACAGCACTTTTCCAAGTACCGGAAAACGAGCGACGATTACTCCTCACCCGATCAGGCGACTTAAGGAGCAACACGACGCGAGTTTGTTTCCACGCACGCGGGAAGTACCCATGGCTATCGCAAACACTGAGAACGGACTCAATATACTCAGGCATGGCCTTATACATCCTTCCTGTCATGCCGTCGATACCTGGCGACTTTCTACTTCTAATCCGGCAGACACTGTCCGCAATTTCATTACGCTCCAAGTCCGGAGGCTCACCCAACTCCCACACAAGCGGGGGAGGTGAATGGGTCTCCGAACATGGAAAGAAAGACCCCAGCGTTTCCCGCCCACCCCCAGGCGGTCGACGTATCTTGGATCAATGGGTATGATCCAAGACCCATGGGGGTCTTTGAGCCAAAAAAAGCTAGGAAAAAGGACTTCGAAGCATATGGTGTCTTTTTTATAGCCTTAGCATTTATGCTAACGAGTGTATATACACTTTCATACGGGAGAAATGTGCCTCATCGAAATAATGGTTTTAGACCCTAAGTATGTTTGGACGAAATGTGTTTCAGACAATTTGGAGTTAATTTAGCAATGTCCGTCCGTCTGTCTGTCTGGCTGGCTGGAGCGCACTATTACTCTCGAACAATTTATAAATCCTCTGTATTTGTTCTCAGTTGTTCTCCACAAATCTTAGACTATTCAAGCTCTTTGTGGTTAGTGGGTCCTGATAGAAATCCTCGGCTAAAAATTCCCCAGTGGTCCATTCTAATAATCTTGAAAAAAATCTACCCTTTTTGCCTTTGGCGAATTATCATAAATATCTTAAAAAATCCTCGGTTATTGTACTAGAGTGTTTTTCTAAAAACTAAAAAAAATCACGTTTATCATCCTGGCAAAATTATTAAAAAATCCCGTGAAAACAAATAAAAGAATCTGTTATTTGTAGACATTAAATATTCCACAATAAAATATCTGATTTTCATATACAAAATGACATGGAATTCCAGAACCCTGTACTTGTTCAGGTAGTATTAACAATGAAAGTGTTGTTTCTATTGTTCCCTTTGTTTCTCACATCACACATTTAGCGGCAACTTCTGAAGTTTGTTTTGTTTGTTTCAAACGATACAACCTTTCATTATCATTGCCCGTTTTGTGGCATTTTCAACTGAGGTATTCGTTCCACTGCAATATGTTGAACAACAAAAGGTACAATAGAAGCAGGTATTGTTTACAATTCGCACATGTGGAATAAAACAACGTATCTCTCCGTAAAAAACAAGTGCAGGAACATCAGTGACCCTGTCTCTTTAGCCTTTGTTTACACATTTAACATAATCATGGAGAAAAAAAGGAGACGTGCCTCCAGGTCAATAAAGTGTGTATTTTTATGCAACAACAAAGGGAGAACACGGATAAGTTTGTACATTTCTGTAACATGTAATGCAATTTTTTTTGCACAACCTCAGCAATTGATTGCAACAAACGTACAAATCGCTTGCCACCATAATTTGTTGCTCGTGCAACAGACAATTGGAAGGAAGTGGATGTAGTCTTCTCAATTCGATGTTTTATTCACGTTTTCGTATTTAATTCAGTATTCTTGTTGAGAACTAAATTTCAAATGATTTTCTTGCTATACATGCAGAAATACTACAAAGTCGTCTTCGTCTTCATCAAACAACCAACCATTCATCCATCTCCGACTGGCTGATATTCTTGCAATATGTTTTTTTATTTTTGCCAGCCAACCAACGATATGCAGCGGGTCGGTCAAAAGACATTCAGCCAAATCGTCTTCGTTTTGTGGTGGTAAAAATAACTCGGTATCAGCACGTCTTCTTGTCCTCAACATCCTTGCTATATGAATGTGCTCTGGCTAAAGGGTTGCTGTGGATTTTTTCTGTTCTTGCTGCTGCTGTTCTTTGTCTGTACACGTCCATACGATGCTGCCATATGCTTGCCGGTGTTGGTTGGTCCAATAAAGGTAAAAGAAGAAGTAGAAGGGACTATTTAATTGTATCTGAAACATATCTTCTTAACATTGCTGCATTCCTGTTGAAATTTCTAATCGCTGAAACCTTCAGCCCTATTTTTGCCTTCGGCAGGCACACAACTATTTCGTATTTATCATTCTGAACTTGCAACATACAGCTTAGTTGTGGCACAACCACACAACTTCAGCAGCGCAACAATTAAATGAAGACTGACGACTATTGGTTCCTAATACAGCCGACAGTTGTTATTGTTAGCTGAAAAAATACAACATGTCGGCCAGATAAAAAATGTTTTTTCTCAGCTGCAAATTGTTGGGTTTTCAATGGTTTCTTTTGGTGTATATGGCGAAATATCATGACGAGGGTGCATGCAGGGAACTGATACAATAAAGGACTGTCCTTATAAGGAATACATTTACTCGTGGTTTTGAAGACTGCCATGAATGTAGCATCATATTCGAGGGTGTTTATATAATGGTGGTCCCAAACAATCTTTAAAAAATCCAAGTCTATTTTTGGCCCATAGGGTCCTCCAAAAAAATTTTAAAAAATCCAAGTCTATTTTTGGCCCATAGGGTCCTCCAAAAAAATTTTAAAAAATCCAAGTCTATTTTTGGCCCATAGGGTCCCCCAAAAAAATTTTAAAAAATCCAAGTCAATTTTTAAAAAATCCACGTTTATTTTGCTCATTGGGTCTTGCCAAAAATCTTTAAAAAATCCACGTTTATTTTGGTCATTGGGTCTTGCTAAAAATCTTTAAAAAATCCACGTTAATTTTGGTCATTGGGTCTTGCTAAAAATCTTTAAAAAATCCACGTTTATTTTGCTCATTGGGTCTTGCTAAAAATCTTTAAAAAATCCACGTTAATTTTGGTCATTGGGTCTTGCTAAAAATCTTTAAAAAATCCACGTTTATTTTGCTCATTGGGTCTTGCTAAAAGTCTTTAAAAAATACACGTTTATTTTGCTCATTGGGTCTTGCTAAAAATCTTTAAAAAATCCACGTTTATTTTGCTCATTTGGTCTTGCTAAAAATCTTACTCGTGGTTTTGAAGACTGCCATGAATGTAGCATCATATTCGAGGGTGTTTATATAATGGTGGTCCCAAACAATCTTTAAAAAATCCAAGTCTATTTTTGGCCCATAGGGTCCTCCAAAAAAATTTTAAAAAATCCAAGTCTATTTTTGGCCCATAGGGTCCTCCAAAAAAATTTTAAAAAATCCAAGTCTATTTTTGGCCCATAGGGTCCCCCAAAAAAATTTTAAAAAATCCAAGTCAATTTTTAAAAAATCCACGTTTATTTTGATAATTGGGTCTTGCTAAAAATCTTTAAAAAATCCACGTTTATTTTGATAATTGGGTCTTGCTAAAAATCTTTAAAAAATCCACGTTTATTTTGATAATTGGGTCTTGCTAAAAATCTTTAAAAAATCCACGTTTATTTTGCTCATTGGGTCTTGCTAAAAATCTTTAAAAAATCCACGTTTATTTTGATAATTGGGTCTTGCTAAAAATCTTTAAAAAATCCACGTTTATTTTGATAATTGGGTCTTGCTAAAAATCTTTAAAAAATCCACGTTTATTTTGATAATTGGGTCTTGCTAAAAATCTTTAAAAAATCCACGTTTATTTTGATAATTGGGTCTTGCTAAAAATCTTTAAAAAATCCACGTTTATTTTGATAATTGGGTCTTGCTAAAAATCTTTAAAAAATCCACGTTTATTTTGATAATTGGGTCTTGCTAAAAATCTTTAAAAAATCCACGTTTATTTTGATAATTGGGTCTTGCTAAAAATCTTTAAAAAATCCACGTTTATTTTGATAATTGGGTCTTGCTAAAAATCTTTAAAAAATCCACGTTTATTTTGATAATTGGGTCTTGCTAAAAATCTTTAAAAAATCCACGTTTATTTTGATAATTGGGTCTTGCTAAAAATCTTTAAAAAATCCACGTTTATTTTGATAATTGGGTCTTGCTAAAAATCTTTAAAAAATCCACGTTTATTTTGATAATTGGGTCTTGCTAAAAATCTTTAAAAAATCCACGTTTATTTTGATAATTGGGTCTTGCTAAAAATCTTTAAAAAATCCACGTTTATTTTGATAATTGGGTCTTGCTAAAAATCTTTAAAAAATCCACGTTTATTTTGATAATTGGGTCTTGCTAAAAATCTTTAAAAAATCCACGTTTATTTTGATAATTGGGTCTTGCTAAAAATCTTTAAAAAATCCACGTTTATTTTGCTCATTGGGTCTTGCTAAAAATCTTTAAAAAATCCACGTTTATTTTGCTCATTGGGTCTTGCTAAAAATCTTTAAAAAATCCACGTTTATTTTGCTCATTGGGTCTTGCTAAAAATCTTTAAAAAATCCACGTTTATTTTGCTCATTGGGTCTTGCTAAAAATCTTTAAAAAATCCACGTTTATTTTGATAATTGGGTCTTGCTAAAAATCTTTAAAAAATCCACGTTTATTTTGCTCATTGGGTCTTGCTAAAAATCTTTAAAAAATCCACGTTTATTTTGCTAATTGGGTCTTTCCAAAAATCTTTAAAAAATCCACGTTTATTTTGCTCATTGGGTCTTGCTAAAAATCTTTAAAAAATCCACGTTTATTTTGCTAATTGGGTTTTGCTAAAAATCTTTAAAAAATCTACGTTTATTTTGCTCATTGGGTCTTGCTAAAAATCTTTAAAAAATCCACGTTTATTTTGCTCATTGGGTCTTGCTAAAAATCTTTAAAAAATCCACGTTTATTTTGCTCATTGTGTCTTGCTAAAAATCTTTAAAAAATCCACGTTTATTTTGCTCATTGGGTCTTGCTAAAAATCTTTAAAAAATCCACGTTTATTTTGCTCATTGGGTCTTGCTAAAAATCTTTAAAAAATCCACGTTTATTTTGCTCATTGGGTCTTGCTAAAAATCTTTAAAAAATCCACGTTTATTTTGCTCATTGGGTCTTGCTAAAAATCTTTAAAAAATCCACGATTATTTTGCTCATTGGGTCTTGCTAAAAATCTTTAAAAAAATCCACGTTTATTTTGATAATTGGGTCTTGCTAAAAATCTTTAAAAAATCCACGTTTATTTTGATAATTGGGTCTTGCTAAAAATCTTTAAAAAATCCACGTTTATTTTGATAATTGGGTCTTGCTAAAAATCTTTAAAAAATCCACGTTTATTTTGATAATTGGGTCTTGCTAAAAATCTTTAAAAAATCCACGTTTATTTTGATAATTGGGTCTTGCTAAAAATCTTTAAAAAATCCACGTTTATTTTGATAATTGGGTCTTGCTAAAAATCTTTAAAAAATCCACGTTTATTTTGATAATTGGGTCTTGCTAAAAATCTTTAAAAAATCCACGTTTATTTTGATAATTGGGTCTTGCTAAAAATCTTTAAAAAATCCACGTTTATTTTGATAATTGGGTCTTGCTAAAAATCTTTAAAAAATCCACGTTTATTTTGATAATTGGGTCTTGCTAAAAATCTTTAAAAAATCCACGTTTATTTTGCTCATTGGGTCTTGCTAAAAATCTTTAAAAAATCCACGTTTATTTTGCTCATTGGGTCTTGCTAAAAATCTTTAAAAAATCCACGTTTATTTTGATAATTGGGTCTTGCTAAAAATCTTTAAAAAATCCACGTTTATTTTGATAATTGGGTCTTGCTAAAAATCTTTAAAAAATCCACGTTTATTTTGATAATTGGGTCTTGCTAAAAATCTTTAAAAAATCCACGTTTATTTTGATAATTGGGTCTTGCTAAAAATCTTTAAAAAATCCACGTTTATTTTGATAATTGGGTCTTGCTAAAAATCTTTAAAAAATCCACGTTTATTTTGATAATTGGGTCTTGCTAAAAATCTTTAAAAAATCCACGTTTATTTTGATAATTGGGTCTTGCTAAAAATCTTTAAAAAATCCACGTTTATTTTGCTCATTGTGTCTTGCTAAAAATCTTTAAAAAATCCACGTTTATTTTGCTCATTGGGTCTTGCTAAAAATCTTTAAAAAATCCACGATTATTTTGCTCATTGGGTCTTGCTAAAAATCTTTAAAAAATCCACGATTATTTTGCTCATTGGGTCTTGCTAAAAATCTTTAAAAAATCCACGTTTATTTTGCTCATTGGGTCTTGCTAAAAATCTTTAAAAAATCCACGTTTATTTTGCTCATTGGGTCTTGCTAAAAATCTTTAAAAAATCCACGTTTATTTTGCTCATTGGGTCTTGCTAAAAATCTTTAAAAAATCCACGTTTATTTTGCTCATTGGGTCTTGCTAAAAATCTTTAAAAAATCCACGTTTATTTTGCTCATTGGGTCTTGCTAAAAATCTTTAAAAAATCCACGTTTATTTTGCTCATTGGGTCTTGCTAAAAATCTTTAAAAAATCCACGTTTATTTTGCTCATTGGGTCTTGCTAAAAATCTTTAAAAAATCCACGTTTATTTTGCTCATTGGGTCTTGCTAAAAATCTTTAAAAAATCCACGTTTATTTTGATAATTGGGTCTTGCTAAAAATCTTTAAAAAATCCACGTTTATTTTGATAATTGGGTCTTGCTAAAAATCTTTAAAAAATCCACGTTTATTTTGATAATTGGGTCTTGCTAAAAATCTTTAAAAAATCCACGTTTATTTTGATAATTGGGTCTTGCTAAAAATCTTTAAAAAATCCACGTTTATTTTGATAATTGGGTCTTGCTAAAAATCTTTAAAAAATCCACGTTTATTTTGATAATTGGGTCTTGCTAAAAATCTTTAAAAAATCCACGTTTATTTTGATAATTGGGTCTTGCTAAAAATCTTTAAAAAATCCACGTTTATTTTGATAATTGGGTCTTGCTAAAAATCTTTAAAAAATCCACGTTTATTTTGATAATTGGGTCTTGCTAAAAATCTTTAAAAAATCCACGTTTATTTTGATAATTGGGTCTTGCTAAAAATCTTTAAAAAATCCACGTTTATTTTGATAATTGGGTCTTGCTAAAAATCTTTAAAAAATCCACGTTTATTTTGCTCATTGGGTCTTGCTAAAAATCTTTAAAAAAACCAGGTTTATTTTGATAATTGGGTCTTGCTAAAAATCTTTAAAAAATCCACGTTTATTTTGATAATTGGGTCTTGCTAAAAATCTTTAAAAAATCCACGTTTATTTTGATAATTGGGTCTTGCTAAAAATCTTTAAAAAATCCACGTTTATTTTGCTCATTGGGTCTTGCTAAAAATCTTTAAAAAATCCACGTTTATTTTGCTCATTGGGTCTTGCTAAAAATCTTTAAAAAATCCACGTTTATTTTGCTCATTGGGTCTTGCTAAAAATCTTTAAAAAATCCACGTTTATTTTGATAATTGGGTCTTGCTAAAAATCTTTAAAAAATCCACGTTTATTTTGATAATTGGGTCTTGCTAAAAATCTTTAAAAAATCCACGTTTATTTTGATAATTGGGTCTTGCTAAAAATCTTTAAAAAATCCACGTTTATTTTGATAATTGGGTCTTGCTAAAAATCTTTAAAAAATCCACGTTTATTTTGATAATTGGGTCTTGCTAAAAATCTTTAAAAAATCCACGTTTATTTTGATAATTGGGTCTTGCTAAAAATCTTTAAAAAATCCACGTTTATTTTGATAATTGGGTCTTGCTAAAAATCTTTAAAAAATCCACGTTTATTTTGATAATTGGGTCTTGCTAAAAATCTTTAAAAAATCCACGTTTATTTTGATAATTGGGTCTTGCTAAAAATCTTTAAAAAATCCACGTTTATTTTGATAATTGGGTCTTGCTAAAAATCTTTAAAAAATCCACGTTTATTTTGATAATTGGGTCTTGCTAAAAATCTTTAAAAAATCCACGTTTATTTTGATAATTGGGTCTTGCTAAAAATCTTTAAAAAATCCACGTTTATTTTGATAATTGGGTCTTGCTAAAAATCTTTAAAAAATCCACGTTTATTTTGATAATTGGGTCTTGCTAAAAATCTTTAAAAAATCCACGTTTATTTTGATAATTGGGTCTTGCTAAAAATCTTTAAAAAATCCACGTTTATTTTGATAATTGGGTCTTGCTAAAAATCTTTAAAAAATCCACGTTTATTTTGATAATTGGGTCTTGCTAAAAATCTTTAAAAAATCCACGTTTATTTTGATAATTGGGTCTTGCTAAAAATCTTTAAAAAATCCACGTTTATTTTGATAATTGGGTCTTGCTAAAAATCTTTAAAAAATCCACGTTTATTTTGATAATTGGGTCTTGCTAAAAATCTTTAAAAAATCCACGTTTATTTTGATAATTGGGTCTTGCTAAAAATCTTTAAAAAATCCACGTTTATTTTGATAATTGGGTCTTGCTAAAAATCTTTAAAAAATCCACGTTTATTTTGATAATTGGGTCTTGCTAAAAATCTTTAAAAAATCCACGTTTATTTTGATAATTGGGTCTTGCTAAAAATCTTTAAAAAATCCACGTTTATTTTGATAATTGGGTCTTGCTAAAAATCTTTAAAAAATCCACGTTTATTTTGATAATTGGGTCTTGCTAAAAATCTTTAAAAAATCCACGTTTATTTTGATAATTGGGTCTTGCTAAAAATCTTTAAAAAATCCACGTTTATTTTGATAATTGGGTCTTGCTAAAAATCTTTAAAAAATCCACGTTTATTTTGATAATTGGGTCTTGCTAAAAATCTTTAAAAAATCCACGTTTATTTTGATAATTGGGTCTTGCTAAAAATCTTTAAAAAATCCACGTTTATTTTGATAATTGGGTCTTGCTAAAAATCTTTAAAAAATCCACGTTTATTTTGATAATTGGGTCTTGCTAAAAATCTTTAAAAAATCCACGTTTATTTTGATAATTGGGTCTTGCTAAAAATCTTTAAAAAATCCACGTTTATTTTGATAATTGGGTCTTGCTAAAAATCTTTAAAAAATCCACGTTTATTTTGATAATTGGGTCTTGCTAAAAATCTTTAAAAAATCCACGTTTATTTTGATAATTGGGTCTTGCTAAAAATCTTTAAAAAATCCACGTTTATTTTGATAATTGGGTCTTGCTAAAAATCTTTAAAAAATCCACGTTTATTTTGATAATTGGGTCTTGCTAAAAATCTTTAAAAAATCCACGTTTATTTTGATAATTGGGTCTTGCTAAAAATCTTTAAAAAATCCACGTTTATTTTGATAATTGGGTCTTGCTAAAAATCTTTAAAAAATCCACGTTTATTTTGATAATTGGGTCTTGCTAAAAATCTTTAAAAAATCCACGTTTATTTTGCTCATTGGGTCTTGCTAAAAATCTTTAAAAAATCCACGTTTATTTTGATAATTGGGTCTTGCTAAAAATCTTTAAAAAATCCACGTTTATTTTGCTCATTGGGTCTTGCTAAAAATCTTTAAAAAATCCACGTTTATTTTGCTAATTGGGTTTTGCTAAAAATCTTTAAAAAATCTACGTTTATTTTGCTCATTGGGTCTTGCTAAAAATCTTTAAAAAATCCACGTTTATTTTGCTCATTGGGTCTTGCTAAAAATCTTTAAAAAATCCACGTTTATTTTGCTCATTGGGTCTTGCTAAAAATCTTTAAAAAATCCACGTTTATTTTGCTCATTGGGTCTTGCTAAAAATCTTTAAAAAATCCACGTTTATTTTGCTAATTGGGTTTTGCTAAAAATCTTTAAAAAATCTACGTTTATTTTGCTCATTGGGTCTTGCTAAAAATCTTTAAAAAATCCACGTTTATTTTGCTCATTGGGTCTTCCTTCCTAAAAACTTTAAAAGAATCCGTGGTTTTTGTCCTCCTCGACCTGGCTATTGTAATTATATATTTTTTATTTTCATTTTTTTCATACTACCTACCCTCGTTCTTATTTTCCTCAAAACAATGATTATAGAAGAACTTTGCTCACAAATCATTCTACCACGGTACGGTGACAGCAGCGATCCAGCCATTGTTCTTTGTTCGACCATAAAAAGGGCTATGTTAATGTGTTGAACTTATTTTGAATTCTGTTCTTATTATGTTGTTTCCCTTTAGCCGTCATACTAAAAGACGTTCTGGTAATGCTGATCGCCTGGTCGAAAATGTTTTATTAAAATCTGTGCTACATGATGATGTCATCATTAAAACGAAAATGGACGGACGACATGGCATCACAACAAATGTTGCCTGATGTCTCTCCTCATTTTGTTGGATTTGTAGACAGATGTAGAAATTTTAAGGAGTGACAGAATGAAGCAAATACTACTGGCAAAGTTTAAATATGCTGACGCCTTGTCTTCTGTTTGTTGCATACAACAAATGTTTCCCCTTCATCACCCAATGTTTTAAGGAGAACATTAAGAAGTTTAAAAATGTGTTGAAACGTTTTTATTTTGTGTCAACTTTATAAGTAATAATTAGTGGGAAGTTATTAATGAGTGAAATGAGTGAGTATTTTGTTAAGCGGAAAAGACTTTCTTTCTTCGTGTGAGCCTAGTAATTAATGATGTTTTGTTACATTATTAATTAAGAATTTTGACAAACTAAGTAATTAATTTTAATAATATATATAAAAATGGTGTAAAAAATGTATAGTAATTCATAAAATGAGAACGGCTAGGCCGATTTCTGTAAATTTTTTTGTCAGTTATTCGTATTTTCGAGGAGAAGGTCTTTACGGAAGAAAATTTTGGAAAATCTCTCTGGAAAAGTCGGAAAATTAGAAAAATCGAAAACTGAGTTTTTGTATGAAATTTTATTCCTTAATAGCGAGACGAAGTTCGCCGGGTCCGCTAGTTTTAACTATTTATAACCCTAAACCACAAAGTGGAAAGAAAGTGTATTTATTATAAGTTTGCTTTTCCGATAATTTATGTAACACCGAGAAATATTAGTCGTAGACCCCCTTTGTGGTACACCACAATTCATACCACGACGAGATAAAGCGATTTAGCGATGTGTGTCCGTCCGTCCATTGAACATTGTAATCAAAGTACCGTTCGGCACGAACATAGGGAGATCAGCTTCAGACCAGAATAGACACATATTGTTATTGGTGATGATCGTGAAATATTTAGGGGGTGAAATGGACCAACAACTTTTTTTCGATTTTGTAGCGGCTCTGTAGGTCGTAATGATAGTCTAAACGGTACGAAATTTTAATTAAGGTTTAGGTTTATGACAAAGAAGATGGTTGTAAATTAACATGATGATCTGATAATATTTAGCGGGTTAAATGGACCAAAACTTTTGTGTGACAATTAGTAAATTATTTAGTGAAATGACTGGAAAATATGTTAAACCCAGTCTAGTGTATACAGGGATCCCTCAATTTTAATTGTGGGTAGTGTAACTATAATCACGCAAGAGGTCGCAGTTATAATTCAATGCTGACAAGTGTTTACACGAGGTAATATTTTTGGTCAAGGATTATGCGAATAATTTGTGATAATGATCGGATAGTCTTTAGCGTGCCCATAAATTTTGTGGGAAAAATATCCAAGTGGGCGGACAAATTCGGACAAATTACGAAAACCGAACTTGAAAACCAACTCTTGACCTCACTTTATAATAAAGCTTATGCAATTCTTCATATCGACATATTTGAATTTAATGTTGTTCATAATTTGCATTTCCTGTTAAAACATATTTTCCATTTTATCACTTTTCAATTTCCCCTCAAATAAATAAGTTGTTCTATTCTATAATTTTGAATAAAATATTTTAAAACTATTAACAAACGGATTGATAAATTAGATTAATCACCAAAAAAACATTACTCGCGTACCATTTTAAGAAATATTTTCTGAACTTTTGTCGGGGAGGTATCGGAAGTAGTGGACATATAAGCACCACCTTGAGTATAGATAATTGCAAAGAAATCAAAAGGATTTGAGAGGTGGTCCTAAATTTTTTGAAATTTTGTCCTGATGTATGTCTCGTAAAAATATCATGATATGCAAAGTATGGACCAAATCGGTTACTGCCTTCGAGAGTTATCGTGCGCACCATTATAGCGAAAAGTTTTGAACTGTTATGAGGGAGGTACCCAAACCACTTTACCGATATGACCCATCTTAGAACTTGCTTTAAGTTTGCGCAAAATATTACGTCTGCCAAAATTTTTGAGCCTTAGCTTGTTTTTACAGGTTTCGGGCCATTTTATCAGAAAGTATTAACTTGCCCCTGAGAAAATTTGTACCGTCGTAATGGGGGCAGCAAATACAAGTTGTTAAAACAAAAATTAAAACGATTCGAGAGCAGCACTTTTCCGCATTTTTGTGTAACCGAAAGGGTGGACCGATATAGTCCATATTAGAACTTGATCTATGCCTGGTAGAAATATTACGTAAAAGTGTATGGACCAAATCTGTTAGCTCCTGCAAGAGTTATCGTGCGGGAGGTATCCGAGGGAGTAGACCAACATGGCCCATGTTTAAACTTAAATTATGTATGGGCAAAATATTACGAAAGCAAAAATTTTTGACCAAATCGGTTAATCCGTTCTAGATTTATCGTGCGCTCCATCCAGCCAGACAGAGGGACGGACATTGCTAAATCGATTCCAAATTGTCTGAAACGGATTTCGTTCAAACATACTTGGGGTTTAAAACAATTATTTCGATGAGGCACTTTTTATCCATATGAAAGTGTATATTAGGGTTATCATATCCCTGTATCATATTTTGATGAGTTTTTACCTAAGATTAGATAAAATCTTAATTATAAGGTGATTCGATAAAACAAACTTTTGACAAACTTTTGAAGTCACTATAAGCAGATATATAATTGAAAGTAAACTTTGGAGCCACACGACTTAACTAAAATTGCATTACCTTTCGTTTCTCACTAGATTTATCATCACATCACTTCATATATATCATATTATATCATATATAATTTTATTTCATATATCCTATCCATTAAAAATAGTTCGTGCGGGACCGTTTTCAATACTTAAAGGGAATAAAAGTGGTTTGTGTGTAGCCTTTTTTAATACATACTTAAATAGAATAAACGTTATTTTAGTCATTAATAGGCAAAAGTTCATTCATTCTTGCTACAGGAAATCATTTTTGAGAAAAAATATAAATACATACCCTCGTTAGCATAAATACTGAAGGTATAATCATGATAGAGGAATTCCCATTTTTTTTAATTGATGCAAATTACGATGTTGTTTTAAAGTTTTTATGCTATACTTTATTAAAAGTAATGTAATACCTCGAAATATTGATCTCATTCATTGATCGAATCAGTTAAATTCACCAAAAGCTATTTCTAAGGGCCTGTTTCTCTAAGACGATTCGAATTCAAATTCGTTATAAAAACACAAAAATGAATCAAATGTTTTTCAAAAAAAAAAAAAAAAAAAACAGAAGTTTGGTAGTAAGTAGTTCGTACGAATTTGTATTCGAATCGTCTTAGTGAAACAGGCCATAAACACATACAGTGGTGGCCAATACATTTGCAACAAAATTACACGTTTTAGGAAATTTTATTTAAAATATTTTTTTGAAAGTAAAATTAAGTATTTTTTTTGCAATTATTTATAGTTCATTGTCTCAAATATAAGAATATACAAAGTTTTGACATGTTATACAACAAAAAATTTAAAAAATATGAAAATACATAACACGCCAAATCCGATGCAAAAATCTTCAATATTTTGTAAAATATAATTTTTTTGTATGATTCAATTCATTTGTATTTGTTTTGGGAAGATTAAAAGAGAATAAAACTTCCAAACGGATATCAGTCAAACGTACTTATTCGGGGGAGTGGCAGGTCGTACGGGAGAATCATGGATATGGGACCAAGGGTCAAAAATTTCAAAACTAATGGAAATTTCTTCACATTTTAGTTATCAATTTAATAAAATTCAAGGTTTAGAGTGCAGTTGCATCATTTATTTGCAAAAGCCAGAAATCTGGGTCCTGAAAAACATATGATCGTAGGGATTTGGTCCATATCAGAATGATGGATACTGATGTATTGAAGTTATAACGTGCGGTATCATTTTTTAAAATTTTTTGTTGTATAACATGTCAAAATTTTTTATATTCTTATATTTGAGACAATGAACTATAAATAATTGGAAAAAAATACTTAATTTTCCGTTCAAAAAAATATTTTAAATAAAAATTCCTAAAACGTGCAATTTTGTTGCAAATGTATTGGCCACCACTGTAGGTACATAAAAAATTCCAAAAAATACATAATAGACTTTTATAAAAAAACTGAAAGAAATAATTTATAAAAAGTCACACTTTTAAAAAGAAAAATTATATAGAAACATCCTTGAACGCTTCTCCTTAGTTGTGAAATAAAACACATTTTCCTCAAAGCTGAAATCATCAGCAGGAAATCGGCATCTGAAATCAAATGATTATATAATTTGAAGCATTGTGGCGTTTTTTTATTGGGATAGCGTTTGCAATTTTGTTTTTTCAAAATAGTCTGGCTTAATCCCATTGTTGTTGTTTTAATATTTTAAAACAACTATTTTATTAGTGGAAAAGATTTGGCATTGCTCGCCAAGGGGTAAGGCAGGGAATACTATAGACACATACAAGTGGAAGAGGTTTGAATTGTTTTCGCAGACACTTTCGTCGGAGTTGTATGAGGTTGCCAAGGAAAAACTTCTCATTGAACTTTTTTCTTTGCTTACCTTTATACTTCGAGCTGACGATTGATGTTTGGGTATAAAAAGTTTCTTGTTGAAAATAACTTCGGTGGAGAATATCCACAAACAAGAAACAAGGGAACTGATGAGATCCAGTGGCGTGGATCGAAACTATAGTATTCCCTGCCTTACCCCTTGGCGAGCAATGCCAAATCTTTTCCACTAATAAAATAGTTGTTTTAAAATATTAAAACAACAACAATGGGATTAAGCCAGACTATTTTGAAAAAACAAAAATGATTATATAATGTAACAAATAGGTACATCCATATTTCAAATATACATACATATGTATATGAAAAATGTATTGATGTAATTACCGATATTCAATGCGATTTCTTCCTTGTCCAATAAAATATTTCCATTCACTTTTTTGATTCAATTATAAAATGTATTGGACATTTAATTTACTAAAAAGCACAATTTCTTTAAGAAAATACAAAACACTGATTTATTCATTCACTTTACCGTCTTTACTAAACGATTGTATTTAGAAAACTGAATAAAAAAGAACTACATAATTAAATATCATTTTTTTCCTCTTCGCTTCCTACGTTGGTTAACAAAAACAAATCACGAAACTGGTGTGTACCGCATACACACCACCAAAGCTTCGGCGTCTCCTATTACACCATACACACAGCTCTTTATTACAAAACTGCATTCTGACGCCGCGAGAGCCCTATTGTTACTCTCTTTGACAAAAATCCTCTCTCCACCCATAAAAAATATGTTCTAACATAAAAAATATGTTGGTACCCAAACAAATAAAATTGAGATATATTACACAATGTTGCAAACATATATTTGTTTGGACACCACTTCAGGGGAAGTGGTGTAGTGTATCAGATGGTCGGCCCTGTCCGACTATAGCCCTCTTTTACTATTTTTAGAGATGTTGATAACCCTATTAACAGAACTAGTCATGGAAATCTCATCTCAAAGTTTAGCACGACGATGACCTTCCGAAGCCTCAATTGGATATAAAAAATCTGTAGCGACAAAGAAGTTGGTGAATAATACAGTACCATTGCTATAGTATTTCCTAGTATCTACTCAAGGCATATTCATATTAGATAAATTTAAAATATAATAAAAATGTATATAATATATCTATATAAATTTGCCTTGTACCTACTTTTGTTTTTACAAGTTTTACCACTTTTACACATTTTGCGTTCCCGTATACAAAATTTATATGAAAATCGTTTACGACTTTTACAACTTTTAACACTTTATAAAGTACGGGAACAGGCCATTTATTTTTAATTTTGAAGTTTTTTTAGAGACCAATTTTTCAATTTTTTTTCCTAACTTTTTTACTTCGCATTCCGTAATAAATGGCATCCCTTAATCACAGCATAGCAGATATCCGTGAGAAGGCCCACTATGATCGTCAATATTATAGCACAAAGGGTAACAAACCACCACGTTTTGATAATCTAAATCCCAAGAGGATTCAAGAACTTTTTGACAAACGTCCTTCCTTTGCCTTTGTAAAGGACATTGCATTGGAACGCTTACACCAAACAATTTCAGAACAATTGGAATTTCTCACCAATATTGATTATTGTAGGGAGTATGACCTAACAGAAGTAGAAAAAATATCACACAATGTTTTCAGTTGGTCAAAAGAGGACTTTTTGAAACGACGACAATTGGAAAATTGTATTTGGGTTGATGTTTTGCTCATGGAAAGTACGTTAACATGTTTGGAAAAACAAAAAACCAAGGCCGATATAAAGGAGATAAAGGACTTCATTGATTTAATCTTCAAAAGTGCCAATAATAAAGATTCAGACGGTTTATGGAAGTATTTACGGTAAGAACCGTTTTTTTTCCTTAGAAAAAAAAAAACAGCAAAAAAGTTTTTATATTCAAGAGACATCCAATTTTATCACAACTTACCGGAATCACTTACAACTGAGAGAGAGAAATTATTGAAGACATTAAAACAAACCCAGGATCGCGTCATAGTTGAAAATGTCAATGACCACTTGGAGAAACAACAGAAACGTTTAATGGCCCTTGAGGATGTTTTCATGAATTCCGATGGTATTTCAATTATAATATTCCTTGCTTTATTGGAAATTAAACGACTTGTTTTATTGCCTTTAGTTTGGGATCCCATTGAGGTTCGTTATGAACTGAAATGGCAACAATCCATGGTGAAACAGAATCAATATCGCATCGATCACCTGGTCGCTGAGTACACTGATGAAATTGAAAAACTCAAAGAGAAGATATTAACGGAAAAACATTGTGGCGATAGCATTATGGATACCTACTACTCTTTGGTGGAGGTAAGAAGTGAGATCTAAAGATAGAACCAGTGGGGTCTTCTAAAAATTAATATAAATAGATACTACTGAAGCTGTCGAAAATTAGAAGTATTTTGCAGATAAAAGTTAAGTGCGGTTTTTGTAGACACAAGACCAATGAAGTCTTCTCCAGATAGAAGATCAGTTAGGTCTCCTTTATATGAAAGAGTACAGGGGTTTTCAATAATAAAAGACCAGTAAATTATTCTCTATCTATCCCCGTGAAGTCTTCTCTAGATAGAAAATTAGTGAGGTCTTCTGTATATCAAGATAGAAGGCTAGTGAAGTGATAGAAAACCAAAATAACGAAAATTGCGATGAGCCGTTCTATGTGGGCTATGTCTAAACGTGGACCTATACTGACAAATTTCCGGGGGAAGGTTTCAAAGCCCTAATGTAATATTTTAGCCAATTCGGTAAGATAATGTGGCTAAAACCTTCAAAACACCGAAAGTCTGGAGGTAGCATTCCATGGGGACTATATAAAAACCTGGACCTATACTGACAAATTTCTGGGGGAAAATTTGGAAACCCCAATGAGTACTAAATACAAATGTTTAGCCACCAAATTTTAACCACTTCGTTGAGATAATGTAGCTGAAACCATAAAAAAGTTAAAAGGGTGAAAGTTTCAAAGCCCCAAGGAAGACTATATGCCAAATTTCAGCCATTTCGGTTGGATATTGAGGCCTCAACCGAAAATCGGGAGGTACCCTTCTATGGGGGCTATATGAAACTGTGGACCTATACTGATAATTCCCATCTGGAATATTTTATACCTCCATCGGTGCGACACTGAAATGGCTGAAATTCCGTTCCGTACCGTTCTATGGGGGCTATATAAAAACGTAGACCGATACCAAACATCCTAGGAGTAATTATAGAGAGCTCTATCTAAAATATTGCGAGCGGTATCTAGACAAACAGGGGGACGGACATGATTATATCGACTTAAAGTTTTATGCTGATCAAGAATATATATACTTTATAAGGTCTATAGGGTCTCCGACGAATATTTCGTTATGTTACAAACGAAATGACAATATAATTATACCCTCCATATTATGGTGGATGGTATAACCAGAGATTAGATAAAATACCAGATATATCTTCCAAACATAACATAATGTCTTCTCTGAATAAGAGACCAGTGACGAATTCTATAGATAGAAGATCAGTGAAGTCTACTATGGATGAAGTATTATCTAGATAGAAGACCATTGAGGACTCTCTACACAGAAAACCAGTGAGGACCCTCTAAATAGAAGGCAATTAAAGTGAATAGCAGGGAGACCTTCTATAGACATAAGGGCAGTAAGGCTTCGCTAGTTTGAAATGAGGTATTCCTATTAATTTTCTCGTTTAGAGTTAAGCTTGATGATCGAAAAATTTTTGCAAGTGAAAAAGGAAAGCCTAGGACTCGAACCCACACAGTCACCAAATTACGTGTACTGGTTACGCTGTTAGTTGAGCAGCTCTTCAGACGTATCGACTGTGGGATGGCTTCTCTGTATTAGGTATTCTATTTGATCTCCTCAGATATAAGACCAGTCAGATCTTCTCTAAATACAAGACCAGTGAGGTATTTTTATATAGAAAATCAGTTAGTCTTCCCTATATAGAAAACCAGAGATTAGATAGGTCTTCAAGACACGACAAGTTACGGTCATCTCTGGATAAAAGACAGGTGACGACTTCTATAGATAGAAGACCAGTGCGGTCTTCTACAGATAGAAGACCAGTGAAATCTTCTGTAGTTAGAGGACCAATGAGGTATTCTATCGATAGAGGACCAATGAAGTATTCTATGGATAGAAGGCCAGTGAGATCTTCTATAGAAGAAGATATTTTATAGGTGGAAGACCAATTTAGTAGCGAGACTTGGGAGGTATTTTCTATATAGAACATAGTGAGGTTTCCTTTATATAGAAGGTCGGTGAGTTCTTCTATAGTTAGAAAACCAATGGAAGTTTTTCCAGAGGGTATACCTCTGAGTTGTTCTCTAGATAGAAAAACAGGGTTCCTTCCTTAGGTGGAGGAGTGTCCTCTACTGATCGAAGATCTATGTGGCCTTCTATAAATGGGGAAAACAGTGAGGTCTTCTCCTATAGGTTGACGACCAATGAAGTTGTCTCTATATAGAAAAACAGTGAGGTATTTTCTAGATAAAAGAAATAAAAAAGTATGAGTCAGCTTTGCCTACGTGAATTGGAGGAGGTACTTGAAGGAATGCACCGATATAATGGACTATTATGGAAGTGGATCTTATTTTGGGAGTCATATCTTTTCGATTGATATCGCGCACACTAGTGATTTCAATTTGTCATCGTATAACTTGTAGGCCAGTATGCCAGGAAGCATGGACTTGTCCACGAAAAGCATAATATCGCTGTAAACAGGACCACAACTAACAGCATCGGTATACATTTCCAAAGGATCTTCGAACAGACCCTAAACTGCACTTATTTAGAAATGTTGAACTTGTGTGGGGGAGGTTCCCTAAGGAGAGGACCGATATGGGCCACTTTAGAAGTTAAACTTAATTTGGACAAAACATTAGGAGATCCAATGTTGTGACCAAATTGGTTGCCCCGTCATGCCATTTTAGTTTCGGTATTGTCCATCTTCGAACTAAAACTAACCCGGCGTTTATAAATTTTTAAATATGTATAGAGAAAAGTATGAATGTATTGGTGAAAATGGTTTGTAACTTTGTAATTGTCTTCCCAATTCTGTCTGTGTGTAAACGCCTAGTAAGTTTGGACAAAGGCCAAATTTTGGACCAAATCGGTTGATCAGTTCGAGAGCCATAGGGCTTTTTTACACATTTCGGCCTGTTTTCTCAAGAAGTATGGACTTGCCCCAGAAAAAAATTTTACCGTCGTAATTGAGACAGCGAATGCAAGTTGCTTAAACAAAAATCAAAGTCATTCGAGAGCAGATCTTAAAGTGAACTTATCCTAAAGTTTGTGTGGGAGGTACACGAAGAAGTGGAAAAATATATTCCATATTCGACCCTGATCTATATCTGCTTATAATTTCGGTAATTAACGATATTAATCGGTAAGTTAGCGACCAATAAAAAGTACTCGCAAAGTTCTACCGGTAGCAACAGTGACGCCAACTTTTATTTGAACTTTTCATTCATAATTTTACGAATTAATTTAACCGATTTTTGTCGGTAACCAAAACATGCCCCTAGAGAATCACACTACTGACAGATATATCAGGATGTTAAAGTATGGACCAAATCGGAGGTACCTGAAGGAGTGGACCGATATGGTTTATCTTCACACTTAGACTAAGTTTGGACAAAATATTACGAAGGCCAAATTTTTGACCGAATCAGCAGATCCGTTCGAGAGTGTCATAGGGTTTTTTTTGCAACTTTAAGGCTGTTTTCTCAGGAAGTATGGACTTGCCCCTGATAAAACTGGTACCGTCGTATGGGGGCAGTGAATGCAAGTTGTTATAAAAAAATCAAAGCAATTCGATAGCAGATCCTAAACTGAACTTTTCCGAAATTTTGTGTGAAAGGTACCCGAAGGAGTGGACCGATATGGCCCATCTTCGAACATAAACTATGGTTAGACAAACTATTATATAATTGTTCCACAATCATCCCTGAAGGGGCGAGGGAGACTTCTCTCATATCAATGAGTGCACCCCGATTCATGTTGGCTCAATGAAATGGGACATACTTTTTTTGCCGAGTCCGAACGGCGTGTCTTAAGACACCACTTGTAGAGAAGTTTTTCATGGTTTATATACTCGGGAAATGTCGCCAACATTACTGAGGGGTATTTTGCCACCGTTGAAAATTTGATGTTGCCTGCAAGGGGGGTGTGCATACCATTGCACCACGGTGGCACCCTTAGGCAAAATATTACGATAACCAAAATTTGGTTTGAATCGGTTGATCCGTTCAAGAGTTATCGTGCGCACCAGCCAGCCAGACAGACGGACAGACATTGCTAAATCCACTCCAAATTGTCTGAAACGGATTTCGTCTAAACATACTTGGGGTCTAAAACCATTATTTCGATGAGGCACATTTTGCCCGTATGAACGTGTATATACCCTCGTTAGCATAAATGCTGAGGGTATAAACACAGTGAGGTATTTTATAGAAGAATGATAAGGTAGGACCAGTGAGGTTTTCTAAACAAATTTGTTCTTGACACATTTGGGGTAACTTATTGCAATAAGATACATTTCTGATCTTTCTGATCTTTTGATCATTTTTAAGGTGATCTTGTGCAAACAATTCGAACTGTTTATTGTAGTTTAGGGCTACAAGATTGCTAAAGACAGCAAGGCCAAATTCCTATTCGTTTCTGAGATAAAGGCCTGATAAATGCAAAAAAGTGTAGATTTAGCCCGGTTTAGATGAGGCCATAAAATCCGAACTGGATCTGACAGGACAAAACCCAACTAGGGTTTTTGTAGTCTAAATATGTACATACCATGGATTCCTTGATGGAGGTCTCTGGTATCCAAGTATTGGTTTTGCGGCTGTTTGCATGGAGTGGGCAATATTTTGCCATTGTGCTGATATGTTATCGGGACGAGAAGTGTTTTGATTAAGCAATTGGGCCAGTTGAGTGGAATATGCTGTGGCTATTTGTTGTGATTGCAGCTTACCGATGTTTAACTTTCGTGTTGTGTCTGTTCGTACTTTGTTTGCTACGTTTAATCTGGTACATACCTTTGCTGTTTGCACCTCGGAACGAACGTACATCCAACACGCTCGATGAATGTCTTCCATCGATCACAACGTGATCAATTTGATTTCTTGTTTTCTGACCTGGCGACAGTCAGTTCCCATATGAATATCGAAATGCTTAAATCTGGTACTGCTAACTACCATGTTTTTGCAGCTGCGAAGTCTATCAGCCTCATCCATTGTCAGATGTTTCACTATGGATACTGAATTTCCCAACTGTTGGGCCAAAGATATTATCCTTTCCAATTTTGGCATTAAAATTGCCTAGAATAATTTTAACGTCATGGGCAGGACAACGGTCATATGTTTCTTCTAAGCACTCGTAGAATATATTTTTGGTCTGTTCGTCATTGCCTTCGGTTGGGGCATGAACGCAGATAAGGCTAATGTTGAAGAACTTTGCCTTTATCCATATTGTAGCAAGTTTTCATTCACTCGTGTGAAGCTGGAGACCAGATGTTTTAACCTCCGACCAACTACAAATCCGCAAACAAACTCATGCTTTGTGTTATGGCAGCTAGAATACAGTTCGTCACCTTTAGGTGTTGTAGTGACGCTTTTCCCATTTCATCGTATTTCCTGTATGGCAGTAATGTCGTCCTTGTACTTTTCAAGTACATCTGCCAATGCGTAAACTGCACCTTCTCTATAAAGAGTGCGAACATTCCAGGTGCAAATTCACAGATCATGGTCCTTAAAAAGTTTGAGGGGGTCTTCAACTTTAGAGGGATTTGTTTTTATTCTCTTTTGTTTTTTCATAGTAAGCTGCTTTTTTCTGGAGGAGGGTTGCTAACCCGGCGCCCAAACCCAAGTTTTTAACGTTCTTATAGGTGAACACGCGGGACATTTTAGCTCACTTCCTTTAACGGGTGTTAAAGGCAGCTACCCCAGGTAACACCACGGGGAGGTCAGTGTCCACTTGAGATGAGAGAGGGACCAAGAAAAATCATGGACTTTGCCATGTTAAAGCCGGCCAGGACCGTTCCTTGGTATCTTCCATCCCCTACGAAACCCCCCGAACGAAGACTAAACACCAAATTTCAGCCGTTTCGGCGGGATATTGAGGCCACAACCTTTAAAATACCGAAAATCGAGAGGTACCGTTCTATGGGGACTATATGAAGACGTGGACCTTAAGGTGGTTTTATCTCAAAGGGAAAAATCGAAGTCGGATTTTTTAGGTAGCACCCCGTAAAGTTTTTACTTTTGTTACACTTTAATATTGCCAAAAAATTGAGTACGATTGGAATATGTTAACACGTGCCACTGGGGCCTCGAAGTTTCCATAGTACTTTTTTACGGAGCCAAAAACGAATTTTCACGAAATCGCTCACAGACCACATTTATTGTCCAATCGATGGAAAAATTTTACCAGTTCTTTGTTGTGGCAAAATCCAAATTATTCCGACCGTGCTAAATTTTTGGCAATCCTAAAATTTAAGTTTTGCTAAACACTTTAGAGAGGTGCAGCCTAAAAAATCCGACATCGACTTTTTAAAACCACCCTAGTGGACCTTTACCGTCTAGTTTTAGGTGGAAATTTGTATACCCTTAACAAAGGATAAATACTATTTCGGTGTGATAATGAGGCAAAACCTTCATTATAACGAATATCGGCTGGTACAGTTCTAGTAAGACGTGGACCCACACGCAGAGAAAAAAATATGATTGATCCAACAATATTCGAAGAGCAAAATATGTATTGTAAATATATTGTTAAATTCCAAATGTAGTATTGTGATTCCAACAATTGGTTGGTTAAATTCAAAAATTGTTTTTGTCAACTGGACAATAGTTCTCTCTTTTCTTCGACAATTTTTTCTCTTCTCTCGCTATTCGATGCCGTGTTGAAAAAAACAATTATGGTGAGTTTTGTTTGTATGACATGATACCTTTATCTTTGTTTTTGTGTGTATGTATACCAACAAGGAGACTCTTGTTATACCCTACCCCACTATGTGGAAAGGGTATTATAAGTTTGTTTTGGGAAAAATTCATGTAACACCGCGAAATATTCGTCTGAGACCCCCAATGTGGTATACCAATCTTCATATCTCGGCTAGATAAAGCGATTTTGAGATGTGTGTCCGTCCGTCCGTCCGTGTGTCCGTCTGTCCATTATAAATTGTAATCAAACTCCAGGCCGCAATTATGGACCGATCGTCACAAAATTTGGTATGGGGATCGGTTTCACATCAGAATAGATCGCTATTTTAATTGGCGATGATCGTGAAATATTTAGCGGGTGAAATGGACCAAAAACATAATTTTTATCCGATTTTGTTGCTGTTCTGTTGGTCGCAATAATAGTCCGATCGCCTCGAAATTTTAAGTGAAGCAAGAGTATATGAAAAACTTGAAGCTTGCAATTTGAGATGGCGATCAGATAATATTTAGAGGGTTAAATGGACCACAACTTTTGTGTGAAAATTGTGAAAATTTTTAATAAACACCTTATATCTTTGTTCCTAAAAGACACATTCCCCACTTGTGAGTTATATTAAGAAGGCGATCTCTTGACCTTTTAATTGATGCCAATTATGTTGATGTACGTGATCAGATAACAGAGTTACAGCCTAATATATCCAGTTTTTTGTTTGTTGTGTAATCATAAAGCCGCTAGAGGTCGCAATTATAGCTCAATAGTCACGAAATTTTGCACGGGGTAAGAGTTTAGGTTGACGAAAATACCTATAATTTTGCATGATGATCTGATATTATTTAGCGGTTGACATTGAAAAAATAATTCTCAAATATTTCCAAAAGTCAGATTTTAGCTTACTAAAATTGATTTGGTATAGCCCCATATTACGATACCTACAGATTCCACGCGTTTTGAAGCAAACTCGTGTTAAAAAATAAATATATTTTTAGAGGCTGAAGGTATATCACCGTTAGCGCATCTGACTTATACTATCTTCTTTGTTGTATAATTGAAGATGAATATTTTTGGGATTTAGAAATTTGTTTGCATGCAACATTTTTGAATTTCTATTCATTGTTAGTTATTTCTACCGGTATAAAATATAGTTTTGATATCACAATATGAACTACAATAAACTATTTTCGAATCATATGTGAGGTACAAGTGCTCAATTTTTGGACCATAGATCTTCAATAAACTCGTAATATTCCCAATTATCAAATATACCAAATTGCGTGGTATATATTTACTTATTTTAGGTGTATTCCAAAAAAGAACCTGATATTCAAAGACAATTGAAGATATAGCAGGAGGGCTAATCAATGTGAATTTTCCAATTTTCGAATATTATTTAGAAATGTATAATTTATATAATTTTCCACAAACATCCCAGTAAAGACAAGGGAGGCTTATCTTATATCAATGGATTCATATTATGTTATTGATATGTGACCTAGTTGTCACTTGTAGAGACGTTTTTCATTGCTGAAATACTCAGGAAATATCGCCAATATTACTAAGACGCATTTTGCCACCGTAGACAATTTGATGGGAATCGAAGCCGGACATGCAACGTGCGAGGCGGTTGCACATATCTAATACCTATACCTACAGGTTGTGGTGTAGGGTATCACATGGTCGGCCCCGTCCGACTATTGCCTTTGCTTACTTGTTTTTATTTGTTTTTGTTTTGTTTCATTCTTCTATCTTCATTGTGCTTTGAGGTTTGGTGTTATACCGGAGTTTGTTATGGTGTTTTATTATTCCTTATGTTGTGGTGGGTGCTTGTTGCTTTTTGTTTGTCTTTGTTGTGAGCCAATGCAGCAAACCATGTATTGTGTTCATCAATGATTGCAATATTATACGCGACATTTATATCCAAGTTTTGCGAAAAGTGTATATGAGAAGTATATACACTCAAATCAAAAATTTCTGGGCTGGTTTTCTGGGTTGACAATACTTTTTGTAAACAAAATTAGATTGTGATAGTTCCTACAATCGGTATTGTTAACGATTTTTACAATATTGCGGAAATTCGAAAGTTGTTTTTGTTTTCTATGTTTGGAACAAAAGATGGTATTTTTGGATTTGGATTACAATGTTTAAACAAAACAAATACATTTTTGGAACCAAAACAGATATTTTTGTTCCAACAAAAGCGAAAAATATTTTTCTCTGCGTGCATGTACCCCATTTTCAATACCAAACTTCTATACCAAATTATAAAGCTCTATCATACATAGCGAGCTGTATCTTTATTTTAACAGACAGAGGAGAGGACGAACGTGATAACATCGACTTAGAATTTTATATTAGCGATTTGGACATTTGAACTTGCCGACAAAAATGTGGATTAGGAATTAACGGCACTAAGACACAAATGTTGAACTTTTGTAGGGCAGGTACCCTTAGGGCCATTTTAGAAGTTAAACTAAATTTTGATAAAATATAAGGAGACTCAAAGTTTGGACCAAATTGGTTGCCCCATTCAAGTGATATCGTCCTTGCATTTTAGTGACATTTTTTAAATATTGGGGAATAGTACCGAAAGTTGTGGACCGGTATTGCCCATGAAACTAAGTTTGGATATGATATGACGAAGACCAAATGTTGGACCAAATCGGTTGAACAGTTCGAGAGTTATCGTGCTCTCCGACCGCCACATATGGTGACATAGGAGTTTTTTACACCTTTCGGGCTGTTTTCCCAAGAAATATGGATTTGTCCTGAAAAAACTTTTGCTGTCGTAATGGAGGTAGCGAATGCAAATCGCTTCAACAAAAATCAAAGTGATTCGAGAGCAGGTCTTAAAGTGAACTTATCCGAAATTTTGTGTGAGAGGTACCAGAAGGAGTAGACAAATATAGTCCATATTCGAACCTGATCTATATCTGGTAGTTATTTTAGGATGTACAAAGTGTGGATTACATCGGTCACTCCCTTCAAGGGTTATCGTGCGCAAAATTTTTCCGAACATTTTTGAAGTTTTGTGGGGGAGGTACCTGAAGGATTGAACCGATATAGCCCATCTTCGAATTTAAACTATGTTTTGACAAAATATTACGAAGGCCAAATTTTGTACCGAATCGACAGATCCGTTCGAGAGTTATTTAGCGCTCCAACCACTACACAAGGTGTCATAGGGGCTTTTTTCACCTTTCCGGCCATTTTCTCAGGAAGTATGGACTTACCCCTGATGAAACTTGTACCGTCGTATGGGGGGAAGTGAATACCAGTTGTTGCAACAAAAATCAAAGCGATTCGAGAGCAGGGCCTAATCTGAACTTATCCGAAATATTGTGTGGGAGGTACCCGAAGGAGTGGACCGATTAGGTCCATATTGGAACCTCATCTAAGTCTGATAGATATTACACGATGTGCAAAGTATGGACCAAATCGTTTGCTACCGTCAAGAGTTATCGTGCCCATAAATTTTCCGAACATTTTGAAACTTTTGTTGGGGAGGTACCGGAAGGAGTCGACCGATATAGCTCATTTTCGAACTTAAACTAAGTTTGGACAAAATATGACGAACGCCAAAATTTTAACCGAATCGGTTCATCCGTTCCAGAGTTATCGAGCGCACCAGCCAGCAAGACAGACAGACGGACGAACATTGTTAAATCAACTCCAAATTGTCTGAAACACATTTCGTCCAAACATACTTGGGGTCTAAAACCATTAATTCGATGAGGCACATTTTGCCCGTATGAAAGTTTATATACCCTTTCTAGCCTAAAGGCTGAGGGTATAAAAATCTGAATTTATTTCCGAAAGTTACGTTTCCCAATTGTCAAATGCATCTTCTTTTCAGCAATATAAACGCCGCATTAATGAACTGCAAGAACGTTTTGACAATGAATTCGAAGTAATGGAAAATAAAAATAATTACATCCAGGCCCAGATCGATAAGCTGCGAGATGCAAAGAAATTTCATTGTCAAGAAATTGAACGATTTCACAGAGAAATACAAAAACGTCTCGAAAAAGAGGAACGCGAAAGGCAAGAAGCTGAGTTAAAACGACAGGTAACACCGCAAACAAAAATTACAGCGTGAATTCGATTTAATGTTATTTTTGTGTAGCAAGCGGAAGCAGAAGCCTTGGCTCTTTTGGAAGCCCAAAAATTGCGAAAACTTAAGAAGGGCCAGAAAAAGGGTCGCCCTAAAGTAAAGTAATGTTGGATTTCTTCCACATATAACTGAGTTGGCAAATATTTCTCGATTCAACATAAAGAACTTTTTAATAACATCACCTTTAATCCTACCAGCATAAATCGTACATGCTGATTGAATAAAATTCTCAGGATATTTACAGACATTATTTCATTTCTTAGTTCATTCAAATTTTGTGTATCTTTTTTTCTAGCATGACAAATATTTAGAAAATATTCTATTTACTGAGTTGAAGCTAATTTCAATTTTAATTGAATATTTCACTCGAAAAATGAAGCCTACTTTTAGGCATATAATAAATTTATACACGATCACTGCGATCACAAAAACTAAGCAGCAGCAGCGGCAGGCTGTGGTTGTTGTTGTTGGAGAGCACTAGCAGCATTATTGAGAATATTCTGAAAAATATAAATCCATATATTTTTTATGTATTTACAATTTATAAATTAACCTATTACCTTTAGTGTTTCATCACCGTTTTTTAAAGTCTCCTTTAAACGTTCCAATATCATATTACCCAAGGCATTAATATCAATATCTTGAGTTTTTGCCGTATCTACAGAAGATTCATCACGTTTCAAACGTTCCATGTAAACAAACTTTAAACAAAGAGAAAATAGTTAATTACCACTTTTATATGACACTGAAGTTCACTTACTTGCAAACAGCACACCACCATAAACGTCATAAGGAAGAATTTTGCAAGGAAACCCATTTTTTTAATTATGCGCACTAAATTTAATGTTGTTGCTTTAATGAAGTCCTCTTTTGAACTGATGATTTATTAATAAAAAAAAGCACAAATATAATAAATTGTCATTTAAAAAAAAAACTGATTCATCAAATCATGTCATGCTATTTGATTTTATTTGCCTTTCTTTATTCACGGCGTAAATTCTGTTATCAGTTGAGATTTGTATGACTTAAAAATAAAACACTGTAAAAAAAACAATTAAATGAGCTATGCACAGTTAGGAAAACCCAAGCTTTCGATAATATGAAAGGTACATATCGTCATTGGGTGACGTAGGGAATGAAAGATACCAAGGAACGTTCCTGATCGGCTTTAACATGGCAAAGCCCAGGATCTATCTTGGTCCCTCTTTCATCTCAAGTGGACACTGACCTCCCCGTGGTGTCACCTGGGGAACTGCCTTTAACACCTGTTAAAGGTGACGTAAGGGGTGTAAGATACCAAGGAACGGTCCTGACCGGTTTTAACATGGCAAAGCCAGGATTTATCTTGGTCCCTCTTCCATCTCAAGTGGACACTGACCTCCCCGTGTGTCACCTGGGGTAGCTGCTTTTAACACCCGTTAAAGGTAGTGAGCTAACATGTGCCGCGCGTTCACCCATAAGAACGTTAAAAACTTGGGTTTGGGCGTCGGGCTAGTAACCCTCCCCTAGAAAAAACAGCCTACTATGAAAAAAACGAAAGAAAAGAAAAACAAACCCCTCTAAAGTTGACGAATTCCGCAAACGTTTTAAAGACCATGATCTGCGAATCTGCACCTGGAATGTTCGCACTCTTTATAGAGAAGGTGCAGTATTCGCATTGGCAGACGTACTTGAAAAGTACAAGGCCGATATTACTGCCATACAGGAAATACGATGGATTGGGAAAGGCGTCACAACAACACCTAAAGGTGACGCACTGTATTATAGCTGCCATGACGTAAAGCATGAATTTGGTTGCGGATTTGTAGTTAGTCGGAGACTAAAACATCTGGTATCCAGCTTACCCCCAGTGAATGAAAGACTTACTGCAATTCGAATAAAAGCTAAATTCTTCAACATCAGCTTTATTTGCGCTCATGCTCCCACTGAAGAAAAGGACGAACAGACCAAAGATATATTTTACGAGCTCTTAGAAGAAACATATGACCGTTGCCCTGCCCATGACATTAAAATCATTCTAGGCGATTTTAATGCCAAAATTGGAAAGGAGAATATCTTTGGCCCAACAGTCGGGAAATTCAGTCTCCACAGTGAAACATCTGACAATGGTATGAGGCTGATAGACTTTGCAGCTGCAACATGGTAGTTAGCAGTACCAGATTTAATCATCTCGATATTCATAAGGGTACCTGGCTGTCTCCAGATCAAAGAACAAGTAATCAAATTGATCATGTTGTGATAGATGGAAGACATTCATCCAGAGTGTTGGATGTACCATCGTTGCGAGGCGCAAACATTGATTCGGACCACTACCTTGTTGCAGCAAAGGTACGTACCCGTCTAAACGTTGCAAATAAAGTACGAACAGACACAACACGAAAGTTAGACATCGGTAAGCTGCAATCACAACAGATAGCCACAGCATATTCCACTCAACTAGCCCAATTGCTTAATCAAAGCACTCCTCATCCCGATAACATATCAGCGCAATGGCAAATGATTGCCCACTCCATGCAAACAGTCGCAAAATCCATACTTGGATACCAGAGACCTCCACCAAGGAATCCATGGTATGATCAGGAGTGTCGTGCTGCCACCGACGAGAAAAATGCGGCATATAGGGCTACTTTACAATCCGTAGCAACGCGTAGCGCACGAGAGAGATACAGGGAGAAAAGGAGAGAGGAGAAACGTCTTTTCCGCAGGAAAAAGAGAGAGATGGCAAAGCGGGAGTGTGAAAAAATTGAGATGTACAGGAGCCAGAATGAAGTCCGAAAATTCTACCCAAGAGTGAAACATCAAACAGATGGCTTTGGTACAGGCACATCCTCCTGTAGAAACCAGCAAGGTAATTTGGTAACAGATACAGATAGCGTGCTCAGGATAGGGAAGGAACATTTCTCCAATCTGCTGGTATCCAATACTAGCGAAGACGATGATACCACAGATCCAATCCCAGGAGATGTTATATAATGTATACCGCCCGGCCAAGATGAGGTAAAAACAGCAATCAACCGGCTGAAGAATAATAAAGCAGCAGGGGCCGATGGCTTACCAGCCGAGCTGTTTAAAACCGGAGGCGACGCGCTGATAAGGTGTATTCATCAGCTAGTTAGCACCATCTGGCAGGAAGAACGCGTACCCGACGATTGGAACCTGAGCATCCTATGTCCCGTCCACAAGAAAGGAGATAAGACTGTATGCTCTAACTATAGGGGCATAAGTCTACTCCCTATTGCCTACAAGATCGTGTCAGGGATATTGTGCGAAGGACTAAAGCCTATGGTCAACGAGATAATTGGACCATATCAATGCGGCTTTAGACCTGGCAAGTCCACCATTGACCAGATATTTACCCTACGACAAATCCTGGAGAAGACCCAAGAGATGCAGATCGACACCTACCACCTTTTTGTCGATTATAAAGCAGCCTTCGACAGCCCGCTGCGTTCAAAGGTATTCCAAGCCATGTCTGAATTTGGTATCACCGCAAAGCTCATCCGCCTTTGTAAAATGACTTTAACTGACACGAGGTCCTCAGTTAAAATAGGAAAGAACCTCTCCAAAGAGTTTGGAACCAAAAGAGGTTTCAGACAAGGAGACAGCCTTTCGTGTGATCTCTTCAACATCCTGCTGGAAAAGGTTATACGAGAGGCAAACGTCAAAAGAAGTGGCACAATCTACACCAATAGTCACATGTTACTTGCTTATGCTGATGATATAGACATCATGGGCCGATCAGTAAAAGAAGTAACTGATACCTTTATGAAGGTCGAAGGAGAATCTGCTAAAGTGGGTCTGGCGGTAAACGGTGAGAATACCAAGTTGATGGTGTCGACGCGCAATGCGTCCATTGAGCTCGGACCGACTGTGGAAGTTGGTTCTTATAATATTGAGGTAGTAAAAGACTTCGTCTACCTCGGCACCTCCGTAAACACAACAAACGACATCAGTTGTGAAATAAAAAGAAGAATTGTATTGGCCAACAGATGCTACTTTGGTTTAAGTAAGCAGTTTAAAAACAAAGCCACATCTCGTGAAACAAAAATAACGCTCTTCAAAACACTGATACTACCCGTGCTGATGTATGGCTCCGAAGCCTGGGTACTTGCGCAAGCAGACATGGCAGTGCTTGGTGTGTTTGAGAGAAAAATTCTTCGAAAGATCTACGGACCAATCTGCGTTGACGGTGAATATCGACGTCGCATGAACCACGAGCTGTATCTGCTATACAACGACATCAATATTGTTAAACGTATCGAGATGCAGCGATTGCGTTGGCTAGGCCATATCATAAGAATGAGCGATGATGAACCCGCTAAAAAGGCGTATAAATACGGACCGCTTGGCGGTGCACGCAGAATTGGCAGGCCAAGGAATAGATGGCGCAAACAAGTGGATGATGAGATGAAAAGGCGCGGTATTCCAGAGTGCGAAGCAACAAATAGAGAGAAATGGAGATCTTTTCTTAGTTCGGTCTATGGAACAAATGTTCTGTAGTGGGCCAGCTAAGTAAGTAAGTAAGTAAATAAAAAAATCAGTAAAAGTCCCTTGTGGAAAAAAGAAGTTATGCCAGTTTTATGTGGGAAATCCAAGAAACCCCGTTTTTCACTACATTTACCGTTATAAAATCAAAAAACGAAGTGACCCAAAGAAAGGTATTTTCGTCTTCCATGGATTCCCACAATACCGAATTTATGCATCAGAACCCCTGCAAATTTTCACTGTAGCACAGTGTAATTATGCCTATGACTGCATATTTATTGCTACTTGTTGTTGTTGCTACTTTTCGATGTAAGATACAGCAGAATCAATACGAAGCACTATTTTTACCTTAGGCTACATTACAAAATACCTTTGGGAAAACATCATATTGGGTCCAAGCATAGGAAACATATTGAATATTTTATAAATTTTCAGTGGTATAGGAATAGCTGCCATGAAACGAAATATGAGCTAGGTGTTGGATTTACGGTAAATAGGAGGCTCAAAAATCTCGTCTCCAGCTACACTCCGGTTGATGAGAGAATTGCCACAATCCACATTAAAGCAAAGTTTCAGTCTCACCTGCGCCCATGCCCCGACCGAAGAGAAAGATGAACAGACGAAGGATATATTCTACGAGCGCCTAGAGAGAGCATATAACTGCTGCCCTGGCCATGACATTAAGATTGTTCTAGGAGATTTTAATGCTAAAATTGGGAGAGAAAATATCTTTGGTCTCACGATCGGAAAGTTCAGCCTGCATGAGGTAACATCCGACAACATCGATGTTCGATTGATGATGGATGAGCGGCAAAAAACATGGTAGTGAGCAGTAACCGATTCCAATACCTCGACATACACAAGGCCACGTGGATATCCCCAGATGGGAAAACAAGAAACCAGATTGATCATGTTGTGATAGACGAAAGACACTCGTTCAGTGTGTTAGATGTCCGATCAATTCGAGGAGCGAACATCGATTCGGACCATTTCCTTGTATCAACAAAGGTACGCACTCTCCTTAATGTTGCGGCAAAAGTGCGATCTAAAACAGGACGGAAGCTGGATGTCGAGAAGCTGCAAACACAACAGATAGCACAAGCCTATCCCGCTCAACTGACTCACATGCTGGAAGACAGCACTCCTGTCCCGATAATGTGGAAGCGCAGTGGCAAAGAATAGCCCACTCACTTCAAACTACCGCAAAATCTGTCCTTGGGTACCAAAAACCACCACCTAAAAATCTATGGTACGATCAGGACTGAAGAAAAGAACGCGACATACAGAGCAACCCTGCATTCAGTAGCAACACGAAGCGCGAAAGAAAAATATCGGGAGAAGAGGAGAAAGGAGAAGCGAATTTTCAGAAGAAAAAAGAAAGAGCAAGAAAAACGTGAGCTTGAGAAACTCGAGATGTTCAGGAGTCAGAATGAAGTCCGAAATTTTTACCAGAGTGTAAAATACCAGACTGAAGGGTATGTTGCAGGCACATTCTCTTGGAAAGATCATGAAGGGAATCTGGTAACTGATACAGATAGCGTACTGAGGATCTGGAAGGAGCATTTTATGAAGCTCTTAGTATCGAATATGGGCGGCGATGAAGGTACATCAGAACCAATCGGAAACAACGACGTTGAATGTCTTCCACCTAGCCAAAGTGAGGTCATGACAGCAAGTAATCGGCTGAAACCCCATAAAGCAGTACGAGCTGATGGGCTGCCCGCCGAACTGTTCAAGACCGGTGGCGAAATGCTGATAAGGAGTATGCATCAGTTAATTACCGAAATTTGGCAGGAAGAGAGCATACCCAACGATTGGAACCTCAGCCGCCTATGTCCCGTACACAAGAATGAAGACAAGACGCTGTGTACAAACTACAGAGGCATAAGTCTGTTCCCAATCGCATACAAAGTGCTGTCGAGCGTACTGTGTGAACGTTTAAAACCCATCGTCAATGAAATAATCGGGTCATATCAATGCGGTTTTAGACCTGGTAAATCGACAATTGACCAAATCTTCACACTGCGCCAAATACTGGAAAAGACCCACGAACGACAGATCGACACATACCACCTGTTCGTTGACTATAAGGCCGCCCTGCCCAATTCGATTAAAGGTGTTCCAAGCCATGTCTGAGTTTGGTATCCCTGCAAAACTTATACGATGATGCAGGATGACATTGGCTAATACAATATCAGCTGTTAAAGTAGGAAAGAACCTCTCGGAACCTTTTGAAACAAAACGAGGTTTCAGGCGAGGTGACAGCCTATTGTGTGACCTATTTAACATTCTTTTGGAAAAGGTCATACAAGAAGCGAATGTATATACCGATAGAGATAAAAATAGCACTATATACAAAAAGGATATAATGTTACTGGCCTACGCAGATGATATTGATATAATATGCACGGTGCGCCTTAACTAATTTTAAATGGAAGGTGCTTACACCTGGGAAGTTTTTGCAGATTCTGAAACTACAATGCTCATAGATGAAAAATATCGAGAAACAAAAAAAAATCGACGGAGGGATTTTCAAATAAATCGCGATTTAAGTTCACATTTTTAGGGGTTATTTAGGTTTTCAAGATTTTGCTTGGAAACCGCGAGTCCTATGTAAATGGGCCTAAGGAAAATGTTGTAGCTGTGAAAATTCTCCACAAAGTGACCTTAATGATATTTTCGTAGGTTTTAACGTTTTTGAGATATAGAAGTTCAAAATTGGACAATTCACTGACTGTATCGCCTCCTTATAAAACAATGCCATTACTGCAATTTCCCAAATTAAACTTATACATATATCTTGAAAATGGCACAACCTAGGAAAAAATAAATCATCCAATCATCATAAATAAATCATCCATTTTCTTTAGTCCCATTTTGATATGACTTGCGGTTTCCAAGCAAAATATTGTAGGCTTAAGATAAAAACCTAAAAATTTTAACTGAACCTCTATATCTCAAAAATAGTAAAAGATACGAAAAAACCTAAAGACCAGTCTTGTAGAGAATTTTCACAGCTACAACATTTTCTTTAGACTCATTTCGATACAACTTGCGGTTTCCAACAAAATCGTGAAAACCTAAAAAACCTAAAATTGTGAATTTTGATCGCAATTTATTTAAAAATCCCTCCGGCGATTTTTTCGGTTTTTTATTTTTTCTTATCTATGAACATTGCTGTTTCAGAATCTGCGAAATCTTCCCATGTGTAAGCGGTTTTCATCAAAAGTTAGTTAAGGCGCACTGAGCATGATATTGTTTTAGAAAGAGGCGATACAGTCAGTGCATTGTCTCAAGTTGAACTTCTATACCTCAAAAACGGTAAAACCTACGAAAATATCATAGAGGTCAATCTATTTCACTGCTACAACATTTTCTTTAGGCCAATTTACATAGGACTCGCGGTTTCCAAGCAAAATCGTGAAAGCCTAAAGAACCCCTAAAAATGTGGACTTAAATCGCGATTTATTTGAAAATCCCTCCGGCGATTTTTTTGTTTCTTGATATTTGTCATCTATAAGCATTGTAGTTTCAGAATCTGCAAAAACTTTCCAAGTGTATGCACCTTCCATTTAAATTTGGTTAAGGCACACCGTGTAGGTCGATCAACTCGATCCGTAACAGTCACCATTGCGAAAATTGAAAAAGAGTCTGCCAAAGTGTCTCTGGCAGTCAACGGCGACAAGACAAAATTTATGATATCAACACGCAATATGTCCAGTAGACTCGGACCAACTGCTAATGTTCAGAATTACAATTTTGAGGTACATAGTTAATGACTTTATCAACCTCGGCACCGCCATAAATAAAACAAGCAACATAAGTTTTGAAATAAAGCGAAGAATAATATTGGCCAACAGATGCTGCTTTGGTCTAAGTAAACAGTCTAAAAGCAAAACCACCTCTCGGCAAACAAAACTTACACTCTACCAGACACTGATACTACCCGTACTTATGTATGGACCTGAAACATGGGTACTTGCGAAAGCAGATGAGGCAGAACTTGGTGTGTTTGAGAGAAAAATTCTTCGAAAGATTTATGGACCAATATGCGTTGACGGTGAATACCGGCGTCGTATGAACCACGAATTATACCAGCCGACCGACATCGATATAGTAAAACGTATCGAACTACAATGATTGCGTTGGCTTGTCAGGAGGATGGATAAAGATGCCCCCGCCAAAAAGGCATTTGAATACGAGCCACTCGACGGTATACGCCCCAAGGGAAAGCCAAAACTCCGATGTAAAGACCAAGTTGAAGAAGATATCACAAAACATGGCATCCAAAATTGGACGAGTAAAGCAAAAGATCGGTGCGTTTGGAAATCTATTCTTAGTTCGGCTTATGGAACAAGACGTTGATATAAAAGCCATCTAAGTGGTATAGGAAATTACCCTGGAGTTGGAATCAGAATCGTGAAAAAACTGGCCTGGAGTCAGAGTCGAGGGAAAAATGGGTCGACTCCAAAGCCCTGTTTAAGCGTACTTTCATCTTCAAATTAATATAGACCCCTAGTATGTTTGAAAGAAATCCGTTTCAGACAATTTGGAGTTGATTAAGCCATGTCCGTCCGTCTGGCTGCAGCGCACGATAACTCTCGAACGGATCAACCGATTTGGTCCAAAATTTGGCCTTGGCAATATTTTGTCCAAACTTAGTTTAAGTTCGAGGATGGGTTATATCGGTCGACTCCTTCCGGTACCTCGCCTACAAAAGTTTCAAAATGTTCGGAACGAACGATAACTCTTAAAGGTAATAACCGATTTGGCCCATACTTTACACATCGTGAAATTTCTACCGGACATAGATGAGGTTCTAATATGGACTCTATCGGTCCACTCCTTCGAGTACATCCCACACAAAATTTCGCAAAAGTTCAGTTTATGACCTGCTCTCGAATCGCTTTGATTTTAGTTGTAACAACTTGCATTCTCTGCTTCAATTACGACGGTAAAATTTTTGTCAGGGGCAAGTCCATACTTCTTGAGAAAACAGCCCGAAAGGTGTAAAAAACCCCTATGGCACCATGTGTAGTGGGTGGAGTGCAAGATAACACTCGAACGGATCTGCAATTCTGTCCAAAATTTGGCGTTCATAATATTTTGTCCAAATTTAGTAAAAGTTCAAAGATAGACCATATCGGTCCACTCCTTCAAATACCTCCCCCACAAAAGTTTGAAAATATTCGGAAAAATTGTGCGCACGATAACTCCTCGAGCTGCCTATTCAGACCCCATGTTATGCCTCGCCTCTTCCGGCACACCTTTAACATTATGTCATCCAACACTATTGCAAAAAGTAGTGGTGATAATGGACAACCTTGACGTACACCAACGTTTGTTTTGAATGGGATACTTAGTGTCCCATTATGAAGTACTTGTAAGTCGGCGTTGGTGTACATAGCCTTTATTATTGCTATTAATTTGTTCGGAATACCCCGTTTTTCTAGCGATCTCCATATAGCTGCTCTTTTGATAGTTTCGAAGGCCTTTTTAAAGTCGACGAAGAGCAAGTACAAGGGTGTCCGCCATTCCGCAGACTGTTCGATAATTACTCTTAACGTGTTTGATTGGTCTAGGCAGCTGCGGTGTGGACGAAAACCAGCCTGTTCATCTCTAAGATGGTCTTCGACGTTAGCTAGTCTCGTCAGGATTACTGTTGCAAGTACTTTGTATACGCTGTTTAGCAGTGTGATTCCTCTCCAGTTTTCGCAAGTACGAAGATCGTCTTTTTTCGGGATTTTGACAATTATTCCTTTTGTCCATGCAGCGTCCACGTATTCCTCGCTCCAAAATTTTGAGGTGTAGAAGTGGATGATGTTAGCGGTCACTTCAATGGCCGCTAAGAGTAGTTCTGGGGGTATGTTGTCCTCTCCGGCTGCTTTATTTTTCTTTACTTTAGCAATAGCTATCATTACTTCCTCTTTGATCGGGGCTTCAGCATTGACTTCCTCGCTTCTTTCTGTGTCATTAACATTTTCAAACGCAGTGGGTTCGTCAGCATCTTCGGTATTCGTAAGTCCTTCAAAATATTCCCTCCATCTGTTGAGTTGCGCTTCTGGAGTTGTCAGTAGAGTTCCATCTCTGTCCCGCACTGGTTGATGTGTATTTTGTTTTTTATTGTTGATTTTATTTATAAGTTGATGCAATTCTCTTGTGTTGTTTGCACCCGCTGCGGCTTCTGCTTCTTTTGCCAAATTTTCCATATATTTTCTCTTGTCTTTTCTTGCCGATCGCTTAACAGCTTTAGCAATCGCGTTGTATTGAGGTTTTTGTGAACTGTCCTCGTTCACCCGCGCTTTCTGTTCATTTCTTTGTTTTATCAAGATCCAGGTTTCTTCGCTTATCCATGGTTTTCTGTTTGACTTTTGGATGGGTCCAAGTGTTTCCGTTTCAATTTCGTTTACTAAAGCTCCGGTTTCTTCCCACGTTTCTGGTATGTTATTTAGGATACGTTCTTTCATCTTTGTGCTGAATTCCGTTGATGTTTCTGGCCGCTTCAGTTTGCCAGTGTCCCATCGTTTAGTTTTTTTGATTTTGTGCGAGTTCCTGTGGGCTCTTAGTTTAATTTGTATTTTCGCAGTGAGCAATTCGTGGTCTCTATCGATGTCCGCGCCTCTCTTTGTACGCACATCTAACAGGCTTGTCCTCCACCTTTTACTTATACAAATGTGATCTATTTGGTTTCTTGTCTTTCCATTAGGGGAGGTCCAGGTGTACTTGTGTATATCCTTATGTGGGAATATCGTTCCACCTATTATCAACTCAAATGTTTGGCACAGATTCACTAAACGCTCGCCGTTGTTATTCCTGATGCCTAGCCCATGTGTACCCATGACGTGGTGCAGCCCCATGTTCGTGCACCCTACTTTCGCATTGAAGTCGCACATTAATACCATTACGTCTTTTCTGGCTGTAGAGTTGCATATTTTTGTCAATTGCTCATAGAACACGTCCTTACCGGTATCATCGGCTTCCTACGTAGGCGCATAGCATTGTATGATTGTGATGTAAGTTTTTCTAATAGCACTACTTAATCGGGCAGTTATGATCCTGTCATTAACGGGACACCATGATATAAGGGCATTTTTCATTCGTTTGACTATTATTATTCCCACACCTTTTTCGTGCCTATTCATGTGACTGCTGTGGATGATTAAGTTGCCATTTGCAGAAGTTGTTTGGTTGCTGTCCGTCCATCTCATCTCACTCACCTCAATGACGTCGATGTTAAATTTGTCTATCTGTTTCTCAAGTTGAGCCAGCCGGGTACAATCGTTCCATTGTGCAAAGCATGTCCTTTTTCGTTTAGCAGGTTTCATCATCAGATTTTGATCCGTAGTATTATTTGTATTTGTTTCTGTTTCGTAAATCATGAAGTTTTCAGATGAATAGGTGATTGGTCTATTGCATCCTATTCTGATGCTGGGGCTGCCAGCTTGTTGCCTCCAGACCGGCAATTGTAGTTCGAAAAGGCCGCCTCTGACATGAGGAACCGACTCCTTAGGTATAATACAGCCGTCCCTAACCTGGGAGTACAGACGCTGACCTTAGAGCCGCTCGCTCCGAAACAGACGCTCTAAGGATTTACATAGGGTCCGCGGGGTCGTTAAGCCCGTCATCCCTTTTTTAAGGGATGCCCCTGCGGTGGGACAATTATATACTGTTCGAAAGGTGTAAAAAACCCCTAAGGCACCATATGTAGTGGCTGGATAGCACGATAACTCTCAAACTGATCAACCGAATTGGTCTAAAATTTGGCCTTTGTCATGTTTGTTCAAACTTAGTTTCAGTTCGAAGATGGGTAATACCGGTCCACAACCTCCGGTACTTCCACCTATATTTAAAAAATGTCACTAAAATGGTATGCACGATATGTCTTCAACAGGGCAACCAATTTGGTCCAGACCTTGGATCTCCTAATATTTTGTCCAAATTTAGTTTAACTTCTACAATGGCCCATATCGGTCCTCTACTTAGGGTACCTCCCACACAAAAGTTCAACATTTGTGTCTAAGTGCAGTTTGGAGTCTGTTCGAAGATCCTTTGGAAATGTATACCGATGATGTTCCTTGTGGTCCTCTTTACCGCCATATTATGTTTTCTGTGGACAAGCCCATGCTTCCTGGCATACTGGACCAAAAGTTATACGATGACCCACTGAAATGACTAGTGGGCGAGATATCTATAGAAATGATATGACTCCCCAAATAAAATCCACTTTCATAATGTCGGTCCATGCCTTCAAGTACCTCCTTCGCAACACTTTTGAACTTTAATCCTAATCCACAGTTTTGTCGGCACGTTTTGTCGGCACGTTTTTTCGGCAAATGTTCTAAAAGGGCCACAAAATTCTGAAAAGACCCTAAATAGATTCGATCTGTCCGTAGATGAAAGTTTCAAATCACATAGGCTGAGGTATATGTCTGTCGGCAGACCAGAATTGGAGAAAAAAGTGTAAAAATTTAATATTTTCAAAAGTTTTTTGCTATTTTCACCTTTAAGAACCATTCATAGACATTTCGCATGTTCCAGAAAGTTGTTCATTGATGTCTTTGCTACATTATTGTCGTTTTTCTTGAATATTGAACGGTTTAGTATCTGTGGACCAGAACCAGAGAAAACAGGATAAAAATCCCATTTGCTTTGTTATTTTGACCTTTAAGGACCGTCTATACAGAGATCGTATGTTCCAGAAAGATGTTTTTTGGGATCTGAGGTACATTTTTGTAGTTGGTTGTTTGCTTCAAATTTGATCGGTTTGATAGCTGCAGACCAAAACTCGAGAAAAAATTTAAAAGAAATTTGGCCTTGGCGATTTTGACCTTGCAGATGAAGTTTGATGGATTATATGTGTTCACAATTTTTGTTCCTTAATACAAGATCTACAACTTTGCCTCTGAGATCAATTCAAAACTCCTAACGGTTTGGAAGATATAGTCTTGAAAAATGACCCCTTTTTACATCAAAGCATCAAACCTTTCGAGGCCTACAACCGCGAAAGATGATGAGATAGGGAAAAATGGCGAGACACGTGTCTTCTATTTTTTGGTCTTCTATCACGCTGCGGTGTCAGAATATGGTTAATAAACCATGACTCAAAAAAATGAGACAGTGTTATAAAGTGATTCCATAAAAAAACTTCCTATCAAAAAGCTTTTAACGTTTTTATTTTTCGGAACTTTTGACAATTGTCACTGTAAGCAGATATTTAACAACTGAAAACAAGGTATAAAAATAGAATAGAGACATTTTGGTCATTAATAAGCAAAAGTCCATTCATTCGTGCAACAGGAAATAATTTTTTGAGAAGTATTTTTTCATTCCATAGAATTTTTTATTTTTTTCAAAGTGGTTTGTGCGCAACCTTTTTTTAGAATAAAATGTATGCATGTGAGTATATTACAAAAAATAGTTTTTGATTAAAATATCTCAAATCGTTATCAACGTTCACATTTTTTCAGTGACACCCACTGTAATTATTTATTTTACATTAAACCAATAGTACTAAAAGGTACCCTATTATTTCTAATCTAGTAGGAACTGTTCTAAAACCGGAAAACCTTATCATTTGAATACTGACTCAAAAGTTCATCACATGACCTTGTATTTTTGCATATTAAATAAAGCACGAGAACGCTTCCTTATCTATTCTTGAAAAAATTTGCAATATTTTGAAATCCCAATTAAATTATACAATTGTTTTGCCAAATTTAAGAATAGCAACTTTGTATAGATTGAATAATATTTTAGTGGTTTAAAAAATATATATTTTTAAGCGTGTTTATTTCACATTTTACTGATAAGCGCATTGTGATCTTGAATTGATTTAAAAGTTCAATGTTCATACTGAGAATCACAAGATTTTCTTTAAATGTAATTGGGAGACAATATGATGAAAGACAAGTAAAGTATGTCTAAGACTATTGTTAAACTTTGTCTTGTGGAGGAGGACACTATCGCCCACATTATGTTCAAAGATTTAAAAAAGAGGTTATCGCTTGCTAGCTACACACATCGTTGATATTTTCGTTAAATTTAGAATAATATAATTTTTTAATTATAATTTTTTCGTATGTACACGATTTTAAGGCATGAGTTTAAATCTTTCTTTATGGGATTTATCAAATAATCGATTGGATTTGTGGGAAATTTGTGTTTTCTCAATATCAGGGAATACAAAAAATGTCTGAAGAATTAAAACAAGACTTACAAGGAACCGACAATATGATACCATACCACTATACATGTGTATTAGGCTTTCACTTGGAATCCGTACGTTATATTATAAAGCTTAAAGAATGATTTCCTAGGATTACAGATAATGCTTGCGACACACAAGTGAAAGCATCAAACTATAGTATGCCGTAGTGCTTTTCGTTGTATTTTAATTAAAATTACATCCATACACAGAAAAATTTTTTTCCGATAAACAGATTTATCAAAATTTGTATGTATTTTGTAACTAACTAAAATGAAATATCTGTTTTAAAAGTCGATGAAATAAAAGTTATGTTTTCAATAAATAACTACGTGAAAAAACGTCAAAAAACTAAAAATGTTTGGGGAAATGTTTGATAAACACTTTTGTAAATATGACAATTCGTTTCACGGCAAAAAATCAATCAACATTTAATTATACCCTACATCACTATCGAAATAATGGTCGTAGACCCATACTTATATATACCAAAATTATTGTCTCGACGAGCTGAGTCGATCTGGCTATGTGTGTCCGTCCATCTAAACCTTGTAATCAGCTACAGGTCACACTTTGATCGTATCATTACCAAGACCTAATAAAAGTAGAATATATCACCTTTCTAACGATGTAAAGGAGGTTGTCGTAGGTGGTCAAACATCGAAGATATCGCAATAGCCGCAAACTAAACCCAACTTTTCTTTTTTGCGATTCTAGTTATAATGACCAATATCACAGCTTTGGTTGGGGATCTTCCAAAAACAAAGTCTGACTATGAAAGTAGAAAATTCCATAACGTATAAACGTACTGTAATGGAATGAATGCGAATGAGATATCGCAATAGTCGGTAATACATCCCAGTTCTTAATTTTTTTGTAATCACGCTACACATCGCAATTTTGATCGTCACCAAATTTTGGGTGTTAATGGGCGTCCCACAGAGGAAAAAACATATTGATTTTCTTAATGGTCGGATATTCTTCAGGGGTCGGAATTTGAGAAAAACTTGTTTGGAGAAAAGGCCAATGTTTTATGTTTTATTTCAAAGCGAATATCTCTCTTCTGTAATAGGTATATCGAAAGCAAAACCTGGCAAGGAAAGTAGAAAATATCACCTTCACAACGATGTCAAGTAGGTTGTCATAGATGGTCCAACAACAGAGATATCGCAATAGTCGATAATGCATTCCTTTTTCCATTTTTTGTGCAATCACAGTACAGGTCGGAATTTTGATCGGACCTTCACGAAATTTTGGAGGTTGATGGGGGTCTCACTGAGAAAGAAGCGTATTGATGGCGTACATCCCACTTTTCCATTTTTTATTTGAAGTGTACTGACGATGCACTTAAATGCGTTTCAACAAAGTTGATCTGTATTAATGAAGACATTCAGAGCAAAGGCGCTAAGCTATCCCAATTTTAATATTTTGAATTTTACCAGTCAAAAGCTTATGTACAGGGGTAGTGGTGTAGGGTATCACATAGCCGGCCCCGCCCCGACTATAGCCTTGCCTCACTTGTTGAATATTTGAATTTGTTTATCAAATCGTTGTCCATTTTTTTCTGTATACACAGCAAAGTGTTCGATGTCAAGTGATTTGCATGCCATTTTTTCAGCATCTTCACTAATCCTATTTACAAGAACGCGACCCCCACAAGATTCATGTTTGGATCCTAAGCATGGCATCTTCACGAACTCTTTGGCATGACCTCTTAACCAATTCCCTAGAATAGTATTTTCACGAACCCTTTGGCATGTCATCTTTACCAACACTTTGGCATGCGATCTTAACCAATTCCGTATAATAGTATTTTAAGGGGTCACCACCATTTGTAAAGCCCAAAAAGACCATTTTTCAAGAATTTTTATACCCTAAGCAGGTATATACACTTTCATAGGGCAAAATGTGCCTCATCAAAATAATGTTTGGACGAAATCAGTTTCTGACAATTTGAAGTGGATGTACGTCCTCCCTTATGTCTGTCCATGCGCTCCAGCCAGCCGCACGATTACTCTTGAACGGATGAACCTATTTGGTCCAAATTTTGGATTTCGTAATATTTTGTCCAAACTAAGTTTAAGTTCGGGTACCCCTCGGGTACCTGTCCCACAAACATTCAAAAATGTTCGAAAAAATTGTGCGCACTACAACTCTTGAAGAGAGTAACCGATTTGGTCCATACTTTGCACGTCGTGAAATTTCTGCCAGACATAGATGAGATTTCAACATGGACTTTATCGGTCTAATCCTTCGGGTACCACCCACATAAAATTTCAGAGAAGTTCAGTTTAGGACCTGCTCTCGAATCGCTTTGATTTTTTAACAACTTCTATGCGTTGCTCCATTACGACATTACAAGTTTCATCAGGGGCAAGTCCATTCTTCCTAAGAAAAGAGTCCGAAAGTGCTCGATAACTCTCGAACGGATCGGTCGATTCGATTTAAAATTTGGCGTTCATAAAATGTTGTACGAAGGTAGCCCATATCCGCCCATTCCTTCAGGTACGTCCCCCACAAAAGTTCAAAAATGGTGCGCACGAAAACTCTCAAATGCAGTAACCGATTTGATACATACTTTTCATATCGTAATATCTCTACGGACTATGTATATAGGTTGACTTCTTCGAGTACCTCCCACACAAAATTTGGGAAAAGTGCAGTTTGAGGCCTGTAGGACTATTCAATAACTGCTGCCCTAGAATCGTTTTGCTTCGTTCTGTAACAACATGTATTCGCTGTCCCCATTACGACTGTATACGTTTTTTTTCAGTCCAAACGTTGGCCTGCGAATCCCTTTGATTTTTTGTAACAAATTGTATTCGCTTTTCCAACGACTTTTTAAAAAAGTGGCATATCTCTCAAACCTGCGCGAACCTGCAGCTATTTTGTGGTTTGACCTCTCAGAAAATGTGCGATTTATTCTCCAACTCACCACAACTCATGTAAAAACCTCCAAAGATTACAAAAAAAAAAATGGTATAGCCACAAAACTAAATTAAATATTACAATTCTATAAACGCCAAATAATTAAAAACAAGTAAAAAAGTAACGGTCGGCTTGGCCGACAGAGATGTACCCTCAGCCTGTGTATATTGAAACAATTTTTTTTCCCAAAAAACGTATGTCATATATAGGGGGCTTTACAAATTTTCGGCGTATAAACCGACAAAATTGTTGATTAGGATTAAAGAGCAAAAGTTTTGCGGAGGAGATACTTAAAGGAATGGATCCACATTGACCATTATGGAAGTGGATCTCCAGCCACTACATATGGTGCCATAGGGGGTTTTTACACCTTTCGGGCTGTTTGCTCATGAAGTGTGGACTTGCTCCTGAAAAAACTTTTACCATCGTAATTGAGCAGCGAATACAAGTTGCTTCAACAAAAATCAAAGTGATTCGATAGCAAGTCTTAAAGTGAAGTTATCCGAAACTTTGTGTGGGAGATACCGGATGGAGTGGACAAATATAGTCCGTATTTGAACCTGATCTATATTTGGTAGAGATATTAGGATGTGTAAAGTATGGTCCAATTCGGCCACTCCCTTCAAGAGTTAACGTACGAACAATTTTTCCGAACATTTTTGAACTTTTGTGGGGGAGGTACCTGAAGGAGTGGACCGATATGGGTTATCTTTGAACTTAAACTTTGATTGGACAAAATATTACTAAGGCCAAATTTTGGACCCAATCGGCAGATCCGTTCCAGAGTTATGTTGCGCTCCAACCATCTCACACGGTGTCATAGGGGTTCTGTGCAACTTTCAGGCTATTTTCTCAGGAAGTATGGACTTGCGCCTGATGAAACTTGTACCGTCGTATGTGGGCCAGTGAATACAAGTTGCTAAAATAAAAATCAAAGCGATTCGAGAGCAGGTCCTAAACTCAACTTATCCGAAATTTTGTGTGGGAGGTACCCGAAGGAGTGGACCGAGTCCATATTGGAACCTCATCTAAGTCTGGTAGCCGTTTCACGATTTGCAAAGTATGTACCAACTCGGTTACTTCCTTCAAGATCTATCGTACGTACAAATTTTCCGAACATTTTCGAACTTTTGTCGGGGAGTTACCGGAAGGAGTGGACCGATATAACCCATCTTCGAACTTAAATTAAGTTTGGACAAAATATTACGAAAGCCAAATTTTGGACCGAATCGGTTGATCCGTTCAAGACTTATCGTGCGCTCCAGCCAGACAGACAGACGGACGGACATTGCTCAATCAACTCCAAATTGTCTGAAACACATTTCGTCTAAACATACTTGGGGTCTAAAACCATTATTTCGATGAGTCACATTTTGCCCGTATGAAAGTGTATAGCATAAATGCTGAGGGTATAAAAATTCAATAATTACTCGTATAACAGCGACAAACAACTATAGTCAACTAGCTTACCATTTGTTTGTATCACTCTATTAATTAAGCAAAGTTAAAAGCAATTTTTAAGGAAAATTAATTTTGTAAAACAAAAGTGCAATTTTTATGTGCATTTGTAGTCGTTTCGCGGGGTAAATCGCAAAACTGAATATGAGGCATTGGTCATGGGATACATAGCAATGGAATTCAACAAGAATCTCATTAGTTCTATGTACTTTAATTTTTGAGTAAACTTCCACTAAAGTTCCCATATTTCGCACTGTGAGACGGTTCAAGTTTTTTCAGGGCCAAGTCTATATTTCCTGAGAAAATGGCCTGAGAGTTTTTTTGTGGATGGATCGCGCGGTAACTATGGAACGGATAAACTGATTTAATGGCAATCGTAATATTTTGCCCAAAGTTAAATCAAGTTCTAAGATGGACCTTATCGGTCCACACCTTTGGGTACTTCCCCCACAGTAGTTTACAACTTTTCACTAAAATGGTGCACACTATAAGTCTCGAAGGCAGTAACCGATTTGATCCACACTTTGGACATCGTAATATTTCTACGAGACATAGATCAGGTTAGAATATGGACTATATATTTCTACTCCTTCGGACACCTCCCACCCCAAATTTCGGAAATGTGCAGGTTAGGGGCTCCTCTCGAATCGTTTCGATTTTTCTTGCAACAGGTTGCACTAAAGGCCCCTATTACAATGTTTTAAGGTTTTTTTTCAGTAAAAAAATTACGCGAAAAGTGTAAAAACCCCCTACGGCCAGCAGTGTAGTAGGGCTATGGCTTCCTATTCTTGTATGACATTATGATGAGTTTTTACCTAAGAGCAAACGTTCATTCATACCTAATGTGTAGTGACTGGTGCGCACGACAACTCCCGAACAGAATACTGCGTTGGTCCACACTTTGCATATCGTTATATTGCTTCCAATATTAGATGAAATTCGAAGATGGTGTATATAGGTTCACTCCTCGCCAACAAAAGTTCGAAAATGATCGGAAAATTTGTTTAGAGTATGTTTGTTCTCTCGGTTCCTTCCCACACAAAATGTCGTATAAGTTCAATATAAGATCTGCTCTCGAATCACTTTGATTTTTGTTGAAGCAACTTACATTCGCTGCCTCAATTAGCACGGTAAACGTTTTTTCAGGGGCAAGTCATACTTTTGAGAAAAAAAATCCTATGGTAGTGACTGGAGAGCACGATAACCCTCGAACTGATCAACCGATTAGGTCCAAAATTTGGCCTTCGTCATATTTTGTCTAAACTTAGTTTCAGCTCGAACATTTGTGTCTAAGTGCAGCTAGGGTCTGTTCGAAGATCCTTTGGAAATTTTTACCAAAATTACTCCTAGAGTAGTCCTGTTTACAGCGATATGATGTTTTTCGTGGGCAAATCCATGTTTCCTGATACAAAGGTCTTATCGATTAGAATGTCTCCTATGGACTACGCCTGTTCATTCCTTTTAAAAATTTAACCGAATCTTTGTCGGCAAGTTTATACGCCCAAAATTCTGAAGACCCCCTAAGTACATACGTTTTTTGGAAATAGGTGTTTCAATTCAAACAAGCTGAGGGTATACCTCTGTCGGCAAAGCCGACTGATCATTTTTTACTTGATTGTCTTGGACCTATCCATAGGAGAACGTTTTAATATTTAATTTTACCAAATTTTGTTGGTAACTAAAAATTGAATTGAAAGTTAATAACTTGCATTCATTTTCTCTTTGGGGTTGAGCTTGATGATCAAAGTTGTTTTGCAAATGAAAAAGGAAAACTGAAGATTCGAACCCAAACAGCCACAAAATTATGTGACAGGTTTCGCTGTTGGTGAACCAGCTTATCAGACATACCGGCTGTGGGAGTTGGTTCTCTGTCATCGAATTTTGTTTTCTCAAATGCAATGTGTTTTTACAGCGACGGATATTTGTCCAGTTTCTGTTGGGAAAAGCAATATAATTCAATATAAAGAGGGTCCCGCGCCGGGAGGCATAATTGGGACTACATATTTGGCAAATTATAATTTAGTCATGAATTTTATAAATAAAAATAAAATGATTTTACATTACACTGTACGTAATTTCAAATATACACAAGTAATCGCAAATAACATAAAAATTAAAATATTTCATTCATTAATCAGTACTATATCAGAAGTGACTTAATATCATCTGAAATGTACTTTTTTGAAGCAGATTTAAAACTTGAGATCGTTTGTAACATTTTCAAGTTTAAAGGAAGATTATTATAAGTCAAGCCACCAACATATTCTAATCTATATCTCGGTACTCTTAAGTTTATCATATTTCTAGTATTGAAATGTGTTTGATTCTGACGGAAAAATAGCAATGTGCAACAAAATTCAATTTTTTTAAAAATGATGGGAAAAATCGTGTAGATTATGAAAGTAGAGCTAAAAATATGAGACACGTGTATCGGCGTTTTTAAAGTTTACGTCGGAAAGTAACCAAAATAGGCGGGGCAAGTTCCGCCCATTTTTAATTTCTTCGAAATATTCGAATTAAGATATCTTGGAATCCTTGCATTTCAGGTATATAGTGTCTTTGGCAACTTTACTCAGGAGGGTATGGCGAATATTTTTGATATAAATTTTAACCCTCATGCGGTTCATCAAAGGGGTCTTTTTTGTCCTTTTTTTGAAAATCTTTCAAAAACTCCTTAAAAATGTGATCATATCAAAACCAAATATTCTACAAAATTGTTCGCTATAAAATTTTACTATAGGTCTCAGAATACACCAAATCATAAATAGGAAGTATATTAACACTCTTAAGCAGTTGCAAAGTAGAATAATAGAATAATATAGTGGTAGATTGAAGACTAATTTCAACGATTTGTTTTGCAATCTCTGCAAGGCTTTAAAATTGACATTATTTCTGCTGTAAGCATAAGCCGTTATCAAATAGTTTAAGTGCGACTGTATCAAGCAATAGTATATCATCAATTTAGACTTAACATCCAATTTATTTTTAAACTTGTACAGCATCCCTAATGCTGAGCCAATCTTCATCCTAATTGAGTTGATGTGCTTATCCCAAGATAAGTTGTTCTGTAATATAACACCAAGGTACTTCACACTATATGTTTCATGCGTTAATTCGCCATTAATGAACGCACTAAAATCGTTATTTGTAGGACTCGATCTAAATCTTATAAGTTTGGTCTTACCAGGATTTAGCAGATTTAGCAGATTCTCGTTCAACTCGAACCTTTAAAGACATATCATATTAGTACGGATAGAAGAGATAAACGTCATCTGCAAACATAAATAACTTTCCACTTAACTGGCCTCAGCTAAGTTTTGGTTGGCAAAGCTGATATTTTTAAACTTGTTTATTTTATTTATTTTTATTTATTTAATAGATTTTAAAATATTCATTACATTATAGAAATTGTAAAAATATACAAAATGTTTTAATCTATAAACGACTTAACATGAACGTTGTGAGTCGGAATGGCATGGAAAAATTTCGATTGTATATTAATAATGATTTATATTAAAAGTGTATAATACTGTAATTCTGTTATTAAGAGCATTAGCAAAATTCATCCGATATTTTAAACAGGATATTAAATATTTGTATAAAATGTTAAAGCCTCTGGTATCATTTAAAATATTTAATACTTCATACATTGCAAGTGATGATTTCAAAAAGTATTTATATCTGAATTCCTTCAATACAGGACAAATTCCAATAAAGTGATATGTATTATCTACGTCACCTACATTACATAATGTACATGTACCTATGGTAGACCGTTTGAAACAGCGCGAGTTTAGATCTAATAAGCCGCTCCTTGCCTTGATCAAACAAAATACCAACCATGTGAGATGAGAAATTGAGTAAAATTGAGGATTCACCAAAGTAGTTCAATTGCGGATATAAATCGTGAAATTGTGAACCTCTTGCCAATCTAATATTACTGCTCAATTCATGTGTTTTGAGTGTTTTCAGGATACTTTGTGAGTACCTACATAAGGGAGCAATTTGATTCGGAGGAGTATATTGAATTTTACTGCATAAATTTGTCCATTCTGACGCCCAATATGTTGAATCACTAATAACCTTGTTTGCCAGTTCTCGAGGTATTCTGTCAATGGGAAGATTTAATGCTCTGTTTATGTAGTCGAAGTGGAGTTTCAATGTGTCTAAATATAAACTTTTTAGGCCTGTTTCAAGGAACAATATATAGTTAGGTGTGTTTTTAGGTAATTGTAACATTTTTTTAACAAAAAATCTTAAAAGTTTTTTTTTTTTTAACTTGTTTATGTTAACCTTAAATTCATCTCATTAAGGATGTTAAAAATATTTAAAAAAAATACTATGCTTTGAATTACGTTTAAATTGAATTGATGAATAGAAATATGTTTCACTATTTTCGTTCATTTTTCAGCGATAAGAAGCCTCTAAAAGTTCAGCACTGGAAGATGCTGATGAAATTCTACATGCACTGTATTATGTGCTAATACGCAATATTAAGCATGTACATACGAGTATGTTTCGACATGAGGTAGCCAACCTAAGTCAATGTCAGGGAAGTAATCGCAAGTTCTGATAGGCAATGATAGAAACTTAATCGCTGAGCTATTTTTAAAACACCAAAAAATCTAATGTGTTCATTCTAATTTTAATTGAAATACGATTTAAAAAAAACGAACTATTCAGGGGGTCTTTAGGAAAAACAAAATTCATAGAAATACCCATACATTAACACAAAACAAATATTTTTTTATATGCATAGATGCAATATACAAACACAGAACCAAAAATTAAATAATCATTAGGGGAATATTTACCAAACCAAATCAAATGTTTACTTGAATTAAATTATTGAGAAAACAGAAACGCTGAACATATTCAATACCGGTGGCAGCGACAGCGATATCGTAAAACTGTTGTGAAAACTTGGATTAGTATAGAATTCAGTGCTATTCATATTAGGCGACCAAATCGTATTCCGAGTTCAAAAAGTTTATCAGCTGTTGAAGGGCGGCAGGCAGGCTTACTCAAAAACACTGGAGAAATTTAATAGTTATGCTTTATGTTTTCGGTTTCGGCTGTTGTTCTTGTTGTTGTTGTTGCTGCTGCTGTCTAAAACATAATGCTGATAAGAATACCATGGCGTAGTTCTGCATTTTTAGTTTGAATATATTTTTTTGTACAAAATTTTTGACTATAAAAGCCGCTGTCGGATTTCAGTTCAATCAGAGTCAATTCCTTTTCAGACCTTCAAACAACTCAAAAAATACCAAAAAATGTCCGGTGCTTTGAAATACGTTTTTGTAGCTGTAGCTATCTTCTGCTACATGCAGGTATGTTTGTGAAAATCAGTGAAGTGATATGAAAACAATGTCCTGCAAGGATATTTTCGAAATAAAAAAAAAATAAAAATGAAAACAATGGCAAAGGAGTCACAGTGGATAATTGTTGGTTATCTTTACTTTTCAGCAAGCTGAGATGGCCCGCTTGCCACGCAACACCGCTGCCGAACCTGCTCTCCCCGCCAACATCTTTGAAACTTTCACCAAGCCTGAATTCTGGGTAAGTTGTAGTGAATGTCAAACAGTGAAAATTTTAGGGTTTGGTTACAAACGAATTGGGAGGTGATATAGAGGGGCACAAAGTTGTAAAAAGATTCAGCTGGAAGATTCCCAATTCGATTTTGAACCATATATGTATATTTAATAATTATTTTTTATTAAGTTCTGCGATTAATTTATTCTTTCTCTCTTTCTTCTTTTTTCACCTACTTTTAGAACTCTCTCAGCAAGAACTTCACCGATGCTTTCACCGAAGTAAGTATAACCTTTAAAAGTTTTTCAACATTAGTTTTTATTTAATATCCCAAAATAGTAAAAAATCGTTTACTAATGTATTTCTTTCGTGTTTTTCTTTATCTTTATAGGAAAACTTGAAGAAATACGGCATCCGCCCGGTAACTCTTGTAATTTCATCAACACTTTACCCCTTTTATTTGACATAAATTTATTTTTTCTTCTCTATTTACTCTTTTCTACGAACTATAGGAAGACGTTAAGGAAAGTTTCGCCAAGGTCGAAGAAAATGTCAAGACCGGTTTCGCTGAATTGCAAAAGAACTTGAACTCTTTGGTTGAACAAACCCAACAAGCTGCCACCGAAGTCAAGGGCAACAAGAAGCCAAAGGCCAACCAAAAGTAAATCCGTCATTCAAGAGGCTAAATATTTGTTTATGACTTTTGTTTTATAAATAAATGTTTTTGTTTTTAATAAATAACTAACTTTAATTCAAAAATTTTTCTATTTTTTACTTATTTTTTATAAATGATTACTAATAACAAAAAAACGAAGTAAACATTTTATTTATGTTCTATTTTTTTATGTATATAAAAAAACCTGAAAGCTCTTTTTTAGATATAGTTTTTAATAAATAAGAAAATTGTTTAAACTTTACTTACTGTGGTTTTTAATATAATGGGAACAAATAGGGGGAAGCATGGGACAACTCACCATATCAAATAAAGTTCAATATCCAATACAACTTGAAAACAATAATAAAAAATGGTATATTCAGAACTTATTTTTTAAAAATGCTTAAAAAATTCTTGCAATGCACAAAAGTTTTGTGAGTTTTCTTTACATGGAACATATAATTTTTGGCACATTAACAATGCTCAAGGACCTCGCCAAATAGTTCAATTAAGGTATAAAACAAATTCTTAAGTTGAAAATGAATTTATTTAAAATGTCTGTATATAAAATTTAAACATTTATATTTAAAATACAACACATCACGTGTTCGATGCAACAATTCATGGATGAACTCCAAATATTGTATTCCGAAAGAAATTGAGATTCTCGAATTTCGAAAAATGCCGGCAGGAGCACAACTTTGGTAAGTTATATCCAAAAATGTAATAGAATCAGTCGAATATGACTGCTGAAATTAACAATAATAGGAGGGATGGACCCAAATGTCCAATGAACTCCAGTATTTAGGTTAACGAGAGTATTCGTATTCATGTGACTGTATATGGATTAGTATACAACTCTATTCATATTAGGCGACCAAATCATATTCCGAGTTCAAAAAGTTTATCAGCTGTTGAAGGGCGGCTGGCAGGTTTACTCAAAAATACTAGAAAAAATTAATTGTTATGCTTTAAGGCAACGTCGTTCTGTGGTATTGTTGAAGTTACGAAGTTTTTCGGCAATTCACACACACACGACCTGAACGCAACGTAGGAGCACACAAAAGAGAGCAAATGTTTTGATTTGTTTTTGTTTTGCAGCATGCGTGCATACAACCTTACTAACACACTGTCAAAAGATGCCAATATTCAGAATTTGGTGTGCCCTCTTCTTGGTCGGCAGTGCTTTAAGACAGCGCCGACCAAAGGAATACAAACAAACCCAGTAGGAAATTGAATCTGCGATGACAATATCTTACTTACTTACTTAGCTGGCCCATTACAGAACATTTGTTCCATAGACCGAACTAAGAAAAGATCTCCAATTCTCTTTATTTGTTGCTTCGCACTCTGGAATACCGCGTCTTTTCATCTCTTCATCCACTAGTTGCGCCACCTATTCCTTGGCCTGCCAATTCTGCGTGCACCTCCAAGCGGTTCGTATTTATACGCCTTTTTAGCGGGTTCATCTTCGCTCATTCCTATGATATGGCCTAGCCAACGCAATCGCTGCATCTCGATACGTTTAACAACGAGTATATTGATGTCGTTGTATAGCAGATACAGCTCGTGGTTCATGCGACGTCGATATTCACCGTCAACGCCGATTGGTCCGTAGATCTTTCGAAGAATTTTTCTCTCAAACACACCAAGCACTGCCATGTCTGCTTGCACAAGTACCCAGGCTTCGGAGTCATACATCAGCACGGGTAGTATCAGTGTTTTGTAAAGCGTTGTTTTTGTTTAGCGAGATATGGCTTTGTTTTTAAACTGCTTACCTAAACCAAAGTAGCATCTGTTGGCCAATACAATTCTCCCTTTTATTTCACAACTGATGTCGTTTGTTGTGTTTACGGAGGTGCCGAGGTAGACGAAGTCTTTTACTACCTCAAAATTATAGGAAACAACTTCCACAGTTGGTCCGAGCTCAATGGACGAATTGCGCGTCGACACCATCAACTTGGTCTTCTCACCGTTTACCGCCAGACCCACTTTAGCAGATTCTCTTTCGACCTTCTTTTACTGATCGTCCCATGATGTCTTCATCGTCAGCATAAGCCAGTAACATGTGGCTATAGGTGTAGATTGTGTCCCTCCTTTCACGTTTGCCTCTCGTATAACCTTTTCCAGCAGGATGTTAAAGAGATCACACGAAAGGCTGTCTCCTTGTCTGAAACCTCTTTTGGTACCAAACTCTTCGGAGAGGTACTTTCCTATTTTAACTGAGGACCTCGTGTCAGTTAAAGTCATTTTGCAAAGCCGGATGAGCTTTGCGGGGATACCAAATTCAGACATGGCTTGGAATACCTTTGAACGCAGCGGGCTGTCCAAGGCTGCTTTATAATCGACAAAAAGGTGGTAGGTGTCGATCTGCATCTCTTGGGTATTCTCCAGGATTTGCCGCAGGGTAAATATCTGGTCAATGGTGGACTTGCCAGGTCTAAAGCCGCATTGGTATGGTCCAATTACCTCGTTGACCATAGGCTTTAGTCGTTCGCACAATATCCCTGACACGATCTTGTAGGCAATAGGGAGTAGACTTATGCCCCTATAGGTAGAGCATACAGTCTTATCTCCTTTCTTGTGGGCGAGGCACAGTATACTCAGGTTCCAATCGTCGGGTACTCGTTCTTCCTGCCAGATGGTGCTAACTAGCTGATGAATACACCTTATCAGCGTGTCGCCTCCGGTTTTGAACAGCTCGGCTGGTAAGCCTTCGGCTCCTGCTGCCTTATTATTCTTCAGCCGATTTATTGCTGTCTTTACCTCATCTTGGCTGGGCGGTATACATTCAATACCATCTTCGGGGATTGGGTCTGTGGTATCTTCGTCGTCTTCGCTGCTATTGGACACCAACAGTTTTGAAAAATGTTCTTTCCATATCCTGAGCACACTATCTGTATCAGTTACCAAATTACCTTGCTTGTCTATATAAGAGGATGTGCCTATACCAAAGCCATCAGTTTGATGCTTGACTCTTTGGTAGAATTTTCGGACTTCATTCTGGTTCCTGTACATCTCGATTTTTTCACACTCTCCTTCTTTTTCCTGCGGAAAACACGTTTCTCCTCCCTTCTTTTCTCCCGATACCTCTCGAGCGCTACGCGTTGCTACGGATTGTAAAGTAGCCCTATATGCCGCATTTTGCTCTTCGGTAGCAGCACGACATTCCTGATCATACCATGGATTCTTTTGTTTTTATACCCTACACCACTATGTGGGGAGGGTATTATAACCTGGTTTTGGCCAAAAAGTTTGTAACGCATCGAAATACTGGTCGTAGACCCATACTTATATATACCAAAATGAATGTCTCGACGAGCTGCGTCTGGCTATGTGTTTCCGTCCGTCTGTCCGTCTGTCCATCTAAACCTTGTAATCACGCTACATGTCCCAATTTTGATGGGATCGTCACGAAATTTTGGATGTTGATGGGGGTCCTGGAGGGGAAGAAGCCTATTGATTTTGGTGATGGTCGGATAATATTCAGGGGTCGGAATGGGCAAAAAACTTATTTGGAGAAAAAGTCAACGTTTTATTTCAAAGCGAATATCTCCGCTTCTATATCAAAAGCAAAACCTGCTAATGAAAGTAGAAAATATCACCTTTGCAACGATGTTACGTACGTTGTCGTAGGTGATCAAACAACGAAGATAAAGCAAAAGCCGCTAATAGAACACAACCTTTCATTTTTGCGATTTTAATAATAATGACGAATATCACAGCTTTGGTTCGGTACCTTCCAAAAGCAAAGTCTGACAATGAAAGTAAAAAATCCCATCATTACAATGATGTAAAGCAGGTTGGCGTAGGTATCCAAATAACGGAGATATCGCAATAGTCGGTAATACATCCCACTTTTTCCACTTTTTTGGAAATCACGTTACAGGTCGCAATTTTAATTGGATCGTCACGAAATTTTGGGTGTTATTGGGGGTCCCACAGAGGAAAAAACCTTTTGATTTTTGATAATGGTCGGATATTATTCAGGGATCGGAATGTGACAAAAAAATATTTGGAAAAAAGACCAACGTTTTATTTCAATGTTAATATCTCCCTTCTGTAGGAGGTATATCGAAAGCAAATATCTCCTGGCAAGGAAAGTAGAAAATATCACCTTTACAACGATGTGAAGTAGGTTGTCATAGGTGGTCAAACAACAGAGATATCGCAATAGTCGGTAATGCATCCCTTTTTCCATTTTTGTGCAATCACACTACGAAATTTTGATTGAATCCTCACGAAATTTTGGGGGTTGATGGGGTCTAACAGAGAAAGAAGCCTATTGATGGTTGGCATACATCCAACTATTCCATTTTTTATTTGGGTTGTACTGTCGATGCACTTAAATGCGTTTCAAAAAATTGACCTGTGTTAATGAAGACATTCAGAGTAAAGGCGCTAAGCTATCCCAATTTTAATATTTTGAATTTTACTAGTCAAAAGCTTATGAACAGGGGTAGTGGTGTAGGGTATCACATAGTCGGCCCCGACCCGACTATAGCCTTGGCTCACTTGTTTCATAGTAAGCTACTTTTTCTAGAGGTGGGTTACTAACCCTGCGCCCAAACCCAAGCTTTTAATGTTCTTATAGGCGAACGCGCGGCACATTTTAGCTCACTACCTTTAACGGGTGTTAAAGGCAGCTACCCTAGGTGACACCACGGGGAGGTCAGTGTCCGCTTGAGATGAAAGTGGTACCAATATAAATCCTGAACTTTGCCATGTTAAAGCCGGTAAGGACCGTTCCTTGGTATCTTTCATCCCCTACGTCACCATATTTACATTAGGTCCATATTTACATAAGGCAATTTTCCTTGCGGCAATTGTCAGTTTGATGGAGATAGGGGTGAGGAGTATGGTAACACTTTGCCCCTCAACACCCTCTCTCACCGACAAACTGACAATTGCCGAAAGGAAAATTGACTAATGTAAATATGGAGATGAAGCAGGTTATGTACTAGAGTTGGGCAATTGAACGACTTAGTTCACTGTCTTAGTTCAAAAACGTATGAGTAACGTCATACAAACTAACGTCTGATATTAAGTATACTCAGTTTGTTCATACAAATAACCGGTTTCCATTGAACTAGGTAGTGAACTAGGCCTTCAATATCGTTCAATTGGCACAACTCTATTATGTACCCAGGCCTTTATGTTTTCGGTTTCGGCTGTTGTTCTTGTTGTTGTTGCTGCGGCTGCCAAAAACATAATGCTAAAATGCTGATAAGAATACTATAGATTAGTTCTGCATTTTTAGTTTGAATATAATTTTTTGACAAAAGTTTTGACTATAAAAGCAGCTGTCGGATTTCAGTTCAATCAGAGTCAATTCCTATTCAGACCTTCAAACAACTCAAAAAATACAAAAAAAAAAAATGGCCGGTGCTTTGAAATACGTTTTTGTAGCTGTAGCTATATTCTGCTACATGCAGGTATGTTTGTGAAAATCAGTGAAGTGAAATGAAAACAATGTCCTGCAAGGATATTTTCGAAATATAAAATAAGTAGAAAATGAAAACGATGTCCTGCAAGGATATTTTCGAAAAAAAAAAAATGAAAACAATGACAAAGGAGCCACAGTGGATAATTGTTGGTTATGTTTACTTTTCAGCAAGCTGAGATGGCCCGTTTGCCACGCAACACTGCTGCCGAACCAGCTCTCCCCGCCAACATCTTTGAAACTTTCAGCAAGCCTGAATTCTGGGTAAGTTGTCGTGAATGTGAAACAGTGAAAACTTGAGTGTTGTGTTAAAAACGAATTGGGAAGTGATATAAAGGGGTTCAAAGTTGTAAAACGTCTCAACAGGAAGATTCCCAGTTCGATTTTGAACCATATATATTTAATAATTATTATACCCTCAGCCTTTAGACTAGAAAGGGCATATACACTTTGATACAACCAAAAATGAGCCTCATCGAAATAACGGGTTTAGACCCCAAGTATGTTTGGACGAAATTTGTTTCAGACAATTTGAAGTCGATTAAGCCATGTCCGTCCGTCTGTCTGTCTCTCTGTCTGGCTGGCTGGTGCGCACTATAACTCTCGAACGGATCAACCGATTCGAACCAAATTTTGGGTATGGTAATATTTTGTCCAAACTTAGTTTAACTTCGAAGATGGGCCATATAAATCCACTCCTTCTGGTACCTTCCCCACAAAAGTTCAAAATTTTCCTTTAAAATGGTGTGAACGATAACTCTCTCGAAGGGTGCAATTGATTTGGTCCAAACTTCGCACATCGTATTATTCCTTCTATATATATATCGGGTTCGAATATGGTCTACATCAGTCCACTCCTTCGGGTACCTCCCACACAAAATTCGGATAAAGTGAAGTTTAACAGCTCCCCTCGGATTGTTTCAGTAAGTTGTCCATGCGGCTCCCTTTACGACGGTACAATTTTTTTTCTTGCGCAAGTCCATACTTCCTGAAATATTGGGCAAAATGTTCCAAGAAACCCTGACTGCACCACCCAAAATGGCAATCCGCAAGACTTTGCACATCATATTATTTCATCCAGACATGTATTAGGTTGGAATATGGACTATATCGGTCCACTCCTTCGGGTACCTCTCACCCAAAATTCGGATAAAGTGAAGTTTAAGAGCTCCTCTCGGATCGTTCTGAAAAATTTTTTCAGTAGGTTTTCTTTGCGGTTCCCTTCTTGCGCAAGTCCATACTTCCTGAGATATTGGCCTAACCAGAATGGCAAATCCGCAAGATAATTCTGGCAGGGAGTTTCTGATTGGTGCAGACTTTGCATATCGTATTATTTCATTCAGTCACGTATTAGGTTGGAATATGGACTATATCGATCCACTCCTTCTTGTACCTCCCAAGGAAAAGTTAAGTTTAACATGTCCTCTCGCATCGTTTTGATTCTTTTTTCATTAGGTTGTTCTAGCTGCTTCATTTACCAAAAGCTCCATAACACTGCCGGCACCTATTAAAATGGCTGTTGTGCAAGATAACTGTAAGACTAATTTAATATTTTGATTCCTTTAGGAAGAAATTTGGTTATTAAAATGTTTGGTATATGTCAGAGATTTGGTCCTAGCAAAATTTGAAGGAAGGGGTTCCATGCGATGACGTGGTTTCATGGCATCTTTTGCATTGGTTCAAATGAAGTCTTGAAAGATCCGATCTTTTCATTGGCATTTGAACCAATGCAAAAGAAGTCGTGAAAGATCCGATCTTTTCATCAGCATTTGAACCCATGCAAAGGAAATCGTGAAAGATCCGATCTTTTCATCAGCATTTGAACTCATTCCATCGATCCAATAGAGATGAATTTTGTGTTTTTATTTATACACAATTTTCTAAATATATAAGACTAATTATTTACAATAGGCTTGATGTTGTCGGAGACTCCTAATCACAGCCAACGTTGCTAAAACTCTCGTCGTAATGGTAATGTCATTGCATAGGGTTGGTGAAAATGACATGCCAAAGCATTGGTGAAAATGACATGTCAAAGTATTTGTGTAAATGACATGCTTTGGATCCAAAAATTATAAGCATCTTTTGGGGTCCACGCTCATATAAAATTCATCGATGAAGATGCTAAAAAGATGACATGCCAGCTCACTTGCACCCATGATTGAATGGCATCTTTGGCAACGAACATTTTGCGGTACCTACAGCTTTTAAAGCAAACTCTTGATTCAAAATCTTTATATTTTATATACGGCATAATTATTGTGTTTGGTTTGGCTTTGTTTTTTTTTTTTTTTTTTTTTTTTTTGTCTGCTGCTGAGGATATACATAACTCTGACAGCACAGTTGACTGATACTTTCTTACATGTTTTTTTATTAAGTTTTACGAATAATTTTTTCTTTCTCTCTTTCTTCTCCTACTTTTAGAACTCTATCAGCAAGAATTTCGCCGATGCTTTCACCGATGTAAGTATAACCTTTAACAGTTTTTCAACATTATATTTTATTTAATAACCCAAAATAGTAAAACAAGGTTTACTAATGTATTTCTTTCGTGTTTTTCTTTATCTTTATAGGAAAACTTGAAGAAATACGGCATCCGCCCAGTAACTCTTGTAATTTCATCAATATTTTACCCCTTTTATTTGACATAAATTTATTTTTTCTTCTTTATCTTCTCTTTTTTTCCGCAAACTATAGGAAGACGTTAAGGAAGGTTTCGCCAAGGTCGAAGAAAATGTCAAGACCGGTTTCGCTGAATTGCAAAAGAACTTGAACTCTTTGGTTGAACAAACCCAACAAGCTGCCACCGAAGTCAAGGGCAACAAGAAGCCAAAGGCCAACCAAAAGTAAATCCGTCATTCAAGAGGCTAAATATTTATTTATGACTTTTGTTTTATAAATAAATGTTTTTGTTTTTAATAAATAACTATCTTTAATTGAAAATTTTTTCTTTTACTTATTTTTTATTAAATGATTAGTCCATACCCAGCAAAATTTGAAGGAAGGGGTTCCATGCGATGACGTGATTTTATGGCATCTTTTGCATTGGTTCAAACGAAGTCGTGAAAGATCCGATCTTTTCATTAGCATTTGAACCAATGCAAAGGAAGTTGTAAAAGATCCGATCTTTTCATCAGCATTTGAACCCATGCATAGGAAGTCGTGAAAGATCCGATCTTTTCATCAGCATTTGAACCCATTCCATCGATCCAATAGAGATGAATTTTGTGTTTTTATTTATACGATTTTTTCTAAATATATAAGATTAATAATTTACAAAAGGCATGATGTTGTCGGAGACTCAAAATCACAACCAACGTTGTTAAAACTCTCGTCGTAATGATAATGTAATTGCAAAGGGTTGGAGAAAATGACATGCCGAAGCATTGGTGGAAATGACATGCCAAAGCATTGGTGAAAATGACATGTCAAAGTATTGGTGTAAATGACATGCTTTGGATCCAAAAATGAATAGCATCTTTTGGGGTCCACGCTCATATAAAATCATCGATGAAGATGCTGAAAAGATGACATGCCAGCTCACTTGCACCCATGATTGAATGACATCTTTGGCATCGAACATTTTGCTGGGTATTTACATTAGGCAATTTTCCTTGAGGCAATTGTCAGTTTGATGGAGAGAGAGGTGAGGCATATGATAACCCTTTGCCTCTCAACACCCTCTCTCACCTACAAACTGACAATTGCCGCAAGGAAAATTGCCTAATGTAAATCATAGCCGACCAAGAAGAGCGAGCGCTTAAACTGTTTATGTGTGGGTAAAATTACACTGACAGAACAGGGTGATGATTTTCATACTGAGTGTGAAATGAAAAATATATTGTTGGCGCGTTCGCTTTGTATGACTTAAATTAAAAATAATATAAATAACTTCACAATTTGAAAAGTATTTTTCTTCATATGTTATTTTTTTTGAGAGAAAAAACAAATTGTATATAAAAATGATTTTTTAAGACTTTCTAAGCATACATACATTTTTTATTGTTGCATTGCAGACAAGGCCAAAATATTAATACAAAACAAAAATCATTTTAAAATTCTTCCCTCCACATATTTGCTGTACAACTGCAAAATCTTTTCTGTGTACCCAAAAATAAACAAATAAAGCGGCATCAACCTGCTGGCATGAAATTCAGTACAAGACTGAAGTAAAAAAATCAAAACATTTGCTCTCTTACTTTGCGTTCGGGTCGCGTGTGTGTGATTTGCCGAAAAACTTCGTAACCAAATCAATACCCACGAACGGGTTTGATGTAAATATGTACTTTCTAATAACAAACAAGTAAGAAAAGCGTTAAGTTCAGGGCAGCAGGGCCGAACTTGTTATACCCTCCACCACGAAGTGTATTGAAGTGAATAGGAACAATTAGTTTTATTTCGTTTATGAAAGTACCAGGGTTTCGGAGTGGAGGTATTTTTGGCTCGACTCCGACTCCGACTCCAGGCCAGTTTTTTTCACGACTCCGACTCCGACTCCGAGTCGACTCCGAGGGTAAATTCCTATACCACTAAAAATGAATAAAATGTGGACAAATGTTTAACTTTTTCCGATATTTGGGCCCATATAGGCTAATCTGTTTGTTTTTCCTAACATATGCTTTAGAATGTTCATTAATACTCAACTACAGAACATAAATATAAAGTAACATTCATATTTATATTATTTCTACTGAATCTTATATTGAAAAATAGCAACAAAATACAACATAGAAAGTTTTTGTCAGATTTACCTTTTTCCCGAGTATATTCTGGAAGGAACTTTTCCGGGTGCGAAAATCTTTACGCCTTCAAAATATTTGAAAATGAAGGGCAATACAAATAAAAAACTGCATGCCGTCAAAATTATAAGCAATTTATGACCGGGTTTTAAAAAGGATGTAAGCCAAAATTTTACAGTGCTTCTAGAGCATTAACGATGATCCCCAGTTGAAAAGCATTTTTTCATGAAACTTACGAAACTACGAAACTTTTTTGGTAGATTTTTTCTTCATTTGAAAGAGTACTTAATATGCTTTCCGAATTTTTTGTTGAAAAGTATATGCGTTATGTGGTGCCAACTCTAGTTCGAAAACTAATAAACCGTTTGTCATATATTTTGTGGGCTTATCTAGGACTTACAAATCTGGTCCCATATCGATCCATTTTGTAACAAGTTTTAGATTTTACTGAAATGGTGGACAGGAAAAGTCAAAATTTAAATTTTTGGTTTAAAAACAGGCGTTTTTGATCATAAAGCGGACAAAAAAAAATTGAAAAATAAACTCGATCGACGATTTTCTAGATTTTTATGGAATCATCTTATAATAAATAATAATAAAATTTTATCTTATCTTATGTAAAAGCTCTTCAAAATATGATACAGGAATATCAGGTTGTAAAGAAATCATAATCATAATAACATCCGTATTTCATACATAGGTAATAACTAGACATCGGATTTTGCATATTTGCATATTTTTTATTAATAAAGATACGAAAATTCTGATTGGACCAAAATTCGTTTTGAAGAAAACTGAATGCAATGACAGGCTCATATTTTTTATTTTTTTGCATATTTGCATATTTTGCATATGCACAAAATATGCAAAAAATATGCAAAATATGCAAAAAATATGCAAAATATGCAAAAAATATGCAAAATATGCAAAAAATATGCAAAATATGCAACTAATTTTTTTGACGAAAGTCGTCAAATTAAATTTGGAAAGTCATCAAAAAGTGTTCTAACTTAAGTTTATTGTCGTTAAACGTCGATTTCTTAGCAGATTATTATGTTATTTTTTATTATTCCGCCACAGCAATAAATCTGGATTAAAAGACTTAGAAAATTTTCTATAACCCAGCCTTCTTATTACAACATAAGTTGCTTTCTAATACAAATTTGTTCAAAAACTCAATCAGAAATGTCAAAATGAACGTATCCAAATATGTTGATGGTTTCTGCTCGGCCAAATTGTCTGACAGAATATCAAATGAGCTAGAAATTAAGACTAAGACAATATTGAATATTACATAAAATCTTTCATATTTTACTAAAAACATATACAGGGCAATCATGAGTATTTCCCTCCGCATTTTCCGCACGGAAAATAATTTTAGAAACTCTTTTAAAATCAATATTTGTTAGAAGTTGAAAGTTGATGGCATATTCTAGTCGAATCGACAAAAATATTCCCTTTTTGGGCATAAATATGGAAAAAAATTGTGACATTTGGGAAAGGAAACAAATTATGCACGGAATTTTTATTCATGATTGCACTGATAACAATATTTTAATACCCTAAGGGTATTATGTCTTAGTGAATGAGTTTGCAACATGCAAAAGGAAACAAAATAGACCCACAGTTCCTTTTTATTATCTGCATAGATTCGCACTTATCCATCTGGCCAGGTCATTTTGGAAACAAAGTACAGGTCACATTTATAGACCAATTCGCATAAAAATTGGGGATTTTTTTGCCCTAGGGCGATCCTTGTTTATTTTGGTAAGAATCGATTCAGATTTGGATATTGCACCCATATATACAGTATAATCTCGATAATCCCTACACCACAGGTTTCGGCTTTCAAATTGTCCGGATTAACGAATAGTAAAGAAACTAATTTATTTTCTATGATTAAATAATTCGTGGTAGTTATATAATACTCTACGTACTCTAAGTGTTAAAAATAGTGAGATTTTTCTATACGTCAATCCGGACATTTTTATTGGCATTGCCCGTAATTGTTCCTTTCCTTACTTTTTACCAATTTACCATGCAACAAAACACAATTTTCCCAAATTACAGAAAACGCCAATCAGATTGTGAAAGTAGAGCTAGAAATATGACGTTTTTAAAGTATACATCAGGATGTAAGCAAAACACGGGACAGGTTTGAAATTTCATTTTTTCTGAAAATTAAGATTCCTTGAAATCTTTGCCTTTTAGGTGTATAGTGCCTTTGGCAACTTTAATGACAATATTGCGGAGAATATTTTTCTTAATATTTTATTTATATCCTAGACAACAAGACTAATGTGTTATAAAATGTGTTATATCCTTGTACTCGACAATTTTTTCTAAATGTTGCTGAAAAAATGTATACAGCAACTCCTCCATTAAACAACTGTTCAAATTCGAAACATTTGTAATAATTAGTTCAAATTATCGAGTACACGGTCAGGTATAACCCCCTGTTTTTGTAAAAATTTTTATTCTTCTCACACGAATTGTCAAAATTTGTATATTGATTTACTCGCCTTAGCGCAAATTCAGAGCGCTGATTTTTAAATGAGGAATTCTTATATATATATGGAACTCATATACAAAAAATTAAGTCTGTATGTCACCTGTGGGCTGAGCTATGGATGCCTAAATTATTACGAATATAGACGAACGAACAAAAATAAGTTACAAAAACTGGGGGTAAGTTAATTAATTGTATAATTTCTTTTCGACTGTGTTATCAAAATTGCTTTCCTGAGCAGGAATGAAAGAACTATATTTTTTAGCATTCCAAATGCTTTTCTAGAAGAAATATCTGAGAGGTTTTGCCATGTTAAAGATAATTCCAAGGGCTTGACTTATTTTACCACTACCAGCCAATGTGTGGTTTTTCTGAGTGATGTCATTTTGCACTAATCATTTGGTGTTCTTCACATCAATTTTAACCACATCCCACTATAAATAAAACTTGTTGTTTTTAAAAATTTGAAAACAACAAAACCCGAGATTAAGCTGAAATTATTTTACAACAATAAAATAATGCACATCTCAACAAAAATGCCAAAAGTGAATCTAAAAATAATGCATTACTTTTCGCCGAGGAGTGAACATTTCCCAATTCTGCATTAAGCGGTTGTATGCTTGCAATATACATATAAAATTATGTATTTTTAGTGCATTAAACTAAAACCATGTCATCAATATTAAAGCGGCAGTTAGAGCATTTGTCCAAAGAAGCTTTTTGACCACAAATATAGGACTAAACACTATAAAATATATTCAAATCTAATATGTGGATATTCAAAACGTATACTTCTAATTATAGTTATATTCCAGAACCTTTTTCCCATTTTGCGCTAAAAAACGAACCCTATTTCCAAAAACTAGAAAAAATTGCGCTTTTATCTAAACAAAAATAGCGATGACTAACTCTAGCTCCTTTGTTTTTCTGCTAGACAATTTTGGCCGATTTGAAACTATCACCATATTTGGATACGTTGATTTTGACATTTCTGATTGAGTTTTTGAAATTTTTCCATTATCTATCTACATTTGTATAGGAAGCAAATTATGTTGTAATAGGAATGCTGGGTTATTTGACATTTTCTCACCTTGTGAAAACTGATTTAAGTCTTGTTAGTCTAGATTTATTGCTGTGGCGGAATATCTGGAGAGTCTTAATAACATAATAATCTGCAAAAAACTATGTTAAATGTCAAAAAACTTAATTTTGAATGCTTTTTTGATGATTTTCCAAATATAATTGACGATTTTTGTCAAAAAACACTTGCATATTTAGCATATTATTTGCATATTTTGCATATTTTTTGCATATTTTTTGCATATATTTTGCATATTTTTTGCATATATTTTGCATATTTTTTGCATGTTTTTGATATGACCCCAAATATCGAAAAATTGACCCTCAAAACGCCTAGATCCAAAATTTGAGTCCAATCGGATAAGAAATAAAAAACATGCTAAAATCCGATGTCTAGTAATAACTTAAACGATATGTACCGAAATACAGAAACATACGGATTTTTTGAGAAAGGAACTGGTAAAACTGTTAAAGGACAATGAAAACGGGACAATATCGATTTTTTAAAACTTACATAAAATTCTAGGAGGCACATTTTTGTAGATAATCCCTTCTTGTTTTTCTTTTTCATTTCAAGAACAAAACGGACATGGAAGATACTGAGCTATAAGGTCAAAATATTCTACAAATAGATTCCTCATTCTATTTAACTGAAAACATGTCATCTCAAAATGATGAAATAATATCGTCAAAAAAGCTATAAAGCAGTTTTTCAGGCGTTATTGGGAGCCAATCAAAAAAAATCATTACGTCATAACTCAGAAATATCAGCTATGCGATCCTTTGGGTTACTTAATATACTCAATATTGGCTTTAATTCCCAAAGCGAATTTTTCACCCCTAGACCTTGACTTCCATTTGGTGTCACAGTGTAATCAGTAGAATATCCGAAGAGACCACAATGTCTTTTGACGGAGCCCAACAGGTCCTTTAATAGAAGACAAGGATGATTTCTCACAAAAGACAAGATGAAAAAAACCAGTAGACCTTTGTAAGAAGACCAGTAGGTGTTCTAACAGAAGACTTGTATATAAGACGTAAAATATTTATAACTCGATTATTATAGATCTCTTCTTTTGCTTGCAAAAAATTGAAGTATCAATTGGACCAAAAAATATTTTCCACATGAATTTTGTAGTCAAAATAGAGATGAAAGGATAGTAAATATCCTGTGAATCATCCTCTAACTACCGTTCGCTTATATTTTTTCTTATAGACTTCTTTTCAAATAAATAATGTTTTTTGAAAAAAAATTGGTGTGCTGAATTTAGTGCTATCTTTCTATAATGTAGAAAAAAATACCCGGAGTCGGAGTCGAGTTATTTTTTTCGACTCAGACTCCGACTCCAGCAAAATTGCTCGACTCCGACTCGTAGACTCCGACTCCGACTCCGAAACCCTGGAAAGTACTAAACTCTTCCTTTTATTACAGGAGTAATACATATATCTCAACTGATAATACTCCCTTCAAAACAGTTAATATGGGGCGACATTTTTGTTCTTCCTAAAACATGGACCAATATTTATAATTTTCCGAATTCGTTCTATGGGGGGCTATATAAAGGCGTAGACCTATACCGAAAAATTTCATATGGAATGTTTTATACCCCAAATGAAGACTAACCACCAAAATTCAGCCATTTCGGTGGAATATTGAGGCCACAACCTTCAAAATACCGAAATTCGGAAGGTACCGTTCTATGGGGGCTATGTGATGGCGTGGACCTATACCTACAAATTTCTGGGGAAAGTTTTATACGCCTAAAGAAGACTTAATACCAAATTTCAGCCATCTCGGTGTGATAATGAGGCTAAAACGTTCAAAATATCGAAAATCGGGAGATATTGTATTATGGGGGCTATATCAACACGTGGACTTATATAAACATTTTATGGTAGAAATGTTTCTTAGCCTCTGGAAACACAAAATACAAAGTTACAACCGATTCTTTGGTCAAATGGGTCTAATACATTCAAAATATATTAAAAAGACGCGTACTTTATAAGGGGCCTTATGTGGGGGCTATACCAAAACGTGGACCTATATAACCCAACTTTGGTAGGAATGTTTTCTGGCCTCTGAAGACACAAAATACCAAATTACAACCAATTGTGTGGTCAAATGGGTCTAATACATTCAAAATATATTAAAATGACGCGTACTTTCTATGGGGCCTTATATGGGGGCTATACCAAAACGTGGACCTATATAACCCAACTTTGGTAGGAATATTTTTTGGTCTCTGGAGACACAAAGTACAAAATTACAACCAATTCGGTGGTAAAATGGGCCAAATATCTTAAAAATTCCTTAAAACGACGACGCGTCACGCGTCATTTTGTATGGGGGCTATACGAAAGCGTGGACCTACATAGCCCGCTTTCAATACCAAAAGTCCTACGTAAATATAACATATTTTCCCAAAATTTCATCAACCTACGAGTTAAGTAATTGTAAAATAAAACAACTTTGTTATTTAGTATTTTCAAATTTTGATATCCGATGTACAACTTTATTCATTGAAGGTAATCATAGAACTAGGCTTAGAAATAGAAATATGACAATATAAAAGAGATTATGAATATGTACTAAAACTAAAGATTAAATATTAAAAAGGAATTATGATGAATGTGATTTAAATACAGAATTCTTGATAATGAAAATAATGTAATATAACAAATAAAGATAAATGAGTAAAAAGAAGATAAACAAAAAGTAAAAATAGATTTGGAAGGAAAGTTATAAGACATGTTTGATACAAATATGTTGTATCATAACTACCCCGCCACTTAAATTTGGACACTCTTGTGTTTTTTTAAACTATATTATTAATTCATGATGACTTACAGCTACAAAGATTTTAAAATACATATTTACATTTTATTTAATATTTGCACATAAAATTTCATTTACATTTTATTTAATATTTGTACATTCATTTTTTTGTTGTTGTTTCATCTTTATTTATCAAAAATTTTAGTGTCAACATTGCCACTGTACTTTTTCTCTCTCTGTATGTTAGAACAATGTACATTTTTCAATTCGTTAAATCTATATTTCGGTTGTTCTTTGTGTCTTACTGAACGGTAATTTTTTAATATATCCTTCTTCTCTTGTCTCTATATAATCCTCCCTGCTTTTATTTCTCTTATCTAAATATTCAAGTTTAGCCTTTAAAATATTGTCATGTACTTTATTTTTGTCACAGTTACCACGTTCAATATCAAATGGTCTTTGCTTTGTTACAGAATGTATACTACTATTGTAAAACTCGATGGATTTGTTTATTTTATCCTTTATGCTCATACCAGAATTTTCAATTATTAACGTCCTTATTTTTTCACTGATCGTATTATGCAGTCTCTCTATATCTCCATTCCCAGTATGACTGTTAGGTTTCGCTAAATGAAGAATAATATTTTCATTTTTTAAAAAGTCCTTAATATTAATGCTCTTAAATTCGTTGTCAGTAATTAATTTTATAAAATGTCCCTTTTGTGATATATATTGACGTATTTTTTCTATTATTGTCTGGTTGTTTCTATCTTCAAGATAAAACGCCGAAGCAAATTTTGAAAACTTATCTAAAAACGTTAAAAAGTTTGATTTTGAATTTGTGTATACATCCATATGAATTATTTGTCCTATATCAGTAGGTGTTTCAGTGAAATGAAATTTCGGTTTAATTGGTTTCCTATCAAATTTAGCTCTGTTGCAAACATCGCAATTATCTATGTACTTCTGAACTAAAACTTTCAAATTTGGGAAGTATATCCTTCTTTTTAATCCCTCATAGTTTTCGTTTATTCCGGTATGTCCTGTTTCATTTTTATGATACTGATGAATCTGAGTATACGTTTCGTCTTCAGAAGACATATCAATAGCATGGTACGAGCACCTAATAAATTTAAATTCCTTATTTCCTTCAAATAATTCAATTATTCGCTTTTGTAGTATGTTGTAACTATGGTCATCAATCTCTGTAAATATTCCAATTTTCCCTTTCTCCAAATGTTGGTTTAATATATTATCCAAATTCCCATTTATATCTTTTGAATCTATAAATATTTTCTTATTTCCATGCTTTATGTCTACATCTTTTAGTTTGGTGTTGGTTAGGATAAGCTGAGTCTTAAATCTGTTAACAACAGTGTCTAAAAGGGGAATGTGGTCATTCTTCTCTTCCTCCTGCGAATGAATAGTTTCTAGTTCACTTTCCACATTATTGTACAAAGAATCGATGTCATTCAGGGAATTAAACAAATATATTTCACCGTTATCATCGATTCTACTTAAGAAATCGGCAACAACATTGTCCTTTCCTTTTATATAATTTACTGTAATATTATACTCACTTAGTTTAATCATCCATCTATATAACCTTGGGTTTAAGTCTCTTGTTTGCGATTTTATAAAAAGCCAGCGTAACGGTTGATGGTCGGAAAGAATCTCAAATTTAGTTCCATACAAATATGGTCGAAAATAAGTTGTCGCCCAAACAATGGCTAATAGCTCTTTTTCCGTTGCGGAATAATTTTTTTCATGGTCGTTCAATGTCCTGCTGGCGAATGAAATAGGATGGCCATTTTGCTGTAAGACTGCGCCTAGAGCATTTAAGCTAGCATCAGTAACCAGCTGAAACGGCTTTTTGAAATCCGGATACTTTAGTACCGGTGTCTCTGTTATTATAGACTTAAGTTTCTCAAAGGCATTTATATAATTTGGGTCGGAAGTATTTAGTTTGATATCTTTTTTTAAATATCTTATAATAGGGTATGCTACTCGAGAATAGTCTTTTATAAATTTACGGTAATAACCAGTAATTCCTAAAAAAGACTTGATTCCCTTAATACTATTTGGAAGCTTCAGGTTATGAATTGTTGCAATTTTAGCCGGATCTGGTTTGACGCCTTCAGATGTCAAAAGGTGACCTAAATATAAAGTTTCTTTACAGAAAAATTTGCATTTGTTAATTTGTATCTTAAGATCGGCTTCTCTAAGCTTGTTGAATACTTTATATATATTATTAATGTGCTCTTGCAAACTCGTCGAAAATATTAAAATATCGTCTAAATAGACTACACAAATTTTGTTAATATGGTCTCGTAAAACAGAATTAATAAGCCTCTGAAAAGTGGCTGGAGCATTTTTTAAGCCAAATGGCATCCGAACGTACTCATAATGACCATAAGGAGTGGAGAATGCTGTTTTCTGCCGATCTTCTTCTTTAAGAAGAATTTGGTGAAAACCTTTTGCCAAATCGATCGTTGAGAAATACTGAGCACGTCCTAGCTTGTCTAATATATTTTCTATATTAGGGATAGGAAACTTGTCGTCTACTGTTATTTCATTCAGTTTTCTATAATCGATTACAATTCTCCATTTTTGTTCCCCGGAGTTATCAATCTTTTTAGGTACTATCCATAGAGGACTATTATATGGGGAATTACTTTCTTTTATAATTCCTTGTTTTAACTGGTCATTTATTTGTCTATAAATTTCCTTTTCGTGAATTTGAGGGTATCGGTACATCTTGGTATATACAGGTCTGTCATTCGTGGTAACAATTTCGTGTTGAATTATGGTGGTGTTTGTCAATGTCTGTCCCTCGGTGTATATTAAGTCGTTATAGTTTTCTAAAAGCAAATCTAATTGAGATGATTCCTCCTTATTTAGACCGTCGTATAGCTGTTCTAAGATTTTTTTGTCAATATTTGTTATCTCTAACTGATGAATCTCGTGGGGTAAATACGGAAACGTTTTCTCAAAATCTATTCTGTTCTTATTTATTGTAAGTGTCTCAGATTCCATGTCAATGATTGCTCCTAAAGGTTTCAATAAGTTTTGTCCTAGAATAGCATCGAAGTGTTTCCCAAAAAATTTTGTCAATTTCCAGGACATAGTTGCTACTTCATTAAATTCATTTGGTACTTCTGTTATGATTTCTTCTGTTATATCAGTTCGATTATTTAACGATGTGTACGATAAGGGGATTTTTAATGGTATTCTCTTATATTCTAGTAACTTATCTTTATCTAATAAAGACGTTGTTGATCCCGTGTCAACTAAAACCCTAATCTTTTGGTTACCTATGGTAAGCACCACTATTGGTAATGCTTTCGACGGGCAGTTATGTGAAAATTTACCTGTTCATTTTGAAAATGGTTAGTACTACCTTCCTGGAAATGTTCGACATCCATTTGTAGATTGTTACTTCGTCGGGAATTTGTACTATTAGAATAATTGTTTGATTGATATTTAGGTATTGCACCGTGAGAATTGTTAGAGTGGGAATTATTTGAATTATTATTAGAAAAATTTGATTGAAAATTATTATGCCTATTTTGAAATCTTTGAGTTGTATGTTTATTAAAAGTGGATCTATTTTGATATGTGTTATTATATTGACCGAAATTTTTATTTGATTTTGAGTTTTGTGGATATCTATGTACATTGTTGCCATTATTATTTTGAAAGTTAGTATGTTCTGATATTGTACTTTTGTTATAAGAGTTGCTGTGGCTATTGTTGATACTATAATTACTATTGATTTCGTTAACATTATTTCGAATTAAACCCTCTCTTTCCAATAAATTATATGCCTCTCTTAACTTTACAATATTTCGGTTAATTATGACAGATGCCAAGTTTACATCAATGTTATTCAAAAAGGTTTTTAATATTATTTTTTCGGAATTAATATTATTAAACTCAATTGGTTTCTCTTTGTCGTACTCAAATTTCTCATTGATTTTACATAATATATCTCTTAATTGATTATAATAACTCACAATGTTATTGTTTCTCGCAGCAAAAGCTTGTTGATACAATTGATGATAGCTTTCTCTTATGCCGAAATTACTTATCAGTGCCTCCTTGGTTTCTTCCCACGATGGATTCAGCCCCAATGTTCTTAGTATATGGAGAGCCTCTCCCTGGAGTTTGTTCAAAATTACTCTTTGGTATATGTAATCTCTTGTACGAGCAAAAATACTGTGTCCACTTCTCTTAAAAAAGATGACAGAGCATAATTATCATCGCCTCTAAACTCGTGGATTCTTTGGGCGTCTTTTAGTACATCGTTGATAGACAGCATTGTGTGATTTTTGTTGTTGTTGTTTTGTTGTTGATAAAAAGTTGATGATTTATTGTTGTTGATATTTTTTTCGTTGTTACTTAGTATCTCTTTCTTAGAGAGTCTTAAACCAGTTTTTTTGTTATTTCGATTCTTTTTTTAAAGTGAGAGTAATGACAAAGTGTTGTTCTTGTTTCCTTGTATTATTCTCAATATTCTTCTTCTTTTTTTATTTTTTGTTTTTGTAATATTTTTCAATCAGATTATGTAATCAATATTTTTGATGATGTAATATCATTTCAATTGTAGACCATTTTTTCTTTTTATAATTAATGTTTTTTTGAATGTTGTATTTGTTGGAGATTATAAATTATTGGTTTCACAGATTTCAATAGTTTTTTTATTGAAAATAGTTAGCATTTTTGTTATATTCCATAATGAATTAATGGAAGGATGATAAGAGTTTTACTTCAAAAAATATGACGTATTTTGTTGAATTTTTCATAAACATAAGATTTAGAGCGGTTAATTAATTTATTATTATTATTTTTTTTTAAGTATTGTTTTATTTTTTTGTAACACTTTCAATGGTGTTATGTAATCATACGCAAAGCATTGGTTTTCACTCAATACAATTGTTATATTATTCGTCTGATTTCAATGTAAAACACTGGTTTTGTTATTTTTTTATGTAATTTTAAAAGTTCATATATTTTCACTAAACTTTAGTTTAAACTTTGTTCGAATTAACGACTGCGCCAGTTAAGTAATTGTAAAATAAAACAACTTTGTTATTTAGTATTTTCAAATTTTGATATCCGATGTACAACTTTATTCATTGAAGGTAATCATAGAACTAGGCTTAGAAATAGAAATATGACAATATAAAAGAGATTATGAATATGTACTAAAACTAAAGATTAAATATTAAAAAGGAATTATGATGAATGTGATTTAAATACAGAATTCTTGATAATGAAAATAATGTAATATAACAAATAAAGATAAATGAGTAAAAAGAAGATAAACAAAAAGTAAAAATAGATTTGGAAAGAAAGTTATAAGACATGTTTGATACAAATATGTTGTATCATAACTTACGTGAATCCGTTCGGACGCTAGAGTGATTTCCACAGACGGACAGACGGACGGACATGGCTATATCGATGTAGAATTGCACGCTGATCAAGAATATATATACTTTGTGGGGTCTTCAATGATTATTTCGAGTAGTTACAAACGTAGTGACAAAGTTAATATACCCCCATCCTATGGTGGAGGGTATAAAAAAACCACGTAAATATTTTATTTAAGTTGTATTTTTTTATATAAAAAAAACCTGAAAGCTCTTTTTTAGATATACTTTTTAAATAACACTGTGCTACAAAAGTGGACTAAATTTTTTTGCAGGGGTTCTGATGAATATATTCGGTATTGTGGGAGTCCATGGAAGACGAAAATACCTTTGGTTTCTTAGGGTCACTTCGTTTTTTTTGATTTTATAACGGAAAATGTACTGGTAAACGGGGTTTCTTGGATTTTCAACTTAAAACGGACATATCTTATTTTTTGCACAATGGAAATTTACAGCTTATTTTTTATTTAAAAGGTCAAAATCATGGCTTTCAAAAAAGCCATAATTTTTAAAAATAGGGTAACAAATGGTTAAGTTATAGTGATTTAAGTGTGACAAAAACGTATTAAAAAACAGGAAAATGCTTTTCCTGGTGCTCTAGGCTGCGTAGAAGACACCAAATTGCGTAATTATTTACTTTTATCTAGAAGGAAATTTAGTTAGCTTTACAAAATGGGGAAACCCAATAAAATCGGTTGAAAAATGAGTGAGTTATGACATTTTTTGTGTTTTAACTTTTTGGGTTTTCCTTTATAAAAGTTGGTACCTTGGTGCGTATGATTGTAGTTTGAATTTGTCTAGTTAACAATTACGCAGAAGGTACCAATCTTTTATAAAGGAAAAACCAAAAAGTTAAAACACTAAAGATGGCATAACTCACGCATTTTTCAACCGATTTCATTGGCTTTCCCCATTTTCTAAAGCTAACTAAATTTCCTTCTTCATAAAAGTAAATAATTATGCAGTTTGGTGTCTTCTACGCAGCCTAGAGCACCGGGAAAAAACATTTTCCTGTTTTTAATGCGTTTTTGTCACACTTAAATCACTATAACTTAACCATTTGTTGCCCGATTTTTAAAAATTATAGCTTTATCGAAAGCCGCCTTTTAAACAAAAAATAAGCTGTAAATGTCCATTGTGGAAAAAATAAGTTATGTCCGTTTAAAGTTGAAAATCCAAGAAATCCCGTTTTTCACTACATTTACCGTTATAGAATCAAAAATCGAAGTGACCCAAAGAAACCAAAGGTGTTTTCGCCTTCCATGGACTCCCACAATACCGAATTTATGCATCAGAACCCCTGCAAATTTTCACTGTAGCACAGTGTAATTAAGCAAATTGTTTTAAATTTACTTACTGTGGTATTTAATATATAGGGAAAAATCGGGGAAGCATGGGAAAATTCTGCATATAAAATATAGTTCAATATCCAATAAAAGTTGAGAAGAATAATAGAAAATGGTACATTCAGAACTTATTTTTAACAATTCTTGCAATGCACAAAAGTTTTGTGAGTTTTATTGACATGGAACGTATAATTTTTGGTATATTAACAATGCTCGCCAAATACTTTAATCGCCAGCAGGACAAAAACCAGTCCATTCACTTAAGGTATAAATCAAATTCTTAAGGTAAGAATGCATTTTTTAAAAATATCTATATATGGTAACATGGGGCGGCTTCGCCACTGGGGCGCCTTCGCCAGAGCCGATTTTCTTGATAATTATTACTGCTACAGAAATGCCTTTCATCTCCCAAAAATTGGTATTTCTATCAAATATATGATTGCTGATGCACGAGGTTTCATGTTTCTGGGGTATTGCGAAAAATATTCATGGTAGGTATATTATGTGAAGTACGGTAAATGCCAGTTTTAGAGTCCGTTGATATATGTCCTATGTCGATGGCGAAACTACTCCATGGGTGTTGAGGCTTCGCCACTTTTTAGAAATTTTGTAAATTCTCAAAAATAATATTTAAAAAACAAAATAATAATGATGTATATATCCAAACTTATAATGATTTATATATCCAAACTTATGGGTGACGTAGGGGATGGAAGATACCAAGCAACGGTCCTGACCGGTTTTAACATGGCAAAGCCCAGGATTTATCTTGGTCCCTCTTTCATCCCAAGTGGACACTGACCTCCCCGTGGTGTCACCTGGGGAACTGCCTTTAACACCCGTTAAAGGTAGTGAGCTAACATGTGCCGCGCGTTCACCCATAAGAACGTTAAAAACTTGGGTTTGGGCGTCGGGTTAGTAACCCTCCCCTAGAAAAAACAGCCTACTATGAAAAAACGAAAGAAAAGAAAAACAAACCCCTCTAAAGTTGACGAACCCCGCAAACGTTTTAAGGACCATGATCTGCGAATCTGCACCTGGAATGTCCGCACTCTTTATAAAGAAGGTGCAGTCTTCGCATTGGCAGACGTACTTGAAAAGTACAAGACCGATATTACTGCCATACAGGAAATACAATGGATTGGGAAAGGCGTCACAACAACACCCAAAGGTGACGCACTGTATTATAGCTGCCATGACGTAAAGCATGAATTTGGTTGTGGATTCGTAGTTAGTCGGAGACTAAAACATCTGGTATCCAGCTTCACTGCAGTGAATGAAAGACTTGCTGCAATTCGGATAAAAGCTAAATTCTTCAACATCAGCTTTATTTGCGCTCATGCTCCCACTGAAGAAAAGGACGAACAGACCAAAGATATATTTTACGATCGCTTAGAAGAAACATATGACCGTTGCCCTGCCCATGACATTAAAATCATTCTAGGCGATTTTAATGCCAAAATTGGAAAGGAGAATATCTTTGGCCCAACAGTCGGGAAATTCAGTCTCCACAGCGAAACATCTGACAATGGTATGAGGCTGATAGACTTTGCAGCTGCAAAAAACATGGTAGTTAGCAGTACCAGATTTAATCATCTCGATATTCATAAGGGCACCTGGCTGTCTCCAGATCAGAAAACAAGAAACCAAATTGATCATGTTGTGATAGATGGAAGACATTCATCGAGCGTGTTGGATGTACGATCGTTCCGAAACGCAAACATTGATTCGGACCACTACCTTGTTGCAGCAAAGGTACGCACCCGCTTAAACGTAGCAAACAAAGTACGAACAGACACAACACGAAAGTTAGACATCGGTAAGCTGCAATCACAACAGATAGCCACAGCATATTCCACTCAACTAGCCCAATTGCTTAACTAAAACACTCCTCATCCCGATAACATATCAGCGCAATGGCAAAGCATTGCCCACTCCATGCAAACAGCCGCAAAATCCATACTTGGATACCAGAGACCTCCACCAAGGAATCCATGGTATGATGAGGAGTGTCGTGCTGCCACCGAAGAGAAAAATGCGGCATATAGGGCTACTTTACAATCCGTAGCAACGCGTAGCGCACGAGAGAGATACAGGGAGAAAAGGAGAGAGGAGAAACGTCTTTTCCGCAGGAAAAAGAGAGAGATGGAAAAGCGGGAGTGTGAAAAAATCGAGATGTACTGGAGCCAGAATGAAGTCCGAAAATTCTACCAAAGAGTCAAGCATCAAACTGATGGCTTTGGTACAGGCACATCCTCCTGTAGAGACCAGCAAGGTAATTTGGTAACTGATACAGATAGTGTACTCAGGATATGGAAAGAACATTTTTCAAATCTGTTGGTATCCAATCGACGAAGATACCACAGTCCCAATCCCAGAAGATGGTATTGAATGTATACCGCCCAGCCAAGATGAGGTAAAGACAGCAATAAATCGGCTGAAGAATAATAAGGCAGCAGGGGCCGATGGCTTACCAGCCGAGCTGTTCAAAACCGGAGGCGACACGCTGATAAGGTGTATTCATCAGCTAGTTCGCACCATCTGGCAGGAAGAACGAGTACCCGACGATTGGAACCTGAGTATCCTGTGCCCCGTCCACAAGAAGGGAGATAAGACTGTATGCTCTAACTATAGGGGCATAAGTCTACTCCCTATTGCCTACAAGATCGTGTCAGGGATATTGTGCGAACGACTAAAGCCTATAGTCAACGAGATAATTGGACCATACCAATGCGGCTTTAGACCTGGCAAGTCCACCATTGACCAGATATTTACCCTGCGGCAAATCCTGGAGAAGACCCAAGAGATGCAGATCGACACCTACCACCTTTTTGTCGATTATAAAGCAGCCTTTGACAGCCCGCTGCGTTCCAAGGTATTCCAAGCCATGTCTGAATTTGGTATCCCCGCAAAGCTCATTTGGCTTTGTAAAATGACTTTAACTGACACGAGGTCCTCAGTTAAAATAGGAAAGAACCTCTCCGAAGAGTTTGGTACCAAAAGAGGTTTCAGACAAGGAGACAGCCTTTCGTGTGACCTCTTCAACATCCTGCTAGAAAAGGTTATACGAGAGGCAAACGTCAAAAGAAGTGGCACAATCTACACCAATAGTCACATGTTACTTGCTTATGCTGATGATATAGACATCATGGGCCGATCAGTAAAAGAAGTAACTGATACCTTTATAAAGGTCGAAGGAGAATCTGCTAAGGTGGGTCTGGCGGTAAACGGTGAGAAGACCAAGTTGATGATGTCGACGCGCAATGCGTCCATTGAGATCGGACCAACTGTTGAAGTTGGTTCCTATAATTTTGAGGTAGTAAAAGACTTCGTATACCTCGGCACCTCCGTAAACACAACAAACGACATCAGTTGTGAAATAAAAAGAAGAATTGTATTGGCCAACAGATGCTACTTTGGTTTAAGTAAGCAGTTTAAAAACAAAGCCACATCTCGTCAAACAAAAATAACGCTCTACAAAACACTGATACTACCCGTGCTGATGTATGGCTCCGAAGCCTGGGTACTTGCGCAAGCAGACATGGCAGTGCTTGGTGTGTTTGAGAGAAAAATTCTGCGAAAGATCTACGGACTAATCTGCGTTGACGGTGAATATCGACGTCGCATGAACCACGAGCTGTATCTGCTATACAACGACATCAATATAGTTAAACGTATCGAGATGCAGCGATTGCGTTGGCTAGGCCATATCATAAGAATGAGCGATGATGAACCCGCTAAAAAGGCGTATGAATACATGCCACATGGCGGTGCACGCAGAATTGGCAGGCCCAGGAATAGATGGCGCAAAAAAGTGGATGATGAGATGAAAAGGCGCGGTATTCCAGAGTGCAAAGCAACAAATAGAGAGGAATGGAGATCTCTTCTTAGTTCGGCCTATAGAACAAATGTTCTGTAATGGGCCAGCTAAGTAAGTATATCCAAACTTATAGTCAAGACATGCTAATATTCCTACCAAAAATAATATTTGGAGAAACTTTAATGATGTCGATATGAGAACATTTTGAACAAGAACGTGGCGAAGGCGCCACATGTTACCATATATAGTTTAAGCATTTATATTTCAAATACAACACATCACGAATTCGATGCCACAATTCATAAATGAACTCCAAATATTGTATTCGGAAAGAAATTAAGATTCTCGAATTTCGAAAAATGCCGGCATGAGCAAAACTTTGTTAAGTTATAATCAGAAATATAATAGAATCAGTCCACTATGACTGCACAAATTAGTAATAAAGGAGGGATGGACCTATATATCCTATGGACAGATCCCTAATTATACCTATATCTTTAGGCTATCGAGAGTATCCGTATCCATCCAGACATGCAGGGTAGTGTGCACGATAACTTTCGAACGGATCCAAACTTTGCGCCGTGTAATATTTGTTCCAGACATACATAGATCAAGTTGGAATATGATCTATATCGGTCCACTCAAGGGACTTACGCAGATGAGCGGAAATTAGCAGTTTTTACACTTTTTTAACATTTTGCTTCCAAAAAGTCATTACCTTGGATTCTTAAATAATATCAATAAGCGGGATTTTTAAAGTCTACTTTATCAAAGAACGCCAATTTGAATGCATTTTAAAAATTATTTTCCAATTTATAATTTTCTTAAAGTTCTTTCATCCGCTTTTGCTCTAGTTTTCTGTTTAACACGACATTTTTCCTTTTTTTGTTGTTTATCTCTTTCGAGATGATCAGAAGGTTTTTCCAAATGAAAAATAATGTCAGAGAAATTGTCATCACAAGCCACTACACGACATGTTTCGCACTTGGTGACGGTGCTCATCAGGTGTATTATGTGGCACCATCTGACTATGCCCTCTATATATATAGAACGAAAAATTTAAGGATTTCGTTCTATATACCGAATTTATTGCTAAATTGCAAATCTAAAATTCGATACAACGATTTTTTTAAGGAGATAGATAACGATCCACATCTTCCAGTATAAAAGTTCATACTATTAATAAACTTTTTCGTTGGAGTTGAGCTTAATGACCGAAGTTTTTTGCAAGCGAAAAAGGAAAGCCACACAACCATCAATTTATGTGACTAGACTGTTAGTATGCAACTCTTTAGACATATCGGCTGTGGGAGTGGCCGCGATTTAAGGATTATTTGAGAATGTGGTCCTGATTACAATGTTGTTGCTGTAGCAGCATGAAACCTGCATATAAGCATAGGTTTGATGTTAGGTTGGTAGCCACTGGCCGAAACACTGTGATTTCGAATGAATCCGTGCCAAAGGATTACAATGATATATTTTTATTCATGCCATTCAGCCATGTCGGCATCAACTAAAAGGACTTATAGAACGTTAACTTACGAACTGAGTATCCGATGTGACGAAAAATTTGAAAATGATATAAATATGGGGATTTCTGAATGAAATCGGACACTTTTTCAAAAAGTGGCTTTTGATTTCCTTTATTTTTCTCTGTGGTACATTTTCAGATTTTTTCACTAACGGTTCCAGAGATATCGCGCCTTGAAAAAGACGAATTCTGTAAAATCTATATGCAAAGAAAAACTCACAACTTCTTTTATATTGGTCCAACCTGAAAAAATCTTTTTTTTTTTGTTTTATCAGTTTTTTTCCAAAATCGCAAAATGACGAAGTTTTTAAGATGTTTAAGATAAATTCCTAAATAAAACAACAAAACACATGTTAATAAAAATGTATTTTTTTTATTTTTTTGGTAAAATAATAAATGTTTCACACTGGTATAAGGAAAAAATTACATTGACAAATTAAAACCAGTAAAAAAAGTATCAGTCGGCTTTGCCGACAGTGATATCCCCTCAGCCTATGTGAATGTAAACTTTTACCTTCGGACAGATCGAATGTATTTATGGTCTTTTCAGAATTTCGTTGCCCTCTTTGGACATTTGAACTTGCCGACAAAAATGTGGATTAGGATTAAAGTTCAAAAGTGTTGCGGAGGACGTACTAATAAGAATGGATCGACATAGTCGATTATCGAAATGGATCTTATGGTGGGAGTCATATCTTTTCAATAGATATCGCGCCCACTGGTCATTTCAGAAGGTCGTCGTATAACTATGCCAATAAGCATGGACTTGTCCACGGAAAACATAATATCGCTGTAAACAGGACCACAACGAATAGCATCGGCATACATTTCAAAGGATCTTCGAACAGACCATAAAATGCAATTCAACAAAAATGTTGAACTTTTGCCGGGAGGTACCTTAAGGAGAGGACCATTGGGCCAATTTAGAAGTTAAATTAAATTTGTACAAACATTAGAAGATCCAAAGTTTGGACCAAATTAGTTACACCGTTCAAGAAAGTGTATCGTGCATACAATTTTAGTGACATTTTTTTTGGGGAAGTACTGGAAGTTGTGGACAGGTATTGCCCATCTGCGAACTGAAATTAAGTATGAACAAAATATGACGAAGGCCAAATTTCGGAACAATTCGGTTGACCAGTTCGAGTGCTGTAGTCCGTTCCAGCAACTACACATGGTGCCATGGGGATTTTTTAAAATTTTCGGGCTATTTTCTCGGGAAGTACATACTTGCCCCTGAAAAAACTTGTACCATCTTAAAGGGGGTCAGTGAATGCAAGTTGCATCAACAAAAATCAAAGTGATTCGAGAGCAGGTCTTAAAGTGAACTTATCCAAAATTTTGTATGGGAGATACAGGAGGAATTAGTGGACAAATATAGTCCATATTCGAATCTGATCTATACCTGGTAGATATATTGGGATGTGTAAAATATGGACCAAATCGGTCACTCCCTTCAAGAGTTATATGAGCACAGTTTTTCCGAAAGTTTTTGAACATTTGTGGGGGAGGTATCTGAAGGAGTGGACCGATATGGCTTATCTTCAAACTTAAACTAAGTTTGGACCAAATATTACGAATGTCAAATGTTTGACCGAATCGACAGATCCGTTCGAGAGTTATCTTGTGCTCCAACAACTTCACATGGAAGTATGGGTTTGCCCCTGATGAAACTTATACCGTCGTATGGGGGGCAGTGAATACAAGTTGCTACAACATAAATCAAAGCGATTCGAGAGCTGATCCTAAACTGAACTTTTCCGTAATTTTGTGGGGGAGGTATCCGAAGGAGTGAACCGATATATATCTTCGAACTTCGATACCCAAAATTTGGTTCTTATCGGTTGATCCGTTCGAGAGTTATCGTGCGCACCAGACGGACATGCTTAATCGACTCTAAATTGTCTGAAGCGAATTTCGTCCAAACATACCTGGGGTCTAAAACCATTATTTCGATGAGGCACATTTTGCCCGTATGAAAGTGTATATCACCAATATTTTTGAAAATTTAACATAGCTGAAGCCAAGGTTTTCTAAAAAAAAATGGGTAAAAATGGGTTGAAGCCAACTTGTCTTCTTTTGTTTTCTCTCGATTTGTGATTAAACCACACATCCCACGAATTTCCTGTCAAAGTAAAAACAGATGCAAACTGAATAAGGATCATCTCACGAATGTATTACTTTTCAAAATTTCATCTGCTTTTACCAACACATCGTCCGCCCGTCTGTCCATCTAAACCTTGTAAACACGCTACAAGTCGCAATTTCGATAGGATCGTCACCAAATTTTGGGTGTTGATGGGGGTCCCGGAGGGGTAATATTTAGGGGTAGAAATGGGCAAAAAACTTATTTGAAGAAAAATTCAACTTTTTTAATATCTCAGCTTCTAAAAGGGGTACACCAAAAGCAAAACCTGCCTTTCTAACGATGTAGAGTAGGTTGTCGTAGGTGGTCAAACAATCACATTAGTCGCTAATGAAACCCAACTTTTCAATTTTGCGATTTTAATTATAATGACGAATATCACAGGTTTGGTTGGGAACCTTCCAAAAGCAAAGCCTGACTATGAAAGTAGAAACCCAACGCCACAGGTCGCAATTTTAATCGGATCGTCACGAAATTTTGAGGGTTAATGGGGGTCCCATAGAGCAAGAAGCCTATTGATTTTGGCTTCCGACCCCTGATTGTCGGATAATATTCAGGGGTCGAAAGGGGTAGAAGACTTTTGTGGAGAACATTCAACGTTTTATTCATATGCGAATGTCTCTGCTTCTAGTAGGCGTATTCCAAAACGAAAGCTCGTCAATGGAAGAAGATAAGATTTCCTTTACCTTGTTGCAAAGCTGGTTGCCGTAGGTGGTCAAAGAACGGAGATATCGGAAAAGTCGGTAATGCATGCAATTTTTCCATTTCGTGATCACGCTACAGGAACGTCACGAAATTTTGGTGGTTAATAGGGCTCCCATAGAGGAACAAGCATATTGAGTTTGGTGATGGTCGGATAATACTCAGGAGTCCACTTATGTGGACAAAAATTCAAATTCAAAGTGTAATATGACCTTTATTATGTTGCAAAATAGGTTGGCGCACATCCCACATTTTAATTTTTATACACTGTCTTTGTGCATTTGTATCTAACATACAAAAGGAAACAAAATAGACCCATAGTTCCTTTTGGGTATATATGTACATAGAATCACTTTCTGAGTCGATTTATGCATGTCCGTCCGTCCGTCTGTCCATGTATTTTTGATCGCAACGTACAGGTCGCAGCCGATTCAACTGAAAATTGGGGAATATAATTTTTTTTATCCATAGGAACAACGCTATTGCTTTTGGTGAAAATCGTTTCAGATTTGGATATAGCTCTCCCCAGCAAAAAAAGTCCTCCCAAAATCATGGGTTTCGTAAGGGATTTTTGGCAGCCGTAACTACTCTCAAATCCGCTTTCTTCCCCATTATTTTTACAAGGGCATGTCGCACGCAGTTTCTAGTTATTTTATGACCACTAGAATAACTAGTTATTCTGTGGCCAATAGAAGTTGAAAAGTAAGGTGAAAAAATTATATTTTTAGAACAGTTGATGTGGATAATTTGTTTTTAATTTCAACACACTTCTTACTTTTATTTTACTTTATTTTATTTCGCTCCCTGCCCGAGTTGAACACACGAACCCTCTGATTTCTAGCCAAACACACTACACACTGTGCCACGCACACGAACATTAAGGGTTGCTTAAGAACTTAAATGTGCAGTGGACATGTGCACCACGAACTGTTATTTTTTAATTAACAAAAAGTTGTTGTTTTTGTCGAAAACTCGCGTGCCGACGGTGAGCGTTGAACACACAACCCTAGGATTTATAGTCGGACACACACACTGTGCCACCGTCCTCATTACTTAGTGAGGAGTAAAGTAAGTAGGTTTACCTTGTAAATTTTTTAAGAAGTAACCCATTACTTTTCAGATTACTTGTAATGCGAAAAGAAGCTTGGTTACATTACTTTGTAAACGGTTACGTAATGACTATCGGATCCAAATTTTTGCTGGGTCATATATATTTTCGGCCGATTTGACGTATTTGCTGCACCAAACACGCTACATAGGTCCGATTTCGATGAAATTTGGTATGTGTGACTGAATTGGATCCAGAAATAAGTATGCCAAATTATTTCGAAATTGGTTCAGATTTGGATATAGCTCCCATATACATTTTCGCCCTATTCCAGGTAGTTGCTGCACCAAACACGCTATATATGTTTGATTTCGATGAAATATGGAATGTGTGACTGAATTCAGATTAAAATAAATGTGCCAAATTACATCGAATTCGGTTCAGATTTGGATATAACTGCCATATATATTTTCGCCCGATTTCACGTATTTGCTGCACGAAACACCATACATCTGTCCAATTTTGATGAAATTTGGAATGTGTGACTGTATTTTGTCTAGTAATAAGTGAACCATATTATATAGAATTCAGTTCAAATTGATATATATCTCCTATATATATTTTACATATTCACAGTGGTGTAGGGTACAATATAGGCCCCGACCGACTATGATCCTTTCCTTATGGTTTTATTTGATTTGTACTGACAAGTATATCAGCTTTGGTTGGATGTGTTTCAACAATTACGACCTTTTGAGCTTTAAAATGTTCCAATTGCATTACCAAAATTGGTGAAATGCTTGTGATGTTGAAAAAGTCGCTGGGATATATGGAATTTTATTTCCATGTCAAATATTTCTGCTATTGTTTGACACATTCCAAGGAAAGAGCTTGATAATGAAATTGAACCATCTGAGCTTTAAATTAATACAAAATGTTGCATTTATCGTAAAATATCAGATTTATTTCAAAAGGCGTTTAGCTATCACAATTTTAATATTTTGAAGTTTTTACTCCAATGACAAATACCTCTGCTTCTATTTTGGTTTATTAAATACATGTAAAATGCTAATCAAGAAGACCAGCAAAAGATTTCAATTAGGACCATGTAGATGTCGACAGTAGTCAAATATAAAATTAAAGATGAATTATATTGGTTTAGTTCGCCTTAAGTCATTTGGTATAAATGCCAGGTAGGTGAAAACCTTAATATCTTCCTAAAATAAATGTTTACGAGTGAGTGAAAAGCTTATGCACAGGGGTAGTGGTGTAGGGTATCACATAGTCGCCCCCGTCCCGACAATAGACTTTGCTCACCTGTTTTTAATTGTATTGGGATATCGAAGCCATATATCTGTCAATCCAGCATGGGCCAACTCTATGTACAACACTGGATATGGTAGTGAAGTTTGTAGTTGAATGTGGATATCTATTTTACTTACAAAGCATTTTATATGAAACAAAGTTGTTGTAAATTGCATATTGAGGCATATAACAATTTCTTGTTTTGTGTTTCATGAAAAGTTTTCTAAAACAAAAAAACTCTAGACGCCTGTTGACTAACAACAATTTCCTTAGTAACACCCTCCTATTAGTTACATAGACCAACCAACAGGAATGGAAAATACTTCTCAAAATACGCAAAAATCGATTACAAATCGTAATTCGATGGCATTTATTGAAAACACATTGTATAAATTAAACTACAATTATTTTTAAGAGAAGCGCAGCAGTGTTTTTAATACCATCGTTTTTTAATTTAAAATACTACAAATGTCTTCAACTTCCGGTAACACTGAAGAAGATTGGTTAATATTTGAAGTTTTGTGCGGTAACTTGACCTCCATTCCTAAGTCAACGGCAATTGACAAGGCAACAATTTCACCGGTGAGTAGTTTTTCCTTTCTTTCTTTTACTTTGTCAATTGTTTCAAGGCTAAGAGTACTTGGGTAGTTGTTAAAAAGAAAATTTGTTTTGTCATAAAAAAGTATGTTTTTTCTCAATTTTGTTGTTGTTTTTGCAGTTAAGTGAAAATTCCTCGAAAGCGCAAAATATTTTCTGAGTCACGTTATTTAATGTCCATTGTTTAGTTGTTTTTATTTTGGAAAATAGTTTTCCATTTCATTGTTTGCTCCTTTCTTCGTTCGTTTGTTTTTCATTTGTTTATTGGACTACCATATTTGTTTGTAATTTGTAAGCAATTTGTTGCTTAGCTGTTGTTGATAAGCAACAAAATAAAGGTAAATAGTGGACGTACATGATATGTATGTATTTCGGTTACAAAGGAATCTTAGAAAGATATTATCGGTTTATCAAGGAACAGGTAACATAATACAGAGTGCATATGAAATGTATTGTGACATTCGAAATACAAAAAAGACTCCATAAACTAGTCAGTAAAATATTCGAAGACAACAAAGCAAAAAATGGCATTTGTTTTCAATTTAACACAATTCACACTTTTATTTTATTTCACTCTCTGCTGGATTTGATCATTTGTAGCCGAACACACTGCACACTATGCCACGCGTCCAAAAATTAAAGGTTGTTTAAACGCTAACATGTGAACCACATGTTGTTTTTATACCCTCCACCATAATATGGAAGGTTAATGCCTCAATATTCCACCGAAATGGCTGAAATTTGATATTTGGTCTTCATTTTGGGCATTAAACGTTCCATATGAAATTTGTCGGTATAAATCTACGCCTTCATGTAGACCCCATAGAACGGTACCAGCCGATTATCGGTATTTTGAAGGTTGTGGCCTCAATATTCCACCGAAATTGCTTTGGTACATAGTCTTCGTTGGGGGTATAAAATTTTCTCTCAGAAATTTGTCGGCATAGGTTAACGCCTTCATATAGCCCCCATTGGACGGGGCCACCTAAATGGCTGAAATTTGGTATTTAGTCTTTGTTGGAGGTAAAAGCCTTTCTGACTGAAATTCGTCGGTATAGGTCCACGTTTCAATATAGCCCCCATAAAACTCTGCTTCCCGATTGTCGTAATTCTGAAGGTTGTGACGTCAAAGACTGAAATTTGTTATTTAGTCTTCCATGGGGTTATAAAATATTCCGGAAGAGAATTGTGTGTATTGGTCCCCAACGAAGACTACATACCAAATTTGAGCCATTTCAGTGGAATATTGAGCCCCCAACCTTCAAAATACCGAAAATCTGGAGGTACCGTTGTATGTGGGCTATATGAAGGAGTGAACCTCTACCGACAAAATTTGGAGGTACCGTTCTATGGGGGCGTGAACTTCTACCGAAATATTTCATATGGAAAGTTTTATGAAGACTCAAAATACCGAAAATCGGGAGGTACCGTTCTATGGGGCCTATATGAAGGCGTGGGCCTATACCGACAAAATTCTGGGGAAGAGTTTTAAACCCCCACCGAAGTCTAAATACCAAATTTCAGTAATTTCGTTGGAATATTGCGGCAACAACCTTCAAAATACCGAAAATCGGGTGGTGCCGTTTTTGGGGGCTATATCGACTTAGAATTTTACCCTGATCAAGAATATGTACTTTACAAATGGAATGACAAATTTAATTATATCCTCCAGTGGATGGTATAAAAATGTAGTCAATCAGGTTAAGAAAGGTCCACACCTTGATGATGCCCCCCTATCATCAAGGTGTGGACCTTTCTTAACCGTTTTTTGTAGAAATTTTTTGTACCCGCAGAGAACCTCAAATGTCAAATTACGAGTAGTTCCATCCAAAAATGTAGCTAAGATCCTCAAAATACCGAAAATCGGGATGTACCTTTATTTGGGGGCTATACAAAAACATGGACCTATGTTGACGATTTTTAGTAAAGAAGTTTTGTCACCACTGAGAACCTAAAATGTCAAATTACAGTACCATTAAAAATTTAGCTAAAACCCTCAAAATACCAAAAATTGGGAGGTACCGTTATATGGGAGCTACACCAAAACATGGATATATGCTGACGATTTTTAGTGAAGAAGTTTTGTGATCACTGAGAACCTCAACTGTCAAATTACAGCTAGTTCGGTTAAAAATTTTAGCTAAAATCCTCGAAATACTGAAAATCGGGAGGTACCGTTATATGGGGGCTATACCAAAATATGGACCTATGTTGACAAATTTTTGGTGGGGAAGTGTTGGAAGCACTAAGAACCTCAAATGTGAAATTACAGCAAGTTTGGTTAAAACGTCTAACTAAAAACTTAAAAATACCGAAAATCGAGAGGTACCGTTATATGGGCTTATACTAAAACGTGGGCCGATATAGCCATTTTCGAACTTAAACTGCCTACGCAAAAAGACAATCTGCAAAGTGGTCCCACTTGTATGGTGCCAAAAATAGCTCTAATCGAGCTACCGCCTCGAAATTTTAAACATAAATTTATAACGAGTCCAAAATAGTACGGTTACACTAGAGTTTTTCGCCGGGTTAGCCCACTTCGAGAGGATTTATATGACGTTTGCGCTATGAAATTGACATTTGAAATCCAAACCAACTGAGTTAATCCGGTTAAGTGTAACCGGGGTAAAAGATAGGAAAACAAGTAAGAACGGCGTTAAGTTCGGCCGAGCCTAATTGTTATACCCTCCACAATGAGATGTATTGAAGTAAAATGGAACACTTAGTATCTTTTCGTTTATGAAAGTACTAAATTCTGCGCCGCGTCAAGGCTGATTCCTAGGTAGCATCACGACACTCCTGATCATATCATGGATTTCTTGGTGGAGGTCTCTGGTATCCAATTATGGATTTTGCGGCTGTTTGCATGGAGTGGACAATACTTTGCCATTGCGCTGATATGTTATCGGGATGAGGAGAGCTTTGATTAAGCAATTGGGATAGTTGAGTGGAATATGCTGTGGCTATCTGTTGTGATTGCAGCTTACCGATGTCTAACTTTCGTGTTGTGTCTGTTCGTACATTGTTTGCTACGTTTAAGCGGGTGCGTACCTTTGCTGCAACTAGGTAATGGTCCGAGTCTATGTTTGCCCCTCGGAACGAGCGCACATCCAACACGCTCGATGAATGTCTTCCATCTATCACAACGTGCTCAATTTGATTTCTTGTTTTCTGATCTGGAGACAGCCAGGTGCTCTTATGGATGACGAGATGTTTAAATCTGGTGCTGCTAACTACCATGTTTTTTGCCGCTGCGAAGTCTATCAGCCTCATGCCATTATCAGATGTTCCATTGTGGAGACTGAATTTTCCGACTGTTGGGCCAAAGATGTTTTCCTTTCCAATTTTGGCATTAAAATCGGCTCAGAATAATTTTAATGTCATGGGCAGGACAACGGTCATATGTTCCTTCTAAGCGCTCATAAAATACATATATATTTGGTCTGTTCGTCCTTGTCTTCAGTGGGAGCATGAGCAGTGTCCACTCGAAATGAGAGAGGGACCAAGATAAATCCTGGACTTTGCCATGTTAAAGCCGGTCAGGACCGTTCCTTGGTATCTCTCATCCCCTACGTCACCCCAATCGTCGATTTACCAGGTCTAAAACAGCATTGGTATGACCCGATTTTGTTATTGGCCATGGGTTTTAAACGTTCACACAGTACGCACTCGACAGCACTTTGTATGCGATTGGTAGCAGACTTATGCCTCTGTAGTAGTTTGTACACACCGTCTTGTCTCCTTTCTTGTGTACTGGACATAGGAGGCCGAGGTTTCAATCGTTGGGTATGCTTTCTTCCCCCAAATATCGGTAATTAACTGATGCATACTCCTTATCAGCATTTCGCCACCTGTCTTGAACAGTTCGGCGGGCAGCCCATCAGCTTCTGCTGCTTTATTGTTTTTCAGCCGATTAATTGGTGTCATGACCTCGCTTTGGCTAGGTGGTAGACATTCAACGTCGTCGTTTGCGATTGGTTCTGGTGTATATTCATCGCCGCCCATATTCGATACTAATAGCTTCATAAAATGCTCCTTCCATATCCTCAGTACGCTATCTCTATCAGTTACAAGATTCCCTTCATGATCTTTGCAGGAGAATGTGCCTGCATCATACCCTTCAGTCTGGTGTTTTACACTCTGGTAAAAATTTCGGACTTCATTCTGACTCCTGAACATCTGGAGTTTCTCGCGCTCACGTTTTTCTTGCTCGTTCTTTTTTCTTCTGAAAATACGCTTCTCCTCCCTCCTCTTCTCCCGATATTTTTCTTTCGCTCTTCGTGTTGCTACTAAATGCAGGGTTGCTCTGTATGCCGCGTTTGTTTCTTCAGTTTCCTTACGACACTCCTGATAGTACCATAGATTTTTAGGTGGTCGTTTTTGGTACCCAAGCACCGATTTTGCGGCAGTTTGAAGTTGGTGGGCTATATTTTTGCCACTGCGCTTCCACATTATCGGGACAAGCAGTGCCGTCTTCCAGCATGTGAGTCAGCTGAGCGGAATAGGCTTGTGCTATCTGTTGTGTTTGCAGCTTCCCCAACAAAGACTATATACTGAATTTTAGGCATTTCTGTAGGATAATGCATATCCGTAAAGGGGCTACTTCAAACCGTGGACCTTTAACGTAAATTCTTTGCAGGAAAGCTGTATATCCCCAGCAAAGATAACATAACGAATTTTATAGATTCCTGTAGGATAAAAACCCTTCAAAATACAAAAAATCGGGAGCTACCTTTCTTTGCGGTCTGCATCAATACGGACAAATTTTTGAAGAAAAGTTGTTTGGTCCCAACGGGGACTGGGATATTGAGGTCATAAGCTTCAACATACCGAAAATCGAGAAGTATCGCTCCATGGGGGCTTTATGGAAACGTGACCTATACCGACATATTTCAGGTGGAAAGTTTATTCCCTCAACAAAGACAAAATAGCAAATTTCAGCCATTACCGTGGTATATTGTGGCCATAACCTTAAAAAATTTTGGGGGAAAGTTTTATACCCCCGACGAAAATACCAATTTTCACCCATTTCGGTGTGATAATGAAGCTAAAACCTTAAAAATACCGAAAATCCCGATCCCGGTTCCACCCGATATTCGGTATTTTGAAAATTTTAGCCAACTTTTCCAACCGAGTTGGCTGTGATTTTGCATTTTGAGTTCTGAGGGAACAAAATACCTCCTTGCAAAAAATGTTCGATATATGTAGGTCTAAGGAATTTTGACGATTTTACAGGAGTGGTAAATAGGGGATAAACTTACCGGGGACAGATTGGGGCAGCAGCATTTTTTGTCCCCTGTATTTAAAAAATATAAAGTCTCTCTTAAGAGATACCAGTTTCGTTTATTATGCAGTTGCTACACAAGCAGGTCCAACGTTTGAATCTAATCAAATTTGCCATTTCGAAAACACAATTATCCAACTGCAGCCTTATTTTACTTATAAACCACTTTATATGTAACCACCACTACCAACAGAAAATCACAGGAAATCATTTAATATTTATTCATTATATATCCAAAATATGCCACACAACCTACCTCTAAACCCCATATCCAATGAAAACCCCCAACGTTTAACCAGAAATTCGCAAGCTATTATCCCGTCACAATCAACATAACTTTATTTATGCTCTAGCAACTGTTTGTACATTTATCAAATTTCGAAAAAAAAATTTGTGTTGTTCATGCTTTGGTATCCTTTGTTTACAACTGTTTTATCCTTTTTCTCTCTGAAAGTATTTTCACTATTTGTTGATTTTACCACTGCTCGGCTACCAAGTGAATGACCCAAATAATTGCTGAAGTAATAAACAAAACAAACTAAACAAAAGCGTTGCCATTGAGCTTAATTTTTAGACAGACCCCATCTCCCCACATCAGACCCATCTTCTTGTTATATTTACCATTAAATGTTTAGCTATTCAAGAAACTTCATAAAAAAATAACTCTAACCAACGTTTGTTTGTTTTTTTTTTCCTGGCCTGCTATTGTCTGTCATTGAAGGAAACCAAATAACACAACATAACTTTACATATGACAACAATAACAACACGAAGGAATAACATGGTTACAAGGATTTACCTAAGCATTGCAACTCACTCACAAACAACCACATGACAACAACAACATAATCGTGTGCTTGATATGTTTTTGTAAATTCCAAAAGTTAATTTTATGTGATTTTTATGCCTCCTTTGGCAACCAATATTTGTTGTTGTTGTCGTTTGAAGAAAGCCTACCACCATTGCAGGATATTCATAACTATGCAATTTTTACAGCCATAGTTTCGAACAAACTATCATCGATGGCTGGTCGTCCTCGCCGTAATTCGCTTAGTGTTTGATTTAATTTTTTTCTCGGTGTGTGTGTGTGTGCCAAGCCTATTTTCTTTTCTGGCAGAGTGTAATTTCGTTTATGACCACCAAAGGATTAATTGGTTGGTAATTAAATTCCGGTTTTGTAATTTCGAGGAATTCAGACGGAAAATTGGTTTACGCCCACGGCGCGGATTAGTAAGACTGTATATAAGCCAATTCGCCAAAATGCCTTTGGATAACGACCATAATCATCATCTACATCATCATCATATGGATATAAGTGGATTATCACCGCATCATCATCACCATCATTTGGTAACTTTTTTGAAAGACTAAATTAGAAAGGCAAAGCACTAAGTCACTTTCCTACATACATACATACATACATAAAAGCGAAGAAAGTGTATTATTAGTTCCAGTGCGATTTTTATACCCTCAGTCTTTAGGCTAGAGAGGGTATATACACTTTGATACGACCAAAAATGAGCCCCATTGAAATAACGGGTTTAGACCCCAAGTATGTTTGGGAGAAATTCGTTTCAAACAAGTAAAAAAGTATCAGTCGGCTTTGCCGACAGAGATATACCCTCAGCCTGTGTGTATAGGAAAATTTTTTCTTATACACAAAAAACGTATGTATTTAGGAGGTTTTAAAAATTTTGTGCGTATGAAGAGGAGATACTTAAAGGAATGGATCGACATTGATCATTATGGAAGTGGATCTCCAGCCGCTACATATGGTGCCATAGGGGTTTTTACACCCTGCGGCCTGTTGGAATGGACTTGCCGCTGAAAGCGAATGCAGCGAATGCAAATTGCTTCAACAAAAATTCGATAGCAGATCTTAAAGTGAACTTATCCGAAATTTTGTGTGAAAGGTACCGGATGGAGGGGACAAATATAGTCCATATTTGAACCTAATCTATATCTGGTAGATATATTAGGATGTGTAAAGTATGGACCAATTCGGCCACTCCCTTCAAGAGTTACCGTACGAACAATATTTCCGAACATTTTTGAGATTTTGTGGGGCAGGTACCTGAAGGTGTGTACCGATATGGCTTATCTTCAAACTTAAACTATGTTTGCACAAAATATTACTAAGTCCAAATTTTGGACCAAATCGACAGATCCGTTCGAGAGTTGTCTTGCGCTCCAACCACCTCACACGGTCATAGGATTTTTTTTGCTTCTTTCAGGCTATTTTCTCAGGAAGTGTGTACTTGCCCCTGATGAAAGTGGTACCGTCGTATGGGGGGCAGTGAATACAAGTTACTAAACCAAAAATCAAAGCGATTGGAGAATAGGTCCTAAACTGAAGTTTTTCGAAAGTTTGTGTGGGTGGTACCCGAAGGAGTGGACCGATGGAGTCCATATTAGAACCTCATCTAAGTCTGGTAGACGTTTCACGATTTGCAAAGTATGGACCAAATCGGTTACTCCCTTCAAGAGTTATCGTGCGTACAAATTTTCCGAACATTTTCGAACTTTTGTGGAGGAGGTACCGGAAGGGGTGGACCGATATAATTAATCTTCGAACTTAAACTAAGTTTGGACAAAATATTACGAAAGCCAAATTTTGGACCGAATCGGTTGATCCGTTCGAGAGTTATCGTGCGCTCCAGCAAGCCAGACAGACGGACATTGCTCAATCGACTCCAAATTGTCTGAAACAAATTTCGTCCAAACATACTTGGGGTCTAAAACCATTATTTCGATGATGAAAGTGTATATACCCTCGTTAGCATAAATGCTAAGGGTATAAAAATTTGGATCCGATTTAGGCATGTCCGTCAGTCTGTCTGTCTGCACGATAACTATCAAACGGAACAACCGATTCGAATTAAATTCTGGGTATCGTAATATTTTGGCTAAACTTAGGTCAATTTCGATCCATATCGGGCCACTCCTTCGGGTACCTCCCACACAAAAGTCCAACATTTTCCTGTAAAATGGTGAGAACGATAACTCTCAAAGGGTGCAATTGATTTTGCCCAAGCTTCGCACATCGTATTATTCCTTCCAAATGTATATCGGATTTGAATATGGACTATATCGGTCCACTTCTTCGGGTACCTCCCACAAAAATTTGGATAAAGTGAAGTATAAGAGCTCCTCTCGGATCGTTTTGAATTTTTTTCAGTAAGTTGTTCCTGCTGCTTGCTTTACGACTTTTAAATTTTTTCTTGCGAAGTCCATACTTCCTGAGATATTGGCCTAAAAGCTCCAAGAAACCCTGACGGCACCAAATAAAATGGCAAATCCGCAAGATAATTCTCGCAGGAAATTTCTGATTGGAGCAGACTTCGCACATCCTGCTATTTCATCCAGTCATGTATCAGGATGGAATATGGACTGTATCGGTCCACTCCCTTGGGAACCTCGCACACAAAATTCGGATAAAGTGAAGTTTAAGAGCTCCTCTCGGATCATTTTGAAATTGCTTTCAGTAAGTTTTCCTTGCGGCTCCCTTTACGACGGTACAATTTTTTATTGCGCAAGTCCATACTTCCTGAGATATTGGCCTAAAAGCTCCAAGAAACCCTGACGGCACCAGCCAAAATGGCAAATCCGCAAGATAATTCTCGCAGGGAGTTTCTGATGGGTGCATACTTTGCACATCGTATTATTTCATCCAGTCATGTATCAGGTTGGAATATGGATTGTATCGGTCCACTCCTACGGGTACCTCCCACATAAAATTCGGATAAAGTGAAGTTTAAGAGCTCCCCTCGGATCGTTCTGAAGTTTTTTTTTTTCAGAAGATTGTCCTTGCAGCTCCTTTTACGACGGTACAATTTTTTCTTGCGCAAGTCCATACTTCCTGAGATATGTGCCTAAAAGCTCCAAGAAAGCCTGACGGCACCAACCAAAATGGAAAATCCACAAGACAA